>NW_026652286.1:49145921-49745921 GCF_009828535.3 Hylobates moloch | reverse complement strand
ATATGATTTTAGAGCTTAAAGGGATAATCTATGTTAATCCACTATCACAGATGAGACAACCAAGACCAAGGGAATATAGATACATGGAGAGTTGTATTCAGAAATCTTTTATCTGAAGCTCTGCATCTGGGATATAAATCAAGGCTGTTTAGTTGCATTAAAAATGACTTAGATTATCATTAAGGCAAGAGTAGGATGTTTCATTCTTTGTAAAATAGTTTCAGATGCCTGAAGTTTCTGATGGTCTTTGATTTTAGCAAACAAATTTCTCAGTAAGAAAGTAGTCACTCAGAGAAATAGGTTATTATGCCACCTTACAGCTGCACCCTGTCCTCAGGACAAATGCTGTTTTCGGTTAACTTTGCATCTGGCATCTGGCTTTATCTGTGTCTGCTATTCTACCCTAGTGAATGGATGTGCTGAGTTTTACTTTCTCAGAACTTAAGAAAAATCCACACTACAGCTACAAGAATGTTTCTCATAATATTGCAATTGTGAAAAATTGGAAATAAACTGTTTTAGCTAAATGTGGTACATCTGTAAGGTGAGATAATATGCAGCCAGTAAAAATTACATTGTAAAAGAAGAGCTCTAGATCTGAAATTTGTGAGTCCTTTGAAATTATATATTCTAACTCAGAAGGCAGGATATTTAGTTTTTAGAGACGGGGTCTTGTTATGTTGCCTAGACTGGACTCCCAACTCCTGGGCTCAAGCCATCCTACTGCCTCAGGCTCCCAAGTAGTTGGGACTATGGGTGTATACAGCCACTTCCAGCCTCCAGCTTTTAGTCTTTTTTCTGAGACAGGATTTCACTCTGTCGCACAGGCTGGAGTGCAGTGGCACGATCACAGCTCACCGCAGCCTCGAACTCCTATGCACAAGCAGTCCTATTTCCTCAGCTTCCCAGAGTGCTAGGACTGCAGGCACACATCATCACACCTGGCTAATTTTTTAAATTTTTTGTTTTTGTAGATACAGGGTCTCACCATATAGCCCAGACTGGTCTCAACCTCCTGAGCTCAAGTTATACTCCTGCCTCAGCCTCCCAAGAGTGCTGAGCCACTGCACCCAGCCCCAGTTTTTAGTTTTGATGCTGTTGTTAATCCATTGTGTGCCCGTAATCCCACCCTCTTCAATATACTCTGGTGATGGAAATATTCTGTTTTTTTGATGTCTGATATGGTGGCCATAGCCATATGTGACTATTGAATACTTGAATTATGTCTAGTGAGGAACAGAATTTTAAATTTTAACGAATTTAAATATATAAGTAGCCACACATGGCTAGTAATTACCATTTTTAGCATAGTTTTAAACAAGTTACTTCATCCTTTTGGCTGAGCCCTGAAGTAAAAGGCATTTTATATGTGAAGAAATCTTAGGAATCCTTTAGTCTTGATCCTTTCTTTAAGTCAAGGTAAACAGCTTCAAGAAGTACTTTTACCTAGTTCTAAAATTTTAACCATTTGTGTATGAATTTCAGTAATAATTTCAATAGCAGTAATAATATAGCCCTATTATTGGGACTTTTTTCTTTTCTTTTCTTTTCTTTTCTTTTTTTTTTTTAGACAGGGTCTCACCCTGTCCCCCAGGCTGGAGTGCAATGGTGCATTCTCAGCTTACTGCATCCTCTGCCTCTTGGGCTCAAGCAGTCCTCTTGTCTCGGCCCTCCAAGTAGCTGGAACTATAGGCACACACCACACACTCAGCTAATTTTTTGTATTCTTTATAGAGACAGGGGTTCACCATGTTGCCCAAGCTGGTCTTGAACTCCTGGGCTCAAGTGATCTGCCTGCCTTGGCCTCCCAAAGTGCTGAGATTACAGATGTAAGCCACTGTGCCCAGACATATTATTAGGACTTAATAGTATTTATGGAACTGTAATTTTGTTTTACTTACTTTGCCATGTGATTTGTATAATTAGGAGTTGGCAAATTATGGCCTGTGGGCTAAATTCAGCTCACTTCTAGTTTTTGTACAACGTGACCTCAAAGTGGTTTTTATAAATGCTTGAAGAAAAGGATCAAAAAAAAAATGATATTCTGTGAAAATTGTATGGAAATTACCTATAATTCAAATTTTAATGCTCATAAAGTTTTATTGAAACACGTCTGTATCATTTACTTACATGTTGTCTGTAGCTGCTTTGCACTACAATAGCAGAGTTGAGTAGTTACAACAGAGACTGCATTGTCTGAAAAGCCTAAAATATTTACCATCTGGTTCTTTATAAAAATTTTTGCTGACATTGCCTCAGTCCAGTTTGTCTGCTATCACAAAGTAACCGTAAACTGGATAGCCTATAATCAACAGAAATTTATTTCTCGCGGTTCTAGAAGCTAGGAAGTCCGAGATCAAGGTACTGGCAGGTATGGTGTCTGGTGAGGGCCTGCTTTCTGGTTCATAGATGGCACCTTCTAGGGTGTTCTTAATCACAGAAGGGATGAGGGGACTTTTTAGGGTAGACCCAATGCCTAGTGAAGGCCTGCTCCTTCATAGATGGCCATCTTCTCACTGTAACCACGTATGGTGGAAGAAACAAAGGGTCTCTCTCTGCCTTCTTTTATATGGGCACTAATCTTATACATGAGGGCTCTGCCAAAGACCCCACCTCCTAATACCGTCACCTTGAGATTTAATATTTCTACATGGGGATTTTGAGGGGACATAAACAATCAGACAGTAACAGACATCTGCTAAAGGTAATCTTGAAAAGGCCAGCTGGGTGCGGTGGCTCATGCCTGTAATTCCAGCACTTTCGGAGACCCAGGCGGGCAGATCACGAGGTTAAGAGATCGAGACCATTCTGGCCAACATGGTGAAACCCCATTGAAACCCCATCTCTACTAAAAGTACAAAAATTAGCTGGGTGTGGTGGCCCGAGTCTGTAGTCCCAGCTACTTGGGAGGCTGAGGCTGGAGAATCCCTTGAACCCGGGAGGCAGAGGTTGCAGTGAGCCAAGATGGCACCACTGCACTCCAGCCTGGTGACAGCGAGACTCCATCTCAAAAATAAATAAATAAAAATAATTTAAAAAAAAGAAAAAGCCAGGACAGGCTATAATGTGATCATTGTGTATATTTTAGATTTGATGAGTTTGATGAAGCAATTGATGAAGCTATTGAAGATGATATCAAAGAAGCTGATGGAGGAGGTATGTTTGTCATTCTCTCTTCTTCATAGAACTCTGCCAAGAAGTTCATTCAGGTGCCCAAATTAGGGCAGTGAGCATATGTTTTTATTCTCTTTCCCATTGTGTATCACGATTAGTACTGATGTTAGTTGTCTCAGATTTAGAGTAATTTGTGGACACAATGTCAGTGTATAGACTCAGATCTTACTAATTACTTTTAAAGCAGTTTTGTTTTACAAGCTGAGATAAAACATTGATGTTCCTGCATAGGTTAAAAAATTTACTTCTGATTCCATATAGAAAACTGAGGAAACTTTTCAGTTGTCTTTGAGACTACAAAGTCTCAAAAATTATGGATAATCAGAACCAAAATAATTGAAACCAAAATTTTTTAAGTTAACCTATTAAAAGTTGGTTTCTTAATTTCATAGTCTTTAGTAAGTGGCATTAAAATAGAAGAACTTGAAGGTAATTTAATTAAAGCACTGTTAGCCAATGCTCCAATATGGAACATTCTGGTTTCTACTTAGTTATTATGAAAACTCTGGAAAAGATTAATAAGTAGATTGTTTAAGGCTTTTCCAGAGATATATGTTTTATTTACATCTTTGCTGCTGAATTCTCACTTTTTCTGTCCTGCAAACACTGTTTTTAAAAACTCTATTGGCCTCTTTCTAAAGCCTTGTCCAAAAGACAGCTTTCAAGAAGAGATTCTTGAGTGACTGCTCATAGGTATGAGGTTTCTTTTTTGGGTGATGAAAATGTTCTGGAGTTAGGTAGTGGTGATGGTTGCACAACTTTGTGACTGTACTAAAAACATCTGGATTGTACACTTTAAAAGGGTGAATATTATGGTGTGTGAATTATATAAAAATTTAAAAAACAAGAGGTTCCCTACATAGTAAACTTCTCTTTAGTAGGATAAACGAATGCTAAAACTCTGAGACCTCTGTCAGCTGAAGTCATGAGAAAACTGCATATTTGTAGGAAGAAAATAAAGAAATGAAGAGCTGCTAAGCATGAATAAGGACTGTCTCTAGAAATTAAAGGGAAGCTTTTAATAAACACATATTTTTCTCTCCCCGAACTTCCCTCCCCCAAATTCAGGAGTTGGCCGAGGAAAAGATATCTCCACCATCACAGGTCATCGTGGGAAAGACATCTCTACTATTTTGGATGAAGAAAGAAAAGAAAATAAACGACCCCAGAGGGCAGCTGCTGCTCGAAGGAAGAAACGCCGGCGATTAAATGATCTGGACAGTGATAGCAACCTGGATGAAGAAGAGAGCGAGGATGAATTCAAGATCAGTGATGGGTGTGTGGTCTCCTACTAGACTCCAATCCCTAGATACCAGCAGGAATAGGACTGGGCTAGCAGAGAGGCTTGCCCATGCTGTGATGAGGGTTTTCTTCTTCATGTACATAGACAACCTCTGTTTATTTTCAGGATATTTGAAGCAGATTCAAGAATACTAATTTTGGCCCATTTTTAAAATTTAGAACAGAAAATAGATTTATGGTTGTTTAACATTCAAAATTGTATTTAAATTTTACTAACTACAATTAAACTTTCATTTATTGAGAGCTTTCTCTGTACCTCTGTGCCACCTTCTACCAGGTCCATGAGGAGTTTCCAGTCCTATGTGAAAAATAAATAAGATATTATCCTCTCATGACTCATAGAAGTTGGACTTGGGACTGGTAATCCAGTATAGGAGATCAAGAAAGGCTTCTTTGCAGAGTTGGAATTGGAACAATACTGCAGAGTTTCTCCTTTCAGATTATTAGAAGAGGAAACAAGCATATAAACCACAAAAAAAGCCGGGCGCGGTGGCTCACGCTTGTAATCCCAGCACTTTGGGAGGCCGAGGCGGGCGGATCACAAGGTCAGGAGATTGAGACCACGGTGAAACCCCGTCTCTACTAAAAATACAAAAAAATTAGCCAGGCGTGGTGGCGGGCGCCTGTAGTCCCAGCTACTCGGAGAGGCTGAGGCAGGAGAATGGCGTGAACCCGGGAGGCGGAGCTTGCAGTGAGCCGAGATTGCGCCACTGCACTCCAGCCTGGGCGACAGAGCGAGACTCCGTCTCAAAAAAATAAAAATAAACAAACCACACACACACAAAAAAAAGTCATTCTGCATAACTGCTACTAAAATACAGGGAAAGATAAATTAGGGTACAGAGTAAAGTTGGCTTAATCCAAAGAGTAAACCTTAAAGTAGAAGTAAAGCTTGATCTGAAATTTGAAGAATGAGTATTTGGAATCAACTAGTATGAGACTAAAAGCAGGATAAGAAAAAGGTATTCTAAGCATAGAAGTCATATGTCCAAGACAGCAAGCCGTAAAATGTCATAGAATGTTTGGGAAACTCCTGTTGGCTCTGGATAGCAGGAATAAGGGGATATAGTAGAGAGTGCCCTACTGGAGATGTGGCCAAGTGATAAAAAGAGCCAGATTAGGGAGTGTTTTATTTGTCATGCATAAGTGTTTTGACTTTATCCCGAAAATTATACAAAACCAGTGAAGGATTTTAAACACTAAATTAATATGAGATTTATGCTTCAGAAAGAGAGATTTATGCTTCATCCTGGCATTCATTTGGAGGATAGATTGAGGGGAAATGAGACCAGATATTAGAGAAACTATTTGTGGAGTTGCTTTTGTAGTTTAGGTGAGTATGAAAAGCTGAAAACAGAAGAGATCAGGTTTGAGAGATTATCTTTTAAGAGGTAGACTCTAGAGAAATTATTAATTTATTAGATACGAGAAATGAAAAGGGGAAAGTTAGGATGAATACCACGTTTCTGGTTGGAGTTACTGGATGAGTGATGGTGCCAAATACCAGACCAGGGAACAGAAGAGAGAAGTAGATTGGGAAATAATGAATTCACTTTTGAATATGTCGAATTTAACATGGGGGACATCCCAAGAGGTCAAAGCAGTACAGAAATCAACATTAATTCATCTTTACAACCCCTCCTAAGAGGATAGGTGGTAAAACATTTTCCCCATTTTATAAATAGGGCATTTGATGACAATTATCCAGATACATTGCACTATACTTAATGATTCACTGGGCTCACCAGAATTTGAACTCAGAACTCTTAAAAATGGGTTCACTCTTCTAAATACCATTGTATTTTATCTGGTTTCTCTTGGACAGATCTCAAGATGAGTTTGTTGTGTCTGATGAAAACCCAGATGAAAGTGAAGAAGATCCTCCATCTAATGATGACAGTGACACTGACTTTTGTAGCCGTAGACTGAGGCGACACCCCTCTCGGCCAATGAGGCAGAGCAGGCGTTTGCGAAGAAAGACCCCAAAGAAAAAATATTCCGATGATGATGAAGAGGAGGAATCTGAGGAGAATAGTAGAGACTCTGGTAAAAATAATCTGTAGCCATATGGTAGCTCAACAAATTCTTTTTTTTTTTTTTTTTTTCCCTGTTGCTCATGCTGGAGTGCAATGGCGCCATCTCGGCTCACTGCAACCTCTGTGTCCCGGGTTCAAGCAATTCTCCTACCTCAGCCTCCCAAGTAGCTGGGATTACAGGCATGCGCCACCATGCCCGGCTAATTTTGTATTTTTAGTAGAGAGGAAGTTTCTCCATGTTGGCCAGGCTGGTCTCAAACTCCCAGCCTGAGGTGATCTGCCCACCTCGGCCTCCCAAAGTGCTGGGATTACAGGCATGAGCCAGCATGCTGGCCAGCTCAACAAATTCTTATGACTTTTGGAGTTAAGAATTCTTAAAATTCTGTTCTTAAGACGTATTTCTGACTAAATTTTTCTCATAGAAAGCACATCTGAGAAAATACATACAGATGGATATGTTAACTTCATATCAGATGCCTAGTAGGATTGTGATGACTCCTTGGTTGTCAAATGTTTCCACGCCTAAACCTTCATCTTCATAGGGTTTCTTGGAAATCATTCTCAATAAACTGTGAACATTTCCCTCAGATGCCCAGCTGTTGGAGAGAGAATAATATAAGTTAACTCTCATTTAGACCACAGTCAGTGTTGAGTAGTTTTTACAGATTAACAGTAGTTGATGTTGTTATAGAGTATGCTTATCCCTATTAAGTGAGTAAATAGAGGCTCAACTGCTGAAAGAAATGCGTGGCTTTATGCAATTGGCAAATTGATAGGTGTCATCTTATTGGAGAAGAACCATAGATATGAGTATCAGACTCTGGCCATCCTTGTGAGGTTTTTTTGGTTTTATTTATCTTTTTTCCTAAACCATCTAAATAAGTGATGATAATATCATGCCCCTTTATCAGTGATTATTTCCTAAGGACAAGGACATTTTCTTACATAACCACAGTGCAATTACCAAATTCAGATATTTTAACATTGATATAATGCTATTACCTAATTAACAGTACACATTCAAATTTTTATCAAGTATCTCTGTATTATTGTTTATATCTTTTTTTTCTTTTCCTAACCCAGGGTCCATTCCAGGGCTACGCGTTTATTCACATCTCTTTAGTCTCCATTAATCTGGAATGTTCCTCAAATTTTGTCTCATTGATCTTGATATTTTTAAAGAGTACATACTAGTTGTAAGATGTTTGTCAGTTTGGATTTCTTTTGTTTCCTTGTGATAAGATTCAGATTATGCATTTATAGCAGGAATAGCACAGAGAATGTTGCATCTTCTGAGTCTCTTTATTATTTTTCCTTATAATTAATAAGTAATTTGTGGGAATTTGAGACTATTTAAATATCCTGTTCCTTATATTTCACCTACTAGTTTTAGTTCCTGTGGATAATTCTAACTCTGTCATTTCTGTTATATTTATTTATTGTTGTTCTGTAAGGAAGAACATTTCCCTTCTCCTCCATATGTTTATTTATTTATGTCAGTGTAAACTCGTGGATTCTTATTCTGATCAGTGGATATACTACATTCCCATCACTATTTAGGCTCCATTTGTCCCAAATTTGGCCAATGAGAACCACTTCAACCTGTTGGCTAGCTATTTTGAAATGTTTGAAATCCACAAAAGAATAACAAGCTTGAATGTCATACTTTGGTGAAATTTAACATTCTGAAAAACAGCTGTGACATAATGCCACAGCCTCACTCTGGCTTGTTGATCAGAGATGACAAGAACAATGCTATTTAGCAGTGCTTTGCAAGTTTAACTAGATCTGTGTGCTTTATTTAGCAGATTTTGTATTCTTTATGGAGAAAAGTCAAAAATGTATCTTGAGTTCTATATTTATGTGGAACAGATTCATGAGTTTTCTTTGATTAGAGGACTTAACCTCTGCAATACATTGTGACTATAGCCACAGGTACAACAGCAGATTATCAGGAGGCAGATTTGTGGTAGCCGTCCACCAAGAAGAGCAGTCATGGCAGCTCTGTACCTGACCAGGTAGCTGTAGGTCGACTGCAGTAAGGACTATTTCTAAAAAAGTATAAAACATTTAGGCCGGGTGTGGTGGCTCACACCTGTGTCCCAGCACTTTGGGAGGCCGAGGCAGGCGGATCACTTGAGGCCAGGAGTTCAAGACCAGCCTGGCCAACATGGCGAAACCCCACCTCTACTAAAAATACAAAAATTAGCCAGGTGTGGTGGCCAGTACCTGTAGTCCCAGCTACTCGGAAGGCTGAGGCAGGATAATTGCTTGAACCCAGGAGGTGGAGTTTGCAGTGAGCCAAGATCACGCCACTGCACTCCAGCCTGCGCGACATAGTGAGACTCTGTCTCAAAAACAAACAAAAAAGGATAAAACATTTTCTAATCTTGAGGATTCACTGCTAAGAGTATAGATTGTGAGGTTTGGCATTAAAAACCCTCACAGATTGACTCATTCTTTTTTATTTTTATTTTTTTTTAAGTGAGACTTAAAGGCCAGGCATGTTGTAATCTCAACACTTTGGTAGGTAGCCAGGAGTGGTAGTGCATATGCCTGTGATCCTAGCTTTAGCCACTGGGGCAGCTGAGGCCAGAGGATCTCTTGAGCCCAGGAGGTTGAGGCTGTAGTGAGCCGCGTTCATGCCACTGCACTCCAGCCTGTGTGATAGTGAGATACTCTCTCAAATAAAATGAGACTCCTAAAAGTTACTGTTCACTGAAAAATATTTATGACTGAACTCTGCTTAGTAGCTTTTCATTTTTATAACCTAAGCTACATTTCTACTTAATAGACTTAAATTTTATACTTTTTTCTTCCTTTTTTTAAAATAGAAAGTGACTTCAGTGATGATTTTAGTGATGATTTTGTAGAAACTCGGCGGAGGCGGTCAAGGAGAAATCAGAAAAGACAAATTAACTACAAAGAAGACTCAGAAAGTGACGGTTCCCAGAAGAGTTTGCGACGTGGTAAAGAAATAAGGCGAGTTCACAAGCGAAGACTTTCCAGCTCAGAGAGTGAAGGTAAGGCATAGGTCTCCTATGTATAGAAGTCTGGACAGGGCAAAATAGACATTATAAAGTGAACTCAGGATTGTGACTCTGTACCATTCTTTGAAACTCATATAACCAGGCCAGGCATGGTGGCTCACGCCTGTAATCCCAGCAGTTTGGGAGGCCAAGGCAAGCAGATCACTTGAGGCCAGGAGTTCAAGACCAGCCTGTCCTACATGGTGAGACCTTGTCTCTACTAAAAATAAAAAAATTAGCCTGTGTGGTGATATGCGCCTGTAATCGTAGCTACTCAGGAGGTTGAGGCAGGAGAATTGCTTGAACCTGGGAGGCAGAGGTTGCAGTGAGCCAAGATCGCGCCACTGCACTCCACCCTGGGTGACAGAGCAAGACTGTGTCTCAAAAAAAAAAAAAAAATTCCATATAACCAGTAGTATCTTTGAGATAAAACCTATAATTTTGTGCCTACTATAGTTTAAATAAAAGATACTCGAGAAGAGGCTAATTTTTAAGATCTCCATTGTAATTTAAATTTTCATTGAAACTGGAAAAGTCTCAAAATTGTGATCTGATCAAGATTATTCTACTTCTTTTTTTTACTCCCTTATTCATGGCCCTCATTTTGAAATAACCTCTTATGTCCTTAATAGCTAAAAAGGTTTCAAATAAAAGTGCCTACTGTCTCTTTCCACCTTGACTATGATTTCAGTTGGAAACTGTTTTATTTCCGAATAGCTGTTAACTGTGCCCCCTACCAGTAGTACAAGACAAGCTCTAAAATATGAATTTCTGACATCCATTTATCCATTCAGTCTTTTTTGTTTTATTTAACATATATATATATGTATATATATATGTGTGCGTGTGTGTTTTTTTGTTTGTTTTTTTTTTTTTTTTTTTTTTGAGACAGAGTCTCACTCTGTCACCCAGGCTGGAGTGCAGTGTTGCGATCTCAGCTCACTGCAACCTCCGCCTCCCAGGTTCAAATTATTTTCCTGGCTCAGCCTCCCAATAGCTAGGATTTTAGGCATGCGCCACCAGGCCTGGCTAATTTTTGTATTTTTAGTAGAGACGGGGTTTCACCATGTTAGCCAAGCTAGTCTCGAACTCCTGACCTCAGGTGATCCGCCCGCCTTGGCCTCCCAAAGTGCTGGGATTACAGGCGTGAGCCACCGCGCCCGGCTTTATGGCCTGTTTTGAAGATTGTTTTGCTTTCATAGATTAAACATGAATTTAAGTTTGAGCCCAAGACAAAAGAGAAAGGGAAAAAAATGTTTGGATGTGGGATGCTAAAGAAGGAAGGTGAACATCTCTTTTGAATGTGTATTTAACTTCATGTGTCACAGAAACAAACATAAATGCATTAGTTAAGCCATTAAATATGAATATTTATTAAACTAGGCCCTATTCCAAGCACTGGAATATAACAGCAAACAAAATAGCTCTTATGAAACTCTTATTTTAGTTGGGAAGAAGGTGACAATAAACAAGATAGATAAGTAGAATATATGATATGTTAGAGATGAGTGCTGTGGAAAAAAATAAAGGAGAAAAGGGGGTTGGGAAAGTACTTGAATTTCATATAGTATACTAAGGAAATCCTCACTAAGAAAACATTTGAGTGAAAACCTGAAAGAAATGTTGTGTGTGAGTCATGCAGTTATCTAAAAGAAGAATGATATAGGCAGATGGAACAATAAATATGAAGGCCTTGAGGCATGTTTGTGCTCGTCATGTTCAGCAAACAGAAGGGAGTGCAGGGTTGTTGGAGCAGAATGAGTGAAGCAAACATAATGATATGAAGCAAAGAAGTCAGTGGGGACCAGTCAGCAAACGACAGCCCACCTGCTTACACAAATAAAAAAGCAAGGTTTTTGTTTTTGTTTTTGAGACAGGGTCTCAAAACCTGGCTGGCGTGCAGTGGGACCATCACAGCTCACCATAGCCTCAGTCTGCTGTGCTCAAGCAGTCCACCCGCCTCAGTCTCCTAAGTGGCTAGAAGTGGCATAAGCCACCACACTGTGCTAATTTTTAAATTTATTTTATAGAGATGAGATCTTGCAGTGTTGCCCTGGCTGGCCTTAAACTCCTGGCCTCAAGTGATCCCCCCTACCTTGGCCTCCCACAGTGTTAGGATTACAGGTGTAAGCCACTGCACCCTGCCCTGTAATACAATTTTTACCAGAAGACTACCATACCCATTTGTTTACATATTGTCTGTTGCCTGCTTTCTCAAAAAGCTGAGTTGTTGTGACTGAGACTATAGGGCCTGCCTCTTACATAAAAAATGTGCTAACCTCTGATGATAAATAGTGCTGTGCAGTTAAACTTTCTGCACTGATTATATGTGTGCTGATCGTTACAATAGCCACTAGCCTCATATGACTATTGAGCACTTGAAATGTGGCTAGTGTGACCGTGGAACTGAATTTTTATTTTTATTTAATTTTAACTAATTTAAATTTAAAATAACCACATGTGACTAGTGTTTACCATATTAGATAACACAGAGTAGGGCATTGTATAGACTTTGGATTTTTATTTTGTGTAAGGTGAGAAACATTTGGGCCAAAGCACAGATGAGTATTCAGAGGCAGATGAGGAGGAAGAGGAAAGCAAACCATCCCACATTTTGAGCAAAAGAGTGATATGATCTGACTTAGATTTTAATTTGCTGTGGTAGTTGTGTTATGAATAGATTGAAGGGGGGCCAGGGCAGAAGCTAGAAGACCCATTGGGACGTTATTGTAATAGTCCAGGTGAGAGATGATGGAGGGTGGAACTGGGTCAGTGGCAGTAAAGGGATGAAAGCAGTCACATTATGGATATGTTTTAAAGTGAGACCCAAAGGATTTACTGTTGGGTGGGATGAGAGAAAGAAAAGAATCAAGGATGACTGAGCAATTGGAGGAGCAATTGCCAAAAACTAAGTTGGTAGAGACCACAGTGCTGCAGGTTTAAGGAGAAAGTTTAGGAGCCCAGTTTTAGACACATCATTTGAGATGCCTGTTTAGAGATATCCAAGCTTAGATGTCGAGTAGGCAGTTTGATACACTAGTCTGGTATTCAGCGGTTGCCTAAAATAAATATGAGAGCCATTAGCACATAGATGGCATGCCAAGTTGTGAGACTAGGTGAGTTCTTCTAAAATGGAAGTAGAGTCATCTTCAGTATCCATGGAGGATTGGTTTCAGGATCCCCACAGATACCAAAATCCTTGGATTTACAAGTCCCTCATATAAAATCGTGTCATATTTGCATATAACCTACCCATATCCTCTATATACTTTAAATAATCTCTAGAATATTTAAAATACCTGATACAGTGTAAATGTTATATAATTGTTATACTGTATTGTTTAGTGAATGACAAGAAAAAAGTCTATGTATGTTCAGTTCAGACACTACCATCTATCTTTTTCCTGAGTATTTTCCATCTGCAGTTGGTTAAATTAATGGATAGGGAGGCCCAACTATATAGACAAAGAAGAGAAGACAATTAAGACTACCAAGGGCATCTGATAACTAAGATGAGAGTTGGCACAGTGTTTAAGATGTACAGAGTTGGGTGTCCAGTTTGAATCTTTCTTTATCAGCATGTTGACCTGATAACCTAATTTGTGTACTAGTGGGATGGAGTTTGTTAGTTTGTAACTAACCTGTCTTCATTTAATTCAAGCATTATCAGACATCTTCCCCAAGAAGTCTGCTGTTGGCTGGGCAGAGTGGCTCACGCCTATAATCCCAGCACTTTGGGAGGCCAAGATGGGCAGATCACTTGAGGCCAGGAGTTCGAGACCAGTCTGGCCAACATGGTGAACCCCCATCTCTACTAAAAATGCAAAGAAATTAGCTGGGTGTGGCGACACACACACCTGTAATCCCAGCTACTTGGGAGGCTGAGACAGGAGAATTGCTTGAACCTGGAAGGCAGAGGTTGCAGTGAGCCGAGTTTGCGCCACGATACTCCAGCCTGGGAGACAGAGTGAGACTCCATCTCAAAAAATAAAGAAGGCCAGGCATGGTGGCTCATGCCTGTAATCCCAGCACTTTGGGAGGCCGAGGCAGATGGATCACAAGGTCAGGAGTTCGAGACCAGCCTGGCCAACATAGTGAAACCCCGTCTCTACTAAAAACACGAAAAGTTAGCTGGGCGTGGTGGCGGGCGCCTGTAATCCCAGCTACTTGGGAGGCTGAGGCAGGAGAATCGCTTGAACCCGGGAGGCGGAGGTTGCAGTGAGCCAAGATCACACCATTGTACTCTAGCCAGGGCAACAGTGTGAGACTCCGTCTCAAAAATATATATATATATATATATAGTCTAAAATCATAAAGTACACCATGAGTCATATTGGGCATTGTTATGGGACTGAGAAGAGAGAAATCAGGCCAATTATTGAAAGGAAACTATGTACAAGCAATTCTGAAAGCAGGACGTGGGGTGAATATGGGGAGGAAAAGGAGAATTAAATTCGTTTATGGTTAACCGTGCCAATGGCTTAAATGTGCTGTTTATTCTAGAGAGCTATTTGTCCAAGAACTCTGAAGATGACGAGCTAGCTAAAGAATCAAAGCGGTCAGTTCGAAAGCGGGGCCGAAGCACAGATGAGTATTCAGAAGCAGATGAGGAGGAGGTGGAAGAGGAAGGCAAACCATCCCGCAAACGGCTACACCGGATTGAGACGGATGAGGAGAGTTGTGACAATGCTCATGGAGATGCAAATCAGCCTGCCCGTGACAGCCAGCCTAGGGTCCTGCCCTCAGAACAAGAGAGCACCAAGAAGCCCTACCGGATAGAAAGTGATGAGGAAGAGGACTTTGAAAATGTAGGCAAAGTGGGGAGCCCATTGGACTATAGCTTAGTGGACTTACCTTCAACCAATGGACAGAGCCCTGGCAAAGCCATTGAGAACTTGATTGGCAAGCCTACTGAGAAGTCTCAGACCCCCAAGGACAACAGCACAGCCAGTGCAAGCCTAGCCTCCAATGGGACAAGTGGTGGGCAGGAGGCAGGAGCACCAGAAGAGGAGGAAGATGAGCTTTTGAGAGTGACTGACCTTGTTGATTATGTCTGTAACAGTGAACAGTTATAAGACTTTTTTTCCATTTTTGTGCTAATTTATTCCACGGTAGCTCTCACACCAGCGGGCCAGTTATTAAAAGCTGTTTAATTTTTCTTAGAAAACTCCACTACAGAATGACTTTTAGAAGAAAAATTTCAACAAATCCTGAAGTCTTTCTGTGAAGTGACCAGTTTTGAACTTTGAAGATAAATAATTGCTGTAAATTCCTTTTGATTTTCTTTTTCCAGGTTCATGGTCCTTGGTAATTTCATTCATGGAAAAAAATCTTATTATAATAACAACAAAGATTTGTATATTTTTGACTTTATATTTCCTGAGCTCTCCTGACTTTGTGAAAAAGGGTGGATGAGAATGCATTCCGAATCTGTGAGGGCCCAAAACAGAATTTAGGGGTGGGAGAAAGCACTTGTGCTTTAGCTTTTTCATATTAAATATATATTATATTTAAACATTCATGGCATAGATGATGATTTACAGACAATTTAAAAGTTCAAGTCTGTACTGTTACAGTTTGAGAATTGTAGATAACATCATACATAAGTCATTTAGTAACAGCCTTTGTGAAATCAACTTGTTTACTATTGGAGATAACCACACTTAATAAAGAAGAGACAGTGAAAGTACCGTCATAATTAACCTAAATTTTTGTTATAGCAGAGTTTCTTGTTTTAAAAAAAATAAAATCATCTGAAAAGCATTTGTACAGTAAAATGTATAATGAAGCTTTGCCAACCAGACTGTGCTAGCAACAAATTTTTTTAAATAGCTTTATGCAGTGGTAATAAGGTGGCCTCAAATACATTGTGTCTGATGGAGAGTTATTAGTGAAATGAATGTGGTCTTTCTTAAGGCCTGGGTGGACTGTAAACTTTGCCAATAGTATAACTCTTGTCTTCTGGCCACTTGATGTTTAAATATCTGAAATATCATTTTGAAAAAAATACATCTATATATAACATACATGAAGAGATGCTAAGCTGACAGTGGTATTTTAGCACATTTGAAGACTGGGAAGAGATTTTCAGGTGAATTTTAACTGGTCTATTCTTGCCCTTAGTATCTACTTCAAATTGAAGTCTACAAGCAAAGCAGTTCCTTTGGGAGGTTTTTAGTTTGAGTTTTAGCGTGTGTGCGTGTGCGTGTGTGTTTGTGTGTGTGCATGTGCGTGTGTGTGTGTGTGTTGGAATTTCCTATCTGCCTGGATATATTAGCAGAGTTTGAATGTAGTTTTGGCCTTTGGCCATTAGACTTCTATTAAAATTCATTAATAGTCATACAACCAACATAGAGTTGAATGAGAACTGCCGATGTAATTAATAGGCATGACATCCATTTCAAACATCTCAACACTTTAAAGAAAAGCCCTTTGTTTCAAGAAAAAGGGGTTTGTAACTAACTAAATACCTAACATGTAATTGACACTAAAATATGAACTTTGTCTTATTTAGTTTCTGTTATAGCTGTAAAATTTCAGGCAGAGCCATAACATTGTACAGAGTGTAGCACTTGTGATTAAACCTAGCCTGTTAAATCCAGAAACCTTCAACCATTACTTCTGTGGATACTTTTGCCCTGGGATTTGGGTTTTTCTGTTCCGGTGTTGTGTCTGTTGCCGGCAATGGACACACCATATCTGCTGCTGGCCCAAGGAACGTCATTAATTTTTCTTTCCAAATTAAGTATTATGTGCTAGTCAGTGTATAGTAAAGCACTTCTCTTTTTTATTACTAAAAAGCTGGCATTAGATTTGCATTATAAATACCTCTCTAGGAACTTTATACTCCTTTTCCTTCTTCAACAGGTATTGCCCTTAAATCTTATCTTTTGGCCTTGAAAGTTTATAGCTATTGTTTTTCAGTCGGTCGTTGTTTTGTTTTGTTTCACTTTAGTTCTGTAGTACCTGCCCATTAATATTTTTGCTTTGATTCTAGCAATGTGTATGTATCTGTATAAAAAATAAAATAATGAAAGCAACCTAAAAATAGGATGCACCAATAGCATGTGGTTCCAAGTAAGTTGTGATTTTTATTTTGAGACAGTGTTCCACTGGAAGGGAGGGAAGGGCTTACATTGACAGACAGTAAAGCAGGGCTGTGGAAGAAGCTGCATTCACTTACAGCCTCCTTTCCAGCTAGGTTTGTTTTATTTATTTGCAAGTCAGCTAAGAATTAACCTTTTAAACTATCTAAAACAGGCAAGCAATATAAAGATTTCTACTAGTGCAAGGTAAGTGGTTTGAATGTACAAGTGCCCTTTCCTGCCACCCAGTCTCACTCTACCATTTTAGTCCTGCAGCTGGGTAAAGCCACTATTGTGTGGAAACTCTCCCATGTGCCCTGTCTCTACCTCTGGACACACCAGCTCCTTCTTCCACCTATTAGTTCTATTCCTCAGTTAAGCCAAGTGATCAGAAGTAGTATTAAATGGGTAGATAATTTTAACAGGATGCGTAATGTGAAATAAGGAGTTATTTTTACTCTTCTACTATAGAAAGCCTAAGGTAATTTTTACCATCGCAAAGACTGAGTATTCCATTTAGCAAATGTCCCACTGACATGGGTTTGGAGACCACTTGTGCTGCCTGATATTTACCAAACTTGAATAAGTGTTTGTCAACTTGATAGTGAATGTACCCCTTCTCACCTTATATTTTGATTAAATCAATTAACTATAGGTTATCTACCAAGAATGTAATCCAAGCAGTTGATAAAACATGCAGATTGATTATTGATTATTAAATTTTGAGCAGTGCAAAAACGGTTGTGCTGCTTCGAGTTCGGATTCAGTCCCTCAAAGAGTTTATGATCACTGAAGTACACTCTGAAGGTATTCTGAAGAAGTTAAAAAAAAATTTAGAAAATGAAATGTTCTGTATACAAAGAGAATACAGTCACTACGAACTGCAGAAAGTATAGGAAAGCAGTAATTGATCTAGAGTTTAGACAGTCTTGGATCTTTTTTAGAGCACTAACCATGGATTTAGACTCAAAATAGCTGCTACATAATAGAGCCCTTTAATAATTTAAACCCCCCTTTTTGAAATACAAGTTGGACTCCCAATGTCAAACTCTAGACTGTAACAAATGTATTAAAGGGAGATGTAGATTAATATTCAGTATATTTAGTTTGCAATTTCTGTAAAGGTTTGAAAACTAGTCAGCTTTTCACAAAGCAGAAGCTTTGAACTGAAATATGTGTGAAAAGGAGTCAGACTGAAAACATTTTGGTTTTGTACATCAGTGCTGATGAAATAGTGTTTACTGTAAAACATTTTCCATCATTGGCACATTACTGCAAAATGATGGCAGAGATATTTTCAAGAATGTACATCAAGTTATATTTCCTTGACATCCTTTTTCAATTGGTCAAGGTTACAGATTCAGAGAATAAAGGGCAGTTTCATTTAGAATAAATTCATGTCTACTGGCAATCTATATAAAAGTGACCTGCCCAAGAACCAAAAACTTCAAATGCGAATGAAGCTTTTGAAAAATAATTTTTAAACAATTTTAAAAGGGTGTTATACATATCCAGTTTTTACTTTTTGGTTTGAGCAAAGTACATATATTAAGAAAAACATGGACGCTTACTTGTTTAAGTTAATAGTCAAAATGTTGAGGAAATGTTAGCTGTTTTTAAGTGGGATTGGTGGGGTGTCCTTTGTCACAAGGAATGCTTTTTTAGCTTGTTTGTGGGCATAAGAGATGTTAACCCTTTGCTAGTTCTACCACACAGCTGTAAAGAACCTAATGAATCTACAAGTTTAATATTCAGAAAAAGCTAGGAACTCCGCTCTTTACCAATACAGTGGAACAGGTCCATTATTCAAGGTGATGCCTCACAGCTGTAGAACAACTATTCAAAGACCCAGAGTTAAATGGTACATGTGTATATGTGTGTGTGTGCACACACACTTCAGATAAGTATCAGAAGGAATAAAAATGAATCCATCATTAACTATTGAAAGAAATAAGATGGCTGCATTGCAACAGATACAAATATTATGAACATCATTTAATTACAGAAAATCTAGACAACAGTTTCTCCTGATGTTTGACATTCTCAAAATATATTCCTTGTTCTCGAAGAAGCAGAGAATGCCAAGGCTGCATATCTGCTGTAATCTACCTAGCCCTCTTCTGCTTAATAAGATCCATTATTGAATCTTCTCAGATTAAAATCCATTCCTATATTATCTACCTTTCCCAAAGTGTATACCTGTAAACTTACCTTGGAAGTGGCAAGTTAACGGATTTTTTTGTGTCGTTTTTATACCAATCCTTAAGGTCAAAGCCTTTTGCTATCAATGTATTTAAACTGAGTTGCTGTATGTTCACTCAATTTGTTTTCAAAATATTTTGCTCCAACTTAAATTATCTTTTAACATCTTTTGAGTGCCAAGAATTGCTAAGTAACTGTAATATGTTGAAGAGAGTAATCGCCAAGTAAGCAAGCAGTCATAAGCCAAAATGTAATGAGCTTAGTATATAACAACTTTAGATTATACACTCACCACTTTTTGTATTCATTCACGCAAACCCTCCTGGAAGTCGATTAGAATAGGATCCCATTTGTGGACTTTTTTTCCTCCTTTTGGACACCTGAGCACAATTTTTTTTTTTCATTTCATATTTATACCACTTTGGAAAATTCAGTAAACCCAATTCTGGCACATCGTAATGGTTTCAGTTAGTGAAGATGTTTTTATTTTAATAACTTTAAAATACGACTATCCTAGGCCGGACGCGGCGGCTCACGCCTGTAATCCCAGCACTTTGGGAGGCCGAGGCGGGCGGATCACGAGGTCAGGAGATCGAGACCATCCTGGCTAACACAGTGAAACCCCGTCTCTACTAAAAATACAAAAAAATTAGCCGGGCGTGTTGGCGGGCGCCTGTAGTCCCAGCTACTCGGGAGGCTGAGGCAGGAGAATGGCGTGAACCCCGGGGGGCGGAGCCTGCAGTGAGCCGAGATCGCGCCACTGCACTCCAGCCTGGGCGACAGCGAGACTCTGTCTCAAAAAAAAAAAAAAATATGACTATCCTATACATAAGTTATATAAGAGGGCATAACAATAGATGAGTAGAAATTTATTAAATTTCTTGGATATTTTGAATGAGAAAAAACATTTTTTAAAGGAATTTTTTTTTTCCTTTTTTGGCCAAACCGGTACAAGCTAGAAAGTGTGCTAAGGACTGAATACTTGCCTCGTGCTTTTTGCCACTGGATGATGTAAGTTAAGAATGGAATTGTTAATCCTGAGTATATATTTTCTTGACTTTCATCAGTTTCTAAAGAAATCTAATGTAAGTGTTTAGCGGTTTTGTTTGATCTGTATTTATTGAGTTCTGGTCATAGACCAGCAGCTTGCACGTCATGCTCATGAACAGCCAGAACACAGTTATTGGGGAACTTCATGGCTCAAAACCTTCTGAATCATTTAACTTATTTTGTATGTTGCAAAAAAAAAGTTTATTTTGCTTGAGAGTCACCTTTTTTTTTTTTAAATAACTGTACAGCTTTTAAGGGATGGGAGGTGGGAAAATACCCTAAAATAGGATGTAGATTTTTTACAATTTTGTTTATGCTAGATCATCTACAGGTGCATTATGTAATTAAACCTAAAATTGTTTAAAAATTTGTGCCATGTCTTTTTCATTCTCCTGCCCTTTAGCAGAATTGGTGCATGTCAACTGCTATGTGGACAAGCCTTGAAATTAGAGTAACAAGCCCTGTCTCCAAACCTTTAAGGTCACTGCATGAAAATTGCACACACACACACATACACACAGATCTAGCTTATATTAGTAAATGGATTTTCAGGATCAGAACAGCTACAATAGCCCAGATTTGGCTGTTAACAGCATATTCTTGTAGCGCATGATTTTTGTGATGCCTAACTAGGGTATTCTCAATGTTAGTCTGGTGTTCTATTCTCTTTCAAAGTAGCTTCTTGATGATGGTATCTGTTGTAGCTTGCCCAAACCTGCCATGAGGTTTTGTGTACACTTTGAAAGGGTATGGCCTATGCTAAGATGGGGGTAGAGCAGGGCTTGATTTTAATCTATTCGTATAAAAGAAGGAAAAAACTAGAATTGCTCTATTTGATTATTCAGTGGACTTAATTCCACAGGAATAGTTGTCTGCTGAAGCGTGGCAGCAAGAGAAGTCAAATTCAAATTTCAGTTCCCTCCTTATTCACTAAGTATTTTGAAATCTTGTAGAACTTCTGATTCTAGCAGTCTTTTACATGGCACATTTTACCATGGTATATTCACAGCTTCGTTTAAATGTCAGTACTTTTTCCCATCTGATAATTTTGCCATTCTAATTTCTCACCTTTGTAGTACAAGTGTATTCTTGAAAGTAATTAAATTCATCTAAGTGTGTCATAATTTCTATCAAAGCTATATTCATGTGTTGCTAGCGTCAGTTTTTTGCTATCATTCAGAAGGGAAGCCTGCAGATCCTGAGTTTCCATGTGAAGAATACAAATTCCAGATAAAAATTTATAAATGGTATATTTTAGAATTTTGATTTAAAGTAATAGCTGGAATTCAGGGACTATTTGATCAGAATGCCTCTTGAATTTTCCAACATGCTTATATGAAATACTTTATTTTCCTATGCGTTAAAAAAAAAAATTCCTGGAATAGGTTCTCAGAATGTTTTATTTGGTTTCCAGGAGATGAGATTTAAAGCAGAAGCTCCAAGATTAGCATAAAACTAACTCTTGAGGTAATTAGGACCGTGCTGTTAGTCAAATAGAAGCAGGAGTGCTCTCTGTCACATAATGTACTGCATGTGTGTGGGGGTGGGGGGGCAGGGAAGATCAGAAAACTGGAAATGTAATTCTGATAACACACAAAGTAAATTGTGCATTAAAAGTATGAGAATTCTTGGTACCTTAAAGCTTCAGGGGTTAACTTCAGTGTATGAACACCTAGTGTGTTAGAATTGGAGTGCATAGTTGTTTAAATACAATATTCCTTGTAAGTGACAACCAAAATATGTTGTGGCTGGTGCCAATATTTTTGTTAATGAAATGTTCAGTGTCTCACTACAGTCTGATCAGAACTCTTGGTGTTATAAGCCAGGCCTAAAGCCATTTTATAGCTATTGGCCTAATTGTGTAACTTTTTCTTTCAAAATGTTTTATTATAATACTTCTGTCATTTATTTCACTTAATATGTCAATTGTCATAATAAAAATTTAAATTTGAATTATTTAGCATGATGTGTTTGCAAACTTAGCTTATTTTAAATTTTGTGGCACATGGAACAAATTGTCTGTAATAGTTCATGACGGTTAAAATTTATCACCCAGGCCTAGATGAATTGTTCTCCCACTATCTAGAAAGTAAATTTGCAAGTGCATCAATTTCCCTAAAATAATTTTTAAGGCTATTTGCCAACTAGACAAATATAGATATTAGAAAACTATTATTGATTTGTATCTTTAGCCTCTGGAGAACTATCACATTATAGAGGCTGTGGACTTGTTCTTTGTGGTCCCGTAGGAGCACAGAACTACCAGAGGACAGAAGCCATAGGGCAAAAGTTTTCCATTCATTCTGTGGAGGAAGCTTAGTTCTCTAATAATGAACAAGCTTGGAAGTGAATTATTAGGAATAGGGGATGTTTGGGAGTCCAAACATCCGCACATTGATCCACACATTAAAAAATGGATTAGACCAAATGACTAACCGGTCCTTCCAACCCCGAGTAGGCTTCTCAACTACAAATGATTTGACAGTTTTTATTTACTCTTGAAATACAGTAAAATTCACACTGAACTTGCTTTTTTACCAACAAACTAGCAGAGTATTTGTGATTCTGATTGAAAATATTAACTAGGTAAAGAACTTTTGAAGAATTTCACCTAACGGAGTAAAAGCTGGTCTGTGCTAGCAAGAAAATGGCTAGTTACATTGCAAATTTATTTGAAATTTTCACTTTAAGAGAATCAGTCAAATAACGTGAGCCACTGTGCCCAGCCAGCCCATTTCTTTTTCAGATTATGAGACCAGAAGATGTAGAACAGTTCTTTTCTTTTACAAACAGAATTGGTGTACTATTCTGTGATTCTTTAGTAGAGGTGGAATTATAAAAAATAACGAAAATATTCTATTGAAGTTAGATGTTGGGACCCTTCTGGGTGAGATTAATGCTTGTGTCATTTTGATTCTTAAAGAGTTTGCATGAGCTCTTTAGGGTTCTAAAAGTCTAAATGAATATCAAAGAGAAAGGACACTCTAAGAGGATGTAACTTGACATTGCAATATAGCATGTATAGTCAAATCCCAAATGAAGACAGCTGGGAACCTACTAGTATTGATATCGGCCTCCTATGGCTTCCTTATCACTCCTCCTTGCCCATTTCAGAGCCACTTTACCCACATTTGAGCACCTATCTTTCTTCCTAGTCCTGTCTCTGAGGAGGTATCTTCTTTTTGCAGTACTTTGTCTGCCTGTGTCCTTGATCGGTTGTCTTTTTATTACCGCCTCTGGGTCTTGCACATCTTACTTCTCTATCTCTGATCTCCATTACTTGACACACACTCCTCTCTAAATAAAGTTCTCCCTATTGTGGAAAACAAAAGTTCAATCCTGTCTCTGGTTCAATACCCTTCCCAGTTACTTCTTATTTAACTTCCAGTCTTTAAAATAAATAGACTGTGGAAAACCCTAAACTGTATTTGGAAATTATTACTGAAATGTCAGAAATTCCTAAGAGAAACTCCAGGAAACAAGCCACCATCTCAGCAACATACTTTATTATCAGGAACAACTGTTACAGAAAGCTGAAACTTAGAACAGGAATGCGATTCCTCCCTTTTCCCTGCACTTGCTTCATGTTTGTCTGTTGAATGTAATGTGCATTTTGTTTTCTCTTTGACATTATTGCTTGCTAGTGGGACACCAGTAATTGCACTGTGAACTCACATAACCAAATAGCTCTTACTCTACCATTTAGAACAAAAAAGTTAGAGGAAGTACTTCATTAATGATGATAGAACCTTATCTGAACCTGTACTGTCCTAGCTTCAACCATAAAAGATTTTCTGTAGCAACAACAGAGAGAGGTAGCTGGCTGAATGCTATTAGGTTGGTGCAAAAGTAATTGCAGTTTCTGCTATATATAATATATATTTTTTTTAAGGCCAAAAGCACAATTTTTTTTTTTTTTTTTTTTGAGACAGAATCTCACTCTGTCGCCCAGGCTGGAGTGCAGTGGTGCGATCTCGGCTCCCTGCAACTTCCGCCTCCCAGTTCAAGGGGTTCTCCTGCCGCAGCCTGCCGAATAGCTGGGATTACAGGCATGTGTGCCACCATGCCCAGCTAATTTCTTTGTATTTTTAGTAGAGACTGGGTTTCACCATGTTGGCCAGGCTGGTCTGGAACTCCTGACCTCAGGTGATCCACCTGCCTCGGCCTCCCAAAGTGCTGGGATTACAGGCGTGAGCCACCGCATCCGGCCCAACAATTAGTTTTGCACCAACCTAATAGAAAATCAGAAAGTTGGCTTCAGATTCAGAATAATGCAGAAGTAGGGCTGGAATTTTACTGGCCAATGCTGTGAGCAGAACCAGGTGAGGACCAGAGAGCCCAGGATGAAAGGCAAAGATCTCTTGGGTGCAGTGGCTCATGCCTGTAATCCCAGCGCTTTGGGAGGCTGAGATGGGAGGATCACTTGAGGTCATAAGTGATGATGATGAGTGGTCACTACAGCCTGAGCGACAGAGCGAGGCTCCATCTCAAAAAAAGAAAAGAAAAGAAAAGAAAAGGATCCACAAGCAGGAAAAATATATCGGAGAGGGGAGATGGAATGCTAAGAAGCCGTCTTTAAGATGACTGTCCCCTTTTTGACATAGCCACTTTTTTTTTTTGAGACGGAGTCTCACTGTGTTACCCAGGCTGGAGTGCAGTGACGTGATCTCGGCTCACTGCAACCTCCACCTCCTGGGTTCAAATGATTCTCCTGCCTCAGTCTCCTGAGTAGCTGGGACTGAAGGCGTGCACCACCACACTCAGCTAATTTTTTGTATTTTTAGTAGAGACGGAGTTTCATTGTGTTAGCCAGGATGGTCTGGATCTCCTGACCTTGTGATCCTCCTACCTCGGCCTCCCAAAGTGCTGGGATTACAGGCATGAGCCACTGCACCTGGCTGACATAGCCACTTTTAATAATCTGGATGTGCTTACATAACGATGTCCAAAAGACCTTGTAAGTTTTATTTATAAAAGTTTCTTGTTTTTTATTGAGATAATTCACATACCATAAAGTTCACCATTATAAAGTGTACAATTCAGAGGTCTTTAGTGTTACCGGTAGAGAGTCTTGACTGCAAGTTGTCCAGGTTCTTGGTGTTTTGAACAAAGAATTGGACAAAACACTCAGCAAAGCAAAGAAAGAATGAAGCAACAGAAGAAGGAAAGCAGGGATTTATTGAAAATGAAAGTACACTCCACAGTGTAGAAGCTGGAGAAGCAGTGACTCAAGGGCCCGGATGCAGAATCTTCTCGGGTCCAAGTACTCCCTAGAGGTTTTCCATTGGCCACTTCATGCTCACCTCATGTAAATGAAGTGGTAGCTCTCAATCAGTCTGATTGGTTGTGGAAAGCAACCGATCAAAGACTGAAGTGGAGGGTACAACGCTCACACTCCTCTTTTTGCAACCAATCAGAGGCTAAGGTAAAGTTAGAAAGTTGCAAACGAAGACTGGCCAGCAAACAGTCCGATTGGTTTCAGGCAGCCAGTTTCCCAACTGCCCAGCAGAAAAGGTGGGGGGTTTGCAAAGGGAGTAGTAGCCTCTGGTCCTTTTGTTACTTAGGCTGTGGAAAGTTAAGAGTTTTCTTTTCAACTTGATTCTAAGAAGTGATGTGAAATGGGCTTAGGTTCCCTGCCTCCAGACCCTATTCTCCTGTCTCATCTAGCATATTCACAAGGTTGTCAACACCCTAAAAACGCCCTACTCATTAGTAGTGACTACCCATTTCCTCCGTAGTCCCTGCCAAGTACTATTACTTTCTATGTCTACAAATGTGCCTCTTCTTGACATTTCATATAAATGGAATCACACTGTGTTGCCCTTGTGGATCTAATGTCTTTTATTTAACAAGTTTTCAAGGTTCATCATGTTATAGCATAAGTTAGTACTTCTTTTTTTTTTTTTGAGACAGAATCTTGCTCTGTCACCCAGGCTGGAGTGCAGTGACATGATCTCAGCTCACTGCAACCCCTGCCTCCCGGGTTCAAGCAATTCTTCGCTTCAGCCTCCCGAGTAGCTGGGATTACAGGCGTGTGCCACCATGCCCGGCTAATTTTTGTATTTTTAGTAGAGATAGGGTTTCACCGTGTTCGCCAGGCTGGTCTTGAACTCCTGACCTCAGGTGATCCACCCGCCTCGGCCTCCCAAAGTGCTGGGATTACAGGCGTGAGCCACCACGCCCGTCCACTTCACTCTTTTATATGCATGAATAATATTCTACTGTATGTATATGCCACATCTTGTTTATCCATTTGAAGATTTGAGTAATTTCCACTTTGAGGCTCTGAATGGTCAGGGCTATTAGAAATAATAAACATTCATGTACAAGCTTTGAGTGGGCGTGCATGTTTTTCATTCTTGAGTACATACCTAGGAGTGGAATTGCTGGATCATATGATAACTCTAACTTTTGAAGAAATTTGAACCTGTTTTACACAGTGCCTGCACCTTTTTACATTCCCACTAGCAATGCACAAGGGTTCCAATTTCTCCACATCAACAATATTTATTATTGACAGTCTTTTCATTATGGCCATTCTAGGGGATATGAAGTGGTATCTCATTGTGGTTTTGATTTGCATTTCCTAGTGATTAATGATGTTGAGCATCTTCTCATGTGTTTACTGGCTGCTCATATATTTTCTTCGTAGAAATGTCCATTTAAATCCTTTGCCTATTTTTATGATCAGGAATGGTGGCTTATGCCTGTAATCCCAGACCTATGGGAGGCCAAGGCAGGAAGATTGCTTGAGGCCAGGAGTCTGAGACCAGCCTGGGCAAAATAGTGAGATCCCATTGATACAAAAAAAATTTTTTAAATTAGTCAAACATGGTGGTATGTACCTGTAGTCCCAGCAGTTTAGGAGGCCAAGGCAGAAGGATCACTTGAGCCCAGGAGTTGCAGGCTGCAGTGAGCCATGATCATGCCACTGCACTCTGGCCTGGGTGACAGAGCAAGAAGCCATCTCTTAAAAAAAAAAAAAAGAGGGCAGGAACAGTGGCTCACGCCTCTAATCTCAGTACAGCACTTTGGGAGGCCAAGGTGGGAGGATCGCTTGAGGCCAGGAGTTTCAGATTACAGTAAGCTATGACAGCAGCACTGCACTACAGCCTGGGTGACAGAGCAACACCCTATCTTTACAAAAAACAAAAATAAATCCTCTGCCCCCGCCTTTTTTTTTTTTCTGCTTTTTTTCATGGAAATGTCCCAAAAACCTCTACCCATTTTTAATTGAGCTATCTGTCTTTTTATTGTTGAGCTATAAGTAAATACCAGCTGAATTCTGAATATCAGACCTTTACCAAATATATGATTTGCAATATTTTCTATGATTCTGATAAATCACTTTCTTGATGGTGTCCTTTGATACACAAAGGTTTTTTAACTTTGCCGGTGTCCAATTTCTGTTTTTTTTTTTTTCTTTGGTTGCCTATGCTTGATGTTAGAGATCTAAGAAAACACTGCCTAAGTCAATATCTTGAAGATTTACATTTTATGTTTTCTTCTAACAGTTTTATAGGTTTAGCTCTTTTTTTTTTTTTGAGACAGGGTTTCGTTCTTTCACTCAGGCTGGAGTGCAGTGGTGCAATCTGGCTCACTACAACCTCCGCCTCTCAAGTTCAAGTAGTTCTCGTGCCAACAGCCTGCAAGTAGCTGGGATTAACAGGCATGAGCCACCATACCTGACCCAATTGGTTTAACTCTTTTTTTTTCCCCCTGATACGGAGTGTCACTCTTGTTGCCCAGGCTGGAGTACAATGGCGCAATCTCGGCTCACCACAACCTCTGCATCCCGGGTTCAAGCAATTCTCCTGTCTCAGCCTCCCTAGTAGCTGGGACTACAGGTATGCGCCCCCATGCCCAGCTAATTTTTAATAGAGACGGGGTTTCTCCATGTTGGTCAGGCTGGTCTTGAACTCCCAACCTCAGATGATCCACCCACCTCGGCCTCCCAAAGTGCTGGGAGGTTTAACTCTTAAGTTTAGGCCTTAGATCCCTTCTGAGTTATTTTTGTATATGATGAGAGGTAAGGATCCAAATTCATTCTTTTGCATGTGGTTAAACAGTTGTTTCAGCACAATTTGTTGAAAATACTATTCTTGGCCAGTTACAGTGGCTTACACTTGTAATCCCAACACTTTAGGAGGCCAGGGTAGGCAGATTGCTTGAGCTCAGGAGTTCAAGACCAGACTGGGCAACATGGCTAAATGCTGTCTCTAGAAAAATAAAAACAACAACAATTAGCCAGGTGTGGTGGTACACGCCTAAGGTCCCAGCTACTCAGGAGGCTGAGATGGAAGAATTGCTTGAACCCGGGAGGTGGAGGTTGCAGTGAGCCAAGATTGTACCACTGCACTCCAGCCTGGGCAAAAGAGTGAGACCCTGTCTCAAAAAATTAAAAAGAAAAGATACTATTTTTTCCTTCATTTAATTATCTTGGCATCCCTGTCAAAAATCTATTGTCTTTTGTATGGGTTTACTTCTGGATTCTCAATTTGGTTCCATTGAACTATATATCTGTCCTTATTCTACTACTACACAGTCTTGATCACTGTAGCTTCTTACTAAGATACAAAATCAGGAAATGTAAGTCCTTTAGTTTGGCTCCTTTTTTTATTCAAGACTGTTTTAACTATTCTGGGCTCCTTAAATTTCCATGTGAATTTTAGGTTCCATTTTTCAATTTCTGTGAAAAAAGGCAGTTCGAATTTTGATATAGATTGTGTTTGTTTTGAGACGGAGTTTCACTCTTGTTGCCCAGGCTGGAATGCAATGGCGCGATCTCAGCTCACCTCAACCTCTGTCTCCTGGGTTCAAGCGATTCTCCTGCCTCAGCCTCCCTAGTAGCTGGGATTACAGGCGTGTGCCACCATGCCTGGCTAATTTTTGTATTTTTAGTAGAGAAGGGGTTTCACTATGTTGGCCAGGCTGGTCGTCAATGCCTGACCTCAAATGATCCACCCACTTCAGTCTCCCAAAGTGCTGGGATTACAAATGTGAGCCACTGTACCCAGCCAAATTTCATTTTTGTATTGTTCATTGCTAGTGTACAGAAATACAACTGTAGTCCCAGCTACTTGGAGGGCTGAGGCAGGAGTACTGCTTCACCCAAGGAGTTCAAGGCCAGCCTGGGCAACATAGCAAGACCCCATCTCTAGAAAAAAAAAAGCTAAGCAGAAAATAAATACAATTGTTTTTTAGTTTTTTGTTTTTGAGATGGGGTTTTCCTCTTATTGCCTAGGCTGGAGTGCAATGGTGCGATCTTCGCTCACTGCAACCTCTGCCTCCCAGGTTCAAGTGATTGTCCTGCTTCAGCCTCCCAAGTAGTTGAGATTACAGGCATGCCCCACCATGTCCAGCTAATTTGTATTTTTAGTAGAGATGGGGTTTCACTATGTTGGTCAGGCTGGTCTCGATCTCCTGACCTCAGGTGATCCACCCACCTCGGCCTCCCAAAGCGCTGGGATTACAGGTGTGAGCCACCGCGCCCGGCCAAAATACAATTGATTTTTACTTAGGAATAAACTTAACTAAGCAGATGAAAGACTTGTGTACTGACTGCTGTCAAAAAACAAACAAAAAATAATAATAAGGGTTGATGAGGACATGCCCAAACTGGAATCCCTGAGCATTGTTGACAGGAATGTAAAATGGTGCAGCTGCTGTGGAAAACAATACAGAAGTATAGCAGTTTCTCAAAAACGTTTAAACACAGTTACCAAATGGTCCAGCAATTTTGCTTCTTGGCAAACATCGAAAAGAACTGAAAGCAGACTTTCAAAGGGATATCTGTTTTTTTGGTTGTGTGTGTTTTCTGTTTGTTTGTTTGTTTGTTTTTTGAGACAGAGTCTCACTCTGTCGTTCAGGCTGGAGTGCAATGGTGTGATCTCGGCTCGCTGCGTCCTCCGCCTCCTGGGTTCAAGCGATTCTCCTGCCTCAGCCTCCTGAGTAGCTAGGATTACAGGAGTGTGCCACCATGCCCTGCTAATTTTTGTATTTTTAGTAGAGATAGGGTTGCACCATGTTGGCCAGGCTGGTCTCAAACTCTTGACCGCAAGTGATCCACTTGCCTCAGCCTCCCAAAGTTCTGGGATTACAGACATGAGACACTGTGCCCAGCCTCAAAGGGATATCTGTACACCCATGTTCACAGAAGCACTATCCAAAGTTGGAAGCAACCCAGGTGTCCATCAACAGATTAATACAATCAAAATGTGGTATAAACATACAGTGGAATATTATTCTCCTTTAAAAAGGAAGAAAATTCTGATGAGTTATAATTTAGATAAACCTTGAGGACATTATGCTAAATGAAGTAAGCCAGTCACAAAAAGACAAATACTACTTATATGAGGTACCTAGAATCATTAAATTCATACAGACAATAGAATGGTGGTTGCCTGGGGCTTGGGCAGGAGGGTAATGAAGTGTTTTTGTTTAATGGGTATAGATTTTCAGTTTAGTAAGATGAGAAGAGTTTTCCAGATAGATGGTGGTAATGGTTGCAAAACAATGTGAATGTATTTAACACCACTGAACTGTATACCTGAAAATGGTTCAGATTGTAAATTTTATGTTATGTGTATTTTACTACAAGTGTAATAAGAAAAAAAAATACACCTGAGGTTTTTTGTTTTGTTTTGTTTTTGTTTTAGAAGGAGTCGCCCAGGCTGGAGTGCAGTGGCATGATCTTGGCTCATTGCAATCTCCACCTCCCAGGTTCAAGTGATTCTCCTGCCTCAGCCTCCCAAGTAGCTGGGATTACAGGCACCTGCCGCCACGCCTGGCTAATTTTTTGTATTTTTAGTAGAGATGGGATTTCACCATATTGGCCAGGCTGGTCTCGAACTCCTGACCTTGTGATCCACCCACCTCGGCCTCCCAAAGTGCTGGGATTACAGGCGTGAGCCACCACACCCGGCCCTGAGTTTTGTATATTGATTTTGTAACCTGTAACCTTCCTGAACTTTATTTAGCTCTAATAAATTTTCTGATGTGGATTCCCTTAAGATTTTCTAGATACAAGATAATGTCATCTGTGACTAGAAATAGATGGATTCCTTTTATTTATTCTTCTTGCCTAATTGCCTGGCTAGAACCTCCAGTACAATGAAGAAACATAGCGAAAATGGACACCCTTCTGTTGTTCGTGATCCTAGGTGAAAACATTCAGTATTTCACAATTAAGTATGAAGTTAGCTGAGGGTTTTCATAGATGTCTTTTATCTGGTTGAGGAAGTTACCTTCCTTTCCTAATTTTTCAGTTTGCCAGTCTTTTTATCATGAAAGGGAGTTGGATTTTGTCAAATGCTTTTTCTGTATCCATTGAGTTGGTTATATGGCTTCTCCCTTTAGTAATATGGTGTATTACATTAATTTTCATATGTTCAATCAACCTTCCATTCCTGGGATAAATCCCACTTGGCTATTGTGTTGGGAATCTCCAAGATCACTCCAGGATCAATGATTCACCAGGAGAACTGACAGCTGTCATTTATTACAGTGAAAAGATAAAAAACAAAATCAGCAAAGGGACATGGCCCATGGGCAGAAAGGAGGTAAATAAGTACATGCTTCCAAAGGTCCTCTCTCAGAGGAGTCACACAAGACTTACTTAATTATGATAATACATGTGAAAAGTTACCTACCTGTGCAGCTCACTAGAGACTTGGGCAAGTTTTTACTGGGAGCTAGTCACACAAACACCATTTTGCCTAGCACATACCGAAATGTCAGACCCCAGAAGGAAAGCGCGTGTTCAGCATAAGCCATGTTGTTTGCACAAACACAAGGCACAGTGAGCGCCTCTTACAGCCAGGGTAGTAGGAATCATCTCAAAATCAAAGTTCCCAGGCACTAGTGAAGGGCTAAGCTTGTAAGTAGGTTTTTCTAACGATAAGTATTCTCAGGCTTGCTATGATATTCTTTTTTTTTGCACAATCCAACCTCTTGGCTCTTATCTAAGAGCAAAATACACCTTATTGTAAAAGAGTTTATAATAATTAGGGCACTGCAAAACAGAATATGCATTAGTCAGGCAGTACAGGTTAACAGAGTGCCCAATGTGGCCTCCCACCATGGGGCCTCTAACCCTAGGGTTCCCACTCTAGTCTGAAATAATTCAGCTCAGGTCAGGCACGGTGGCTCACGCCTATAATTCCAGGACTTTGGGAGGCTGAGGCAGATGGATTGCTTGGACTCAGAAGTTTGAGACCAGCCTGGACAACATGGCAAAACCTGGTCTCTACAAAAAATACAAAAGTTAGCTGGGCGTGGTGGCATGTGCCCATGGTCCCAGCTACTTGGGAGGTTGAGGTGGGAGGATTGCTTGAGCCCAGGAGGTCAAGGCTACAGTGAGCCATGATAGAGCCACTGCACTCCAGTCTGGATGGAATGAGATCCTGTCTTTAAAATTAAAATAAAATTAAATTAAAATAAAATAAAATAATTCAGCTCAGTTCTTGAGATCAGAGGCACTGCAGTCAGTTCCAAACAGCTTTGTTTGTTTGTTTGTTTGTTTGTTTGTTTGTTTTTTGAGACAGTCTCACTGTCTCCCAGGCTGGAGTGCAGTGGCACCATCCCAGCTCACTGCAAGCTCCACCTCCCAGGTTCACGCCATTCTCCTGCCTCAGCCTCCCGAGTAGCTGGGACTACAGGCACCTGCCACCACACCCAGCTAATTTTTTGTATTTTTAGTAGAGATGGGGTTTCACCGTGTTAGCCAGGATGGTCTTGATCTCCTGACCTTGTGATCCGCCCACCTCGGCCTCCCAAAGTGCTGGGATTACAGGCGTGAGCCACCACACCTGGCCAGTTCCAAACAGTTTTGCTTGTCCTTGACGTCAATTCATCAGTCTCATGAGTGTGGATGACATCTGTCAGTGTTCTGCCTGGAAAGCTGAGGAGCAGGGACCACTCTTGCTGTCTCAAAATCAGCTCTATCAGCTGTGATCATAGGCTTAGAAGTCAGTTTGAATAAAAGGTGCTCAAAGCAGCTCGGAAAGGCAGCATGGGAAGTTTTTGTTCAGTAAGAGGGGAAACAACTCTGAAGAACAAGAACATCAATTCCCTTCTTGCCCTTGCCCTCAACCAGGGCTCCCCATGTGCTGGGGCTCTGTTTTCCTACACGTTTACAAAATCAGTGTGTTCCATTCAGTCAGTGATCAATATCTTAAATTTTTTTCATCCCATACTCTAACCCGGACCTTGTATCTGGAGGAGTTGTATGTAAGAAAGACAAAAGAATTTTCACCGATATTATAGAACAGTTTCTTAACACCTAAATAAAGAAAAAAAAGAAAATGAAGAATAAGAATAAAAATAAAGACAAAAATAATAAATGAAAAAAATAGAAAAAGACTTTTCACAGAAAAATATTTTTATACTACTTAATCAAAAAGACACATCATGTTCAGAAGTTGGTCAGGATAACATCCTGAATTTTCACGCATTTTCAAAATGGGTTTATATAACTTCTCAGCCCTTTAATCCTGATTATCCAGTGAGCATCCTAGAAAAGCCTTGTTTTTCTGAAGACAGCAGCATTTTACAATCAATCTGCACTTAGATTTGTGTACCAGGAGAAAGATGAGAGAAGTAGAGTTAGGGTATCAACAATCCATTGTTGAAACTGCAAATAATTGGGAAATTCAAGCACGAGTCAACAGTAGTGAGGCATTCCCAAGAAAGGGTTGAGTCCAATCTGTCAGAGGGCTCATACTGTTTGTGATGTGCCCTCCCCTAAGTTGCAGCTTTTGGTAGGAATCACACATTAGGAATGCAAACAGTCTCTGCGTCCAAAATATAGAGATGATGAGTAATTTAATTTCACACAATCTCATCGGAGAATAAACACTTTCTTGTAGGTATCTGCAAGTGACCCAGATGGACCAGCCAGTTTCCCTGATGTTTTCACAATTTATGGCCCCACAAAGGACTGTCCTAAATCTGCAATGGTCCATGAGTGGAAGAGCTGTTTTTGAGCATATGTCTGCTTTCAGTTCTGCACAGCTCATGTTGAGACTGAAACAGGCCCATAACAGACAGTATCTAGTTTTCTGTAGTGTGAGTTCCAGGCAATTAGGGTCTGTGAATTTAGGATAACATAAAAGCCAATAGCTTCTTCAGCACCAGCAAAGTCAATATGCTTCAGGACCAGAAAACTGTGTTCCAAATCTAAGTGACAAGCAGGACTCCACTGACCCTTTTTGTCTTATGAGTCTTATAGTCCAAAATGACCCACTTAAAAATCACACATCGGCCGGGCGCGGTGGCTCATGCCGGTAATCCCAGCACTTTGGGAGGCCAAGGTGGGCGGATCATCTGAGGTCGGGAGTTTGAGACCAGCCTGGCCAACATGGTGAAACCCCGTCTCTACTAAAAATATAAAATTAGCTGGGCGTGGTGGCGCTTGCCTGTAATCCCGGCTACTCGGGAGGCTGAGGCTGGAGAATCGCTTGAACTCGGGAGGCAGAGGTTGCAGTGAGCTGAGATTGCACCATTGCACTCCAGCCTGGGCAACAAGACTAAAACTCTGTCTCAAAAAAAAAAAAAAAAATCGCGTATCAGGCCAGAAAATCATCTGTCTCTTAAGGGTCAGGTGTCTGATTTCACAAAAGCTTATTACCAAAATAAAAACTGCTTTTGAAACTCCAAAAGTGTATCTCTCTGGAGATTGTCTGTCTTTTCATGTTGTCTCCTGTTTTCCTGAAGCTCTAATAAGCAAAAATTATAGTATAAATAATCAGTTATGGGCCAGGCGTGGTGGCTCATGCCTGTAATCCCAGCACTTTGGGAGGCCGAGGCAGGCGGATCACCTGAGGTCAGGAGTTCGAGACTAGCTTGACTAACATGGTGAAACCCTGTCTCTACTAAAAATACAAAAAAAATTAGCCAGGTATAGTGGTGGGCACCTGTAATCCCAGCTACTTGGGAGGCTGAGATAGGAGAATCGCTTGAACCCGGGACACAGAGGTTGCAGTGAGCCGAGATGGCGCCATTGCACTCCAACCTGGGCAACAGAGCGAGACTCTGTCTCAAACAATAATAATAATAATAACAATAATAATGTTATGGAGAATTGTTCTGTTTCCAGTACTCAATGAGCTTATATTCTAATGTGTCCACAAGAAGTAAGGTTTTGACCACAAAATGAGTTAGTCATTTCACTAATGCGTTTTCCTTTTTTTCTTCTTTAATTTTTATTTTCATTCCCTTCTTTTCACAGGTATTGATCATTAACATGTCATCTTTGCAGCTTTCCATGATTGGAATGGTTCCTCTAGCATTTATGAAATTACAAGCATATAGGCCGGGCGCAGTGGCTCTGTGTCCCACCATTTGGGGAGGCCAAGGCGGGTGGATCATGTGAGGTCAGGAGTTCGAGACCAGCCTGATCAACATGGAGAAACCCTGTCTCTACTAAAAATACAAAATTAGCTGGGCATGGTGGCGCATGTCTGTAATCCCAGCTACTCGGGAGGCTGAGTCAGCAGAATTGCTTGAACCCGGGAGGCAGAGGTTGTGGTGAGCCGAGATTGCGCCATTGCACTCCAGCCTGGGCAACAAGAGGGAAACTCTGTCTCAAACAAACAAACAAAAAAAGAAATTACAAGCATATAACATTTTACATCAATGTTTATACATCCAGATATAACAGCCACAAAATATGAAACCATTTTTTTAAATTCCCCATTTTTTTGCTCTCACTGCAAATTTACTCAAGCCTCAGTAGTAAATTCAGCATTTACAGGGTTAACATTTGAGTTGCCAGAGAAGATCTTGGCTGGAATCTAAGGAGTGGGCATGGAGGGTCTGCTGCATCAGTGGCAGCAGCTAGGCTGAAGAATGAGCCGGGGTATTCTTCTCCCTCTGTTTTGTCTAAAATTTTACTGTAGCCCTGGACACTAATCTTTTTTCCCCCCACCTGGAAGAGAGGTTATTTTTTCCACCTGGAAGACAGAACAAATATGAAAGGTATCATCTGGACTGCATCCCTCCCCCACCCTGTGTTAGCCTGAAGAGCCAAAAGCAGCCAGGGGTTCCACTAAGCCAAATCTCCTGGAGTTGGAGCTATCATTTTAAAATTCCATAGGTAACTTTTGCCCCTCACAACAGAGCTTCAGCTGCTTTATTATATCATGGATGATTCCATAGCCATCCAGGCACCAAAGGTTCATCATACCCCATTCCCCTTCATCTTTACTCTACCCAAACAATGCGTGGACCACATATCATTGAGTCAGGGTCATTCTAGTGAATTTCACTTTTGACACATACTGTGTCAGGGTCATCGAGACAACTCTTAGGATGGACAGGAGGATGCATAGGACTCAGCATATAATCATACTCATGCTATTTGTCTTAGACGATGGGTGAGAAGGCGTTCTTTTACAAAGTAGCCAGGCATGGTGGCTCACATCTGTAATCCCAGAATTTTGGGAGGCAAGGCAGAAGGATCACCTGAGCCCAGGAGTTTGAAACCGGCCTGGGCAACACAGTGAGACTTCATCTCTAGAAAAAAAATTTTTTTTAATCTGTTAGGCCTAGTGGTACACACCTGTAGTCCCAGCTACTCAAGAGGCTGAGGTTACGATTGCCACCCCAAAATCATAACTGAGACAGTGAAAGACATCTGACTTAACCAACTCCATCTTGCCTCTAACTCCAAGCTGTCATTACTCATTCCTGGGCATTAGCTGAACTGACTTTGGGACGCACTTAGTTTATAGTCCGCAGTTTAGAACAAAGACAATAACAGCCCTTTTCCCAAAACAAACCCACTTCTTTTTTTTTTTTTTTTTTTTTTTTTTCGCTCTGTCACCCAGGCTGGAGTGCAGTGGCGCAATCTCGGCTCACTGCAAGCTCTGCCTCCCGGGTTCCCACCATTCTCCTGCCTCAGCCTCTCCGAGTAGCTGGGACTACAGGCGCCCACCACCACGCCCGGCTAATTTTTTTGTATTTTTAGTAGAGACGGGGTTTCACTGTGGTCTCAATCTCCTGACCTCGTGATCCGCCCGCCTCGGCCTCCCAAAGTGCTGGGATTACAAGCGTGAGCCACCGCGCCCGGCCAAATCATAGGGATTCTAAGCTGTTTTCTTGTGCTGAGTCAGTTCCTGGGTGGGGGCCACAAGATCAAATGAGCCAGTTTATTGAGCTGGGTGGTGCCAGCTGATCCATCAAGTGCAGGATCTGCAAAACATCTCAAGCACAGATCTTAGGCCTTACAATAGTGATGTTATCCCAGGAGCAATTTGGAAAGGGTCAGAATTGATCTTTTGGCTAATTTGTTAGTCCTACAAAGGCAGTCTAGTCCCCAGGCAAGAAGTGGGTTTGGGCCGGGCGCGGTGGCTCACGCTTGTAATCCCAGCACTTTGGGAGGCCGAGGCGGGCGGACCACAAGGTCAGGAGATCGAGACCACGGTGAAACCCCGTCTCTACTAAAAATACAAAAAAATTAGCCGGGCGTGGTGGCGGGCACCTGTAGTCCCAGCTACTCGGAGAGGCTGAGGCAGGAGAATGGCGTGAACCCGGGAGGCGGAGCTTGCAGTGAGCCGAGATTGCGCCACTGCACTCCAGCCTGGGCGACAGAGTGAGACTCTGTCTCAAAAAAAAAAAAAAAAAAAAAAAATCCCTATGATTTCATCTCTGACCAATCAGCACTCCCGACTCACCGGCACCCCATACCCACCAAATTATCCTTAAAAACTGATCCCTGGCCAGTGTGGTGGCTCATACCTATAATCCCAGCACCTTAGGAGGCCAAGGCAGGCAGATCACTTGAGGTCAGGAATTCGAGACCAATCTGGCAGTATGGTGAAACCTCATCTCTACTAAAAACACAAAAATTAGCCGGGTGTTGTGGCACACCTCTGTAGTCCCAGCTACTCAGGAGGCTGAGGCAGGAGAATCTTGAACCTAGAGGCGGAGGCTGCAGTGAGCGAAGATTGCCCCACTGCACTCCGACCTGGGGGACGGAGTGAGACTCTGTCTCAAAAAAAATGAAAGAAAAGGAAAGGAAGGAACGAAGGAAGGAAGGGAGGGAGGGAGGAAGGAAGGGAGGAAGGGAGGAAGGGAGGAAGGGAGGGAAGAAAGGAAGGAAGGAGGGAGGGAGGGAAGGAAGGAAGGAAGGAGAGAAAAAAACAAAAACAAAAACAGAGCCTTAGATTTTGAGAAGGATCTATCTACTTTCAATTCCTGGGGTTCCATGAAGAAAACAGAGGTTTTTCCCAAAACAGATTGTGTGGCACCTCCTCTGTTTTTCCCAAGGAGTCTCAGGCTATTAGAAGCTATCTTAGAGCCTCTCATGCGTGCAGAGTGGCAAGAAAAAATGGAGAAAAATAATTCAGTTGACTGAAAAGAAAAAACTTTTTTCTAGAACAACAAGATTCTAGACAAAAAAAAAAAAAACAAAAACATAAAGGCCTTTTAAATATACCTATTGGATATCCACTTCTTTTTTGAGATGGAGTCTCACTCTTTCTCCCAGGCTGGAGTGCAGTGGTGCAGTCTCAGCTCACTGTAGCCTCCGCCTCCTAGATTCAACTGATTTTCTTGCCTCAATCTCCCGAGTAGCGGGGACCACAGGCCCACAACACCAGGCCTGTCTGATTTTTGTATTTTTTTGTAGAGACGGGGTTTCACCATGTTGTCCAGGCTGGTCTCGAATTCCTGGGCTCATGCGATCTTCCTGCTTCAGCCTCCCAAAGTGCTGGGATTACAGCTGCGGGCCACTGCTCCTGGCAGATACCCACTTTTAATTAAGCTGGCTTTTAACCATAGCGCTCTTTTTAAAATCCTTTTAAATCTCTTATTACCTGACTTTAGCCATGCCAAGTGGCCAATATTTCTGGACTTTGAACTTTACCAAAGGTAACCTCCCAGGTGTTTAGAGAAAGGAAAATTCAAGAGGGGAACCCCGAAGTTGTTCATGGAGAGGAAGAGAATTAACAAATAAGGTCACACAGGCCAGGTGCGGTGGCTCATGCCTGTAATCCCAGCACTTTGGGAGGCTGAGGCAGGCGGATCACGAGGTCAGGAGATCGAGACCAGCCTGGCCAACATGGTGAAACCCTACTAAAAATACAAAAAACTTAGCCAGACATGGTGGTGGGCGCCTGTAATCCCAGCTACTCGGGTGTCTGTGTCAGGAGAATCTCTTGAACCTAGGAGGCGGAGTTTGCAGTGAGCCGAGATCACACCACTGTACTCCAGCCTGGGCAAAAGAGCAAGGCTCCGTCTCAAAAAAAAAAAAAAAAAAAAAAAAAAATTAGAAACAAAAAAAAGTCACACAAATATCACCCAGAAAGTACTTATACCCTAAGCCAGGAATTGAACTCAGGCCACCATTGTAAAATGGCAAAGTCTTAGCTGCTGAGCTACAGCACTGAGCGCTTTCTGTTGCCCTTCCCAGAAGGAGTCTAAGGTAGTTAATTTTGAGCTTGCAAACGCTTTTAACTCCTGAAAATGATTCTTGGAGCTAACTATGACATGAACCCCCAAATTCCTGTTTCCTGGAAGGTGGAGACCAAGAGAAAGTACTCTCACATGGTTACAAGATCAGGCTCCTAAGGACATAAAACAAGATGGAGACCTCATCCAGTTTTTCTGTTTGTTTGTTTGTTTTTTGTTTTTTTGTTGTTTCTTAAGAGACTTGTAGCAAAGTTTGGAACTGACTAGTTTGCTGGGATGGTTTGAACAGCGCGCTTATGGGGTCCTTTTGTTCTATCCTAAGGTACTTCTCTTTATGACAGACCCATACAGAAAGACACACAAAGCCCACCAGATTTGCTACTGTTTAAGAATAGCCTTAAAATCCTTTGTTGCATCAAGAAAAACTTTACAGAGGATATAAACAGTGATTGCTATCATTCATTCAACCGGTTTGCACAGAGAGAGGACAGAAGTCTGATTGGTAAGAAATCCTTTCACTTTTGCTGGTTCCCTTTTCCCTGAGTTGTTCTGGCTCACTGCACTATAGCCCTGGGGGCCAAGTTGCAACACAAAGAGAATTTATCTTTTTCCACATTGGCCAGAGCAAAATACATGCGACAAAACATAGACATTAGCCACTCCACTTAGCACCCAATATCAAACAGGCAAGACTCAAACTTGCCCCTGGATGGGCCCTGTCATCTTTAAATCTGTTTAGGAGCTTCTGCATTTTAATAGGCATCCCTAGATGAGACTAATTTGGGAGCTCTCATTTTTAAATGCATTTCAATGCATTGTTGTTCAGTTGAAACTTTCCACTGTAAGTTATGTTTAGTAAAATTTTGCCATTTCTGTAAGGCTTCGCCGCTTCCCAGGCCTAACACTTATGCAGGTATAAGCTGGAAGAAACTCAGTCCTCCAGAAATTAAGGATCTATTTTCACCTAAGATATGGCTTTGCTTTCAGTTTCCCTTGATCAACTTAGCCAATGATTTTTTCCTACCTAAGCAAGCAAGAAAAATGAAATAAAGGGGAGGAACACAAAAATCCCTGTGAATTTTCAAAAGCCAAATTTTACAACCCCAACAATATTACCATGTACTACCAGTTTCTTTCTGGCCTAGTCAGATATAAAAGGCCTCTAACTGGATTCAAGCCAGTTAATTACCAGATCAAATTTGATCCTGGACTCAGTCTAGTTTCTGTTGCAACTTCTAAACCCAGTTTGGAAAAGAAATTTTCTCAAAGAAACTCAGAGAGCTGGCCGGGTGTGGTGGCATGCCTGTAATCCCAGCACTTTGGGAGGCTGAGGTGGGTGGATCACCTGAAGGTCAGGGGCTCCAGACCAGCCTGGCCAACATGGAGAAACCCCATCTCTACTAAAAATATAAAAAATTAGCTGGGTGTGGTGGTGCATGCCTGTAATCCCAGCTACTCAGGAGGCTGAGGCAGGAGAATTGCTTGAACCCAGGAGGCGGAGGTTGCAGTGAGCCAAGATCTCGCCATTGCACTCAGCCTGGGCAACAAGAGCAAAACTCCATCTCAGAAAAAAAAAAAGGAACTCAGAGAGCTCAAAACACTAATCAGTGGAGCTCTGAAATCTGAGAGAGAACTTACCAGGATCCCCAACTGCTGTGACAGATCAAAGGACACAGTGGATTCTGCAGGTAACTTACTTGTTCACTCAGCCCTCCTGGGGATTGTTACAAGCTCTACTTCAGATCCCACTTCTGACACCACCTGTTAAAAGAAAAACTTCAGCAGAATTAAATTTCAAGGAGTTTAATTGAGCAATGAATAATTTGCAAATCAAGCAGCCCCCAGAATCACAGCAGATTCAGAGAGATTCCAGGGATGCCTCATGGTCACAACAAATTTATAGACAAAAAAAAAGAGAAGTGACGTACAAGAATTGGAAGTGAGGTACAGAAACAGCTGGGTTGGTTACAGGTTGGCATCTGCCTTATTTGAACACAGTTTGAACACTCAACAGTGTATGAGTTGTTGAAGTATGGCTGCTGAGATTGGCCAAGGCTCAGCTATTGTTACAGGTGAATACTCCTAAGTTAGGTTTTCAAAGTTATCTCCCTATGAACTTAGGTTACAGTGCATCCACAGGGACTCAAATATAGAAGTACAGAGCCCTCCTCAGCCCATATTTAATTCACATTAACACTACAAACAAACTAGTCTACGTTAAAGGCAAAAAAAATTTTTTTGAGATGGAGTCTTGCTCTGCCACCCAGGCTAGAGTGCAGTGGCACAACCATGGCTCACTGTAGCCTCCACTTCTGAGGCTCAAATGGTCCTCTCACTTCAGCCTCCCAAGTAGCTGGGATCACAGGCACATGCCACCATGCTGGGCTAATTTATTTATTTATTTTTTGGTAGAGATGGGGGTCTCATTATGTTGCCCAGGCTGATCTCAAACACGTTAAAAATTTAATGCTACCCTAACTGTTGAGAAGATAGAAACAAAACTACCCCACACATCCTGTCCTCCAGCCTCAGCAGTCCTATTGCAAAGGTATTACCATACTGAGTTTACAAGAGGATTTACTTGAATTTCACTAGTTCTCTCATGGCCAAATTATTGCTCTTGAGTTTAATGCCTCAGGTCTCTCATCTGTAAAGTGGGTCAATAATAGTAACTTCACAAACTTGCAAAGAGTAAATGAAGAGACGATGCAAGCAAAGTGCAGGTAAAGTGCCTGGAAGAGAGCCTGGCACAGAACACTCGTTAACTTTAGCTACCATTATGACGATTTTGGAAGTCTTTCTTCCTCTTACTACTATACTCTTTAGTGCCTAACGAAGAAACAAAACATCAATTGCAATTTTGGTGGATTAATTCCTTTCCAGTCAGTGCCCCAGCTCCTTACTGATGTAGCCAGCTCTTCACCCTGCCCTTGTTAACCTTTTATACTTACCTGCCCACCTGACACGTGGGGACATGGCTTGTGCACTAGGGCAGTATAAGGACCTAGATTGATGTATGCTACATGGTTGTGTGGACCTGAGATGTGAACAGTCCCAGGAGATGGGGATGGGGTGGCCAGATCAGAACATCATAACCAAGTTGGGAGACTTCTGAGCTCCAGATGAGTGGTCTCTATGTCCTATGCATCCTTTGGCAAGGGACTCCATGTATTAGTTTTTCTCTCTTTGTTTTTTTTTGTTTTTTTGAGTGTTTCGCTCTTGTTGCCCAGGCTGGAGTGCAATGGCGTGATCTCCGTCACTGCAACCTCCGCCTCCCGGGTTCAAGCAATTCTCCTGCCTCAGCCTCCCGAGTAGCTGGGATTACAGGCATGCTCCACCACCCCAGGCTAATTGTGCATTTTTAGTAGAGACAGGGTTTCTTTTTTTTTTTTTTTTTGAGACGGAGTCTTGCTCTCTCGCCCAGGCTGGAGTGCAGTGGCGCAATCTCGGCTCACTGCAAGCTCCGCCTCCCAGGTTCAGGCCATTCTCCTGCCTCAGCCTCCCGAGTAGCTGGGACTACAGGTGCCCACCACCACGCCCGGCTAATTTTTTGTATTTTTAGTAGAGATGGGGTTTCACCATTTTAGCCAGGATGGTCTCAATCTCCTGACCTCGTGATCCACCCGCCTCGGCCTCCCAAAGTGCTGGTATTACAGGCGTGAGCCACTGCGCCCAGTGAGACGGGGTTTCTCCGTGTTGGTCAGGCTGGTCTCCAATTTCCGACGTCAGGTGATCCGCCTGCCTCGGCCTCCAAAATGCTGGGATTACAGGCGTGAGCCACTGCGACCCGTGTATTACTCTTTCTGTGTTGCAATTCCCCTGTCTTGATAAATCGGTTCTGTCTAAGCAGCAGGCACAGTGAACCCACTGGGCAGTTACAACAGGGTTGTATGTAACTGGGTTACAGGGTTGTAACAGGGTTGCTGCTGTAATGGCCCAGTGGGTTCACCTTGCCTGTTGCCTAGACAGAGCTGATTTATCAAGATGGAAATTGAAATAGAAAAATAGTAATTAACGCAGAGCCGCTGTGCAGGAGACTAGAGTTTTTGTTGTTGTTGTTGTTGTTTTGAGACGGAGTCTCGCTCTGTCGCCCAGGCTGGAGTGCCATGGCGCGATCTCGGCTTACTGCAAGCTCCGCCTCGGCCTCCCAAAGTGCTGGGATTACAAGCCTGAGCCACTGCACGTGGCCTAGAGTTTTATTTTTACTCAAATCAGTTTCCCAGAGCATTCAGGGATCAAAGTTGGGTTTTTTTGTTTTTTTTGAGACGGAGTCTCGGTCTGTCGCCCAGGCTGGAGTGCAGTGGCGCCATCTCTGCTCACTGCAAGCTCTGCCTCCTGGGTTCACGCCATTCTCCTGCCTCAGCCTCCCGAGTAGCTGGGACCACAGGCGCCTGCCACCACACCTGGCTAATTTTTTGTATTTTTAGTAGAGACGGGGTTTCACCGTGTTAGCCAGAATGGTCTTGATCTCCTGACCTCGTGATCCGCCCGCCTTGGCCTCCCAAAGTGCTGGGATTACAGGCGTGAGCCACGGCGCCCAGACAGGGATCAAAGTTTTTAAGGATAATTTGGCAGGTTGGGGAAGGCCAGTGAGTGAAGAGTGCTGACTGGTTGGGTGGGAGATGAAATCACAGGGAGTTGAAGCTGTCCTCTTGCGCTGAGTCAGTTCCTGGGTTCGGGGGGAGGGGGCACAAGATCACATAGCCAGTTTATCCATCTGGTGGTGCCAGCTGATCCATCAAGTGCAGGGTCTGCAACATATCTCAAGCACCGATCTTAGGTGCAGTTTAGGGAGCGTCAGAATCTTGTAGCCTGCAGCTGTAATTTCTAATCTAAACCATAATTTCTAACCTTGTGGCTGATTTGTTAGTCCTACAAAGGCAGTCCAGTCCCCAGGCAAGAAGGAAGTTTGTTTTGGGAAAAGGCTGTCATGATTTTTGTTTTAAACTTCAAATTGTAAACTAAGTTCCTCCCAAAGTTAGTTCAGCCTATATCCAGGAATGAACAAGGACAGCTTGGAGGTTAGAAACAACATGGATTTGGGTAGGTCAGATCGCTTTCAGTGTCTCAGTTATAATTTTGCAATGGTGGGTTCACTGTGACAATCTTGAGGGACTTCCCACAGAACCCTCAGTTATTGAAGCCCAAAGCCTCAGAAATGGCGAGGAAGAAGGGGAGGGGTGTTGCGCGGTCAAACTCCACACGGTCTTAGCCGACCTCCGCCGCTTTTCCTAGAACGTCTCATCTCTATGGTCGACGGCGTTCAGATTCCGGGGCAGACTAAGTTGTTCTTCCGGGGTGACTGCCTCTTCCAGGGCGGGCGGTGTGGTGCACGCGTTGCTGTGTTTCAACTCCCTCAGGGCCTGTGTTGCCGCACTCTCTGCTGCTATGAGCTTCCTCAAAAGTTTCCCGCCGCCTGGGCCGGCGGAGGGGCTCCTGCGGCAGCAGCCAGACACTGAGGCTGTGCTGAACGGGAAGGGCCTCGGCACTGGTACCCTTTACATCGCTGAGAGGTAGGGTTCCTGGTCCCCAGCGCCGGCCTCCTGCGCGCCGCCCTCCTCCTTGCTGGAGCAGGCGGTGCGAAGGAGCCGGGCAAGGGGCAGGCTGGAGGCCTGCTGGGAGCGGGGACTCGTGCCCGAGACGCCTCAGGGATACCTGTACCGGGTGGAAGGTTCGATTTTTCTAGTACTCCTTCGGAGTCTTCCATTCTCTGTTTTCTCCGGCCAGAATTTCCCCTCATGGATTGTGCTGTTTTTTTTTTTCCTCTTTCTTTTTTTCTCTCTGTCTTTCTCTCTTTTTTTTTCTTCTTTTCTTTCTTTCTTTTCTTTTTTTTTTTTTTTTTTTTTCGCCTGTTTACTGGAGGTCTTGCCCGTGCGTTGCCCTTAACGCACGGTCTGGTTTTAAGCGTTTGAAGTGTGCCTGTCTTCCGGATGAACAGATGCAGGAGATGTTCCCCTCTCTGGGATACGTAGTTTCAGAGCCGACTGTGGAGGCCTTTTAAAGTTTGGTTACACGATATAGATTTTCTTCTGTAGGGATAGTTAGGAGAGGAACACCCTTAACTCGACACAGACAGGGGTCATATGCAGAGGGACCAGACTCCCGTTTTGGGGTCCTGGAAGGAATTGCCCTTTTATTTGGCCACCTGGAGCACTTTTGTATTTTGACAGTCAGATAGATCTACCATAAATATTGTGGTTGTAGAACTGAGGTCCCTGTTTCCTTGACATGCAGTTCTCTTTATTTTGAAGCCTGTAATGACACATTGAATCTTTCCTGCTCTTCAGATATGTGTTGCTTTCCCTTTTGCTCCATCACTTGTCTACAGCCAGAGAAAATTCTTTACTTTTAAGAGCTCATGTGATTACTTTGGAACCACCTGTAAAATCCAGGATAATCTCCCTATGTTACTGTTGACTGGTAACCTTAATTACGTTTGTGAAGTCCCTTTTGCTGTGTAATATAACATATTCACACGCATGACACCAGAAAGTGAAGGTCGTGGGGGCCAAAATTCTGCCTACCACAGAATCCAGAGCACAAAAACTGTAAAGAACCGCTGCTTTAAAGGGAAATTTAGACATTGAGGAAGGTTTAGGCTTTAGGCCAGAAACTGAGATAGGACATATGGATGGGAGGAAAAGCAAGATTGAGGTGAGAGTCAGATAATGAGTTTGGTCAGGACACGTGTGGAGTAGTTGTACATATGAGTGTGTGTTGGGCCGGACGCGGTGGCTCACACCTGTAATCCCAGCACTTTGGGAGGCTGAGGCAGGCAGGTTGCTTGAGCCCAGGAGTTTGAGATCAGCCTGGGCAACATGGCGAAACCCAGTCTCTACAAAAAATACAAAAATTAGCCAGGCATGGTGGCGGCCTGTAGTCCTAGCTACTCAGGAAACTGAGGTGGGAGGATCACCTGAGCCCAGGAGATCGAGACTGCGGTGAGCCGTGATTGTGCCCCTGCACTCCAGCCTGCGTGACGGAGTCCCTGTCTCAAAAAAAAAAAAAAGAATGTGTGTCTTGGGAAAGTGGTATTAAAGAGAGATGTTTGGAGGTGGTTAAAGTGTTAGTGTATACTCATGGAAATGGATTAGATATTTCAGAAGAGAAGAGGACCAAGTGTAGAATCCTAGGGATACGCCTACGGGTGGGTCATGGAAGAAGAGACTTGAGAAAGGAGGAAGGAGCAGTCAAAACAAAATGTGAAGAGCATATATTGAGTATTGACAAGGAAATCTTTGATAATTGGGGAAAGCAGTTTCTTTGAAGTGGTGGAAGATGGAGCACAGATACATTCCTAGTTCCCAGGCGTTCCTTTTTTATTCATGACATTTCTGTATGTTGACACTTCTTTCAATATTATAACTCGTTTTGAGGGACAGTCCTGTATTGGTTTTTGCACTTAGAAAAATTTCAAACCTAAGATCCAGTGCAGTGGCTCACGCCTGTAATACCGGCACTTTGGGAGGCTGAGGCAGGTGGATCACCTGATGACAGGAGTTCAAGACCAGCCTGGCCAACAATGTGAAACCCTGTCTCTACTAAAATACAAAAATTAGCCGGGTGTGGTGGCGTGCACCTGTAATCCCAGCTACTTGGGAGGCTGAGGCAGGAGAATCTCTTGAACCTGAGAGGTGGAGGTTGTAGTAAGTCGAGATCATGCCATTGCACTCCAGCCTGGGCGACAGAGTGAGACTGTCTCAAAAAAAAAAAAAAGAAAAATTTCAAACCTAAAGAAAAGTTTTAAGTGTTATACTACCCATACACCCTTCACAAAGATTTATTAATTAACATTTTGCCATGTTTATGTCTCTGTTTTTCTTTTTTTTCTGAGCCATTTGAGAATTGCAGACATGTTTTCCATTTCCTGTTCAGAACAAGGACATTATCTTGTATAACCACAATACAATTCTCATACTAAGGAAGTATAACTCTTTAAGTTCTTATCAGCTTTTAAAAAATTCTTAGCCTGGGCAAGGTGGCTTACGCCTGTAATCGCAGCACTTTGGAAGGCCAAGGTGAGCAGATCGCTTGAGTCCAGGAGTTCTTGACCAGCCTGGACAACATGACAAAACCCCATCTCTGCAGAGAATACAGAAAATGCAGAAATTAGCCGGTCGTGGTTGCACGTGCCTGTAGTCGCAGCTACTATTGGGGGTCTGAGGTGGGAGGATTACTTGAGCCTGGGAAGTTGAGGCTGCAGTGAGCTGTGATCATACCACTGCATTCCAGCCTGGGTGACAGAGTGAAACCTTGTCTCTTAAAAAAATTAAACATTATTTGTTTCAGCTTTTCACAAACAAATCTCTTATGTTTCTTCTTTAAGTTTTTTTTTTTTTTTTTTTTTTTGAGACGGAGTCTTGTTCTCTCGCCCAGGCTGGAGTGCAGTGGTGCCACCTTGGCTCACTGCAAGCTCCACCTCCCAGGTTCAAACAATTCTCCTGCCTCAGCCTCCTGAGTAGCTGGGACTACAGATGTGCTCCATCACGCCCAGCTAATTTTTGTATTTTTAGTAGAGACGGGGTTTCACCATGTTGGCCAGGCTGGTCTTGAACTCCTGACCTCATGATCCACCCGCCTCGGCCTCCCAAAGTGCTGGGATTACAGGTGTGAGCCACCGTGCCCGGCCAAAATAATTTTTTTTTGTGTGAAACATAAATACACACACATACTGTATACGTATATATACAGTCCAGCAGTTCTTCATCTGAGAGAGTGAGGGAGAATGCCCAGAGATAACAAAGCTGGAGAAGGAGAGAGTCATGTTCATGAGTTTGGCTTACAGCCTTTAGGGCTTTGGTGAAACTATTTAGTTTGAGGCAGAGAGGGACAGCAACAGATTAGGTTTGGCTGGACTTGATTTAGTCTCTCAGATTTGTGTTGAAAGATTTAGAATCTCTGGCTTATTTCAGAGCTTAGTTTTTTATAGGAAGTTGAATTTTTTTTTTTTTTGAGATGAAGTTTCACTCTTGTTGCCCAGGCTGGAATGCAATGGTGCAATCTTGGCTCACCACAACCTCTGCCTCCCGAGTTCAAGCGATTCTTTTGCCTCACGCTCTCGAGTAGCTGGGATTACAGGCATGCGCCACCATGCCCGGCTAATTTTGTATTTTTAGCAGAGACGGGATTTCTCCATGTTGGTCAGACTTGTCTCAAACTCCCGACCTCAGATGATCCATCCGCCTCGGCCTCCCAAGATGCTGGGATTATAGGCATTAGCCACTGCACCCGGCCAGGAAGTTGAATTTTTATCCAAATAAGGAAGATACAGAGGCATGAATAATATAAAATAGACAGTTTAAAACAGGTAAAATAAAATAGGTAATCAAATTAAAATTAGGTAATTTAAACTTAATTTTTTTTTTGTATCTCATTCCAAAATTAATCTTAAACCAAATTAATCTTAAACCAAATAATTAAGTTAACCCAAATTCAAGACCTCTCTTAGCTTCCTGTCCTGTTTTTCATCCCATGCTGGGAATAAAGGACACTGACCATACTTGTGCAAAAGCATTTGAATTCAGCAAAACATTTTCTCTACATGTTTACTTGGTTTCTAATTCTTCTTGTCTTTCCCTTTTGACTCACGGTTTCTTTGGAACTGGGTATGATTAATTAAATATTTTAGAAGAATTTCTTCTAGAATATATACAAAGAGTAAATGCAAATCAGAATTTAATTATCAGACAAAACAGTTATATATATATATATATATATATATTTTTTTTTTTTTTTTTTGAGACGGAGTCTTGCTCTGTCCCCCAGGCTGGAGTGCAGTGGCACCATCTTGGCTCACTGCAAGCTCCGCCTCCCGGGTTCATGCCATTCTCCTGCCTCAGCCTCCCGAGTAGCTGGGACTACAGGTGCCTGCCAACATGCCTGGCTAATTTTTTGTATTTTTAGTAGAGACGGGGTTTCACTGTGTTAGCCAGGATGGTCTCGATCTCCTGACCTCGTGATCTGCCCGCCTCGGCCTCCCAAAGTGCTGGGATTACAGGCGTGAGCCACCGCGCCTGGCCCAGTGAAATCTTTTACGTTTCTCTACAGCACCTTGAAAGTTAGAACTTGAATCCTTTGAGTAGATTTATTACAATCATCCCAGCAAACTTTAATGGCAGAATGTCTGGTCTATTTCATCATGGCCTCTGCTAGAATTAGCAAATCTGGTGGTGGTACAACAAATAATTCATGTGCAATAGGATTTAGTTTGTTGTTAATAGGTATTTGTTAAAATTAAAATTGCCAGATTAAATGAATGTACTGTCAAATCTCTTTTTTTTTTTTTTTTTTGAGATGGAGTCTCCCCCTGTTGCCCAGGCTAGAGTGTGGTAGCGTGATCTTGGTTCACTGCAACCTCCGCCTCCTGGATTCAACCAATTCTCCTGCCTCAGCCTCCCAAGTAGCTGGGATTACAGGTGTCTGCCACCACACCCAGCTAATTTTCGTATTTTTAATAGAGACAGGGTTTCGCCATGTTGGTAGGCTGGTCTGGAACTCCTGACCTCAGGTGATCCATCCACCTCAGCCTCCCAAAATGCTCCCAAAATTATAGGCATGATCCACCACTCTCGGCCTATAATGTCAAATCTTTTTTAACATAGTAACGTGCTGTTGGAAAAAATAAGTTGTCGAAAGTAAGTTGTTTTCCCATTTAAAAATATCTGTGAATATTAATATATGATTTGCATTTGTAAATCTGAAAAAGTAAAATACAGAAACCTAGGGTTTATTTTCTTTTTTTATTTTAAAAAAAGAATTTAATGATTAGAATAAGTGTTTTTAAGTGTGGAACTTGGCTTCTGTCCTATTGAATGCATAATCCCAGTTCATGTAAAAGATTATGAGAGTTCCATAGCAAATGCTGTGCAGAGGAGCATTTGTATTCTCTCTGCACTAGTAAGGAATTACAGAGTTATTATTATGACTTTTAAAAGTAAAGGCCATAATTTGATAGGCACTCATTCTATGTTTAGGTTTCAGTTTTTCCATGTCCTCATTGAGTCATTCAAGTTTTATGGCTCTGGATATTTGAAATTATTTTGGACACCCAAATTTGGAATGTTTCTTTCTGAATTGTGATAACGCCAGAAAATTTTTGAGATCAGAAAAGGGCAGTTTATTTGCTTTAAAATAATATAGCTTTTGTAGGGGACTCATGATACTTGGGCATTATTTCATCTCCACATTAAGAGGAAAGCAGTGGACAGGAAAGATGCATACAGCACATAACCTCATTACATAATACAATGTTTCTTTGGAACCAGTAGGAATTAGTTGTTCTGGAAAACAATTTGTAGAGGTTTTATCACTTTTAGCTCTTTAAGATTTATCACTTTTAGGCCAGGCGCAGTGGCTCACGCCTGTAATCCTGGCACTTTGGGAGGCCAAGATGGCAGATCACCTGAGGTCGGGAGTTTGAGACCAGCCTGGCTGTCATGGGAAAACCCCATCTCTACTAAAAATACAAAAATTAGCAAGGCGTGGTGCCACACGCCTGTAATCCTAGCTACTTGCGAGGCTGAGGCAGGAGAATCGCCTGAACCCTGGAGGTGGAGATTGCAGTGAGCCAAGATCATGCTACTGCACTCCAGCCGGGGTGACAGAGCAATACTTCATCTCAAAAACACAAAGATTTATCACTTATAAGCTTCCTAGTTTTCCTTTACTTTTTTTTTTTTTTTTTAAATAAGAATGTTGGATGGAAATCTTTCCATATGACAGTGCATATATTCTTACTTTTGCCTTTTTAAAGTATACAATTACGGGCAGGGCAGGGTGGCTCACGCCTGTAATCCCAGCACTTTGGGAGGCTGAGGCTGGTGGATCATGAGGTCAGGAGATCCAGACCATCCTGGCTAACACGGTGAAACCCCATCTCTACTAAAAATACAAAAAATTAGCTGGGCGTGGTGGCAGGTGCCTGTAGTCCCAGCTACTCGGGAGGCTGAGGCAAGAGAATGGTGTGAACCCAGGAGGCGGAGCTTGCAGTGAGCCGAGATGGAGATTGGGCCACTGCACTCCAGCCTGGGCAACAGACCGAGACTCTGTCTCAAAAAAAAAAAAAAAGTATACAATTACGTAAGTTTTAGTATATTTACAGAGTTGTATAGTTATCACCACAATCTAATAATCTGCCTTTGTTTTTGGTAATGCTTTTGGTAACTAAGGGTCATGTGGTTAGACATTTATTTCATTTAGGAGAACTGAGGTGTAAAGTTCATCCTCCCCTTCCACTGAACATGAGTGATCTCAGACTGTCACACTGTCATTGTTCCTGCTCAAGGCAGTCCTAGATTCTCCTGTTTTACTTTTGTTTTTGCTTGGTTAGAAATTAGACAGCCAGGCTTGTTAAAATTGTATAGAATATAAAATGATACGGGGGTCTTACTTCATTAACTTTTTTTTTTTTTTTTTTTTTGAGACGGAGTCTTGCTCTGTCGCCCAGGCTGGAGTGCAGTGGCGCAATCTCGGCTCACTGCAAACTCCACCTCCCGGGTTCACGCCATTCTCCTGCCTCAGCCTCTCCGAGTAGCTGGGACTACAGGCGCCCACCACCACGCCCGGCTAATTTTTTGTATTTTTAGTAGAGACGGGGTTTCACCGTGGTCTCGATCTCCTGACCTCGTGATCCGCCCGCCTCGGCCTCCCAAAGTGCTGGGATTACAAGCGTGAGCCACTGTGCCCGGCCTTACTTCATTAACTTTTAAAAATAATTCATATAGCATACAGTTTAACCATTTAAACATACAATTCAGTAGTTTTTAGTCTGTTTACAGAATTGTGCGATTATCACCACAATTTTAGAATATTTTCTTTACCCCAAAAAGAACCTGGTACCCATTAGCAGACATTCCCTATTTCCTTCTAGCCCTAGGCAACCACTATATTGCATTAACATTTTTTTTTTTGACTTCTTCAGGATTTTTTACTTTTTTTCTGCTGAGTGGTACAGCTCCAGATGGATGAAGTATTATCAGAAAATTAGCTAGCCTCTACTGAAAGCTCAACATACTGATTTTGGTGGTGTGTTTCCTTTGTTCCACCAATAAAATATTTGCATTTGACCACATTTGAGGGAAAACTAGACCTATCTTTTCTGTGGCTTTCTCTTAAAGACATTGAATAAATGAAAGGCTTCAGGGAATCTGTCTCTCGAGGTAATAATTATTTCCTGACTTGCGGTGAGTGTGATTACAGCCATTTCATATATATGTCTTTTAGTGTAGGATTCATGGAGAAATGCATGATTACCAAGGATTTATTGCATACTTAACTCCTGAGCTCTTTGTTAACGGTTTTGAAGAATGTTAAATAAAGGAATGTGACGAGTTCTGCTGTCCAATAGTTCACATTCCATAAGGGCACATATAAGACTCATTACCACAGAGTTAAGTGCTAAAATTTGCAAGTCAGAAAAAGAAGAGATCTTTATGGACTGGTGTAGTTGAAAGGAGGCCTCATGGAAGAGAGGAGGATTTGCAAAAGCAAAGAGGGTATTTGAAGACGTACCAAAAAAGAGTAAGCATGAAAGTCATAGAAACATACATGTGACTGAAGAAAATGGAATTTCAAGTCTGTTTGAATTTATAGCTAGAGGGAAGGAGACTGTAACAGAACTGATCTTAAAGAAAACTCAGTTTCCACTACTGAATTTTCTTATTTTATGAACGTTTCTAAAAAAGTAAACTTGAGTTTGTTTATATGCGTAAAGGTGTCCAAGCTGAACTTTTATATACTTTGTGGTCTTACATGAGGATTTACTTTCTAAAAATAGTCTACTTAAAACATGTTTTTCAGCCGCCTGTCTTGGTTAGATGGCTCTGGATTAGGATTCTCACTGGAATACCCCACCATTAGTTTACATGCATTATCCAGGGACCGAAGTGACTGTCTAGGAGAGCATTTGTATGTTATGGTGAATGCCAAATTTGAAGGTATGTATGGTGTAATTTAATCTAATGCCTCCTTTGATAGCAAATTATATTTTAAAAAAGAGTCTTTGAGGCCAGGCGCGGTGGCTCATGCCTGTAATCCCAGCACTCTGGGAGGCCGAGACAGGTGGATCATGAGGTCAGGAGATCGAGACCATCCTGGCTAATACAGTGAAACCTCGTCTCTACTAAAAAATACAAAAAATTAGCCACGCGTGGTGGCGGGTGCCTGTAGTCCCAGCTACTCGGGAGGCTGAGGCAGGAGAATGGCGTGAACCTGGGAGGTGGAGCTTGTAGTGAGCTGAGATCATGCCACTGCACTCCAGCCTGGGCGACAAAGCGAGACTCCGTCTAAAAAAAAAAAAAAGAAGAAAAAAAAGAGTCTTTGATAATAATCAATGTAACATTGAGGGCATCGACTCATTTTGGATATTAGTTTATTAAGCAAAATTTCAGCACAGCAACTTGGACACTTGAAGTTTTCATAATGGATGTTCATGTGTGTCTGTATCTCTATATTTGCACTTAGAATTCTTCATTTATTATGGATGTGTATTTCTAGCTTTTCCTCTAAAGTTTCACTGTTTATTTTGCCTTTCTCTTTTTAAAAGGCACCCTTAGGGGCTTGGATCAGTATACCCTGTGCTTCTCAGAATTTAAGTTAGAACTGTTTTGTTTTGTTACAATAGTGGTTCTCAGTGGTTGTAGGGGGGATATATTTTCCATGGGCCTCCACCAACCTCACCGTTCCCCCACATTTGGCAGTGACATTTTGGTTGAAAGAGGAAGGGTATTATTGGCGTCTAGCAGTTAGATGCCAAGGATGCTATTATTATACTAAATATTCTATGCACAGATGGTCCCCCACAACAAAGAATTATTCCATCCAAATGTCAGTAGTGCCAAGGTTGAGAAACTGTAGGATATAAAGATTCTCAAGTTTTGCTTTGGGATAATTGCAAAGACTTGTAAAAATCTAGTGAAGATGCTTATGTTTAAAATAATGGGTTGCTTTTCTTTGAAGTAGTGTGTAAGAGACAATCCCATGAGGTTACCTATAAGGCTATTGCTCTTTCAAATTGGGATTTTAATATGGTTTCAGATATAATATGATCATTTATATTCAGTTGTGACACTATTTAGTAATTCTTAGGACTTTTGGCAAGCCCTGCCTCATTAAGTGGTAATGACTGATTCAGCTATCTGAAAATATTTTTGTTATAAGATGTCAAATTCTTGCCATTGGAAAAGTTTCAGACATTTAAAAATCTGGTGAAGTTTGAAAAAGTGGATGAGGAAAAGTAAAAGGCTGTTAACCTTGGGGTATAGAAGTGTAGTAAGACTTCCTAATAAGGCATTTGGCACAAACTTTACTCTCCATCTAAGTAAATGCAACTGTGATTTTATAACCAAGAATATTATGTGTCATGTTTAGTTTAAAGCATTCATTCATTTGCAGAAATGCGAAACCTTACTCTTGTCAGTCAGCTCCAAATGCTGGTGTGAAATGGCCCTAAATAGTGACGGCCATTGGAGGTGGGAAAGGTACATGCCAAGAGAAAGGCTTAGGAAATAGCATTTAATAAATACTAGCCTAAGGGCAAAAGCACATTGAATAAGAAAACTCTGTCATTAGGCCGGGCACAGTGGCTCACAGCTGTAATCCCAGCACTTTGGGAGGCCAAGGCGGGCAGATCACAAGGTCAAGAGATTGAGACCATCCTGGCCAACATGGTGAAACCCTGTCTCTACTAAAAATACAAAAATGAGCTGTGCGTGGTGATGGGCGCCTATAATCCCAGCTACTCGGGAGGCTGAGACGTGAGAATCGCTTGAACCCGGGAGGTGGAGGTTGCAGTGAGCTGAGATCATGCCACTGCACTCCAGCCTGGGCAACAGAGCAAAACTGTGTCGGAAAAAAAAAAAAAAAAAGTAAAAACTCTGTCATTAACTTGCTAGGCAAGTCATTTGCATTTGTTTAAAATGCAAATGCTGTGAGTCCTAAACTAGGAAAAAGCAGTTCAGGAGGTTTTAGGGTGTGTGTTTTAAATATGTGCTCTATAATCATACAGAGTCTATATGATTGATTGTAATTGATATGATTATGATTAATCCTTTCTTAGTAAGATATGCAGGATTTCCTGTCTTACTAGAAATTAGTACTTTTCTGGGTCACATTTATTTCACTAATTCTCCAGTTCCTTTTATTTTTTTTTTGAGACGGAGTCTTGCTCTGTCTTCAGGTTGGAGTGCGGTGACGCCATCTCAACTCACTGCAACCTCCGCCTCCTGGGTTCAAGCGATTCCCCTGCCTCAGCCTCCCGAGTAGCTGGGACTACAGGCGCCTGCCACCACGCCCAGCTAATTTTTTTTTTTTTTTTGTATTTTAGTAGAGACGGGGTTTCACTATGTTAGCCAGGATGCTGTCCATCTCCTGACCTCATGATCCACCCACCTCAGCCTCCCAAAGTACTGGGATTACAGGCGTAAGCCACCTCACCTGGCCCTCCAGTTCTTTTTATCTTAAACTCTTCTCATAAATTACATGTGCTTGAATCATATTTTCCCAGCCTTTGTTCCTTGCATTCTGATTGTCCAAGCTCCAAGTTTTTTTTTCCTCTTTGGCGTACCTCTGTAAATTTTTAAAATGACCATCAGGGCTGGGCGTGGTGGCTCACACCTGTAATCCCAGCACTTTGGGGAGGCCGAGGCGGGCGGATCACGAGGTCAGGAGATCAAGACCATTCTGGCTAACACGGTGAAACCCCATGTCTACTAAAAAAATACAAAAAAATTAGCCAGGTGTGGTGGCGGGCGCCTGTAATCCCAGATACTCAGGAGGCTGAGACAGGAGAATGGGGTGAACCTGGGAGGCAGAGCTTGCACTGAGCCTAGATGGCGCCACTTTAGTCCAGCCTGGGCAACAGAGCGAGACTCTGTCTCAAAAAAAAAAAATGACCATCAGGACCGGACACAGTGGCTCACATCTGTAATCCCAGCATTTTTTTTTTGAGATGGAGTCTCACCCTGTCACCCAGGCTGGAGTGCGATACTGTGATCTTGGCTCACTGCAACCTCCACCTCCCGGGTTCAAATTATTCTCCTGCCTCAACCTCCCGAGTAGCTGGGATTATAGGCGCCTGCCACCACGCCTGGCTAATTTTTGTATTTTTAGTAGAGACGGTTTCACCATGTTGGCCAGGCTGGTCTCAAACTCCTGACCTCATGATCTGCCCACCTCGGCCTCCCAAAGTGCTGGGATTACAGGCATGAGCCACTGTGCCCAGCCACAATCCCAGCATTTTGAATGGCCAAGACAGGAGGATCACTTGAGCCCAGGAGTTTGAGACCAGCCTGGGCAACATCTTAAGACCCCATCTCAAAAAAACAAAAGTTAGCAGGGTGTGGTGGCAAGTGCCTGTAATCCTAGCTGCTTAGTAGGCTGAGGTGGGAGGATCGCTTGAGCCTGAGAGGGCAAAGGTGTCCAGTCTGGGTAACAAAACCAGTCCCAGTCTCAGAAAAAAAAAGATGACCCTTAGCTCATTGTTGATGAGATTAGATTATCTTAAAAACAACCTTAAAAATTCATTCCCGGCGAGGCGAGGAGGGAGCACTTTGGGAGGCGGAGGTGGGTGGATCTCGAGGTCAGGAGATCGAGGCAAGGCTTTTCTAGGATGCTCACTGGATAAATAATCAGGATTTTTCAACCATAATTGGAAATAAATTTGTCAACCATAATTGGAAATTAAAATTGAATTGCAATATTCAGATTTTCAATACACTTCATTTTTTTTAGTCAAATAATGACATTAAAAGGATATTTTTATTTTCCAGAAGAATCAAAAGAACCTGTTGCTGATGAAGAAGAGGAAGACAGTGATGATGATGTTGAACCTATTACTGAATTTAGATTTGTGCCTAGTGATAAATCAGCACGTGAGTGTTCTACAGTATTGATTCTTCCCCTTTTACATACCAAGCATTCCCAATTGACACACACACATACACACACACACACCTCTCACCTTTACCACCATTACCTCCATTCTATTGCTTTTTCTTCATTTTAGCATTGGTAATATCATTAAGGACCAAATACCTATTAATATCAAAGGTTGTGACTGTAGTGAGGATATTGTAGACACTTTGTCATCTGGGTATATTTTGTGAATGGACTCTGGTTAGTTTTACTGATTGGTGCTGTTGACTTAATCTCACCTGCTGGATGGCAGAGGAGTTACGGCAGTTTTAAAGTGGAAGATCTCAGGATGGCTGGAAAGAGCCCTATCAGCTGAGAGCAGTCTTCACCCTTCACCCTGATGCCAGCAGTCTTACCAGGACTCTGACCCTTTTTTCTTGGAAAATCCCACGAGCCATAAAGAGATCACAATAATCTCTCATAATGAATTCTTATTATTTTATGACTTGTCCTTTGCTTCAGCTGCTTTCAAGACTGATCTTACAATTTGGCAGGTTTTGTAAATACTGTGGCCTTTTGTGTACCCATTAAATTTATTTGCACTGATGGTTACTTTTATTATAAAAAAAGATTGGTTACAGTTTAATTTCTTTGTTCAGTGGAGGCAATGTTCACTGCAATGTGCGAATGCCAGGCCTTGCATCCAGATCCTGAGGATGAGGATTCAGATGACTACGATGGAGAAGAATATGATGTGGAAGCACATGGTTAGTGAAATGGATTTTAAAGTGGTTTTTTTTGTTTGTTTAGTGTTTCATTTTAAGCTTTTATTTGTATTAAGGGTAGAGGATTATAGTTCTTTATATGTCTGTAAAGTATGCAGTATGGTAAGATTGTTATTATGATTATCATTATGATTATGATTATTATTATTTTTTTTGAGTTGGAGTTTTTGCTCTTGTTGCCCAGGCTGGAGTGCGATGGTGTGGTCTCGGCTCACCACAACCTCCGCCTCCTAGGTTCAAGCGATTCTCCTGCCTCAGCCTTCCAAGTAGCTGGGATTACAGGCATGCGCCACCGCGCCAGGCTAATTTTGTATTTTTAGTAGGGACGGGGTTTCTCCTTGTTGGTCAGGCTGGTCTTGAACTCCTGACCTCAGGTGATCCGCCTGCCTCGGCCTCCCAAAGTGCTGGGATTACAGGTGTGAGCCACTGTGCCTGGCCGGTAAGATTATTATTAAAATAGAATGACACGGTAGAACACTTTATGCCAAAGCCTTTTGCAACAGACAAATTTTTGAGGGTAAGAAATAGAGATCGTTAGGGGGAAGTATGGTTAAGTTGAGCATATGGAAGGAAAGAAAATGGTAGATAGGCAAGTGGATGGTCAGGAAAGTCTTCTAAGCTGAGGCAGCTGCCCCCAGAGCACAAGCTTCTCTCTCTACACCTTGAGAACCTGGATCATTTATATTGTTTTATTATTACTATTACTATTTTGCAGCAGGGTCTCACTCTGATGCCCAGGCTGGTGTGCAGTGGCGTGATTTCTGCTCGCTGCAACCTTTGCCTGCTGGGCTTAAATGATTCTCCCAGCTCAGCCTCTTGAGTAGCTGGGACTGCAGGCTTGCGCCACCATGCCTGGCTAATTTTTGTATATTTTTTATAGAGACTGGGCTTTGCCATATTGCCCAAGCTGGTCTCCAACTGCTGGGCCCAAGCAATCCTCTGGCCTTGGCCTCGCAGAATGCTGGGATTACAGGCATGAGCCACCGGGCCTGGCCTGCATCTTTATTTAACATGTTCCTTCAAACAGCTCACTGTCAAGGTCATTTCTTTTTCTCAGAACCATACTTCATTTATTTAAGAACTCTTTCCGATTGCCTCCTCCAGACCAGAATGCAGTCACTAGTGTGATAAGAGTCTTTACAGCTTGAAGTGCCTGCTGTTCTCTTTTCTTTTCCCTACTGGTCTTATGTACACCAATCTGGGTGTCCAAAGCCCTTTCCTTCATAGGTACCCACTTCCTGGCCTGAGGTAAACACATTTATGGGATTCTCCATCACATACCTAAATATATCCAAATATATCCTTATCTTTCTGAGATTTTTTGAGTGATTTAAAATTTTTTATCCTTTTTGTATGTTCGAGAATTTCTAATTTTTTTTTTTTTTTTTAAACAGGGTTTAGCTCTGTTGCCCAGGCTGGAATACAGTGGTACCATCACCACCCACTGCAGCCTTGAGCCACTGGACCAAAGCTGTCCCACCCCAGTGTCCCGATTAGCTGAGATTGCAGGTGCACACCACTGCACCCGGCTAATTAAAAAAACATTTTTTTGGAGAGATGAAGTCTTACTATGTTGCCCAGGCTGATCTTGAACTCCTGGGCTCAAGCAGTCCTCCCACCTCGGCCTCCCAAAGTGCTGGAATTACAAACGTCAGCCACTGCACCTGGCCCTGATTTTTTTAAAGAAAGGAGCATGTTTTTTAATCAGAAAACATTTTCATTATACAAATTAATATCAAATTAATTTGTGCTCACTTGTAAAATTCCCACTCAGGATAATGTAGGACTCTCTGACCTTAGGAACACACTTTTTTTTCTAGTTCCTGGACATGGGATTCTTTGGGAATTGTTTACTGGCTTGTTATCTCTTTTAATAACCCTAGAGAGTAGGGACATCTTTGTACTTCTGTCTTCAGCAGTAGCCTATATATGTGTACAAATAAATGTTGAAAAGTATCTTCCTGGAAGCCTGTTTGGACTGCATGTTATCTTCAGCAGATTCTTTTTTTTTTTTTTTTCCAAGACAAGGTCTTGCTCTGTTGCCCAGGCTGGAGTACAATGGCATGATCTCGGCTCGCTGCGACCTCCACCTCTGGGGTTCAAGCAATTCTCCTGCCTCAGCCTCCTGAGTAGCTGGGACCACAGGCGCATGCCACCACACCTGGCTAATTTTTGTATTTTTAGTAGAGATAGGGTTTCACCATGTTACAGGCCAGGCGGGCGGCAGATACATTATTGATTCCATTTTGTTTTTTCTAATTGTTGTATTTAAAGTTTTCTGTTTGTTTAGAACAAGGACAGGGGGACATCCCTACGTTTTACACCTATGAAGAAGGATTATCCCATCTAACAGCAGAAGGCCAAGCCACACTGGAGAGATTAGAAGGAATGCTTTCTCAGTCTGTGAGCAGCCAGTATAATATGGCTGGGGTCAGGACAGAAGATTCAGTAAGAGATTATGAAGGTGAGTGTCCTTTTGCAGTGTGAACAGTCAGATGAGCACTTGGGCAATAAGTTATGGATAGTCAATAGAAGTTAATTAAATAACTAAGAGAAAGAATTGACTCTCTATAGTATAGGAAGCAGATACAGAATTACATAGTGTGGGAAAGCTTATGTCATTTGTTTTTAGTGATTTTTCTTTCCTCATTACCAAAATAGTCTTTGTTCATAGTCAAAAAAATTTGTTTAATGTGCGCAGGCAAAGTAGAAGTGAAAAAGAAACAAGCGTAATTCTAACTGAGAGATACCCACTATTAATTTACTGTTGCATCTCTGTATTAGTTTGCTAGGGCTATTATAACAAAGTGTCATATAGGCTGGGTGGCTCAAACAATAGAATTTTATTGTCTCATAGTTTTGGAGGCCAGAAGTCCATGATAGGTTATCTCTGAGGGCTGTCAATTCAGGCATCTCTTCAGGTATACACACACCTACCAAAGCAAGAGAGAGATTTTAAGAAATTGGCCCACGTGACTGAAGGCTGGCAAGTCCAAAATCTGCAGGGTAAACTGGCAGACTGGAGACCCAGAGAAGAGTTGCTGTTGCATTCTGCTGCCTCAGAAGTTCTGCTGGCAGAATTTTTTCTTGCTCAGGGGAGGTGAGCCTTTTTCCTGTTGAGGCCTCCAGCTGATTAAATGAGACCCACGACACTGTGCAGGATAATCTGCTTCACCCAGTTTTCACCAGTTTATAAGGCTAATCTCATCTAAAAAATAACCTCCACAGAAACATCTAGAATAATGTTTGACCAACTATCTGGACACTGTTGCCTAGCCAAGTTGATACATAAATTTAACTATCACACTCTTCTTTTTTTTTTTTAAGACGGAGTTTCGCTCTTGTTGCTGAGGCTGGAGTGCAACGGCATGATCTTGGCTCACTACAACCTCTGCCTCCTGGGTTCAAGCGATTCTCCTGCCTCAGCCTCCCGAATAGCTGGGGTTACTGGCGCCTGCCACCACTCCCAGCTAATTTTTGTATTTTTAGTAGAGACAAGGTTCCACCATGTTGGCTTAAAGTATGCACAGGCAAAGAAGAGGTAGAAAAAAATAAATATAATTCTGAGAGGCATTTACTATTAATTTTCTGTTGCATATCCTTTCAGTCTTGTGTCCTTTTGTGTGTGTATATACACTGATTCTGTGTGTGTGTGTGTGTGTGTGTGTATGTTTCAGACAGAGTCTTGCTCTGTCGTCCAGGCCAGAGTACAATAACGTGACCTCGGCTTACTGCAACCTCTGCCTCCCAGGTTCAAGTGATTCTCCCATCTCAACCTCCCGACTAGCTGGGATTACCCACTACTATCATGCCTGGCTAATTTTTGTATTTTTGTAGAGACGGGGTTTCACCATGTTGGCCAGGCTGGTCTCGAACTCCTGACCTCAGGTGATCCACCTGCCTCGGCCTCCCAAAGTGTTGGGATTACAGGCGTGAGCCACTGCACCCAGCCATGATTCTGTCTTATTTATTTATTTATTTAAGACGGAGTCTCACTCTGTTGCCCAGGCTGGAGTGCAGTGGCATGATCTTGGCTTACTTCAACCTCCACCTCCTGGGTTTAAGAGATTCCTCTGCCTCAGCCTCCCAAGTAGTTGGGATTACAGGCATGCGCCACCATGCCTGGCTAATTTTTGTATTTTAGTAGAGGCGGGGTTTCACCATGTTGGCCAGGCTGGTCTCGAACTCCTGACCTCAGGTGATCTGCCCACCTTGGCCTCCGCCTTCCTGGTTCAAGCCATTCTCCTGCCTCAGCCTTCCAAGTAGCTGGGATTATAAGTGCCTGCCACCACACCCGGGTAATTTTTTTGTATTTTTAGTAGAGATTTTGCCATGGGGTTTCACCATGTTGGCCAGGCTGGTCTGAAACTCCTGACCTCAGGTGATCCACTCACCTTGGCCTCCCAAAGTGCTGGGATTACAGGTGTGAGCCACTGTGCCTGGCCAAGACAACTCTTTCCATGGGGCTTGTATTAGTCTGTTTTCACACTGCTGATAAAGACATACCCAAGACTGGGCAATTAGCAAAAGAAAGAGGTTTCATTGGACTTACAGTTCCATATGGCTGGGGAAACCTCACAATCGTGGTGGAAGACGAGGAGCAAGTCACATCTTACATGGAAGGCAGCAAGCAAAAAGAGCTTTTGCAGGAAAACTCCTCCTTATATAACCATCAGATCTAATGAAACTTACTCATTATTATGAGAACAGCACAGGAAAGACCTGCTCCCATAATTCAGTTACCTCCCACCAGGTCCCTCCCACAACACGTGGGAATTCAAGATGAAATTGGGTAGGGGCACAGCCAAGCCATATCAGGGCTCTTGTTTTTTTTCTCTTGTTCCCTCGCCACCTTTTATTTAATGAGATGACAAAAACGGAGAAATAAGCAAAAAGCTTGCTGTACTGATTTTTGTCTCCTGAATTATGTTGTAAGCTTTGTGAGGATAGGGCTGTATACCTTAAAAAGCCTAACAGTAAATACTTAGATCTGTAAAGGGTGAATAATTGATACTGCATTTGAAAGTTCCTACATAGAGTTATTTTAGTATTGAGGTTGAGAATTTACACAGTTAGTGTCGCAGACTGATTTTGATGTGGCCTAAATCCCCAGGTAGCATTTTCTTTCTCAGTTTGTCCCTTCAGACTTTTCCAAAAAGAGGAAAAAACAATTCTTACCAGCAGAGGGCACTAGCTTCCTTCTCGTAGAAGTTATAAGTTGAATCTACCTGTCTGAAGTGTTCATAGGGATTGCTCAGTAGTTAATTTTTTTGTTTAGATGGGATGGAGGTGGATACCACACCAACAGTTGCTGGACAGTTTGAGGATGCAGATGTTGATCACTGAAAATGATTTATGCAGTTTAAGGTGAGTAGTTCATTTTCTCTCTTGTAGCTGAACATGAAAATCATATGAAATGATTACTTTCTATTTTTTTTTAATTCTTTTTTGAGACAGGGTCTTACTCTGTCACCCAGGCTAGAGTGCAAGTGGCATGATCCTAGCTCATTACAGCCTTGAACTCAAGCAATCCACCTGCCTCACCCTCCCAAATAGCTGGGACTGTAGGCACATGCTACCACACCCAGCTTATTTTAAAATTTTTCGTAGAGACAAGGTCTCACATGTTGTCCAGGCTGGTCTCAAACTCCTGGCCTCAAATGATTCTCCCTCCTTGGCATCCGAAAGTACTGGGATTACAGCTGTGAGCCACTGCATCTGGCTTATTTCTTTTTCCTTCTTTAAAAAAATTTTTCTTTTAAACCTCAGATTGTTCCTGACAATTTATTTGCTACTCCATTATTCTGAGAAATATATTGTCCTTTGCCAGCCTAAGTATTTCAACTATATGTTAGAGAATAACTGAAGGTCATGTTCATATCATACAGAGCTAGAACTGGTATTTTTTTTTTTTTTTTTGAGACGGAGTTTTGCTCTTGTTGCCCAGGCTGGAGTGCAATGGCACGATGTCGGCTCACCGCAACCTCCGCCTCCCGGGTTCAAGCGATTCTCCTGCCTCAGCCCCCCGAGAAGCTGGGATTACAGGCACGTACCACCACGCCCGGCTAATTTTGTATTTTCAGTAGAGATGAGGTTTCTCCATGTTGGTCAGGCTGGTCTCAAACTCCCAACCTCAGGTGATCCACGCACCTCGGCCTCCCAAAGTGCTGGGATTACAGGCGTGAGCCACTGCGTCCGGCCTTAGAACTAGTAATTGTAGTAGTCCTTTATAAGCTGTTGTTAAATTGTTGTCCCTGTTTCCCCACTACAACTTCCTCCTACCTTATAGCATTGTTTTCTTGAATACTGGCTATCCTCCAGGCTTTGAGATGCTCTTGCTATCCTCCTTTTATTTTACTAAAGCATATAGTAATAGCATGGTAAGATTTATATGTTTTGACTTGACTCTGCTACCACTATCAGTCATCCAGTTAAGTTATAAGATCCTTTGTTATTCCCTGCAATGAGAAATATTTCAGAATTCCTTCTCTTTTCTTCTGATACAGATTTTAGTTCTGAACCTAGTTCTGTAATCATTGGCTTTTCTCCAGTTACAAGTTTTAATTCCTTTACCCCTGTTCTATTTCATTTCAGAAACCAGCCTTTTAAAGTTCCAGTTAGCTTCTAAGTTACTGCCATTGTGAAAACTGTATAACATTGCTTCTTACACTGACCATGAATTGTGATACTGGACCTCTGCTTTCTTCTCACATCCTCCCAGTGGAACTATCAGAAAATAACCTCTTAGAGTTTTATGATTTATATTTTCCCTTAAATACTTAATTTTAATTTCCACATTTACTTTTGTCAGTGGTAGCCATACAGTCTAAAATCAGCAATGTCTCCTCTGTTAAAATCATGTGTTCACGTCACTGGAGCTCTGTTAACTTTGATTTTTAGCTCTCACAGTTCCAATTGTCAGTAACTTCACTGTTCTACTTCATGGGAAATCCTTTGGTATCAACTTAAGTCTCCTTTCCTTATTTCTCATCACATTATAGCATATTAATTTTTTCAGTTCAGTGATAATTGTTTAGTAACTGTTTTATTGCAATTAGAAAACAGATTTTTGGGTCTTTGGGCTTTCACATATTTCTTTTGAAGAATAGACTGTACAGAGAACATCGGCCACTCTATTATTAATCAGAATCATGAGAAACTCATTTGGTATGTCACTAACAGTTAAACAAATGGGATGTTACTGCAGTCCTTGGCAAGAATTCTTAGGATTCTTTTTAATGGTGAAATAGCCACAAACTTTTTAATGAGCTTTGTTTTCTGTTAATTTTATCCTAGAGCTCAGAGGCAGAGGATTATTTTATTCATAATGGTTTTTCTTTTTTTTCTTTTTTTTTTTTTTTGAGATGGAATCTCGCTCTGTCGCCCACGCTGGAGTTCAGTGCCGTGATCTTGGCTCACTGCAACCTCTGCCTCCTGGGTTCAAGTGATTCTCCTGCCTCAGTCTCCTGAGTAGCTGGAACTACAGACCCATGCCACCACGCCTGGCTAATTTTTGTATTTTTAGTAGAGAGAGGGTTTCACCATGTTGGCCAGGATGGTCTTGATCTTTTGACCTCGTGATCCACCTGCCTTGGCCTCTCAAAGTGCTGGGATTACAGGCATGAGCCACCGCACCCTGTTTATAATGTATAAACGTTATATATAATGTTTATACATATTCTTCATCTGGATAATTGATCTGAATTCCAAACAATGTCTGTACATTTTTTTTTTTTTATTTTGACACGGGAGTCTCTCTCTGTTGCCTAGGCTGGTGTGCAGTGGCGCAATCTTGGTTCATTGCAACCTCTGCCTCCCGGGTTCAAGCGATTCTCCTGCCTCAGCCTCCTGAATAGCTGGGATTACAGGTGCCCACCATCACACCCGGCTAATTTATTTATTTATTTTTTTTTTGAGACGGAGTTTCGCTCTTGTTGCCCAGGCCGGAGTGCAATGGTGCAATCTCGGCTCACCGAATCCTCTGCCCCACCCCGGGTTCAAGCGATTCTCCTGCCTCAGCCTCCCGAGTAGCTGGGATTACAGGCATGTGCTACCACGCCTGGCTAATTTTGTAATTTTAGTAGAGACGGGGTTTCTCTGTGTTTGGTCAGGCTGGTCTTGAACTCCCGACCTCAGGTTATCCGCCTGCCTCGGCCTCCCAAAGTGCTGGGATTACAGGTGTGAGCCACCGCACCTGGCCCTAATTTTGTATTTTTAATAGGGACAAGGTTTCACCATGTTGGCCAGGCTGGTCTCAAATTCCTGACCTCAGGTGACCCAACCACCTTGGCCTCCCAAAATGCTGGGATTACAGGCGTGAGCCACCACACCTGGCTGTGTAAATTTTTAATCATTTAAAATTGTACATGCTTTAAAAGAATGAATAAGGAATAAATAATTAAGAGTAGTTTATGCAACCGTTAATAATTTCAGGATAACGGAACTAGGACTTCTCAATGCACGAGGTGGGGTGGAGACGGCACATTAATGGTGGAATCACAACTCTGCCACATACTTGTGTACACCTTTGGACAAGGCATATAACTTATTTAATCCTCACTTCCCCCATCTGTAAAATGGGGAGGATAATACCTACCTTGCAGGGTTGTTGCAGAGGCTGAGATAAAATGTACCTAAGTCCCCTGGCACTCGTGACTAGGCATTCAATAAGTAGTAGCTATTATTATTATTACTATTGTAAACACTGTAAACCTTTTGTTTTTCAGATTCTGCTCCTAACCGTAGGAGAGAACTTGGTGCCTCTTCCACTCTGGAGTGAAGTTAATGAAAGTCTTTTTCCTTTTCCAAAACCCAACCTGAACCAGTTCTTTCTTGAGACAGACTATACTGAGACAACAAGTTGTCACCAGCAGAAGATAGATAATATGACCTTTATTAACTTGACGAATTAACTTAACCGAGAGGGTATTTGTAGTTTATTATTTACCCCAAAACTTTCTGTGTCTGGGTACCCTCTGAGTACGCCTATAATTCCTACCTTGACTGTGTGCATCATTTGTAAGCTAGCAGATCCATGTGGTGAAAATGCACAGGAGCTTGGTGTAGGTAGACTGGGGGGGAAAGAGAGAGCTCCTTTTGCCATGTTTTACCAGTCTGCTGTTATAACCTCTTAGGTTGTATCCTTTAATTTCCAGCCTTTTAGGTTAGTTTCTATAACAGAACAAGTGAGTCTGGGATGAAGTCCTCAAAGTACTTCAAATGGTAATTGTTTTGTTTTTGTAATAGCTTAACAAATAAACCTAGGTTTTCTATATTACTTGCTCTCATTCTTGACTAAAATCATTAATGAGAAATGTTTTTTAAAAAATAATGCTGGCAAATATGAGAATTTTGTTGGCTTTATTTTTGTTTACTTGTTGAGAAGATGAACATGAAATTAATAAGAAAATAGAGTTACAGCTTCTGGCAAGTATTTAGTAAGGCAAAGATTTAACACATTTCAGGGGATTTCTGCCACTTCCTTTTAGATCAGCAGTAATTTCTTATATTTATCAACTCTCAATTTTTAGTTTTCATAGATACCTGGGTATTATAAGGCTGATTTGTGATTACTGATTTATACTTGGACTTTTGATATCATTATGTGTCCTTAAAAATAAGGTTATACAAGCTAACCTTCTTACCAGAATCACATGGCTAATTAGTGACTAAACCGATGTTTGGTACCACTCAGCCCAGTGTTCATTTCAGCACTGTCACTTGGTTTCCCTCATCTTGCAAGGTAGACTGAAAAAAAAACTAATTTTCCTTTTTCTAACCAGACTCTCAGAATTTCTGAGTCTGTTAACAATAGGCAAGTAAAACAGCCAGTTGAAATGGAAACTAAAATTTACTGAGACCTCTGTACCAGCCACTGTCCTGAGTTCTTTATTATGTATTATAATATTCTTAATTATCTTATGAGATACACTTTTATCCCACTTTGTAATTGAGGAAACTGAGTTATAGAGAGAGGCAAAATAACTTGCTTAAGGTCATGTAGATAGTGAATTGTGATTTTTGAGCCTGTGCTTTAAAACATCATACAGCCTTACCACCTACCAGCAGCAGAAAGCACGCACACTCTCCCCACTGCTGCAGGGTTTCAGTGTTAACATTTCAATGGCCAGTACAAGAGCTTCCCAAGTTTCTCTGCTACCCATCTGAGCAACACCCATAATTCTATCCTAGAAGTTTGTCCATTCTTCAGTAAGCAGTCAGGACATTCTCACAGGCTAATATTAGAAATTCCATTTGAGTTCCTTTTAAAAGGAACAAATTTGTAATTGTGACTTTCCATGATGAAGCATAAATTGCTCTGATAGCAAAATGTCGAGAAGATTCAGAGTGTACTCGGTTTGTTGTTGATGTTGCTGTGGTCAGTGCAATATGCAAAAAGGCAGGAGACCAAAGCATGTGGGCACCTCTCTGGGCTTATTTCCTCATTAGACTAAGTGACTTTCAAAGATTGAGCTGTAACATTCACTAAATAGTTAGAACCGTAGCATTGAGAAAATGGAAGCTGAGAAAAAAGAGCAGGTCAGGCTTTTAAAAGATAAAATTTATAATGATCAGCCAGACAATATTTATTGATTTCATTTGAGCCTAATTTTAGGGTTGCTGGAATTGTTTTCTTTGTGTGTTCCTGATGTAGAGACACTTAAAGGTACATAGACATTTCCCTTCCAAAATGTAAGTCATCTAAATGTTCCTAAAAGTTAGGGTTAGTGGTTCTCTGTTTTAGGTTCTATCATTTAAAAAATGTATTCATTAAGATATGGTCCCAACCGGACGTGGTGGCTCACACCTGTAATCCCAGCACTTTGGGAGGCTGAGGTGGGCAGATCACTTGAGGTCAGGAGTTTGAGACCAGCCTGGCCAATATGGTGAAACCCCGTCTCTACTGAAAATACAAAAATTAGCCAGGCATGGTGGTGGGCACCTGTAATCCCAGCTACTCAGGAGGCTGAGGCACAAGAATCGCTTGAACCCAGGAGGCAGAGGTTGCAGTGAGCTGAGGCCATAAGCTTGTTTAAATCTTTATAGGGGCTGGGCACGGTGGCTCATGCCTATAATCTCAGCACTTTGGGAGGCTGAGGTGGGTGGATCACCTGAGGTCAGGAGTTCCAGACCAGCCTGGCCAACATGGTGAAACCCTGTCTCTACAAAAATACAAAAAATTAGCTGGGTATGGTGATGGGGCACCTCTAATCCCAGCTACTTGGGAGGCTGAGGCAGGAGACTCCCTTGAACCCGGGAGGCGGATGTTGCAGTGAGCTGAGGTCACACCGTTGCACTCCAGCCTGGGCATCAAGAGCAAAACTCCATCTCAAAAAACAAACCAAAAAAGGTTATGTGGTTATGTATTTTTGAGGTTCTGTTAGGAGCTTTCTCAATATTGGTAAAGGTGAGAGATTATGTGCAGATGATCATAATATACAGGTTGAGTGTTCCTAATCTGAAATCTGAAATTCCCCAAAATCTGAAACTTTTTTGAGTGCTAACATGATGCTCAAAGGAACTGCTCATTGGGGCATTTTGGATTAGGGATGCTTAACCAGTGTAATGTGAATTATTCCAAAATTTTAAAAACATTCCAAAATCTGAAATACTTTTGATCCCAATAATTTTGCTTAAGGGATATTCAATTTGTATAGTCCTTTACTTTTAGAAGAAGACAGGTATGATTACTTACTGCTCAGAGATAATAGATATTTAGATGCAATTTATCTGCAGGATTTCAGATGGGTTCACTATTATATACCTGATTATCATGCAGATCCTGTTTTAAAAGTATAGAATGGATGAATCCATATCTGGGACTCATCTTTTGTGACCAATAACTGAATTCTAAGCATTGTCTCTCATGGGGATCCTCATAGAATTGTTGCCATCCCTTTATGAAGGAGCTGGAACATATTTTCACTAACATCTCACTCTGTTCATGTTTACATAAGTAAAATCAGTATCTAGGGAAATTTCATAATTTCAAATGACAAAAAAATGGATTATTTTGGAGATTACATGAATCACTAGTACATGTAAAGCACTTAGAACAACAGTGCCTAGAATATAGCTGAATAGATGGTAGTTGTTACTAACAGTAGTAATCCTTTTCATAACATAGCAGCTACAAACATCAACTCACTATTTAGAATACATCTGATTAGCTTGAAGTTTAAAAATCCACTGAGCAATTAGACATCATGAAATCTATACTTATTTCTCGTAGGACCTCAGGCCTTCACTGCAAATCTCTACTCTTGCTCTATAAACAGGTCTGATGTACTTGAATATCTGGTTTCTAGGCACACAATGGGTTTGACAAGGAGAAAGAGGTGCTTGCATCAGTTTTATCAGTAGCAGCAGTAAATAGCTGACAGAATTATGAAAAAAGGTAAACATATATTCCCACAAAATATAGCAGTCTAAGCCTCTATAGTAAACAGTACAAATATAAGGACAGTGTAGCAATTTATGTTCATAAAATAATGACCCCGCATCAGCCCAAGTTATGATTGTAAATCCAAATCTGACTAAGCAGGATTTTTTTTTTTTTTTGAGACGGAGTTTTCCTCTTGTTGCCCAGGCTGGAGTGCAGTGGCATGATCTTGGCTTACCGCAACCTCCACCTCCCGGGTTCAAGCAATTCTCCTGCGTCAGCCTCCCGAGTAGCTGGAATTATAGGCATGCGCCACCACACCCAGCTAATTTTGTATTTTTAGTAGAGACAGGGTTTCTCCATGTTGGTCAGACTGGTCTCGAACTCCCGACCTCAGCTGATCCACCCGCCTTGGCCTCCCAAAGTGCTGGGATTATAGGCGTGAGCCACCGTGCCTGGCCTAAGCAGAAAATTTTTATTAGAAGGCTATCTGGTAGCTCACTAAATGGACAGGAAAGTTGAAATAAGCCAGGTTCATAAAAAGATGAAATCTACATGTTACGATTCCTCCGCTGCTGTTAGACTGATTTCTTGATTGTCCCTGTGTCTGTGAGTCACCACACTTAAGATGTAAACTTCTGGTTGGCACTGTGTGTCTTCCATTGCCAAGGGCAGAAGGAGTATCTGAGCCTTTCAGCTTCTACACTGGAAGGACGCTGCCCCTGTGCAGATGCTCACAGGAGTGGATTACCCCAGATAAGAAGGATGCTTAGATGCTGGATTGCAAAAAATGTACAGCTGTCTACTATAACCCCAAATCCTTTTTTTTAAAAGCTGCTATTCTATTGCACAAGTGCAGGCATGGAATAAGCAAACAGTTGGATTTAATCAAGTTGAGGCTAAGCTCTGTGAGTATGAGATAGAGGAGCAAGGGAGTTAAGGGTGTATGCATGTGATGATGACTGGGCAAGTAAGCTGCTTAAGGAGAAGAGGGTACTTGAGAGGGGTGAGAGATGTGAAAAAGTGGTGTTATTGTGTCCAGAATTGGTGGGTTCTTGGTCTCACTGACTTCAAGAATGAAGCCGCGGACCCTTGCAGTGAGTGTTACAGTTCTTAAAGGTGGCGTGTCCGGAGTTTGTTCCTTCTGATGTTCGGATGTGTTCGGCCTTCTGGTGGGTTCGTGGTCTTGCTGGCTCAGGAGTGAAGCTGCAGACCTTCGCGGTGAGTGTTACAGCTCTTAAGGCGGCACGTCTGGAGTTGTTCGTTCCTCCCGGTGGGTTTGTGGTCTCACTGGCTTCAAGAGTGAAGCTGCAGACCTTCGCGGTGAGTGTTACAGCTCATAAAGGCAGTGTGGACCCAAAGAGTGAGCAGCAGCAAGATTTATTGCAAAGAGCGAAAGAACAAAGCTTCCACAGTGTGGAAGGGGACCCGAGCGGGTTGCCACTGCTGGCTCGGGCAGCCTGCTTTTATTCTCTTATCTGGCCCCACCCACATCCTGCTGATTGGTAGAGCCAAGTGGTCTGTTTTGATAGGGCGCTGATTGGTGCGTTTACAATCTCTGAGCTAGACACAAAGGTTCTCCCTGTCCCCACCAGATTAGCTAGATACAGAGTGTTGACACAAAGGTTCTCCAAGTCCCCACCAGAGCAGCTACAGAGTGTCGATTGGTGCATTCACAAACCCTGAGCTAGACACAGGGTGCTGATTGGTGTGTTTACAAACCTTGAGCTAGATACAGAGTGCTGATTGGTGTATTTACAATCCCTGAGCTAGACATAAAGGTTCTCCAGGGCCCCACCAGAGTAGCTAGATACAGAGTGTCCACTGGTGCATTCACAAACCCTGAGCTAGACACAGGGTGCTGACTGGTGTGTTTACAAACCTTGAGCTAGATACAGAGTGCCGATTGGTGTATTTACAATCCCTTAGCTATACATAAAGATTCTCCACGTCCCCACCAGACTCAGGAGCCCAGCTGGCTTCACCCAGTGGATCCCGCACCAGGGCTGTAGATGGAGCTACCTGCCAGTCCTGCGCCATGTGCCCTCACTCCTCAGCCCTTGGGTGGTCGATGGGACTGGACGCCCTGGAGCAGGGGGGAAGCGCTCGTCAGGGAGGCTCGGGCCACACAGGAGCCCACGGAGCTGGGGGAGGCTCAGGCATGGTGGGCTGCAGGTCCCGAGCCCTGCCCCACGGGCAGGCAGCTAAGGCCCGGCGAGAAATCGAGCTCAGCGCCGGTGGGCCGGCACGCTGGGGGACCCAGTACACCCTCCGCAGCCGCTGGCCCAGGTGCTAAGCCCCTCATTGCCCGGGGCCACTCCGAGTGCGGGGCCCGCCAAGCCCACGCCCACCCGGAACTCCAGCTGGCCCACAAGCGCCGCAAGCAGCCCCAGTTCCCGCTAGTGCCTCTCCCTCCACACCTCCCTGCAAGCTGAAGGAGCCAGCTCCAGCCTTGGCCAGCCCTGAAAGGGGCTCCCACAGTGCAGCAGTGGGCTGAAGGGCTCCTCAAGTGCCGCCAAAGTGGGAACCCAGGCAGAGGAGGCGCCGAGAGCGAGCGAGGGCTGTGAGGGCTGCCAGCACGCTGTCACCTCTCATTATCAGTGGACAGAAGTTCCACGTGGGGGTCAAAGGATCACTGGAAATGGGGTCCTAGAGAGACTGAGCTGAAAAGAGGTCAGTGGTTAGAGAGTAGGGTGTCTGAGTTCATAGAAGATTTCAGTTATTGGTAGTAAGTTCAAGGTTACCACCAAAATTGCAGCTGAAGCAAAGTAGAAGACAAAATTATCAAAGGAGAGATCCAATGAACTCCACGACCATGAAGCTGGAAGGATCATCTTTGTATCTGTCACCAAGAAGTATAACTGTGGTGGTGGTAGAGAGTGAGACAGGAACTAAGATCTGAAAGGAACAAAGGGGAATTGAGGGGACTATATACTAGAAGACTGCAACAAGTACCCAGGTAACTGATGACATGTTTTTAATGGAAGAGGCAGAGGAGAATGGATGAGCAGCATCCAATGAGGACAATGAGGACAATGAGGACAAGGAAATCTACTCTGCCTCCAGGCACAGTGGTATACTAGGTGTGGGAGAGAAAAGAGCCACTACTTGAGAGGGCTGTAGAGGTAGCAGTGTCATCAGAAGTCACAAACTCCAAAGTCTGACAGGGGAAGTTCAGAGGGCTAGGCATTTTCACAAATTAATACTCATTTTTCTTAACCCACAGAAGTCCTCATGCTAGAGATGTAAAAAGGCATATTCCTATAAGAAAAACAGCCATGAAACAGTAAGTGAAATTTAGCTTCATGTTTGCAGGATGGGACCATTTTAAAGGGAACAACCATTATTTTGTGTTGTATGGCAGAATTCAGGCCTAGTATTGCAAGGTCTTTGGAGTTTTTCTAAGAGCAGCTAGAATTATGGATTTTACTTAATTTCGACTTTTTAAAAAAAATACTGTGAGGCCAAATAAAATATGTCAGAGACTGCATTTAGCCATTTAGTCACATTTGTGAACTTTTTTTTTCTTTTTTAAGATGGTATTTCACTCTTGTTGCCCAGGCTGGAGTGCAGTGGCGCGATCTCAGCTCACTGCAACCTCCGCCTCCCGGGTTCAAGCGATTCTCCTGCCTCAGCCTCCCGAGTAGCTGGGACTACAGGCGCCCACCACCACGCCCGACTAATTTTTGTATTTTTAGTGGAGACAGGGTTTCACTATCTTGGCCAGGCTGGTCTCGAATCCCTGACCTTGTGATCCACCCACCTCAGCCTCCCAAAGTGCTGGGATTACAGGCGTGAGCCACCGTGCCCGGCCGAACTCTGCTTTTTAAAATACAAAGCTGGCTACCTTGTTGGGTAGACTTGGCAAAAGGCTGCACCTGTTCAGTCTGCAGGTGTAAATAGAGTGATTGTCTACAAGCTGATCACCAAGCAGCACTTGAATTACCTGGCAACTGCGACTACATGTGCACGCCACCACGCCTGGCTAATTTTTATATTTTTAGTAGGGATGAGGTTTCACCATCTTGGCCAGGATGGTCTCAATCTCTTGACCTCGTGATCTGCTTGTCTCGGCCTCTCAAAGTGTTGGGATTACAGGCGTGAGCTACCGTGCCTGGCCTTTACTTTCAATTCTAATTCTGATAATGGAATTTCCTTTGAAGGGAAACACACTTAACCTTTCATGGCCTGAACTTTTAATAAAAATTAGACTGCATACAATAAAAGAAGCCTTCTAATATAGTAAAACTGGAAGGTTCTTTAAACCTCAAAAAATACTAGTTAATTTCTAAATAAGTTTTAACGTTATTATAAAGTATTTAATGTTCCTATGAACCCTTGATTTCCCTTTAGTCATAATCCTGACCGAGACGAATTTTTGGATTGAAGTTGAAGACTAGAAATGGTATTTGGCTCTATGTGATCTAAGCCAGGGCAGCAAACCCATCTAGGCTTAGTTTCCTTATCTGTAAAATGGAGATTAAAAATACATGCCCTCCCTACTTCATAAGGTAGCTAGCTGTTGGTTCAAAGGAGAATGTGAAAAGCTTAAATCCTGACTTTGTATAGGTGTTTTGTTTTATTATATTCTATTAAAGAATAACCACTTGGCTGGAGCTAGTGAGATTGTGTAGAGAAAATATTTTAGATATTAGATTTTAATGTACTTAAAATGTAGGAAATTGCTTGCATGTGAGTGAATATATATTCTACTTCTAAAAGCAACTTTCCTGTTGAAAGATGACACTGCTTGATGGTATCATTGTGTGAGGTGGTGGCTGAAAGTATCCTCTCCCCAGTTCTGTAAGTTGACGGGTTGTACTTATAGTTAAAAATTCTGTTCATTTGGGTGACACTTGATACACAAATTCTTTGGTCTTACTATCACCTTTACTTCCCTTCGCATTGTGTACTTGTTTTTCATCAAAGTTAACAATTATCATTTAAGATTGATTTATGTTTAATGTAATGAGGCTTTTCTAGCAGCATTTAATACATCACTCAAAGAACAAGTCTTAACTGAGAAGTACAGAATACCTCATTTTCACAGTAATTTGTTTTTAAGTCCCAGTGATGAAAACTATAAGGCAGCTTCCTCAAAGGAAGTTAACACTGATGAATCCAGTGCAGCCGGTGTTTTCCATATGAGGTGATAAAATCTTTATCACATCCAGCTGGACTGTCCTGTATGTTAGTCTGAGTCTTTGGAACAGTTATTCCTTCTTATTAATTGTATGGTTGTTATGCAGCCATGGAAGGAAAAGGCTGAACATCAAAATCATCAACAATATACCTGAAAGACAAAATACAGTAAAATAAAAAAAAAACTTTAAGGAAGTTCATAATCACTAGGTGGGTATATTTTAAAATTACATACAATTATATACCTAGATGTTTGGAAAGCTATGCTTAAAGAACTGGCTACATCAATTCTACGTGAAACATGTTAGATATTTAAATCTAATATTCTCAGATTTAAATCTAATATCATCAGATTTAAATCTATTATTCTCAGATTATTTTTTCTTCAACTGTGAATCCTTAAACACAGTATGCATTTGGTAAAACCAATAGGATCTAAACAATGAATTCAAAGGATAAACCAAATCCAAAGATGTATAGTTTTAGTTCTGGCTCTGTTACTGACTTGCTGAGTGAGAAACCCTAGACTTGGGTCTTCATTTTCTCCTCTTTAAAATGGTAACACTCTCCCTTCCCTCCGTGCCCCAGGGACATACCTAGAGAATAAAGCAACTGAAAGCACTCGGAGTTTTCACTTAGAATGCTCAAATAAAAACAATGTTAGGTTACTTTCTCCAGTCTCTCTTTTTTTCATTAATCTCAACCATTAACAGTTTTTTCATTTTTATCTCAACCTTTTTTAACTGACCATTAACTGCTTTTAGAGATGTGTCAAGCAAATTAAATATCTAAAACAAAATTTCAGTCGATGGTGGAAGTTTAAATCTGAAATATAATACAAAATTGTTGTTTGTTTGTTTTTGAGACAGAGTTTTGCTCTTTTGCCCAGGCTGGAGTGGTGTGATCTTGGCTCACTGCAACCTCTGCCCCCCAGGTTCAAGCGATTCTCCTGCCTCAGCCTCCTGAGTAGATGGGATTACAGGCGCCCACCACCATGCTCGGCTAATTTTTTTATTTTTAGTAGAGACGGGGTTTCACCATGTTGGCCAGTCTGGTCTCAAACTCGTGATCCACCCACCTTGGCCTCCCAAAGTGCTAGGATTACAGGGGTAAGTTGCTGCACCCGGCCCAACATGTTTTGAAAATTCACATATTAGTAATCTTCATTTCTGAGAATTACAACAGAGAAATCTGGCATGTAGCTGTTGGTTAATTTTTCAATGTGAAATAGGGACTAAGGAGAGTGAGCCAAGGGCTCAAGTCACTGTCCTGAACAGTACATCTGCAGTGGCTAATTCTTCATCTTGATCTGAATGTACTCAGGCTTAAAGCCCTAGATCAGTTTAAATTCAGACTGAAAACAAGTTTTGTCACATGCACATTTGAAATTATGTTCTCTTGTTTACAACAATAAAAAACCTTAAGGTTTGGCAAGCACGTAGATACCTTAACATATTTGTGAGAGATTAGTCTGTTTGCAACCAAAGGCTTTAAATGAAAAAAAAATCAGAAACAACCTCTATGTTAACTGACCCACAAATTTTTTTGTCATTTTTTATAAAGTCAGAACTGGAAAATAAGACATTACATTTAAAACTTTTTCCAAAAATAGAATTGCAGTTTCATAGAAGCAAACAGAATTTTCTACTTTTCACTGTATGAAATGTAGAAACTAGAGAATTCTATATACTTTTTTTTTTTTTTTTTTTTGAGACAGGGTCGCACTCCCATCACTCAAGCTGGAGTGCAGTGGTACGATCTCGGCTCACTGTAGCCTCGACTTCCTGGGCTCAGGTGATTCTCCTACCTCAGCCTGCCGAGTAGCTGAGACTACATGCATGTACTACTACACCAGGCCACATATACATCCTTGTAGTCAGATTTCTAAATTTTTAATTTAGGAAGATGGCAGGGGCCATTAGAGGAATTATAATTATCTCTGCTGTGATGAGAAACAAGAAAGAATATGGACTATGACTCCCAAGAACAGTTTGCTTCCTGCTTGGTCAAGAAGGAAAGAAGGTGGATATCTTGGGATTACTCTTTCCTCTGTCTCACTCCCCTGGCACCCTGGCACTGCCTAATTAATGTAGCTTTGGTAGTTGAGTGGTGTTTGTTTTGGGGTTTTTGTTTTTATTTTTATTTTGGACTCCTCATCTCTTAACTCTTTGAATGATTCTTTTAATTTATAATTTATTTTTTCCCCATTCTTTTCAGAGTTATATAATGTGTCGCTTTATTTCTTTATTTCATTTGGAGCTAATTTTTTTTCCAGTGGGAAGGTAACTTCAATATATGACAAAATTCAATGGCAGGCTAGAATGCAGTATTCTAAAAATCATCATTTATTCACATACATGTCTTTTATTTACATATATTGAAGGATGCCTTTATTCTCATTCATAAACCTCAGAAAGAAATACAGAAACATGCCTCTTTAAACCAAAAATACAATAAAAATTTTATGTTGGGTCTATTTTAAAAGGTAGGGGTCCTCAGACCAACTAAGAATCTTGGAATACATATTTTCAACAAGATAAATATAAAAAGTATCATATGAATTCGAAAATGTTTGATCTCAGCCAAGCATGGTGGCTTACACCTATAATCTCAGCACTTTGTCAGGCCAAGGCAGGCGGATCACCTGAGCCCAGGAGTTCGAGACCAGCCTGAGCAACATAGAAACCCCGTTTCTATAAAAAATACAAAACTTAGCTGGGTGTGGTTTTATAGAAACCCCATTTCTATAAAAAATACAAAACTTAGCTGGGTGTGGGGGCTACCTGGGAGGCTGGGGCAGGAGGATCACTTGTGCCTGGGAGGCAGAGGTTGCAGTGAGCCAAGATTGCACCACTGCACTCCAGCCTGGGTGACACAACCAGACCAAAAAAAGTTTGATTCCACTTCTATTTCTAAGAGATTTGGGCTTTTTTTGGCGGGGTCGGGGGTGGGGGATGTTCGGATTATTGGGGGGGTAAGTGGTTCTTTAAAATGTTTTGGCTACATATAATGTGTTATCTTCCTGTTTGTACTACACTAACATGAAGAGAATATCGTCACTTTCCCCACCCTATGACACTTTCAGCTCTGTAAAGGGAGAAGATTTAGCATTCCTTTTTTATCTATCATGAGGCTTTTTTTCTAGTATGTTCTTCCGGGAAGTCATTAAGTGCTGCTTTGGCTGGAAAATGTGTTCTAAGAAAAAATCAAGATCCTTTTACAGAGATTGTCATTACTTCAGATTCCTTTTTAAAATTCTTCCATAAAGACCCTTTTTTAAAAAATTTATTGTTTAGATGTGGTTTTGCTATGTTGCCCAAGGTGGCCTTGAACTCCTGGCCTCAAGCAGTTCTATCTCAGCCTCCCAAGTAGCTGGGACTATAGGCACGTGCCACTGTGCTTTTTTTTTTTTTTTTTTTTGAGACTTGCTCTGTCACCCAGGCTAGAGTGTAGAGTGCAGTAGTGCGATTTCAGCTCACTGCAACCTCCACCTCCTGAGGTTCAGGCGATCCTCCTGCCTCAGCCTCCGCAGTAGCTGGGATTACAGGCACGCATCATCACACCCAGCTAATTTTTGTATTTTTAGTAGAGTTGGCCAGGCTGGTCTCGAACTCCTGACTTGAGGTGATCCACCCACCTCGGCCTCCCAAAGTGCTGGGATTACAGGCATGAGCCACCACACCCAGCCTACCTGGCTACTTTTTAATGTTCTTTCAAGTAATGGATGAAATAATTCCTTAACACAGAGATCCTCAACCTTTTTAGCACCAGGGACGGGTTTCCTGGAAGACAGTTTTTCTATGGACTGGGGGCATGGTTTTGGGATGAAACTGTTCCACCTTGGATCATCAGGCATTAGTTAGATTCTCATAAGAAGCGTGTAACCTAGATCGCTCACATGCTGAGTTCACAATAAGGTTCATGCTCCTGTGAGAATCTAATGCCACCGCTGATCTGACAGGAGACGGAGCTTTGTAAGCTTGACTGCCACTCACCTCCTGCTGTACGGCCTTGTTACTAACAGGCCATGGACTGTACTGGTCTGCAGCCTGGGGTTTGGGGACCTCTGCCTTAGCCTACTGTTACAATTGTAGTTGGAGCACGCTAATAAATAAATCATGTTAATATATGTTAGTCTCCAGACATACTGGGGGAATTTTTTCATATAAAAACTACCAGTAGGCCTGCCCAATTAGTGACCTTGTTTGTTAACTTCTTCTTTACATTAGTGACCTTTTTAACTTTAAAATTTAAAAATGGATTTTTTGAGACGGAGTCTCGCTCTGTCACCCAGGCTGGAGTGCAGTGGCACGATCTCAGCTCACTGCAAGCTCTGCCTCCTGGGTTCGTGCCATTCTCTTGCCTCAGCCTCCCAAGTAGCTGGGACTACAGGCGCCCGCCACCACGACCAGCTGATTTTTTGTATTTTTAGTAGAGACGGGGTTTCACCATGTTAGCCAGGATGGTCTCGATCTCCTGACTTCATGATCCACCCACCTCGGCCTCCCAAAGTGCTGGGATTACAGGCGTGAGCCACCGCGCCTGGCCTAAAAACGGAGAAAATTTTTCTTTAAAGAAGTTATCGGAAAATACTAGCACTCTGTAGAACTGACCAAAAGTTATATTACTAGCATTTAAAACCAGTTTTTCTCTGATATTCTTCATGTTTAGGCCTATAGATATTGAGCAGAACAATTTGATAGCATAACAATATTGAGCATATCCATTAATGTGAGATAGAGGAATGGAAGGTAAACAGGAAGAGTAAAGTGTGATTGACTATTCAAACCTGTTGTGGCACTTCCCTTCTGTGTTCCCATCTGTGTGTGTGTGTGTGTGTGTTTTAAAGAAAATGACTAACAAGAAACAATATGCTAACTGGATAAAAAGAAGAGTGAATTAATGGAGGGCCAAGCATCTTCATATTCACTTACAGTTATGAGTTATAATCAGGCTTAAAACAGATGACTAAACAAAATCAAGAAATGTTGATAACTTTATATAAGTAATGCATAAGAAATGCATAATAACTTTTTGTATATTGTATAATTTTGTGTATTTGACCCAACTTTATAAAGAGTTTATATATCTGATCTAAATAGAAATAACTGGGCCGGGCGCAGTGGCTCACGCTTGTAATCCCAGCACTTTGGGAGGCCGAGGCAGGTGGATCATGAGGTCAGGAGATCGAGACCACGGTGAAACCCCGTCTCTACTAAAAATACAAAAAAAAAAATTAGCCGGGCGTGGTGGCGGGCGCCTGTAGTCCCAGCTACTCGGAGAGGCTGAGGCAGGAGAATGGCGTGAACCTGGGAGGCGGAGCTTGCAGTGAGCCGAGATTGCGCCACTGCACTCCAGCCTGGGCGACACAGCGAGACACCGTCTCGAAAAAAAAAAAAAAAAAAGAAATAACTGGAATGTAGCCTGAGCAACACAGTGAGACCTCATCTCTACAAAATACACAAAAATTAGCTGGGTGTGGTGGCACATGCCTGTCATCCCAGCTACTCAGGAGGCTAAGGCAGGAGCATTGCTTGTGCCCAGGAGTTCAAGCACAGTGAGCTATGGCTATGATCATGCCACTGCCCTCAAGCCTGGGTGACAAAGAGAGACCCTGTCTTGAAAACAAAACAAAAACAATAAAAATAACAGGAATGTAACTTGTGGATAATTTTTAAACTATACTTAATACCGGTATTCATTGTTTCATGAGATGCCGTTCTGCAAAATGAGTCAAATGAACTAAATGATACTTTATCTGGAGCTCACAAATGTGAAAAAACAAATTTCTTTAGCAAAAAAAAAAAGATTATTTTTGAAGGGAAGTAAGCACTCTTTGCTTTTTTGGTGCTCAGATCTCAAGGTTTCTTAAAGTGATAGCATATCTGAAACTGACTAACAGTTTTAAAGGATACTACACAAAGTATTATTTAAGGCATGTTAGCTACCTTTTTCATTTTCTGTTTTGTGCCTGCTGTGGCTTTGGAAATTGATATGTTACGATGATATATACATATCATATTTTAAAATACCCTAATCTTTCAGACATATTAAATAAAAATATGCTTACCTAAAGAAGGAGCCAGCCAGTATACTATAAAAAACTGAGGGAATTCTTCGTCAAAACACATGAAATGTAGTGAAAGTGCCAAAGCTGGATTAAATACAGCTCCTGTTAGGCTTCCTCCTGTAATAGATGTTAAGCAGAGTGATTCCAAATGATTTATCTTCCATTTTCTTGTAACTGGAAATAAATGGTTACTAAATGTGACTTTTATTTTAGGTATTCTTAGTCTGTGATCTTCCTTTGCAGGATCACCTGGCATATTTTAGACTATAATCATAGATTATAATATGCCCCGTTATTATAAAAAAAGACAAAGGACATTAAAGTTTGAGCCCAGTGCTTTTCCTATAGACTATAAAATGGACACTGAAAGTTAATATGCTCTATTATTATTCCTACAGTTTTATAAAATAGATTTGGCTGCCCTGAACATTCATCAATTTAAATGAATTAATAATAATAAAAGTAAAATGAAAATACAGTTAAATAGATACAATGACCCAAGATCCTCTTGGGTACAAGCGTAACTTTGCATTGAAAAGAAAAGGTAAAATGGACCAATAGACCAAAGCTTTATCATTGGTTCCATTTTTACTTGTCAACAGAGCCCTTGAGAAGTGACTGTGAGTAGTCATGAGAGATAAGCACAAATTATAACTGTTGGCTACTTTTTAGGATTTGTGTTCCAGCTCTGCACCCAGGGTATTTCTCTGACATGGGGCTAGGAGTCTATAGTCTGGCCACACAAGTACGGAACGGAAGAGGGGGCTGGATGCCTGTCCAGCAGTACTCCACAGAGCTGTGTCTTTGCTTTTCGAAGTCCAGCCTAAAAGCATCCCTCAGACAGTGACATTTTCAGCAGTTTTTCCAAGTGGAAGCTTAGGCACACAACTCTGCCTCTTTTACTTAGCCACAGAGATAGATCCTGAGATCTTCAGAAGTTTTACTATTGACATGCACCACTGTGGCCTGTTTTCATGGAAATTAAGTGGCCCTTTCATAAGATTTCACTACTGAGATTTCACACTTGAATAGGCCAAGAACAATGAAGCTGTGTTGAGATGAAGATATTGAGCAATGAACTAAGCTCACTCAATAGCTAAGAGTTTTTTCTAGTGTACCAGCCTCACAGCATGATTCATATTCATTACTCAGCAATTATAAATGATATCATAGACCTTCAGAATCATTCCTGAATAGTCAAATCCTAGAATGTTAAACCTGCAACTGCTAAGGGTGAACAGAATTGTCTGGTCGGCAGCTAGTCATTTCAGTTTGATTACACAAAAACTTATTGAGTTCCTGTGTACTAGACACCATGGGCAGAAAGATAAAGACTCACACAGACATTTACAATATAATGTAATATGACCTATGATAATATAAATGACCTGTGACTTTTAGGCATGTATTGATAAAAATGGACTGAATCATTACCCTCACTTAGTTTACTTCAGTATTCAAGGCCATGGTATACTGAAGATTTTCCACTAGATCTAAGATGAACACCACCGATCAGTCTTATACCATCCTAAAACTCAAACGACTTCACTTCCTAATCTCATCCTCACACAGCAGTTCTGATCAGTGTGACTTAGTGGTAGCTGCTTCTCCCAGCAAGATGTTGTCTACTTTCCCTCTCTTAAAAATGAGCTGGTTTTGCAACTTGTGTTGATAGATAGAGTGCAGCAGAGTAGGGCTATGGGAATTCTGAATGTAATAGGAGTGCTGCTGTGTGAATTCTAGGTTCACGGCTCAATAAACCCATCAGCTTCCACTTTTTACTCTCTTGGAAGAATGCCCTGACCATGTAAGTTTGCTGGTCTAGGCTGCTGGAGGATGAAAGGCCACATGGAAGAGAACTGAGGCATCTTAGATGACAGCTGACAACTGCCAGACATATGAGTGAGGTACCTTGGGCTTTCCAGCCTCACCACTGGTCAGTTGAATGCAGCTATATGAGAGATCTCAGAGGATCTGCCCATCTGTAACCCACAGAATCATGAAAAATAAGTTATTCTCAGTTTGGGGGCCAGGGATGGTGGCTCATGCCTGTAATCCTAACACCTTGGAAGGCTGAAGCGGGTGGATCACTTGAGCCCAGGAGTTTGTAATGAGCTCAGGCAACATAGCAAAACTGCATTTCTATAAGAAATACAAAAATTAGCTGGTTGTGGTGCCACATGCCTGTGGTCCCAGCTACTTGGGAGGCTAAGGCAGGAGAATAACCTGAGCCTGCAGAGGTTGAGGCTGCAGTGAGTCGAGATTGTGCCACTGCTCTACAGGCTGGGTGACAGAGTGAGATCCTGTCTCAAAAAAAAAAAAAAAAAAAAGTTTTGAATGGTGTATTACACAGCAATAGTTAACTGATTGATACAGAAATCCATGTCAGGTGTGGGTTCTGTGTGAACAAAAGCTAAAAACATGGCATTGGCTTTAATGTCTTACTGGATAATTCTTTGTTGTGAGCTATCCTGTGCACCGTAGTATGTTTAGCAGCATCCCTGGCCTCTACTCAGATGGCAGTGGCTTATTCCCTCTCCCCACGTTGTAACAACCAAAAATGTCCCCTGGGGGGAAAACTGTCCCTAAGTTGAGAATTACTGTCCTAGAGAAACACTGGTATTTGTGTATGAGAAGATATATACAAGATTTTATTTTTTTGAGATGGAGTCTCGCTCTGTCGCCCAGGCTGGAGTGCAGTGGTGCGATCTCGGCTCACTGCAAGCTCCACCTTCCGGGTTCACGCCATTCTCCTGCCTCAGCCTCCCGAGTAGCTGGGACTACAGGTGCCCGCCACCACGCCTGGCTAATTTTTTGTATTTTTAGTACAGACAGGGTTTCAACATGTTAGTCAGGATGGTCTTGATCTCCTGGCCTCGTGATCCACCTGCCTCAGCCTCCCAAAGTGCTGGGATTACAGGCGTGAGCCACCGCACCCGGCCCTACAAGATTGTTTATTGTAGCAAAGAACTAGGAAAAACCTATATGTCCATTCATAGGGAAATTAGCCCTAAACAAATTTACTATTACTTTGGAATATCACGCAGTGTTTTGAAATAATGAGAGAAATCTCTTTACTAACATAGGTAGATATCCAAGATGTATCGTTGAACAACTACCACCAAAAAAAGCAAATTGTTTCCTCATCCTGTATCTTCCATGTCATAAATGACCTGTGACTGTGTCTTGCCCTTTCTTCTCCAATATATATCTCCAAACACTTCTCTGCATTCCACAACTACCCCAACTATTTGTTTAACTACTTGCCCCTTGAAGGACATCCAGATAGTTGTTTCCGGCTCTTGGCTATCAGGAATAAAGCCTGCTGAGTAAGGTATGATACTTTTTAATGTTAACACAAGTATACACATATACAATAATATATATAATAATATATCATTCCTGGCTGGGCGCAGTGGCTCACACCTGTAATCCCAGCACTTTAGGAGGGCGGGGTGGGTGTACTGCCTGAGCTCAGGAGTTTGCGACCAGCCTGGGCAACACGGTAAAACCGCATCTCTACTAAAATACAAAAAAAAATAGCTGGGCATGGTGGCGTGCACCTGTAGTCCCAGCTACTCGGGAGGCTCAGGCAGAACTGCTTGTACCCAGGAGGCAGAGGTTGCAGTGAGCCAAGATCGCGCCACTGTACTCCAGCCTGGGCAACAGAGCAAGTCTCAGTCTCAAAATAAATAAATAAATAAATAACAGTAATAATATATCATTCCTGTAGGGTTTTATCTATATGTATAATAAATGCACATGAAAAGAGTTTGGGCCTGGGTTTGATGGCTCATGCCTGTAATCCCAGCACTTTGGGAGGCTGAGATGGGTAGATTGCTTGAGTCCAGGAGTTCAAGATTAGCCTGGGCAACATAGCAAAACCCCCATCTCTACAAAAAATACAAAAATGGGCTGGGTATGGTGTCATGTACTTGTGGTCCCAGCTACTCAGGAGGCTGAGGTGGGAGGATCCTGTGAGCTGGGGAGGTGGAGGTTGCTGTGAGCTATGATTGCACCACTGCGCTCCAGCCTGGGTAACAGAGTGAAGCCCTGTCTCAAAAAAATAAAAATAAAAACACAGTTTGGGGCTGGGCATGGTGGCTCACGCCTATAATCCCAGCACTTTGGGAGGCCGAGGCTGGTGGATCATTTGAGGTCAGGAGTTCAAGACCAGCCTGGGCAACATGGTGAAGCCCCTACTAAAAGTACAAAAAGTAGCCAGGTGTGGGGCCTGTCATGGGGTGGGGGGCAGGGGGAGGGATAGCACTGAGAGAAATACCTAATGTAAATCATGAGTTAATGAGTACAGCAAACCAACATGGCACATGTATACCTATGTAACAAACCTGTATGTTGTGCACATGTACCCTAGATCTTAAAGTATAATTTTAAAAAATAATAAATTAATTTAAAAAAAATTAGCCGGCTGTGGTGGCAGGTGCCTGTAATCCCAGCTACTCCAGGGGCACAAAAAAAAAAGAAAAAAAAATTAGCCAGGTGTGGCCAGGCATGGTGGCTCACGCCTGTAATTCCAGCACTTTGGGAGGCTGAGGCAGGCACATCACCTGAGGCCGGGAGTTCAAGACCAGCCTGACCAACATGGAGAAACCCTGTCTCTACTAAAAATACAAAATTAACCAAGTGTGGTGGCGCATGCCTGTAATCCCAGCTACTCGGGAGGCTGAGGCAGGAGAATCGCTTGAACCCGGGAGGCAGAGGTTGCAGTGAGCCTAGATGGTGCCATTGCACTCCAGGCTGGGCAACAAGAGTGAAACTCCATTTCAAAAAAAAAAAAAATTAGCCAGGTGTGGTGGCAGACGCCTTTAATCCCAGCTACTCAGGAGGCTGAGGCAGGATAATCATTTGAACCTGCGAGACAGAGGTTGCAGTGAGCCCAGATTGCACCACTGCGCTCCAGCCTGGGCGACAGAGCAAGACTCCATCTCAAAAAAAAACCCAAAAAACAACAACAAAAAACCAGTTTGGAAGGTTGTAACACAAACATCAGAGACAAGGATTACCATGGAAGGAAGAGTAGACAGGGAAGGAGAGGAAACAGGCACGGAGGCATGGAGGATGGCAGTCAAAAGGCACTTTAGTCTTTGAATTTTTTACATAGAGAACATATCACGTATTGTGTAATTAAAAAGGAATTATTTTTTAAAGAATCATCAGGCACAGAACTATCAGAAGATGGCTTCAAAAAACAAGTTACTATTTATTGACATTTGAAGGGGAGATGACAATCATGCATGTCGAAGAAGAGGTATAACCGGGAGATCCAGCTAGTCCACTGCCAAGAGTCAGAGGACAGCACGGATTTGGTGAAATTACCACGGCCAGAGGCTAAGTCTCAAATCTGGCAATTTTAGGCACTAAAGTTTCTCAATATTCCTAAAGGGAATAAAATTCTCTGTGACAGAAGAATACTAGTTAAAAATCACATAACACCAATGTAGAAGCTGGAAGGTCTATTTATTAATTTAGAGTGGAAGCTAGCTTTCTAGTAACCGGAATATTTGTCTTCCCTCTCCAGAGAACCCATTTTAATGAGCACATAAGCAAAGAAAAAGGAGTGTTATCATACCATGATGAGCTCTGATAAAATATCATTGTCAGGAGTTGAAAATACCTCTCTAGGCCGGACGTGGTGGCTCACGCCTGTAATCCCAGCACTTTGGGAGGCCGAGGTGGGTGGATCACAAGGTCAGGGGTTCAAGACCAGCTTGGCCAAGATGGTGAAACCCCATCTCTACTAAAAGTACAAAAATTACAGCGCGCCTGTAATCCCAGCTACTTGGGGGGCTGAGGCAGGAGAATCGCTTGAACCTGGGGGGCGGAGGTTGCAGTGAGCCGAGATCGTGCCACTGCACTCCAGCCTGGGCGACAGAGCGAGACTCCGTCTCAAAAAAATAAACAAATAAACAAAGAAAAAAAGAAAATACCTCTCTAATGACAAGCCTGCTTGTTTTCCCCAAATTCAATCTCTACTCCTGGACATTACGGGGCAAATAATTTCAAAGTTTGCATCTCCAAACTCCACTTTTCATTTCTGGTTTGTATTCTGTTGATATGCTAATGTTACTAACTAAGCTAGCTAGCTAGCTGTTTTCTTTTCTTTTCTTGAGAGATTCTCACTCTGTCACCCAGGCTGGAGTGCAGTGGTATAATCTCAGCTCATTGCAACCTCCACCTCCCGGGTTCAAGCGATTCTCATGCCTCAGCTTCCTGAGTAGCTGAGACTACAGGTGTGAGCCACCATGCCCAGCTAATTTTTGTATTTTAAGTAGAGACTGGGTTTTGCCATTTTGGCCAGGCTGGTCTCGAACTCCTGGCCTCAAGCAATCCGCCCACCTCGGCCTCCCAAAGTGCTGGGATTACAGACATGAGCCACTGTGCCTGGCCTGTTTTCAAATTAGTTGTTATTCTTACAGACCTGGAAGAATGACATTAGACTGTTCTCAGATGTTGTGGGGAACACCTAGGGATTTGTACCAAAATCTTTACTTATTTGCAATGGACAAATTTCGTTATAAAAGTTACAACTTACATTTTCCTGAATTTATCCCAAAAGGAGTTGTGAGCAATAAAACTGATCAAATTATATGCAAAAATGATCAAATTATACTGGAAGCCTGTTGGAAATATAGAGGGAAATAATAATAATAAATAAAAATTATTTCCCAAGCACTTCGTGTATGGCAGGTACTATGCTACAAACTTGAATTATTATTCTTCATACTAGTCTTAGGAAATAGTATTCTTCATTTTAGAGATGAGGAAAGTGAGGCCCAAAATAAGTATTCAGCCTAAGGGCACAGTCTTTTTTTTTTTTTTTTTTAATCAAAACAAGATCTCACTCTTTCACCCAGGCTAGAATGCGGTGATGAAATCATGGCTCAATACAACCTCAAACTTCAGGGCTCAAGCAATCTTACTGTCTCAGCCTCTTAAGTAGCTAAGACTACAGGTGTGCACCACCATACCTGGCTAATTTTAAAATTTTTTTGTAGAGACAGGGTCTTGCTGTGTTGCCCAGACTGGTCTCAAACCACTGGTCTCATGCAGTCCTCCTGTCTTGACCTCCCGGTCCTGGGATTACAGACATGAGCCACCGTACCTGGCCTTAACCATTATATATATATACATATATATAATTTTTTTTTTAATTGAGACATAGTCTCGCTCTGTTGCCCAGGCTGGAGTGCACTGGTGTGATATCAGCTCGCTGCAACCTCTGCCTCCCAGGTTCAAGCAATTCTACTGCCTCAGCCTCCCAAGTAGCTGGGATTACGGTCGCCTGCCACCATGCCAGGCTCATTTTTGTATTTTTAGGAGAGATGGGGCTTTACCATGTTGGCATTGAATTGGTTAAAGAATAGTAGAGTAATGAGGATAATGAATAGGCTGTGGGTGGTCATGTTGATTCAGATTATGAATCAACAGGCTGGTCTTGAACTCCTGAACTCAGGTGATCCGCCCGCCTCCGTCTCCCAAAGTGCTGGGATTATAGGCATGAACCACTACACCCGGCCTTAACCACTATATTATACTGGCATAACAAAATAAATTTTGGACCTTTGAAGGTGTTTTTCATTTGTAAATTAATAGCAGCTCCTATTTAAAAAGAACATATGTTCCCTTCTTTTTTTTTTTTTTTTTTGACACTGAGTCTTGCTCTGTTGCTCAGGCTGAAGTGCAGTGGCATGATCTTGGCTCACAGCAACCTCCACCTCCAGGGCTCAGGGGATCCTCCCACCTCCACCTCCCGGGTTCAAGGGATTCTCCTGCCTCAGCCTCCCAAGTAGCTGGGATTACAGGTGCACACCATCACGCCCAGCTAATTTTGTATTTTTAGTAGAGACAGGGTTTCTCCATGTTGGTCAGGCTGGTCTCGAACTCCCGACCTCAGGTGATCCGCCTGCCTCTGCCTCCCAAAGTGCTGGGAATACAGGCGTGAGCCATCCCACCCGGCCATATTATTTCTTCCTGTACAGTTTTTTAGAGTAAACAGAATATTTGCTAGTTCGTTCACTTATTCTAAAAATACTGTTTACTTTGTACCAGGTCCTATGCTAAGATCTTGATATATGTTATGACAAATAAAACAAATGTGGTCTACAGACTCAAAGCTTATCATCTGGTAGAGGAAAACAGGCATGTGTCAGAAAACAATATAATTTAAAATTCTATGAAAGAAATGAGCAGTATGCGGTAATAAAGACAACTGACATGTGTAAAATAACAGATGTTTTTCTTTTTTTTTTCTTTTTTTGAGATGGAGTTTTGCTCTTGTTGCCCAAGCTGGAGTGCAATGGCGCGACCTCAGCTCACTGCAGCCTCCGCCTCCCAGGTTCAAGCGATTCTCCTGTCTCTGCCTCCTGAGTAGCTGGGATTACAGGCATGTGCAAGCATGCCCAGCTAATTTTGTATTTTTAGTAGAGGTAGGGTTTCTCCATGTTGGTCAGGCTGGTCTCAAACTCCTGACCTCAGGTGATCCACCCACTTTGGCCTCCCAAAGTGCTGGGATTACAGGCGTGAGCCACCACACCCGGCCCAGGTGTTTTTCAATATTTAATTATGCATAAAAATGAATGCAGCTCTCTCTCAAACTGTTCATTGAACTAAATTCTTCCAGAACCCAAAGTAAGGAAGATTTGCTTGAAATCTGATTAACAGTTTATAGCTCTAATATGTTAATAAATCACACAGCTTTTTTCTTTTTTTACACTATTGGGGAGCCAGTTAATACACGATACATGGTAATGACATAACTGGGGCTCCATGTGCCCATCAAAATTTGGGGTGCTAAATCAATAAATACACAGACACTTGGTCACTGGCTATCCTAGGAGCCTGTGGCTATGTTGCTGGACGCTTATGTTCTGTAATCCTAAAATACATAAGTTATTTTGATGTACCCTGTATTGGTGACTTCTCAGTGCCCTTGAAATGCAAGTGATTAAAGAAATCTCTCAATGTGCACCTTTGTCAAATCTGTACTTGTAGTATCTTAGAAGCTTAAAAAAGACATAATAACTTGTAATGATGCCTGACTTAGCCAACTGTCCCAAGACAGTCTTATTTGTAACAACTCTGTTCCAAAGTTATGGCTTAGAGCCATAGAAAATAAAAGGGAGAGATGGGACTTAGTGCAGCATTTCCCAAAGTATGTTCTCTTCTGCTATGCACTCCTAGACAAGAGGATCTCGTAAGTTTGAAAAACTGTGCTCCAAATCCTCCTCTTGGAGTTTCACAATACTTAGAAGCATAGTAAAGGCTCTATGAAGTCTTAAAATTAGAAAACCTGTTTAATCCAGTGTCTGCCAAATTTATTTGGCAACAACATCATTTTGTAACTTAAAAATTGTATAAGTTGTGGTGAAATATGTATATACCACAAAGTATGCCATTTTAGCCATTTTTAAGTGTATAAGTCATTGGTGTTACATTCACCATGCTGTTTCACCAGCAGCACCATTTCCAAAGGTTTTCATAACATAAACTTTGTACCCATTAAACAATAAGTCCTCCTTCCTTCCTACAGTCCCCGGTAACTCTATTCTACTTTCTGTCTCTATGAAGTTGCCTATTCTAGATATTCTGTATATGTAGAGCCATACAGCATTTGTCTTTTTGTGTCTGGCTTATTTTGCTTAGCATATTGTTTTTGAGGTTCATTCATGTTGTAGTATACATCATAACTTCATTCCTTTTTATGGCTGAATATATTCAATTGTGTATAGTTTTGTAACTTTTGAGGAGCACACTGTGGAAATGCTGATAATGAATCCATATGAGCTTTAGTGCCAGTTGGAACCATGGTTCTAACACAGTCTAGTTATGTAAGCTTAGATAGATCATTTCACTTTTCTGGGCCTCACTTACTTTACTAAAATGGGAAGAATGTATTCATCGATGGGTTTTTTTTTTTTTTTTGAGATGGGGTCTCACTCTCTCGCTCTGTCTCCCAGGCTGGAGTGCAATGACTCGATCTCGGCTCACTGCAAGCTCTGCCTCCCAGGTTCATGCCATTCTCCTGCCTCAGCCTCCGAGTAGGTGGGACTACAGGCACCTGCCACCATGCCCGGCTAATTTTTTTGTATTTTTTAGTAGAGACGGGGTTTCACCGTGTTAGCCAGGATGGTCTCAATCACCTGACCTCGTGATCCGCCCACCTCGGCCTCCCAAAGTGCTGGGATTACAGGCGTGAGCCACCGCGCCCGGCCGATGGGTTGTTGTAAGAATTAATTAAGATAACTCTCATAAATTTCCTTGCAAAATGCTTGGCCTGTAACAGCTGACAACTGAATAGTCTTATCTCCCTTATATTGGCAGAAAACAAAGGGAAGATCATACTGCATCATAAATTTCTGTAACTAGTAGTAATCAACAATTGTCTATTTTGTTCTACCCATGCAAACAGACTCTAGCACTGTCCAATCCTGTACCCACTAGCTACTGCACAATTTGACAACTGACCACTTGAAATGTGGCTACTTTAAATCTAATTTCAGTTAATTTAAGCGTAAACAGCCACATGCAGCTAGTGGCTACTGAATTGCACAGTGCAGGTCTAGACTCCTAAAGCAGTGCTTCTTTACCTTGGTTTCATAATGGGATCACCTGTGAAGCTTTAAAATACACCTCTGCCTAGGCCCCTTGCCAGAGCAATTGGATTTTAATCTGTGGGCCCAGAACAAGGATGTTTAAAGAGCTCCCCAGGTGATTTTAATACAGAGAGAACCACTGCTCTAGTGATCCCTTTATACTCTCCCTTTCCCCCATCAATTAGTACCCTCATTTCAAGAAAAAAAGGGCAGTGTTTTTGATCTGTTGATATTTTATAGATTACTTCTAATAACTTTCCTTATATCTATGACTGGATCTATAACTCCAAGTATTATCTGTGTCTCTTCTCTCAAATTTTTTGTCACTGATAAAATAGGGAATGGCTAATATATACAGTATTATCTATGGAATCGTAAATATGTATTAAAAGTAGACAGAAAGATATCAACTTCAGGCTACTCAAGAGAGGGAAGAGGAACACAGGTATTGAAAAATCCAACTGTAGTTAATGTTCTATTGATGTAAAAATTCTTTTTTAAGTTTTTACTGCTTTTAATTGTAGAAATAAAGAGCTAAACCATGGCATAACTCTTTTTGCAGCGACAGTTCTGTTCATATACAGGGGATGTTTCTGCTTTAGCTAAAATCTAAAACTTCAATAAATAAGCAACTACTCACCAATCCCTCAAATATGCCTGTACCTGTCATTGTTTTTTTCTTTTTCTTTTTTTTTTCTTTTGAGACAGACAGGGTCTCTATAACCCAGGCTGGAGTGCAGTGGCACTATCACAGCTCACCACAGCCTCAACCTCCTGGACTTAGGTGATCCTCCCACCTTAGCCTCCCAAGTAGTTGGGACTACAAGTGCACACCAGCACGCCTGGCTAATTTTTGTATTTTTTGTAGAGATGGGATTTCTCTATGTTGCCCAGGCTAGTCTCGAACTCCTGGGCTCAAGCGATCCACCCGCCTTGGCCTCCCAAAGTGTTGGGATGACAGGTGTGAGCCACTGCGCCCGGCCCCCTTCACTCTCCTATACCATTTATTTCCATTTATGTCTACTTAAAAAGTGGTACCAGACCTAAAGAAGGGGAAATTGATTGGGAAGGCTTGCTTGCTTTCTTTTTTTGAGACAGTCTCACTGTTGTCGCCCGGGCTGGAGTACAATGGCATGATCTCGGCTCACTGCAACCTCCGTCTCCCGGGTTCCAGCAATTCTCCCGCCTCAGATTCCCGAGTAGCTGAGATTACAGGCGCCCACCACCACGCCCGGCTAAATTTTTTTTGTATTTTTAGTAGAGACGGGGTTTCACCATGTTGGCGAGGCTGGTCTCAAAACTCCTGACCTCAGGTGATCCACCCACCTCGGTCTCCCAAAGTGCTGGGATTACAGGCGTGAGCCACCGCGCCCAGTTGAAGGCTTTCATTTTTACCCTAGAAGGTCAAGTACATGTTTAGCAGTCCTTATCTTGAAGTTTGCTTCTAGTCATGGTTTCACTTTTAATGGGCAGAAGATAACTATTACCACAAATTTCCTTTGTTATTTCTGCCTCCACAGTCTTTTATAATTTAGATGTAGTCCCAATAAAGATATTCTGTTGTAATCATTTAAAATGACACATTTCATCATTAAATACTTGTGTTTTGGATTTCCTCCTCCCACTTAGGACTAGATTGCCCACTGCATCTGAGATCTGTTAAAGTAAACAAATGGTTTAAAAGAAATCAACAGATTTCTCAAGAGTTATATTTTAAAAAGCATCTTTAATTTGAAGCAAGTTATAATTTAAACACATTTTCTTAATAGGTCACTTAAAAGTTCATGTATAACTCAAAGTGAATTATTAAGGAAATAAGAAATGACTTTACGTCATTTATAGGACTAAAATGGAACTACAAAATTTCTACCCTCCGCTCTTATACTAACCAATCATGTGCCTTGTGCTTTAAATCGAAAGGAACTTTGTAAAGCCAGGATCATTTTTCAGTAAGAGTATCCGAAACGATCTATACCACCTTGGCATGAAGAAAGAGGCAGTTAATAAGTTATCTTTCCTTTCTACCATTAAAACAATCCCTTTGTAGGATATGTGAACCCTTGGCAATATCTCACTATCTCAGTTTCAGCACAGAGGTGGCTCCTTTCTCTGGTTGTTCAAAGAAGCACTGCATGAAGGTCTGTATGTGTCGGCCCTACCGGTTAAGAACGGGCTGCAAAATGGTTAGAATAACGGGGATACCAGCATTTACATCATAGCGGGATAGAGGGTGTCAAATGTATTTTAGTAAAGAACTTACAGCCTCATGTCATAGAGGCTCTGGAAGTGCCAAGTATTTGGTGAGAATGACAAACCTGCATAGACCAAAAAGGTGATGAGTGCAGCCAGCAGGTGGATACGAAGCTTGGTTCGGACCTCCTGGAAGTGCAGCAGAGCGCTGTGGAAGAGAAAGGAGCAGACGGCCTCTGTGATGACCGCTTTGAGCAAGTCGACTTGGATGGGATTCTTGCAAGCGAAGCTCCTCTCGCTGATGTGATACTGGGTCAGACCCAAGCTCCACAAGGCGCTTGTGCAGTACCTGCTGCACAGGGCACTAACCAGCTGAGCCAATAGCCTCACCACACCCGTCTCGGGGGACATGCCCCCCAGCATCATCTGCATCATCACGCCGCACGGGTTGCTGGACGTGCCCACCAGAGTCAGGCCATGCACAAGCGAGAAGAAGTAGACGAGCGTCAGCGTCCAGGTGGGGTGCGTAGGGTGCTGTTCGCTCAGCAGTTGCAGCTCGTGGGTGCAGCAGCAGAGCTGGAAGGTGGCTAGAAATTCCAGGACGAAGGCGTGGGCCACCGGCCTGTGCAGCTGCTGCCGGGCGACCACGCGGGCCAGCCCCATGAGCAGCACCACCGACAGCATCAGTCCCAGCGAGGTGCAGGTGTCCTGCAGCTCGGGCCGGAGCCCCAGCAGCGGCGACATGGCTCCGTCGCCGCCAGAGCGGGTTGCGGGCTCCGGCTCTGGGTAGGAGGCGGTCTCCAGGCCAGAGTCCGAAGTCCGTAGCCCCTCCCCTCCTCACGCCCCTCGGGGCGGGACGAGCGGGAGGCTTCCGAGCGGCACACTTAGGGAGTCCTCCCCGCCTCCCCGGCTCGGCGCTGGGGTGTTGGAACCAGATCCGGGGAGGCGGGGAGGAGCGGGGAGGCGCGGGGCGGCGAGGGGCGGCGAGGGGAGGTCTGCTAGGGCGCCGACCGAGGGGCCAACGGTCAGCCGAACCCGCCGCGCACTCGCCCTCCGCCGCCTCCCTCAAGGCCTTGTAGGCGGGCGCGGCGGCGGAGGGCAGGACGGGGCGTGGTCGACGCAGCGCTCTTGGTGCCCACTGCGCACGCGTGCTGCTGCCTTTGCGCCCCTGCGGGTGGCGACATGCGGACCCCGGGGCGGAGAGGAGCGGCGCGGCGGAGCTCCGACGGTTGCTTTGAAGCGAGGACCTTGGAGTTTTTCTTTCCCCGCTCCACACTGTAAAACCGTGGAGCTGGAAAGACCGCTAAAGGCCATCTCACATAGCCACCTCGTTTTTATCAATGGGGCGACTGAAAAATTGAGAGGAGACGCGGCGCAGGGGGCGGGTGAGTTAGTGGGCGTAGACCGGTGCGCAGGGCCTTCTGGAGCCTTGCTTTTCTAAACCTGCCAAAAAACATTTATAAAAATGGTGGTAATATATGCCAGATAAAATTCGCCACTTTAATCAGTTTAAGTGTATATTTCAGTGGCATCGATTATCTTAACAGTGTTGTTCAACGGTCACCTCTTTTTTCCAGAACTTGAGCGGTGATTCTTCAAAGTGTAGCCTAGTTTTAGCATGTGACTGTCTATAACCTTTGGCATGAACTCTTTACGTATAATATGAAACAGTTGTGTCTTACTGTTACATGCACTCTTCCTACCTGAAGAGGAAACAACAGGTAACTGGAGAGGTCTGTTTCCAAGAACTGGGGGTCCTGGCGCACCTCCTCCATCTGCTTTGAAAGCAGGAATACGGCTGCGTGAGGTGGCGCGCGCCTGTGGTCCCAGCACAGAGAGGCTGACCCCAGGAGTTCCAGGCTGCAGTGAGCTGAGATCGCGCCACTGCACCCCTGCCTGGGCCACAGAGCGAGACGCTGTTTTTAGAAACAAAAACAACAAAAACCGGGCGCGGCTGGGCGCGGTGGCTCACGCCTGTAATCCCAGCACTTTGGGAGACCGAGGCGGGCGGATCACCTGAGGTCGGGAGTTCGAGACTAGCCTGACCAACATGAGAAACCCCGTCTCTACTAAAAATACAAAATTAGCCGGGCATGGTGGCACATGCCTGTCATCCCAGCTACTCGGGAGGATGAGGCAGGAGAATCGCTTGAACCCGGGAGGCAGAGGTTGTGGTGAACCTAGATCGCGCCATTGCACTCCAGCCTGGGCAACAAGAGCGAAACTCCGTCTCAAAAACAACAACAACAAAAACAAAAAACCAATCAAACAAAAACAAAACATGAAAGCCATTTAGTACAGTTCCCAATACGTAGAAAATATTCACTAAGTGGTAGCTTACAGTGGAAACAGCAGGTTTCAGCAGCCACAGTGCACGGCTCTTGCCACCACATCCCAGTCCCAACAGCTCGTCCCCTGGGGTGGCCCACTGTGGGTGCAGCACTTTGGGAGGCCGAGGAGGGTGGATAACAGGTCAGGAGTTCAAGACCAGCCTGGCCAACACGGTGAAACCCCGTCTCTACTAGAAATACAAAAATTAGCTGGGCATGGTGGTGCGCACCTGTAGTCCCAGCTGCTTGGGAGGCTGAGGCAAGAGAATCCCTTGAACCCGAGAGATGGAGGTTGCAGTGAGCCAAGACAGCGCCACTGCACTCTAGTTTGAGCAACAGAGTGAGACTTCGTCTCAAAAAAAAAGATTCTTTCACAAGACACAAACTAGTAGAAAATCAAGACCTTTTCTCTTTCCTGTGTTGATTGCCTGGCCAGAAAGAATTTACAGTAAATTAGAATTATTTATTATTATTATTTAAGATAGAGTCTCGCTGTCTCCCAGGCTGGAGTGTAGTGGCGCGATCTCAGCTCACTCTCCTCCCGGATTCACGCCATTCTCCTGCCTCAGCCTCCCGAGTAGCTGGGACTACAGGCACCTGCCACCGTGCCCGGCTGTTGTTTTTTATTTTTTATTTTTAGTAGAGATGGCGTTTCACTGTGTTAGCCAGGATGGTCTTGATCTCCTGACCTCGTGATCTGCCCGCCTTGGCCTCCCAAAGTGCTGGGATTACAGGCTGTGAGCCACCGCGCCCGGCAATTAGAATTATTTTTAAGTCACTGCTGTTTAAAGAAGTTGCCTTTAAATCAATCCTATGAATGTAACCCTTTCAGTCCTCCCCTAGACTAGAAGTCACTTGAGGATTAATGTGAGTGTATTTTATTTACTGCTCTGCTGATAATTCACTTTTACCTGGAAGAGTCATGTAGAAAACCAGTGTTTTGGACTTTGGTAAGAAATTTTAGTATCGTCATAATACACATTGTCATTAAAAGGACTTTGGACATTGTTTTAATTAAAGAACAAGGGCAAAATTAACATAATTAATTGCTACTGATTGGATATTTTACATCAAATCAACCTTCCTATTTTCAGAAGCAAGAAATCACTAATTAAAATCTCTTGAGAGTGACATCATGGACGAAGACCTCTGTTAGCTTTGGTAAAACAGCAGTAAAAACAGTCCTCGCTCTTGAATTAGCATAGAAGAGGGAACAGAAAACAAAATTAAAATATAGTGTAAAAGTACAATGGTAAAAGAAGAGAGGCCTGGGCATAGGGAGGGGCCCCCACTCAGACTTATGGAAAGGCTCCTTGGAGGAAGTATCATCCTAGCTGAAACCTGAAGAATAAATAGGAGTTAAGGGGTGAAGAGAAGAGGGAGAAAGAAGAGAGGCAGAGGCACTGCATTTTGCAAACAGAGAAAGCCTAGAGGAGTCCCCATGGTCTAGGCTGGAGTATGAAGGGGAAAGCAGCAAGAGATCAAGGTTAAAAGAAATAATGCCTGAAAAAGATTTAGTACATGGCCCAGCACATAGTAGTGCTTAATAAGGTTTAATATATAAAAATGGAGGTAAAATAGATGATAGTTCAATAATCATGGATTTTGCACTGAAGCTTCAGACAAGACAAAGAGAAATGAAGAAAAAAAAAAAAACAAAACCCCCGCCAAAATTCAGAATTGCATTTCATTAACATCTGCGAGGAGATAAAACATTTAAGAGCTTCTGCGCCAGGCGCGGTGGCTCACGCCTGTAATCCCAGCACTTTGGGAGACCGAGGTGGGTGGATTACCTGAGGTCAGGAGTTCGAGACCAGCCTGGCCAACATGGTGAAACCCCGTCTCTACTAAAAATACAAAAATTAGCCAGGCGTGTTGGCACATGCCTGTTGTCCCAGCTGCTCGGGAGGCTGAGGCAAGAGAATTGCTTGAACCCAGGAGGTGGAGGTTGCAGTGAGCCAAGATTGTGCCACTAAACTCCAGTCTGGGCAACATGGTGAGACTCCATCTCAAAAAAAAAAAAAACTTCTGAAGCCACGTCCTTTGGCTTGACGTTTATGTGGGAAGAAACATGGGAAGAATTTAAGTAATTGCATTTTAAAAATATTTTTTTTTGAAATATTCTGAGGTTTTCAGAAAAGTTGCAAGTATAGTACAAAAATTTTTTTCCTGAACCATTTGAAAATTAATTGTTGATATTATGACCAATTACTCAGAACATTTTAGGGTGTATTTTCTTAAACAACTGTGTCCTACATAGCCATAATAAGACTATCAAAATCAGGAAATTAACATTGTTACTACCATCTACTCCTCAGATCCCATTCAAGTTTTGCCAGTTGTCCCAACATTGTACTTCTTAGCAAAAGGATCCAATTCAGAATTGCATATTGCATTTAGTGTCATATCTCATGAGTTTCCTTCAATCTAGAAAAGTTCCCCAGCTCTTCCTTGACTTTCATCACCTGGACAATTTTGAGGTTACAGATCAATTATTTTGTAAAATCTCCTTGAATTTGAGTTTGCCTAATGTTTCCTAGATACTAGTTTCAGGTTGTGTCTTTTTTTTTTTTTTTTTGAGACAGAGTCTCACTGTGTTGCCCAGGCTGGAGTGCAGGGGCGTGATCGTGGCTCAATGCAGCCTCACAGGGTATGCATCTTTAGCAGGAATATCACAGAAGTGATGCCATATTTTTCTCATTGTGTTTTATCAGATGTGTACTCCAAAAATCTGAGACATATCTCAGTTAATTTAGAAAGTTTATTTCACCAAGGTTGAGGATGCATGCCTATGACACAGCCTCAGAAAGTCCTGATGACATTTACCCGAGGTGGTCACAGCACAATTTGGTTTTATACATTTTAGGAAGTCATGAGACAGCAATCAATATATGTAAGAAGAACATTGGTTCAGTCTGGAAAGGCATGACATCTTGAAGCAGAAAGGAGGCTTCCAGTTCCTAGGTACGTAAGAGAAAAATGGTTGCATTGTTTTAAGTTTCTGATTAGCCTCCTCAAAAGAGGCAGTCAGATATGTTTTTATCTCAGTGAGCAGAGGGGTGACTTTGAATAGAATGGGAGGCAGATTTGCCCTAAGCAGTTTCCAGCTTGACTTTTCCCTTTAGCTTAGTGATTTTTGGGGGCATAAGGTATTTTCCTTTCACATATCCCACTTTTCTTTTTAAAAATCTTTTGGAAAAAGCATTTTAGAAGAAAATGAGTTTGTAGTCTCAGGTTTTGTCTCATCTGTCATGGCTAGGATGGTTTATTCCTAGACAAGTAGGTCCTGAGTTATTAGGAAAGTTCATTTTTAGAAGGTTGTGAAGTCTCATGTCCTATGAAAAGAAAACGGGGAGCAAGGGAGAAAAACAACAAACAAAAGAACAATCCTGTAAAATCGTTATAGGCTGTATTACTCTGAAGTCCATACATCAGTAGGCAAGTATGAAAGTGGCTTATGTATGTAAATAGGTTGCTGTTATTTTCTTCTGAAGTTTAAGTTGTCTGGCTTCAGTTTGCAGGGCTTTAAGAAAGCACAGCTAGCCGGGCATGGTGGTGCACACCTGTAATCCCAGCTACTCGGGAGGCTGAAGCAGAAGAATTGTTTCAATCTAGGAGGCGGAGGTTGCAGTGAGCTGAGATTGCCCCACTGCACTCCAGTCTGGGTGACAGAGCAGGACTCTATCTGAAATAAATAAATAAGAAAGCACAACTTAGTCCAGACATGGTGGCTCACCCCTATAATCCCAGAATTTTGGGAGGCCGAGGTGGGTGGATCACTTGAGGTCAGGAGTTTGAGACCAGCCTGGCCAACATGGTGAAACTCGGTCTCCACTAAAATACAAAAATTAGCTGGGAGTGGTGGCAGGTGCCTATAATTACAGCTACTCAGGAGGCTGAGACAGGAAAATTGCTTTAACCCAGGAGGCAAAGGTTGCAGTGAGCTGGGATCATGCTACTGCACTCCAGCCTGGGTGACAGAGCAAGACTCTGTCTCAAAAATAACAAAAAGAAAGCACAGCTTAGTTTTCCATGACTTCAAACTAGAAAAAATGGGGGAAAAAAGAAGAAAAATTGAAAACCTTATTTTGAAGACGTGTAGCTAAAAAAAAATTAGAATTCTGTCCAAATGGTACAAAAATAATGAAAACTGAAAAACATTAGGCAAGTCTAGAATCTAACAACAGGTGTACTACAGTTTTCAAAACATAATTTTTCTTTCTCCAGTTTCCCATTTTTACTAAAGTCATGGTAGGACTGATATCCCTTATTATACTTGGCCTAATTATTTGTATAGAATGCAGCAAGAATAATTATGTTTAAAATACACTTTTAAATTGGCTTTGATGGAACTTTGTTCTATAGAAGGAATCTTAGATAAGATCTTTTTAAATTTTTTATAATTTCTTTTTTGAGATGGAGTCTCACTCTGACACCCAAGCTAGAGTGCGGTGGCACGATCTTGGGTCACTGCAACTTCTGCCTTCCAGGTTCAAGCTATTCTTCTGCCTCAGCCTCCCAAGTAGCTGGGATTATAGGTGCATGCCACAATGCCTGGCTAATTTTTGTGTTTTCAGTAGAGTCAGGATTTCACCATCTTGGCCAGGCTGGTCTCGAACTCCTGACCTCAAATAATCCACCCGCCTCAGCCTCCCAAAGTGCTGGGATTACAGGCGTGAGTTACTGCACCCGGCTAAGACCTTTATTTAAAGCCCAGCCCAGCCATGGATTTGTGCTATTAAATATCTATAAGTTGGATGATCCTCTGCTCTTGAGGTTCCAAAGTAAACTTGGGGCTCCTGGGCCTGTCAGAAAGTGACATTCTTTACTTACCACAGGTCAGGAACCCTGTACAGGGAAGGTATGAGGCCAGTTTCTCCAAGGGGCTTTATTGGCTCCATAAGTCGAGTTTGATTCCTTAAAGGAAAGCACACCATTCCAGTCAGAGCCTTGGTAAAATAACTAGTTTCTCCATTTGAGTCCTATTGCAAAATGAAAACAGATTCTTACTATGCTTATGCAAATTACAGTATTGCCATCAGTTAAGCATGCTCAAAAATAATTCCCAAGTTCTAGAGAAATCAGGTAGAGAGAAACAAATGTGCTCCAAGTTATAGTCATAGGAGTATACTAAATTGTTAAAAGCTGTCAATAGCTCAAAAGAAAAGTTTCCTTGCCGGACGCGGTGGCTCACGCTTGTAATCCCAGCACTTTTTGGGAGGCCGAGGCGGGTGGATCACGAGGTCAGGAGATCGAGACCATGGTGAAACCCCGTCTCTACTAAAAAATACAAAAAATTAGCCGGGTGTGGTGGCGGGCGCCTGTAGTCCCAGCTACTTGGAGAGGCTGAGGCAGGAGAATGGCGTGAACCCGGGAGGTGGAGCTTGCAGTGAGCCGAGATTGCGCCATTGCACTCCAGCCTGGGTGACAGAGCAAGTCTCCATCTCAAAAAAAAAAAAAAAAAAAAAAGAAAAGTTTCCTTGACTCTGAAAAAAAACAAAGAATCAGCAACATTTAAAGCAAAAGACAAAAAGATTACTTTAGTCTTCTATCAGTTCAGTTTATGCAATTAACTCCTGTTCTGCTTGATATTCTTGAACATTTCAGCTCTCCATGAGAGTCCTGAAAGTTTCTTTTTTCCTCTCTTCTAATGTCACAATTTCCAAAGTTATCAGAAACCTGCATTTAAGAACACCTGTTAGAGTTCTATAGCAGACTATAAAACCACCTCTAAAGAGGGCCAAAACAAGACAACAATTGTCTGGATGACAAACAGTTTTAGAGCAGCCATAGTCAAAGACACAATTGACAAGGACATTTGTTACCTCTGTGGCACACAATAATTTAACATAGGAATTATAATTATTACTGATAAGGTACACTAAGTTATATCACTAGATGTCTCTCACTATGTACACTTAGTTATAATTATAGGAGTTTCCCATAATTTTGGAACACATACCAATAACATATTTATATAAATGTAGCCCAAAGAAAACCAAACACTATTTTATATGTGACCATGATTCCTGTATAATTTTTATACCAGATAAGCCAAATGTGTCATTTTTGGACTTCGGGGAACCTATAAATAATACCTTAAAGGATTAATTAAATCAGAAAAAGACATAATTTATAATTTGATTTTGGAAAGTTTGTCAAATGTCAAAGGTTTAAAACACTTGATATCACAAAATAGGATCACAGGTCATTGTTAAATAAGTTATTCATTTAACCAAAGTGATAATTCAGGGATTTCAAAGAAAGGATGAAAACCTTCATTCTTTGAGAGAGGATATTTAGTTTTCCAAACAATAAGCCTTACAAAAACAGCACAGGCTGGGTGCAGTGGCTCACACCTGTAATCCCAGCACTTTGGGAGGCCGGGGGTGGGGTGGATTACTGGAGGTCAGGAGTTCAAGACCAGCCTGACCAATATACTGAAACCCCATCTCTACTAAAAATACAAAAAATTTAATCCCAGCACTTTGGGAGGCTGAGGCAGGTGGATCACAAGGTCAGATCGAGACCATCCTGGCTAACACGGTGAAACCCCGTCTCTACTAAAAAATTAAAAAATTAGCTGGGCCTGTTGGCATGTGCCTGTAGTCCCAGCTACTTGGGAGGCTGAGGCAGGAGAATCACTTGAACCTGGGAGGCAGAGGTTGCAGTGAGCCGAGATCGTGCCATTGCACTCCAGCCTGGCGACAAAGCCAGACTCTGTCTCAAAATAACAAAACAAAGAAAGAAAGAAACAAAATTAGCCATGCATGGTGGTGGGTTCCTGTAATCCCAGCTACTCAGGAGGCTGTGGCAGGAGAATCACTTAAACCCAGGAGGCAAAGGTTGCAGTGAGCTAAGATCACACCATTGTGCTCCAGCCTGGGTGACAGACTTCGTCTCAAAAAATAAAAAAAGAACAGCATGAAGCCAGTCAAATTTGTTTTTCAAAATTGTATAAACACTCTATAACATTTTAATCTTGATTGTAAGATATAACTTCAACAAGCCTTTTATAACCTTTACTAAGGAGTTAATGCTTCAAGAAAACCTTGTTAATCTGACACAGTGGCACATTCTGGTCTTGCATCAATGTGCCTTTGACATTAATGGTTAATTTATGGATGTAATAATCTTAATTAAAAATTTTTAATCTCATTTTTTTCCTAAGCAAACCAAAACAATAGTAATAGCATAGGAATTCTTTTGATAAAATGTAAAATTTATTAGGCTAGTTACCACAAGGCAAAAGAAAAGATCTTCTGCAGTGTACAGAAAATTACGTTGGAAGAAAAGATTTCCTTTAGATCTTTAAGAAAATATTGTTAGCATCAGGCCACAACAAACAGAACTTGAGGGAAAAAAAAAACGTATATGAGCTGAAAATGAGTTGAAGGAGAGTGTTATAATTTTGCACCTTTTAAAAGGGGAAAGAAAACTGAAAACAGCGTGATGCAATAAAAGTTGAACCTTGGGTTAAAAAATTTAAAATCTCACTCATAGGTGGGAATTGAACAATGAGAACTCATGGACACAAGAAGGGGAACATCACACTCCAGGGACTGTTGTGGGGTGGGGGGAGCGGGGAGGGACAGCATTAGGAGATATACCTAATGCTAAATGACGAGTTAATGGGTGCAGTAAACCAACATGGCACATGGATACATATGTAACAAACCTGCACATTGTGCACATGTACCCTAAAACCTAAAGTATAATAAAAAAAAAAAATTAAAATCTTTATAATTTATTAAGAGGTAATCAATCCCTTAAGGAAATTTTATTGTTGTAATGAATTCTTTAGTGTGTATGTTTCATTACATCACACCCAATGTCTAGAAGAACCCATTATAATTTTCCTTTAATTATAGACGACTTGATCATAGAAAAGTTTTTGATTTTTTTAGGTAAATCCTTTTATTATGACTTACACAGACCATTCATGACATGCTTGGACTTTTTGGGTTGTTCTGAACATCTTTCTTTCTTATACAACCAGTCATCTTATTCTTGGTCTAAATTTACCATACAAGATTATTTTTCATATAAAATTATTTCCCATTTGGGCATAGTGACTCATGCCTGTAATCTCAGCACTTTGGGAGGTCAAGGCTAGTAGATCACCTCAGGTCAGGAGTTCGAGACCAGCCTGGCCAACATGGCAAAACCCCATCTCTACTTTAAATACAAAAATTAGCCGGGCGTGGTGGCAGGCGCCTATAATCCCAGCTACTCAGGAGGCTGAGGCAGAAGAATCACTTGAACCCTGTGGGAAGAAGGTTGCAGGAAGCCAAGATTGCGCCACTTCACTCTAGCCTGGGAGACAGAGTGAGACTTCATCTCAAAAAAAAAACAAAAAAACAATTTTTTCTCTTTAAGCTTTCTTACCAAAAAAATACATCTTTCTTTCTATAATTTTGTTTACACGTCTCTTATTTCCTGGTTCCTTTTACCTTGTTTTATACATGACCTTTAAATAAGCTTTGAATTAGACAAAAATCGTTCACCTTTTTAAAAGCGACACTTTTTTTTAGAAATAACGTTTTCCTACAATATATTATTATTGGAAAATACCAAAATAATGGAATACCTATAATTTAATTTAACTGTAGATTCTAAATTATGACTAGTTTATCTATAAGTATCCTATTACATTTATCTAATTATTTTATTTTAATCACTTACCTAGATTATTTATGAAAACTGTGATAGTCATCATTTAAAGTTATGAAACCGCCATTGCAAAATTATAACTGAGACAGTGAAAAAGATTTGCCGTAAGTGACTCCATCTTGCTTCTAAACTCCAAGCTGTCCTTGTTCATTCCTGGGTATGGGCCAAACTAACTTTGCTAGGAACTTAGTTTATAGTTTAGCTTTGAAATAAAAATGGTAACTGTCTTCCCAAAGGAAACCTCTTACTGCCTGTGGACTAGACTGCCTAACACCACAGGATTAGAAGTTATGGTAATCTGGCCGGGCATGGGCGGCCTGTAATCCCAGCACTTTTGGAGGCCGAGGCGGGCAGATCACCTGAGGTCGGGAGTTTGAGACCAGCCTGACCAACATGGAGAAACCCTGTCTCTACTAAAAATACAAAATTAGCCAGGTGTGGTGGTGCATGTGTGTAAACCCAGCTACTTGGGAGGCTGAGGCAGGAGAATCACTTGAACATGGGAGGTAGAGGTTGCGGTGAGCCAAGATCATGCCATTGCATTCCAGCCTGGGCAACAAGAGTGAAACTCTGTCTCAAAAAAAAAAAAAGTATGGTAATCTTACTAAATTCAAGATGTAGCTTTTTTATTAAACCAATATCAATGTATTATTTATTAAAGATTACACTGGCAAAGATAATTCTATCTTGGGCTGGTTTTATAGTTTTGTAACCTCTATACCAAATTTTGACACCTTATAGTATCTGGCTGGGATAAGTATAAAATTGCTTGATAAGTAGATGCAAATGAAAATGTATTGCTGGCAAATTCTTAAGACATTTCTAATATTATTTTACCAATAATTTTAAATCCAGCTTATTTATTAAAAATTTTACTTAAGTCCTGTGAACCTGAAAAAGCATTTGACTAGTCTGTTTTCTTTAGTGTCTGATGTAAGCGCTTTTGTTTTTTAAAGCCAATTAATTAGCTCTTTTATATATTTTCAGTAGTGAAATATTGTGTGCACAACATGTAAATACGTAGATGTATTAGGCATGCTGATAGAAGTACATCTTATAGATTCATAAAGACCTTTTTTTTTTATCTTAGACTTTCAGGTTCTTGATAACCTGTTTCACAACCCTAGGCAGTTGTCAGCTAAATAGCCTTAAATTTGCCTGGTTAAGGAAACAACTCAGGTGAAAATCAAATAACAGAATTGACATCATAAGGTACAGAGAGGAAAAGTCTGGTGTGCTAGAGGGAGATTAAAGATAAATGTCAAATCAAACATAAAATTATAAAAATCTTATCATAGGATTGTATAAGGAGACCAATTTTATTTGGATAGGGACTACCTATCTTTTAACTGGATCTCTGAGCTCTAGGAAGAGCCTGTACCAAATCCTGGGTTTCCAAAAAGGGATAATTATTATGAGGCTAGACCAAGTGATGTTTTCACACTGCACTTAAAGAGAATTTTTTTTAAAGAAAGACGTTTCTCAGTATTGAATACACACTTCCTTAAAAACCTAAGGCTAGCCTCTGTTGCAAATAACTATTTTAGTCAATAAACCATGTAACACAATACAAAAGCAAGCAGTTTAAAAGCTGAGATGAGCTTGTCTGTTTATACTTTTGGCACCTTCTCCACTTTCTTAAAGGAACTCCAGGCTATCATAAACTATTTCAGGTCCCTCCTGCAGCAGAGGGTGCAAGAGAAAGGAGAGACAGCAGAAGGAAGTGAAGAAAACAGAATTCAGTCAACTGAGAAGAAAAACCTTGCTCAAAAGAACGACAAGGTCCTAGGAGAGAAAAAAACCATGAAGACCTTTTAAATACAAACACACACACCCATATACACACATATCTTGGATGTTAGCTTTTAATTAAGTTGACTTTAACAAATGAGCTCCTTTAAAAAAAGAAGTTTTTAAATCTCATTACCATATTTCAACTGGGACAAATTGGTGCTATTTCATCTTCTTTTCTTTTTTCGAGATGGAGTCTTGCTCTGTTGCCCAGGCTGGAGTGCAATGGCACGATCTCGGCTCACTGCAACCTCTGCCCCCAGGTTCAAGTGATTCTCCTGCCTCAGCTTCTCGAGTAGGTAGGATTACAGGCATGTGCCACCATGCCCAGCTAATTTTTGTATTTCATTTTCTTTTTCTTTTTTTTTTTTTTGAGACGGAGTCTTGCTCTGTTGCCCAGGCTGGAGTGCAGTGGTGCAATCTCAGCTCACTACAACTTCTGCCTCCTGGGTTCAAGCAATTCTCCTCCCTCAGCCTCCTGAGTAGCTGGGACTACAGGTGCACACTGCCATGTCCAGCTAATTTTTTGTATTTTAGTACAGAAAGGGTTTCACCATGTTGCCCAGGCTGGTTGCGAACTCCTGAGCTCAGGCAATCCGTCTGCCTCGGCCTCCCAAAGTGCTAGGATTACAGGCGTGAGCCACTGCTGCCACCTTTATTTTTTTGTTTTTTATTTTTTGTTTGTTTCTTTGCTTTTGTTTTTAAAATTGCTGCTATTTCAGAAGTACAACCATTGCTCTTTCAGATTGGCCTGGCTAGCTAAAAGGTGGCCTTGTAAATAAAGCCCGTGTAGTACTCAAAATCAAAAATCTTTCCTCTTTTTTCTTTTTGCTGGCAGTTTTTGTCCCCCACCATACCACCTTTTTGTGTGTGTATGGGAATTTAAGTATTTGAGAGGCCTTCTTCCCCATAATTTGGAACTTTCCTTCAGATTTGATGAAGTCTGATAGAGTTGGTCAAACCTAATGGGACAAAGACCCAAACAACAACAAAAACAGAAACAACAACAATGAAAAACACTTAAACAAAACAAATGATCACAGAACTTACATGATTACTGAACACTTTAATGGTAAGGAGAAATTATGACCATCTGGTTGTTAACTTTAGCCAAGACAAAACCTCAATTCAGCTACTTACCTAGGGATGGGTCTCAGGCTGAAGACTACTCTCTACCGTCCTAGAAGCAGGAAAAAAAAATAGCCTTTTCTGTTGGAAGCAAGCTCAAACTCCGTAAAGGAATTACCTGCCTTCCATTGTCATGGAAGCAGGAAAACTTGCTTTCTTGTTGGAAGAAAGTAAAACTCCAAAAAAAAAAAAAAAAAAAAAAGAGGGAGTTGTACAGCAAAATAAACTTTAGATCTCAACCAAACTTTGGGAGAGCAGGGATTCTCTGGAAGGAGTGCTCCCAGCCCTCAGCAAACTATTCATAAAGTTAGCTTATGCTGATACCAAACACCAGTAAAAGATGTGTCAAAGTTCAAGTGTTCCTTTATGCAGAGTCCCTCTGTGGTTACCAAAATGTTAACCCCCGTAATCTGAGACAAGTCTTAGTTAATTTAGAAAATTTATTTTGCTAATTAACTGGGTGTGGTGGCGCAAGCCTGTAATTCCAGCTACTCAGGAGGCTGAGGCACGAGAATCGTTTGAACCTGGAAGGTGGAGGTTGCAGTGAGTCGAGACTGCATCACTGTACTCCAGCCTGGGCGACAGAGCGAGACTCTGTGTCTAAAAAATAAATAAAAATAAAAAATAAAGTTTATTTTGCCACAGTTGAGGATGTGCACCCATGACGCAGTCTCAGGACGACATGTGCCCAGGGTAGTCAGACCATAGCTTGGTTTTATACATTTTAGGGGGAAATGAGACATCAGTTAATATATGTAAGATGAACACTGGTTTGGTCTAGAAAGGTGGGACAACGCAGAGCAGGGAGGGGCTTCCAGGTCATAGGTAGAAAAGAGACAAATGGTTGCATTCTTTTGAGTTTCTGATTAGCCTCTCCGAAGGAGGCAATGAGATATGCATTTATCTCAGTGAGCAGAGGGGTAACTTTGAATAGAATGGGAGGCAGGTTTGCCCTAAGAAGTTCTCAGCTTGACATTTCCTTTTAGATCAGTGATTTGGGCGGGCCAGGGGGAGCTCATACCTATGAACAGAGACATAAAGTAGAAGGATGGCTGTCAAGTGATGAGGGAAGGGAGGAGTGAGGAGTTAGTGTTTAATGGGTACAGAGTTTTAGTTTCACAAGATAAAAAGAGTTCTGTAGATGGATGGTGGTGATGGTTGCATAACAATATAAATGTACCTAATACCACTGAATTCTCCATTTGAAAATGGTTAAAATGGGCCGGGTGTGGTGGCTCATGCCTGTAATCTTGTGGGAAACTGAGGAATGGAGAGACCAATATGAGAATACAGGAGGATGTTTATTTTAAGGTATGCACCAGCTGAGTGGATTCATATCCAAAAAGCTGAGCATTAAACAAAGACAGAGCAGGGTTTTTATAAGTGGACTTACAAAAGTAAAACAAAAGCAGTTAATCATATAGTGCATAACTTGTGGCCTTGCATAGCTGGTGGCCTTGTAGCTGTGTCAAAAGAAAAACAAGAACTGGCTAAATACAGACATTTGTAAAACATAATCATGCTTAAGAAGCTAGGGAAAGGAGTAACCGTAAAGGAATTTGTCTTTCTCTTTTTTTTTCCTTCAACCTTGTTCTGGAGGGGAGGGATGTCTGGAGCCCATTCCTTTGGCCTTGGCTTCTCAAACAGCATTATCTTATAACTGTCCTTGAAGTGAGCTTGCTAGGCCGAGGAAAACTTGTTCTTTTCTTTTTAACCCTTGCCTTGCCTGTTACTTTTCTTTTCTTTTTTTTTTTTTTTTTGAGACGGAGTCTTGCTCTGTTGCCCAGGCTGGAGTGCAGTGGCGCCATCTCGGCTCACTGCAAGCTCCGCCTCCCGGGTTCACGCCATTCTCCTGCCTCAGCCTCTCCGAGTAGCTGGGACTACAGGCGCCCGCCACCACGCCCGGCTAATTTTTTGTATTTTTAGTAGAGACGGGGTCTCCATCTCCTGACCTCGTGATCCGCCCGCCTCGGCCTCCCAAAGTGCTGGGATTACAAGCGTGAGCCACTGCGCCCGGCCTGCCTGTTACTTTTCTTGGAGTGAATAAATGCATATTTATTTTTAAATTTCTGCCTCAGTTTCCCCCCTTTGATGCCTTTTATAAAAGAAGTTTAATAGGAGGCATCACTATTATTTAATTTTACATGAAGAGACAAGTTTTCTTCTGTAGACAAAAGTTGACATTTACATAGAGCCATTAGCTGACTGGTAGTTTGCCTAGCTACTATTGCCTGTATAGTTGATTGAATGTTTCTAACAAGGAGAGGTAAGAGACAAGGGAGTATTAGGCAACTTCCTAGTATGGCCAGAATCAATCTTATTAAAGTCTAGAACCCTCCGAAAAATGAAAAACAGCCTCCAAAGAGAGAATCTGGAGACCACCCTTTCTACGTTTGAACTGGAACATGGGTTAATTTTCTTATTCTTGCAGTTATTTCCATAATTGCCTTTCCATTGTGATTGATTTCCAGGCAGCAATTAGTTAGACTGAATTTTCCACATACTCCTCCTTCCTGGGCTAGGAGGTAGTCTAAAGCTAATCTGTTCTGATAGATAGCATTCCTCATTTTTGTAGCTTGCTAGGTCAGTAAATCTAATGCATTTGATGTTTTACTAGTGATGATCTCAAGCCCTGCCTGTAACCTTATGATACACTTAAGCACGTAAGTAGGAGTACGGTAACTCCATGACCTATCTTCCACCTAGGTAGCTGGCCATTTCCTGGGTCATAAATTGAATAGGTAATCTGACTATAAGTACAAGTTCCTAGGTGAGTCCCTGTATACTCATAGTAAGTATGGTATAATAGAGTCCTGGTTATACTGTTTTCTGACCATGTAGTATGTGTACAATGGGGACACCCTTCTATGGGTGTTTCTTCTAGCATGGTTAAGGGGGGTAACAACAGTAAAACAATGTACAGTATATTCATATCTAGTAAGGACAGAAGAGGTCCTTACTTGGGGGAGGAGGTTGAGCACAGTGACAGAACAATATTAAAACAGTTAATATTACAAGGAAAACTACTAGTTCTAAGATTTCTAACTACATTTACTTGCTTGACGAGTCCTCAAGCTTTGGCCGTGCATAGACTAGTCAGCTTTCAGTGTTTGACTAGAGCAGGGCTTGTTGTTTCCTCAAACTTCAGCCGTGCGTATCAGCCTCTGGAGTGACCAGAACAGGGCGGCCGTCTTCAGCAGCAGTTTGGTCCCGTCTCAGGATCAGCGGGGTTGGATGATCTGGTTCCTGCTGGCTGGTCCACTTGTCTTCAGTTGTCGGTTTCAGTCAACTGTGGTGGATCCAATGCATAACAGCTGCAACTTTAACACTAGTGGGAGTGGGTAAGATCTCAGTATAGGGCCCATCTCATGTGGGTCCTAGAGAAGTCGGAGTCCACTTTTTAACCCAAACAGAATCTCCAGGTTTAAAGGGGTATTCTGGGTCTGTTAGACTTATAGGCATTCTTTTCTGTACCCAGCCATGGATCTCTTGCATGGCTATTACTAAAGCCTGCATTTGTTTTGTTTTCTTTTCTTTTCTTTTTTTTTTGAGACAGAGTCTTGCTCTGTCACCCAGACTAGAGTGCAGTGGTGCGATCTTGGCTTACCGCAAGCTCCGCCTCCCCAGTTCATGCCATTCTCCTGCCTCAGCTGGGACTACAGGTGCCTGCCACCACGCCCGGCTAATTTTTTGTATTTTTAGTAGAGACGGGGTTTCACTGTGTTAGCCAGGATGGTCTCGATCTCCTGACCTCGTGATCCACCCGCCTCGGCTTCCCAAAGTGCTGGAATTACAGGCGTGAGCCACCACACCCAGCCACATTTGTTTTCTTAAAGTTAATTCCCCTAGTTCTCAGAGGTTTCCTTTAATTTGACTTATGATTGGGGGAGGCCGACAGAATAAAATCTCATAGGGTGAATATCGAGTTTGTTTGGTGGGGGTGCACCTGACATGGAAGAGGACTATAGGCAAAACCTGATTTCATTTCAAATGAGTCTTTTGGCAATATTTCTTCAGTAGCTGCTTGAGTGTCCAGTTCATGCATTTTACTTTTCCTGAACTTTGTGGCAGATAGGCTATATGTAACTTCCATTTTATTTTTAACAGTTTTGTTAAATCTTGCATTATTTCAGCTACAAATGCCAACTTACTGTCTGACTCTAAAGTTAAAGGCAGTCCAAACCTGTGGATAATATCTCTTAACAGTACTTTAGTCACTTCTCATGCTTTCTCTGTTTTGATGGAGAAAGCTTCAACCCACCCTGAAAAGGTGCAAACAAACACTGGCATGTACCGATAGCCTCCAGCACGGGGCAGTTCGGTAAAGTCTATAAGTAAATTTTCACCAGTAGTAGCTGAACTGAAACTGGGAGCAACTCCGGTCTGGGTTCGTCAGTACCCAGTTCCCCAAAAGGCTGTACAGGGTGTCTGCAAACATTTAGAACGGCTCTATAAACATGGGATCTTAATCCGATGCCAGTGCCCCTGAAATACTCCACTTTTGCCAGTATGAAAGCCGCTGCTGGGACCAAGGTCTGATGAGTAGACAGCGGTGCAAGATTTGCATGCTGTAAACCTTGCCATGGTGACCATCCATCCAGTGGCACCAAACCCATATACTTTAATGGTACTTATTCCAACAAGTGCCACTAGGTTTACAGTCTTAAAGGATGCTTTCTTTTATATTCGCTTAGCACCAGTTAGCCCATTTTTGCATTTCAGTGGGACAAGGAATCTATGCAGCTCACCTGGACTAGGCTTCCACAAGGGTTCAAAAACTCTCCTACAATCTTTGGGGAAACACTGGCCTCAGACCTCAAGGCCTATACCCTGCCAAATGATAACTGTGCTTGTTACAGTACACGGGCGACCTTCTTTTGGCGGCCCCAACCCAAGAGGACTATTAATCAGAGAACTCAGGACCTCCTCCATCTCCTGTGGAAAGCAGGTTACAAAGTATCTAAAAAGAAAGCCTAAATTTGCCATAAAGAGGTTAAATATCTAGGTTTCATAGTGAGTCATGGGGAATGCTGGCTTGGCTATGAGTGAAAGCAAGACGTTTGTGCACTACCAATCCCAACCACCCAATGTCAAATAAGAGAATTTTTAGGGGCAGCAGGATTTTGCCGCATCTGGATTCCAGATTTTTCCTTGATGGCTAAGCCGTTATATGAAGCCACAAAAGGGGGAGAAAAAAAAACCCTCCTTTGGGAGACTAATTAGAAAATGCACTCAAACAAATCAAGGAAGCTTTAACTCAGGCCCTAGCCTTAGGACTACCAGATATAACTAAGCCTGCCTTTCTATATGTTTATGAACAAAAAGGAATGGCTATAGGAGTTCTGACTCAAGTTCTAAGGTCATAACATCACCCAGTAGCATACTTATCCGAACAATTGGACTCTGTGATGCTAGGATGGCCTCCCTGTGTTAAGGCATTAGCCGCCACCACCTTGCTAAACATAAGAGGCTAGCAAATTGACTCTAAGACAGCAGTTAACCATTCGGGAGCCACACTCAGTCATAACTCTGATGGACCGACTCCCAGTTCCTGTGTACCTAATTGGGGTGACGAGCCACTCTCACTATCTCCAGTTTCCTTAGTTGGGGTGGCGAGCCACTCTCGCCATCTCCAGTTTCCTTTTCCTAACCAACTTAGTGAGCCACTCTTGCTTCCTGTGTTGATTGGGGTGAGAGTTTCATCTGAATTGACAGCCACTCTCATCGCCCCCAGCCCCTCTGGGTCGGACTATTAGGCACACCCTGGGAGGTGATCAGGCTCCCTTTCTGTCCTTACAGGATGGGTCCTGCCTTGGACCCCCAAACCTTAGCACGATTCCTGAAGCATGCTGTTTCTAGAATCATCCTGTAGCTCCTCTCAGGTTCTGTTGTGCTGCTGGGTAGGGGTGCCAGGTCACGGAGAGCTGATTTCCCCTCTGGGCTGAAGTTCTCCTGGTGGTGCCTGGGGTCATAGGTCTCCCCTGGCCCAGGGCTCCAGCCCCCCATAGGCAAAGGAGATAGTAAGCCTGTCATCTCCACTCCTGGCTGGCTGGCTCGCCAAGAAATGTTGTGGGAAACTGAGGAATGGAGAGACCAATATGAGAATACAGGAGGATGTTTATTTTTAGGTATGCACTGGCTGAGTGGATTTATATCCAAAAAGCTGAGCACTAAACAAAGACAGAGCAGGGTTTTTATAAGTGGACTTACAAAAGTAAAACAAAAGCAGTTAATCATATAGTGCATAACTTGTGGCCTTGCATAGCTGGTGGCCTTGTAGCTGTGTCAAAAGAAAAACAAGAACTGGCTAAATACAGACATTTGTAAAACCTAATCATGCTTAAGAAGCCAGAGAAAGGAGTAACCGTAAAGGAATTTGTCTTTCTCTTTTTTTTTTTTTCCTTCAACCTTGTTCTGGAGGGGAGGGATGTCTGGAGCCAGTTCCTTTGGCCTTGGCTTCTCAAACAGCATTGTCTTATAACTGTCCTTGAAGTGAGCTTGCTAGGCCGAGGAAAACTTTTTTTTTTCTTTTTAACCCTTGCCTTGCCTGTTACTTTTCTTGGAGTGAATGCATGCATATTTATTTTTAAATTTCTGCCTCAATCTCAGCACTTTGGGAGGCTAAGGTAGGTGGATCACGAAGTCAGGAGATTGAGACCAGCCTGGCCAACATGGTGAAACTCTGTCTCTATTAAAAATACAAAAATTAGCCAGGCACGGTGGCATGCTGCTGTAGTCCCAGCTACTTGGGGGGCTGAGGCAGGAGAATTGCTTGAACCTGGGAGGTGGAGGTTGCAGTGAGTCGAGATTGCGCCACTACACTCCAGCCTGGCAACAGAGCAAGACTCCACCTCAAAAAAAGAAAAGAAAAGAAAAGAAAATGGTTAAAATGGAAATTGTTGTGTTTATTTTACCATAATTTTTTTTTTTTAAAGAAATGAGCTATCAAGCAAAGAAAAGACATGGATAAATGTTGAATGTATATCAGTAAGTCAAAGAAGCAAGTCTGATGGCTCTTTACTGTATAATTCTTTTTTTGTTTTTTTTTTTGAGACAGAGTCTGGCTCTGTTGCCAGGCTGGAGTGCGGTGACATGATCTCGGCTCACTGCAACCCCCACCTCCCGGGTTCAAGCGATTCTCCTGCCTCAGCCTCCCGAGTAGCTGGGACTACAGAGGCCTGCCACCATGCCTGGCTAACTTTTGTATTTTTAGCAGAGACAGCATTTCACCACGTTGGCCAGTATTGTCTTGATCTCTTGACCTCGTGATCCACCCGCCTTGGCCTCCCAAAGTGCTGGGATTACAGGTGTGAGCCACCGTTTCTGGCCATGATTCTACTTGTATACATTATAAAGGTAAAACTACAGAGATGAAAAACAAGTTGGTAGGAATTCAGTAAGGGAGGAGGATTGAATAGGTAAATCACAGGATATTTTAGGATGGTGACATTATTTTGTGTAATACCATAATGGTAGTGACATGATACATGACACCTTGCATTTGTCAAAACCCTTAGAACCTAATGTATGCAAATTAAAAAAAATCATTTAAGAGCTCAGATAGATGATCCCAAGATGAAATAAAGAATGTGACAAAATAATCTAACCGTATTATGAAAAAACCTCAATGAAGGAAATGGGAGAAAATTGCTGACCTAAGTAACTTTGGAAATGAGTGGATTCTGTAAAACTAAATGCAAAAGGAATACAGACTAGGGAGCAATATGGCCAAGCAGAGGCCTCCAGAAATTGTCCTCCCTGCAGGAACACCAAATCGAATAACTATTCACACAAAAAACACCTTCATTACAACCAAAAATCAGGTGAGTAATCATAGTAACTGTTTTTAACATCACATTAAGGAAAGAGGCACTGAAGAGGGTAGGAAAAATAGTCTCAAATTGTCTACAGCACCCCTCTCTGATCGCCTAGCTGTGGCTGCATAGCACAAAGCGAGAATCTGTGCACTTGTGGGAGGGAGAGTGCAGTGATTATGGGACTTTGCATTGGAGCTCAGTGCTGCCCTGTCACAGCGGAAAGCAACATAAGGCAGAACTCAGCTGGAGGCCAAGGAGGGAGCATTTGCATCAGCCCTAGCCAGAGGCATATTACCCATCCTAGTGGTCAGAACTTGACCTCTGGCAAGCCACCACCATTTGGTAAAGGGCTCTGGGGTCCTAAATAAACTTGAACGGCAGTCTAGGCCCTGAGGATTGCAATTGCTGGGCAAATCCTGGTGCTGTGCTGGGCTTGGAGCCAGGGTACTCGTACTCAGGTACATGTGACATGTACGTGGAGCCATGGAGGCCAAGGCAGTGCTTGCATCATCCCTCTCCCAACCTCAGGCAGTGCAGTTCACAGCTCTGGGAGGGACTCCTCCCCTCTACCTGAGGAGAGAAGGGAGAGTAAAGAGGACTTTGTCTTGCAACTTGGATACCTGCTCAGCCACAGTAGGACAGGGCACAAGACAGAATCCTGAGGATCCCATTCCAGGGTCTAGCCATCACATGACATTTCAAGACACACCCTGGGCCAGAAGGGAACCCACTGCCTTAAAGGGAAGGAATAATCAGTGGTGGTAACCAGGCATTATTCCCCCTGGGCCTTGGGTAAAACTCAGAGCTGTGTTGCCTTTAGATGTGATCCAGCACATTCCTAGATGTGGTGGCTACTTGAAGAAAGAAGACGGAGGAGTAAAGGGCATTTTGTCTTATAGCTTGGGTACCAGCTCAGCCACAGTGGGATAGAGCACCAAGCAGGCTCTTGGTGTCCCCAATTCCAGGTCTTGGCTCATGGATGGCATTTCTGGACCTGCCCTGGGCCAGAGGGGAGTACTCTACCCTGAAGGGTGAGTCCCCAGCCTCACAGCATTCACCACAAGCTGCTTGAAGAGCCCTTGGACCTTGAGTGAACATTGGTGGTAGCCTGGCAGTACTTGCCGCGGGCTCTGGGCAGTGGTAGCCATGAAGAGAGACTCCTGTTTGTGGAAAGGGGAGGAAAGAGGGGGAAGGACTTTGTTTTGTGGCTTGGATGCCAGCTCAGCAGCAGTAGATAAGATTTCTAAGGTTCTTGGCTCCAGACTCTGGCTCCCAGTGGCATCTTTGGACACACCTAAGGCCAGGGGGAACTTACCACCCTAAAAGGAAGGACACAAGCCTGCTGTATTTGCCACCTGCTGATTGTAGATCCCTTGGGTCTTGAGTGAACATAAGTGGTAGTCAAGCAATGGTCACTGTGGACCTTGGATGAAACCCAGTGCTATGTTTGTTTCAGGTCTGACCCAGGACAGTCCCAGTGGTGGTGATCACAGGGGAACTTATGTCACCCCTCTCCCAGCTCCAGGAAGTTCAGTACAGAGAGAGAGAGACTTCATTTGTGGGGGAAAGTAAAGGATGAGAACAAGAGTCTCTGCCTGGTAATCCAGGGAATTCTCCTAAATCTTACCCAAGACCACTAAGGCACTACCTCTATGAGTCTGCAAGAGCCACAACATTACTGGGCTTGGGGTTTCCCCTAGTGGAGATACGGCTGCAGTGATAAAAACTTAAATCACAGCATCCGAGTCCCTTCGAATGGCTGGAAATCCTTCCCAAGAAGGACAGGTACAAACAAGCCCAGACTGTGAAGATTACAATAAATACCTAATTCTTCAATGCCCAGACACCGATGAACATCCACAAGCATCAAGACAATCCTGGAAAACATGACGTCACCGAATGAACTAAATAAAGCACCAGCCACCAGTCCTAGCTGTCTCTTAGCAGAACTGATCAAGCAGAAGAAAGAATTAGTGAGTTTCAAGACAGGCTATTTGAAAATACACAGCCAGAGGAGACAAAAAAGAATTAAGAAGAAGGAAGCATGACTGCAAGATCTAGAAAATAGCCTCAAAGGTGGAAATCTAAGAGTTATTGGCCTTATAGGTCTGGGTAGAAAGTTTATATAGAGAGATAACAGATAGTTTTCCAAACCTAGAAAAGGATATCAATATTTAAGTACAAGAAGGTTGTAGAACACCAAGCAGATTTAGCCCAAATAAAAGTATCTTGAGACACTTAATAACCAAACTCCCAAAGGTCAAGGGTAAAGAAAGGACCCTAAAAGCAGCAAGGGGAAAAGAAACAAATAACCTACAATGGAGCTCTAATATGCCCGGGAGCAGACTTTTCAGTAGAAATCTTAAAGGCCAGGAGAGAGTGGCATGACAAATTTACAGTGCTGAAGGAAAAAAACTTTAATCCTAGAATAGTATATCCAGTGAAAATATCCTTCAAATATAAAGGAGAAACAAAGAATTCCCCAGACAAACAAAAGCTGAGGGAATTCATCAACACCAGACCTGTCCTACCAGAAATGCAAACGAGAGTTCTTCAGTCTGAAAGAGAAGAATGTTAATGAGCAATAAGAAGTCATCTGAAGATATAAAACTCACTGGTAATAGTAAGTACACAGAAAAGCACAGAATATTATAACACTGTAATTTTGGTATGTAAACTACTCATATCTTCAGTAGAAAGACTAAAAGATGAACCTGTCAGTGTTACAGCTTTTTTAGAATTTGTCCAGCAGGCTTTCTTGTTTTTGCTGGAAGCCTCCCTCGCAAAAAATGAACCTGTCAAAAATAAGAAGTACAACAACTTTTCAAGATACAGACAATATAATAAGATATAAATAGAAAAAGCAAAAAGGTAAAAAGCAAGCAGATGAAGTTAAAATGTAGAGTTTTTATAAGTTCTCATTGCATGTTTGTTAGTTCATTTGTTTATGCAATCAATGTTAAGTTGTCATCAGCTTAAAATAATGGGTTTTAAGATATTATCTGCAAGCCTTATGGTAACCTCAAATCGAAAAACATACAACAGATACATGAAAAATAAAAAGCAAGAATTTAAAATACACCACCAGAGAAAATCACCTTCACTACAAGGAAGACAGGAAGAAAGGAAAGAAGGAGGTTAAGACTACAAAACAACCAGAAAACAAATAAAAGGCAGTAATAAGTTCTTATCAATAATAACATTGAATATAAATGGACTAAACTTCAATCAAAAGACACAGAGTGGCTGAATGGATTAAAAAAACAAGACCCAATGATCTACTGCCTGCAAGAAATATACTTCTCCTATGAAGACACACAAACACTGAAAATAAATGGATGGAAAAAGAAAGGGCAAGAGTAGCTATATTTTTGTAAGACAAAATAGATTTCAGGACAAAAGCTATTTAAAAAAGACAAAGAATATTATTGTAAAATGATAAAGGGGTCAATTTAGCAAGAAGATAATAACAGTTATAAAAATATATGCACTTAACACAGGAGCACCCAGACATATAAAGCACATATTATTAGAGCTAAAGAGAGAGAGAGACCCCAATGCAATAATAGCTGGAGCCTTCTACACCACATTTGCAACATTGGACAGATCATCCAGACAGAAAATCAAAAAAGAAACATCAGACTTCGTTTGCACTATAGACCAAATGGACCTAATAGATATTTACAGAACATTTCATCCAACAGCTGCAGAATACACATTCTTCTCCTCAGCACTTACCTCACTCTTAAGGATAGACTATATGTTAGACCACAAAATAAGACTTTAAAAATTGAAAAAAAAAGCCAGACGTGGTGGCTCACGCCTGTATTCCCAGCACTTTGGGAGGCCAAGGTGGGCAGATCACCTGAAGTTGGGAGTTCGAGACCAGCCTGACCAACATGGAGAAACCCCGACTCTACTAAAAATACAAATAAAATTAGCTGGGCGTGTAGGCGCCTGCCTGTAATCCCAGCTACTTGGAAGGCTGAGTCAGGAGAAGCGCTTGAACCTGGGAGGCGGAGGTTGTGGTGAGCCGAGATCGCGCCATTGCACTCCAGCCTGGGCAACAAGAGCGAAACTCTGTCTCAAAAAAAGAAAAAAAAAAAAAGAAAAAATTGACAAATAATTGAAAAAAAAAAAGAAATTATATCAGGTATCTTCTCTCACTACAATGGAATACAACCAAAAATCAATAATAAAAGGAGTGTTGAAAACTATACAAACATATGGAAATTAAACAATATGCTCCTGAGTAATCATGGGTCAATGAAGAAATTAAAAAAGAATTTTTAAAATTTCTTGCAACAAATGAAAATGGAAACACAACATGCCAAAACCTATGGGATACAACAAAAGCAGTATGAAGAGGAAAGTTTATAACAATAAGCACCTACATTAAAAAAAAAAGTAAAACATCAAACAAACAACCTAATGATGCATCTTAAAGACCTAGAAGGCCAGCTTGGTGGCTCACACCTGTGGCCAGCACTTTGGGAGGTTGAAGTGGGCAGATTGCTTGAGCCCAGGAGTTCAAGACCAGCCTGGGCAACATGGCAAAACTCCATCTATATAGAAAATACAAAAGAGAGAGAGAGGGAAAGAGAGAGAGAAAGAGAGAGAGAGAGCTAGAAAAGCAAGAGTAAATCAAACCCAAAATTAGAAGAAGAAAAGAAATAATAAAGATCAGAGCAGAAATAAATGCATTTGAAATAAGAAAACAATACAAAAGATCAACAACATGAAAAGCTGCTTTTTTTTTTTTTTTTTGAGACTGAGTCTTGCACTGTTGCTCAGGCTGGAGTGCAGTGGTGCGATCTCAGCTCATTGCATCCTCTGCCTCCTGGGTTCAAGCAATTCTCCTACCTCAGCCTCCCAAATAGCTGAGATTACAGGCACCTGCCACCACGCCTGGCTAATTTTTCTTTTTCTTTTTTTTTGTATTTTTAGTAGACACAGGGTTTCACCATTTTGGTCAGGCTGGTCTTGAACTCCTGACCTCGTAATCCACCCACCTTGGCCTCCCAAAGTGCTGGGATTACAGGCGTGAGCCACTGCATCTGGCCAAAAAGTTGCATTTTTGAAATGATAAACAAAAGTGACAAACCTTTAGCCAGACTAAGAAAAAAAGAAGTTCCAAATGAATAAAATCAGAGATGAAAAGGAAGACATTACAACTGATACCACAGAAATTCAAACTTCATTAGAGACTACTGTGAACAACTGTATGCCAATAAATTGGAAAAACCTAGAAGAAATGGATAAATTCCTAGGCACATACAACTTACCAAGACTGAACCATGAAGAAATACATATCCTGAATAGACCAATAACAAGTAATGGGATTAAAGCTGTAATAAAAGTCTCCCAGCAAAGTAATGCTCGGAGCCCAATGGCTTCATTGCTGAATTCTACCAAACATTTAAAGAAAAACTAATACCAATCCAACTTAAGTTATTCCAAAAAATAGAGGAGGCGGGAATACTTCCAAACTTACTCTATAAGACAAGTACTACCCTGATACCAAAACCACACAAAGACACATCAAAAAAAGAAAACTACAGGTCAGTATCTATGGTGAACATTGATGCAAAAATCTTAACAAAATATTAGCAAACTGAATTCAACAACACATTAATAAGATCATTTATCATGACCAAGTGGAATTCATCCCAGGGATACAAAGATGGTTCAACTTAATCAATGTGATACATCATATCAACAGAATGAGGGACAAAAATCATGTGATCATTTCAATTGCTGCCAAAAAAGCATTTGATAAAATTCAACATCCTTTCATGATAAAAATCCTCAGCAAACTGGGTATAGAAGGAACATGCCTCAACACAATAAAAGCTGTATATGACAGACCCACAGCTGGTATCACACCAAATGGGGAAAAACTGAAAGCATTTTCTCTAAGTTCTGGAACAAGACAAGGAAGCCCCCTTTCACCACTGCTATTCAACGTAGGACTGAGCAATCAGACAAGAGAAAGAAATAAAAAGCATCCAAATTGAAAAGAAAGAAGTCAAATTGTCCTTGTTTGCAAATGATAAGAGCTTGTATTTGGAAAAACCTAAAGACTCCATAAAACTACTAGAACTGACAAACAAATTCAGTAAAGTTGCAGAACACAAAATCAACATACAAAAATCAGTAGCATTTCTATATTCCAACAGTGAGCAATCTGAAAAAGAAAGTAATCTTATTTATAATAGCTACAAATAAAATAAAATATCAAGGAATAAACTTAACCAAATAAGGGAAATATCTCTACAATGAAAACCATGAAACACTGATACAAGAAATTAAAGAGGACACCCAAAAAGTGAAAAGATATTCCCTATTCATGAATTAGAAGAATCAATATTATTAAAATGTCTATATTACTCCAAGCACTCTACAGATTCAGTGCAATCCCTATCAAAATATAAGTGACATTCTTCACAGAAATGTAATCCTAAAATATATATGGAACCGCAAAAGACCCAGAATAGCTAAAGCCATCCTGAGCAAAAAGAACAAAACTGGAGGCATCACATTACCTGACTTCAAATTATACTACAGTGTGATAGTAACCAAAACAGTATGGTGCTGGCATAAAACCAGACACATAGACCAGTGAAACAGAATAGAGAACCCATAAACAAATCCATATAACTACAGTGAACATTTTTGACAAAGATGCCAACAACATACCTCGGGGAAAGGACAGTCTCTTCAATTAATGATGGTGGGAAAACTGGATATCCATATGCAAAAGAATGAAACTGGACTCCTATCTCCCACTGTATATAAAAATAAAATCGAAGTGGATTAAAGACTTAAATCTAAGACCTGAAACTATGAAACTACTAAAATAGAACATTGGGGAAACTTTCCAGGGGTATTTTGTGGGTTTGTCATATATGGCTTTTATTTGTAGCTATTGGGTAAGGATTTCTTGAGTAATAGCTCATAAGCACAGGCTACCAAACAAAAATGGACAAATGGGATCACATCAAGTTAAAAAGCTTCTACACGGCAAAGGAAACAATCAACAGAGTAAAGAGAAAACTCACAGAATGAAAGAAAATATTTGCAAACTATCCATCTGATAAGATATGAATAACCAGAATATATAAGGAGCTCAAACAACTCAAAGGGAAAGATATAATAATCTGATTAAAAAATGGATAAGAGATCTGAATAGACATTTCTCAAAAGAAAACATACAAATGGGAAACAGGTATTTAAAAGAGTGAAATGCAAATGAAAACTACAATGAGCTATCATCTCACCCTAGTTAAAGTGGATTTTATCCAAAAGATAGTCAATAACAAACACTGGCACAGATGTGGAGAAAGGGGAACCCTCATACACTGTTGATGGGAGTACATATTAGTATAACCCCTATGGAGAACAGTATAGAATTTCCTCAAAATACTAAAAATGGAGCTACCATATGATCCAAGAATCCCATTGCTAGGTATATACTCAAAGGAAATCAGTATGTTGAAGACATATCTGCACTCCCTTGTTACTGCAGCACTATTCACAATAGCCAAGATTTGGAAGCAACCTCAATGTCCATCAACAGATGAATGGATAAAGAAAATGTGGTACATATACACAATGGAGTACTATTCACCCATAAAAGAGAATGAGATCCTGTCATTTGCAACAACATGGATGGAACTGGAGGACATTATGTTAAGTGAAATAAGCCAGGCACAGAAAGACAAACTTCTCATGTTCTTACTCATTTGTGGGAGCTAAAAGTTAAAACCATTGAACTCACAGAAAGTGTAGAGTGATGGTTACCAGAGACTGAGAAGGCCAGTGGGTGAGAAATGGGGATGGGTAACATATATAAAAATATAGTTAGATACAATGAATAATATCTAGTGTTTGACAGCACAACAGGGTGACTACAGTCAGCAATAATTTGTTGTATATTTTAGAATAACTGAGGGAGTACAGTTGGAATGTTTGTAACACAAAGAAAGGATGAATGCTTGAGGTGATGGATACCCCATTTACCCTGATGTGATTACTATACATTGTATGCCTGTATCAAAATATCCCATACACTCCATAAATATATACACTTACTATGTACCCATAAAAATTAAAAATTAAAAAAACATAAATTTCTCTAGCTTTATCTTACATGTTTTACCACCAGCTAACATATATAACATTAATAATTAACATCCCAGGAATAATCCAGTACTGAAGACCCAATGCTCTACCAAGTGAACCTTGCCCTCCCATGAAAGAACACTTTAAGAAGCTACTGACTTACTCAGCATTGCTCTAGTGCAGTACTACCACCCTTGGCCCTGGGCAGACAGGGCCCTGTCACCCTCCATCCCGCTGTAGAGTACCCACCTTGAAATTTTAAGTTTCTCTCTTTTGACTGGGACAGGTTGGGACTAGTAGTGTTCTCCAGGTGGGATGCTGTAAACTCAGTTTCTCCCCTTCAAGTGCTCTCTAACCTTCTTCCTAGTGCATGGGGTCAAACAGATGTCCTGAGGAGCTGCAGAACGTGTGCCTATGGGGTGGTCTCAGAGCCCAGTGGCCAGGCCACATTTCCAAAAGGACAGCCTGTGGGGGCAGATCACTCCTGCTGGCCAGCACAATATTATTTTACTGGCTCATGTGAAGTTGGACCATTAGGATGGTGCCGATGCAGATTTCGATTGACTGGCACAAGCAGACACTGAGCTGCTATACCTTAGCACTTTGTTGATCTTCCCCCTCATATATCTTGGAATTTCTGCTGCTTCTCTACTACTGACCTTTTGGCTTGGGCTGCATGTGTGGGCCTGTCTACTGACTCTTGCCTGTGTACACTGTGACATCTCCTATCCAGAGCACTCTTGTGCAGATGGGCCACTCATCTATTCTGCCTGCTGATGAAAGGGAAGGGTTCCACTGACATTGAGGAAGATTACATTCAAGGAAATGCAATGATAACACCCTAATGAGTTCAAGAGAAGACATAGTTGGAAGGTGAGTCATGTGTTTGTGCCATAAAATCTGAAATGATAGGCTGGGCATGGTGGCTCACGCCTGTAATCCCAGAACTTTGGGAGGCCCAGGACGGGGGATCACCTGAGGTCAGGAGTTCGAGACAAGCCTGACCAACATGGAGAAACCTTGTCTCTACTAAAAATACAAAATTAGCCAGGCTTGGTGGTGCATGCCTGTAATCCCAGCTACTTGGGAGGTTGAGGGAGGAGAATTGCTTAAATCCAGGAGGCAGAGGTTGCAGTGAGCCGAGATCGCACCATTACACTCCAGCCTGGGCAACAAGAGTGAAACTGTCTCAAAAAAAAAAAAAAAAATCTGAAATTATAATTTAACATTACCAGAAAAGCAGTTGTCATTTCCATTCAGACTCTGGATAAGACATGCATTTGTGTTAGTCATCAATGAAGCATGATAACAGAGTCACTGGAGACACGTGCTTATGGTGGATGATTCAGTGTCATGAGTTAAAGGTTTTAAGGATCAGCAGAAGCCGAAAGGTCTATATTGCTTCAATACAAACAGGTTCCAAACAGTCATGGCATTGTGAGTAATAACAGCATTGCTACCTTCTTCAGGAGTGGGAGCCTTGAAACCAGCGAGGAATGGTGCATTTGAAAATAAAGAACATAAAAAGATGGTTCTCAAACCAGAACAGAAAGACACGGCACCTGGACACTACAAAGAATCTTCATGCGCACTGACTTGACAACAAATACCTGAATACCTCTTCTATACTCGTTCTAAATCTTCATCAGTAAATCACCATAGCTCACGTGAGCTCATGAGTTTTGCAATATATTTTAAAACATATTGTTAATATTAACATCCCCCCCACCCGTACACACACCCACACACACTGGCCCAGGGCCTTGCACACTCCAGGGAAACAGTTTTCTGTGGAAGGTGGTGGCAGCAAGTTTGCACCCCCCTCCACCCCACCGCCCCTTGGGGCATTTGGCATTGTCTGGAGACAGTTTAGATTGTCACAGCAGGTGGGAGCGGGCATTGCTACTGGCATCTAGCAGGCAGAGGCCAGGGATCCTATGAAACATCCTGCAGTGCACAGGACAGCACCCAGGGCAAAGAATTGATTTGGTCCCAAATGCTATTAGTGCCAAGATTGAGAAACTGTTAGGGCATCCCTGTTCTAGTAAGCTTATTTTTAGGCTTATCTCTTCCCCTACAGCAGTGTTTTTCAAAAGGAGCCACAGACCACTGCCTCAGACTCACATGGATGTCATTTAAAATGCCTATTTGCTGGGCGCAGTGGCTCACACCTGTAATCCACTTTGGGAGGCCGAGGCGGGCGGATCGTGAGGTCAGGAGATCGAGACCACAGTGAAACCCCATCTCTACTAAAAATACAAAAAAAAAAAAAAATTAGCCAGGTGCGGTTGCAGGCGCCTACATGTAGTCCCAGCTACTCGGGAGGCTGGGGCGGGAGAATGGCATGAACCTGGGAGACGGAGCTTGCGGTGAGCCAAGATCGCGCCACTGCACTCCAGCCTGGGCGACAGAGCGAGACTGTGTCTCAAAAAAAAAAAAATAAATAAAAATAAAAAATAAAAATAAAATGCCTACTTACAGATCCTTACTCAGATCTCTGTGGATGGGGTCCTGGAATAAGCTTCCAGTGATTCTTGAAACTGTGAGAGCTGGTGCTCCAGAAATGGCCACCCATCTAGATTCCTTTACCTGGGGGTTTGTTCATTCTCTCAACGAATATGAATTGGGTGCCTAGTCTGTGCTAGGCACTGTGCAAGGCGCTAGGGACAGATGAAGTCTCTGTCTTCAGGTGCTTAAGTTGGGGCCGGGAGCCAGAAAATAATAAACATATAATATGAGATGAGTGGTAGAGGTGCTGCAAATTAAAACTACACAGGTCAAAGGGGATAGAAAGGGACTGGGGATGGATTTGTGTGTTTGTGCTGCTTTGTAAGAGTATCTAGAGGAGCCTTTCAGGCAGAGGAACAGCAAAAGGGAGGAGGCCAGTGGGCAGAGCAGGGTGAAGGAGAGGCATGGTGTTGGGAACTGAGGCCAGAGAGGGAGCTGTGTATCAGGTCACCCAGGATCGGGTGGGTGAAAAGGCCAGGGGTAAGAGATAAGCAGAATCGGAGGATACAGACTCTGATAGGATCTTGGAATGCTGTGAATAATGGGGAAACTGCTGGGGGTGGTGGGGGGAACTCAGTGATAGGGGTTTTGCATTGCAATACCCACAACAGCACAAATGTTTAAGTGGAGGAACGTTTGGCCACATTTGTCAAATGCCTACAATTTGCCAGGAATTTACACACGTGTTCTAATTTGAACTTACAACAATACTATGAGATGAGTGTTACTGTCCCCATTTTATAGATAAGAAAATTTCAGACCCAGAAAAATTAACCTGACGAAGGTTATACACGACAAGTTATTAGGGCCCGGTGGCTCATGCATGTAATCCCAGTACTTTGGGAGGCCGAGGTGGGTGGATCACAAGGTCAGGAGTTCGAGACCAGCCTGACCAACATAGTGAAACCCCGTCTCTACTAAAAATACAAAAATTAGCTGAGCATGGTGACATGTGCTTGTAATCCCAGCTACTTGGGAGGCTGAGGCAGGAGAATCGCTTGAACCCAGGAGGTGCAGGTTGCAGTGAGCTGAGATCACGCCACTGCACTCCAGCCTGGGTGACAGAGCGAGACTCTGTCTCAAAAAAAAAAAAAAAAAAGGAGAGGGTCTTATTATTTGATCCTTAGAGGACTTTATTATTTGACCCTCAGTTCTTATTTATTTTCTCATGTTGCTGTCATTGATTCCTTCTTAGTATTAAATTTGAAGAAAGAAAATGATGTTACTGGTAGGAAGGCACTGGAAAGATGACAAAACAGCAGGTGTGGCTAGAGTTTCTTGTGCTGGGCTGTCCTCGCTGTTGGTTACTTACACACTTGGCCTGGCCCAAAATGCCGAAAGATGGCAGCATCTTAAACTCATTTGTTTGGTGGCCATTCATGCTCCACAGTCAACTTTTTCAGTATGAAGATACTGAATAAAAAATAGCACTTTGGGAGGCCAATGCAGGAGGATTGCTTAAGCTCAGGAGTTCAAGACTAGCCTGGGCCACATGACAAAACCCCATCTCTACAAAAAATATAAAAACTGGCCAGGTGTGGTGGTGCGTGCTGGTAGTTCCAGCTACTTTGGAGGCTGTGGTTGTAGTGAGCCGAGATCATGCCATTGCACTCTAGCCTGGGTGACAGAGCCAGGCTCTGTCTAAAAAAAAGAGAGTTACAGCCTATATTTGGAAATGGAGCCATTATAACAAGAAATATGTATCTGGAAATAGAGTGAAAGCCCCTAAGTTCACAGAAATATTTTACCCATTCACAAGCATTAGGCATTTGCCTCCATCCAAGTAAGCAAGATTTAAAAAAATCATTTTCAATGCCATGTGAGAGTTATGCAAAATAGTAGAATGCAATAATTTCAAGTTTCCATTTGGGGCAGCAGAGAGACCTGTGTAAAAATTCTAGCTCTGACATTTAGCTACATGATGTTGGGCAGATGAAAATCATTTCAAACTTATTTCTTCATTTGTATAATTCCTACCCTTTAAGTTAACTGTGAATATTAAATAGCACACATAGAGCTGTAGGTGAAGTGCTTGACACCACTCAATGTGTAGTAGCCATTATATAATAATTATTTATTGTTGTTTTTCTCTAGCTTCCTAATGCCAGAATGGTAGGAAACCTTAGAGATTATCTAGTCCAGTGCCTCTCCATCTTGGATGCACTTTGGAATCACTTGGGGAGCTGAAAAAGTCTGCTGCCCAGGGTCCCAGCCCAAGGCTGTGGCCTGGGGTGCAGCACAGGCATTAGGAGATAGTCTCCTCTGTCACCCCAGGCTGGAGTGCAGTGGCAAGATCATGGCTCATTGCAGCCTCGACTTCCTGGGCTCAAGCCATCCTCCCACCTCAGCCTCCCCAATAGCTGGGACTACAGCTATGCACCGCCATACCCCGTTGAGTTTTGTATTTTTTGTAGAAATGGGATTTTGCCATGTTGCCCAGGCTGTGAACTCCTGAGCTCAAGCAATCCACATGCCTTGGCCTCCCAGAGTGCTAGGATTACAGGCGTGAGCCACCGCGCCCGGCCCATTTGGATTTCTTAAAGCTCTCTGGATGATTCTACTGCCAGGCAAGATTTCAGAGCCCCGACACCGGGCAGTGGTTGACTTGTGGTTTGGTAAGAGAATTTACCGACAATAGTATAGGTTTGAAAAAAGGAAAGTTTATTAGAAAGGAAGAATGTTGCAAAAGGGTGCAGCAGGGTGCCTCAGTGAGAGGACTGAGAGCGCTGCCCTCCATGGGTTTTTCCTTAGGGGTATTTATGGTTGTCAAATGAGTTTTGGCATTCCAGAGATGTATAGAAATTTTAGTTACTTATAAGTTTTTTGGGGGGAAGGAAATCTGAAACCAGAAGCCTGCTTTAGATAATAGGAAAGTCCTTTTGGTGCTATCTTGGCTCACGGCAACCTCTGCTTCTTGAGTTCAAGCAATTCTTGTGCCTCAGCCTCCTTAATAGCTGGGTCTGGAGGCACCTGCCACCAAGCCTGGCTAATTTTTTTTTTTTTTGGTATTTTTTTAGTAGAGACGGGGTTTCACCATGTTGGCCAGGCTGGTCTCAAAATTCTGACCTCAGGTGATCTGCCTGCCTCAGCCTCCCAAAGTGCTGGGATTACAGGTGTGAGCCACCATGCCCCGCAGGGAAGTCTAATTACTTCTAATTTTCTCCCAGATAAGGAGTTTTGCCTCAGTATGGCCTGTTTGATGGTCACCAGGTGGTCTTTCTTCCCTTCTAAATTCCTCAGATTAGGAGTTTTAGTCTCTGGGGCCTGTTTAGTGGTCACTAGGTGATTTTTACTCTCCTCATTTTCCCCCAACCAATATTTTGGTCAAATCTTTGACCCTTTAGTTCCCCCATGCTCATGTCTACCTACTGCCTATTGGTGTTACGTGCATCCTTGTGAAGAGACCACCAAACAGGCTTTGTGTGAGCAATAAAGATTTTTAATCACCTGAGTGCAGGTGAGCTGAATCCGAAAAAGGAGTCAGCAAAAGGAGAGAGATAGGGGTGGGGCAGTTTCATAGGATTTAGGTAGGTAGTGGAAAATTACAGTTAAAAGGGGTTGTTCTCTTGTGGGCAGGGGCAGGGGTCACAAGGTGCTTGGTGGGGAGTTCCTGAGATTCATTGCCCAGGAGAAGGAATGTCACAAGATCAGTTAGGACAGGGCAGGAATAAATCACAGTGGTAGAATGTCATCAGTTAAGGCAGGAACTGGCTATTTTCACTTCTTTTGTGGTTCTTCAGTTGCTTCGGGCCATCTGGGTGTATATGTGCAGGTCACAGGGGATATGATGGCTTAGCTTGGGCTCAGAGGCCTGACATTCCTGTCTTCTTATATTAATAAGAAAAACAAAACAAAATAGTGGTGAAGTGTTGGGGCGGTGAAAATTTTGGGGGGTGATATGGAGAGATAATGGCGATGTTTCTTAGGGCTGCTTTGAGTGAGATTAGGGGAGCGTGGGAACCTAGAGTGGGAAAGATTAAACTGAAGAAAGATTTTGGGGTAAGGGGTGATATTGTGGGGTTGTTAGAAGGAGCATTTGTCATATAGAATGATTGGTGATGGCCTGGATGTGGTTTTGTACGAATTGAGAAACTAAACAGAAGACACAAGTCCTAATAAGAGAAGGAGAAAAACAGGTATTAAAGGACTAAGAATTGGGAGGACCCAGAACATCCAATTAGAGAGTGCCCAAGGGGATTTAGCATAATTATTTGCTTGGTTGTCGAGTTTTTGGGCTCTATCCTTGAGTTTTTTTTTTTTTTTTTTTTATGTTGTCATATACCAAGCCAGATTGATTTAGGTAAAAGCAACACTCTTCATTTAAAAATATACAGAGTCCTCCTTTTTTAGCAGTAAGTCAAGGCCTATTCCTCGATCTTCTTATATTAATAATAAGAAAAACAAAACAAAATAGTAGTGAAGTGTTGGTGTCATGAGGGGAACAGGAAGCTGTTTGCTAGCTGCTGCTTTAGGTACCTTATCAGCATAAGCGTTGCCCTGAGCGATGGGATCTGATGCCCTTTGATGCCCCTTGCAGTGAATGACCTCAGCTTCCTTGGAAGTAGAGCAGTTTTAAGAAGAGTTTATTTATTAAGGAGGCATTAATAATGGAGGACCCTTGTGGAGTGAGGAAACCTCTTTCTGCCCATATAACAGCATGGTGGTGAAGGATGTGGAAGGCATACTTGGAATCTGTATGGATATTGACACGTAGTCCCTTTGCAGGAATGACAGCTCAAGTTAAGGCAATGAGTTCAGCTTGTTGAGAGGTAGTGGAAGGGGACAGGGCCATAGACTCAATGATAGGTGTGGAAGACACTATAGCATAGCCTGCCTTTACCGGTGATTGGTGATTGGGCCTGGAAGAACTACCATCAATAAACCAAGTGTGGTCTAGGTGGGGAACAGGAAAGAGGGAAATATGGGGAAATGGGGAGAATGCCATGTGGATTAGAGAGATACAGTCATGGGGTTCAGATGTAGTATCAGGAATAAGATGAGAGGCCGGATTGAAGTCTGGCCCAGGAACAATGGTAATTGTGGGAGATTTAACAAATAGTGAGTACAGCTGAAGGAGCCAGGCGGGGGGGCAGTATATGCATCAAACATGAGGAGGAAAATAGATTTTGAAAGTTATGGGAACTGTAGAGAGTAAGTGGAACATAGCTTGTGATTTTGAGGGCCTCTAAAAGTATTAGAGCAGTGGCAGCCGCCGTATGCAGACATGAGGGCCAGCCTAAAACAGTAAGGTCAAGTTGTTTGGACAAAAAGGCTACAGGGTGCAGTCCTGGTCCTTGTGTAAGAATTCTGACTGCACAGCCCTGCACTTCAGCTGTGTGTAATGAAAAAAGTTGGGATGAGTCAGGGAGAGCTAGTGTGGGAGCAGTCTCTACAGCTGTTTTCAAGGAATGGAAAGAGGAGTGGGGAAAGGATTTAGGATCTATGGGGTCAGCTAGGTTTCCCTTTGTGAGTTTATATAATGGTTTTGTTAGGATGGCAAAACCAGGTATCCAAAGGTGAAAGTATCCAACCATGCCCAGGAAGGAAAGGAGTTGTTGCTTTGTAGAAGGGGTTGGGGTTTGAGAGATCAGCCGGACATGATTGGCAGGGAGAGCATGCGTGTTTTCATGAAGAATTATGCTGAAGTAGGTAACAGGTGGAGAAGAAATTTGAGCTCTGGAGGGGGATACCCGATATCTCTTGGGGAATAAATGTTGAAGGAGCAGGAGGGTGTCTTGTTGAGAAGATTCAAAGGAGGGGCTACAAACTAGAAGGTCATCAATATATTGAATAAGGTGAGAAGCACAGGGGTGGAAGGAAAGTAAATCATGAGAAAGAGCTTGGCTGAAGTAATGAGGGCTGTCCCTGAAGCCTTGCAGCAGTACAGCCCAGGCAAGTTGCTGAGACTGATGGGTGTCAGGGTTAGTCCAAGTGAAAGCAAAGAGAGGCTGGGATGAAGGGTGTAAAGGAATAGTAAAGAAAGCATCTTGGAGATCCAGAACAGAATAATGGGTTGTGGAGGGAGGTATTGAGGATAGGGCAGTATATGGGTTTGGCACTATAGGATGGATGGGAAGGATGATTTGATTAATAAGGCAAAGATCCTGAACCAACCTGTAAGACTTGTCCAGTTTTTGGACAAGTAGGATAGGGGAGTTGTAACCCTTTTAAAGCCTGCCGTGGGATGGGATACTGGCATTGAGTGGGGTAAGGGTGATTAGGTTTTAATGGGATGATAAGGGGTGCATGATCGGTCACCAAGGAGGAAGTAGAGGTATCCCATAATTATGGATTAAGGTAGGGAGATACAAGAGGAGGATGTAAAATAGGCCTTGAGTTGGGTAAAAGTGCAGCAATGAGATGTGGCTGTAGCCCAGGAATAGTCAGGGAAGTAGATAATTTGGTTAAAATGACTTGGCCTAATAAGGGAACTGGGCAAGTGGGGATAACTAAAAAAGTGCATAAAAGAATGTTGTCCAAGTTGGCACCAGAGTGGGGGAGTTTTAAGAGGATTAGAAGCCTGGCCATCAATACTCACAACCGTTATGGAGGCAAGCGAAACAGGCCCTTGAAAAGAAGGTAATGTGGAGTGGGTAGCCTCCGTATCGATTAAGAAAGGGATGGACTTACCCTGCACTGTAAGAGTTACCTGAAGTGTCTGTGATGGTCCAGGAGGCTTGTGAGGTGATCGGGCTGCGTCAGTCTTCAGCCACTAAGCTGAGAAGATCTGGGAAGGAGTCAGTCAGAGAGCCTTGGGCCAGAGTTCCAGTTGGACAGTCCAATTTCCAGTGGGGTCCTGCACAGATGGGACATGGCTTAGGAGGAATCCCAGGCTGTGGGCATTCCTTGGCCCACTGGCCAGATTTCCGGCACTTGAAGCAAGATTCTGCGGGAGAAGGTCCTGGAGGAACGCTTGGCTGCTGCGGTTTAGGCGTTTTGAAGTTCTTGTGTGCTGGAGATGTGGCTGGGGTTTCTCTCACAGTGGAGGCAAGTAATTGCAACTCAGAAATACATTGCCATTTGGCTGCCTCTTCTCTATTATTGTACACCTTGAAGGCAAGGTTAATTAAGTCCTGTTGTGGGGTTTGAGGGCTGGAATCTAATTTTTGGAGCTTTCTCTAATGTCAGGAGTGGATTGGATAATAAAATGCATATTGAGAATAAGACGGCCTTCTGGCCCCTCTGGATCCAGGGTGGTAAAGTGTCTAAGGGTTGTTGCCAAACAGGCCATGGACTGGGCTGGGTTTTTATACTTGATCAAAAAGAGCCTAAATGCTAACTGATTTGGGAGAGGTCAGCTAAAGAAAAAGGAGCATTAACCTTGACTATGCCTTCAGTTCCAGCCACCTCTGTAAGAGGAAATTGTTGGGCAGGTGGGGGAGGGCTAGTCGCAGAACGAAACTGTTAGCCGGACTGGGTGTGAGGAGGGGAGGTGATAGAAGGATTATAGGGTGGAGGAGCAGAGGCTGAGGAAGAATTGGGATCTGGCTCGGCCTGGCGAGGAGCAGCCTGGGGAGTGGGGAAAGGTCAGATGGGTCTGTAGAAAAGGAGGATTCAAAGGACTCAGAGCTTGGGGTGGAGCCTGAAGGAACAGACTGGAGAGAAAGAAGAAAGATTTGGGATGAGTCACATTGGGAGCAGAGACTAGGGAGGGACCGATGTGTAAAGAATGCCTAGACATCAGGCACCTCAGACCATTTGCCCAATTTTCGACAAAAATTATCTAGGTCTTCTAGGATAGACAAATCGAAAGTGCCATTCTCTGGCCACTTGGAACTATTTCTGAGTTTGTATTGGGGCCAAGTGGTATTACAGAAGAAAATAAGATGTTTAGGTTTTAGGTCAGGTGTTAGTTGAAGGGGTTTTAGGTTTTTAAGAACACAGGCTAAGGGAGAAGAAGGGGGAGTGGAGGGCAGAAGGTTGCCCCTAGTGAAGGAGGTAAGTTTAAAGAGAAAGGTAGAGACACAGGGTGGGGGGTGAGGGTGAGCAGCCCTGGGCTGTAATGTGGGTGAGCAGCCAAAGCAGGCGTCCCCACAATTGACTTGCCACCAAGGAAATGTGGGTAAATGACCAAGGCAGACATCCCTGCGGTGATCAGACACCAATGGAATGTGGGTGAATGATCAAGGCAGGCATCCCCGCGGTGATCAGACACCAGTGGAATGTGGGTGAATGATCAAGGCAGGCATCCCTGCAGTGATCAGACACCAAGGGAAGACTGTCTTCCCAAATCTGTGACCGACGTCGGAGTTTTTGAGTTCATGGATAAAATGTGTCTCCTTTGTCTCTACTAGAGAGGAAAAAGAACTGGAATTAGAAGGACAGGGAGACTGAAGGGTAGCGAGAGAGGCTGGAGAAGAGAGTGAAGAGACCACTTACCTGATCTGAAATTGGTGAGATGTGCTTTGGGCTGATTTGAGGACCCAAGGTCGTAGGTGGATCTCCTCAAAGAGTGAGGGCGAGGACATGGGACCAGTCTCCTGAAGGAGTCCCCCTGTCCCGGGTCTTGAGCACCAAATGTTACATGCGTCCGTGTGAAGAGACCACCAAACAGGCTTTGTGTGAGCAATAAAGCTTTTTAATCACCTGGGTGCAGGTGGACGAATCCAAAAAAGGAGTCAGCAAAGGGAGAGAGATGGGGCGGGGCAGTTTTATAGGATTTGGGTAGGTGGCGGAAAATTACAGTTAAAGGGGGTTGTTCTCTTGTGGGCAAGGATGGGGGTCACAAGGTGCTTGGTGGGGAGCTCCTGAGATTCATTGCCCAGGAGAAGGAATGTCACAAGGTCTATTGATCAGTTAGGGTGGGGCAGGAACAAATCACAGTGCTGGAATGTCATCAGTTAAGGCAGGAACTGGCTATTTTCACTTCTTTTGTGGTTCTTCAGTTGCTTCAGACCATCTGGATATATATGTGCAGGTCACAGGGGATATGATGGCTTAGCTTGGGCTCAGAGGCCTGACAATTGGGGTCTCAAGAAAGGGAAAACACCACAGTGAAGAGGGGTGTTGAGTCTGGCTACTTCCCGCTGAAAGGGGGCATTGAAGGGATAGTTGCGTTTTTTCCTTTCTTGCTCTGTCATAAAGGGAATGAAGGGTCATGAAAAACTCGTTCAGGACGGGAAAAACCAGATTCCATCAAGAGGCCCCATGCAAATGGAAGTTGCTATTACAGGCTGATATTGGGATTGCATAGCCATCTGTAGGCAGAATCTTTGCAATCAGGAAGATATAAATTTAATGAGCATGTTAAAAAAAAGCAGGGATCAAATATTAAAAGAAGAATGACAAGGAACAAAGGTCCAAGGAATGGGAGAAGCCAAGTGATTTTTGGAAACCAATTAGTAAAAGTTTTGGTCCATTCTTGGTTAGTTTGGGAAAGTGTGTGTAGTCATTTGGCTTGTTTGAAAATTTCTTGGACATCAGTTTCCACGTCTCCAGACACGTTAATGTAGGTGCAACAGGTTTTGTTGATGACAGCAAAGACTCCTCCCTCTTCAGCTAGGAGATAATCCAGAGCACATCTGTTACCAAAAACCAGAGGAACCAGTACCTGCTTTGGAAAGTAGGGAAGTCTAATTACTTCTAATTTTCCCCAGATAAGGAGTTTTGCCTCTGGATGGCCTGTTTGATGGTCACCAGGTGGTATTTGCTCCCTTCTAAATTCTAAATTCTCAGGTAAGGAGTTTTTGTCTCTGGGGCCTGTTCAATGGTCACCAGGTGATTTTCAGTCTCCTCATGTACTAAGTAGCCAGGGTAGAGAATTATTTCTCCAGACCAATACCCTCACTGTACAGATGGGAAAGACAAGCCTGGAGAAAATGAAAGTGATTTGCCTGGTGACATGAAATCAAGAACTTAAGCTGAGGTCTGCTCACTCCTAGTCATGGGTTCTCTCAGCACTCGACACTGCCTTGGCCTCACTTTATGTGCTTCCACAAATGCTCCGCCCACACCAGGTCCACCCAGGTGTCTAATCCACAGCAATGCCAACAGCCATGTGAGTGTTTATTATTGTGCTACTTTATATATATTATCTCTAATCCAGACAACATGCTTTCAAGAAAGGTGAGCATATCCCGGTTGTAAGAGGAGGAAGCTGCTGCTCAGAGACTTTAAGAGACTAGCTAAAGTCACAGCTAGTGAAGACAGTTCAGAATTTGATGCAGTCTTTTGGACTCCAAAGCCTGGGCTCTTTAGCTACACTCACCTCCATCTGTTCCTGCTCCATCTTACCTTCCCCAGGTTATTTCTTCATCAAGAGCTAGCTCTAATTCTACTCCCTCCCCAAAAGCCCTTCCACCCCAGACCACAGGGATCTCTTCATTGACTCAACTTTCATGGCAATAATCACCTGCATTAGCTGTTTGGCACAGTCTAACTCACATGGTAATTTATTTTGTCGTGTATATGACTTGCTTCCTTATCTCTGAAGCTGAGAAAGAGAAGAAGCTTCCTCTAACTGTGTGTCTGTCCTTGTCCTGTAGCTGTGTTGAGTTGTGTTGATACTTCAAGAGCATAACATTTAGTCTGTTATAAGATTCTGCCCTTGGAAATACCTAGGGAAGGGATGCCTGTAGGCCCAAGTGGTGTTGAAAATTCAAAATGAAAAAGAACAGCATTCTCTTCGGGTTCAGATTTGTAGTAATATTTATTCTCTTTTCCATAAGTAAGCCTCTAGGTGGCAGTTGAAAGCCTAGTTGTGAGAGCGTGAGTGTCTCATAAATGAAATCACAAAATCTCAGGCTGGAAGGAGTTTTTCTCTTCTAACCACCGATTCAAAGCTAGAATTCCCTCCCTGACATAACAACAACTATGGCAATATCTCTTCCATCTCAGGGGCTGGTGATGAGAAACCCACTTTTTTCGAAGCACCTTTTCCATGTGTGGTCAGTTTATTAGAATATTGTTCTTGATTTTATGTGAAAACTACTTTCTTGTAGCTTCTACCTACTCCAGAAAGAAACTAAGTGCATCTGGGCCTAGGGATGTGAGAACAGCAGAGTCTGAAGATCTGGAGAGCATTTGACTGGCTCAGAGAAGCCTCCTTTTCACTTCTATTCTTCCCAAGGGCTTCTCCCCAAGAGCCTGGACTTCATTTAGCCAAACCCACTTTTTCTGATCAAAATAACAAAGAGGCCAGGGCAGGCAGTTCATGCCTGTAATTCCAGCACTTTGGGAGGTTGAGGTGGGCTGATCATTGGAGCCCAGGGGTTCAAGACCAGCCTGGGCAAAATGGTGAGACCCTGTCTTTAAAAAAAAATAAAAAAATTAGTTGGACATGGTGGCACATGCCTGTAGTCCCAGCTACTCAGGAGGCTGAGGTGGGACGATGGCTTGAGCCCAGGAGGCAGAGGTTGCAGTGAGCCATGATTGTGCCACTGCACTTCAGCCTGGGCAACAGAGCAAGACATCTCAAAAAAGATAAAAATAAAATAACAAAGAGAGATTAATACTGCACTTCCTGGTCTCAAATGTATTCCTTAGAAATATATAGGACAAGGCCAGGTGTGGTGGCTCACACCTAGCACTTTAAGAGGTCAAAGCAGTGGGTCCCTTGAGCCCAGGAGTTTGAGACCAGCCTGGACAATGTGGCAAAACCCCATCTCTACAAAAAATACAAGGACTAGCCGGGTGCAGTGGTGCGTGCCCAGTTACTCAGGAGGCTGAGGTGGGAGGATGGCTTGAACCTGGGAGGCAGAAGTTGGAGTGAACTGCGATTGCAGCCTGGGCAACAAAGTGAGAGAAAGAAAGAAAAAGAGAGAGAGAGAAGGAAGGAAGGAAGGAAGGAAGGAAGGAAGGAAGGAAGGAAGGAGAAGGGGAAGGGAAGGAGGGAGGGAAGGAGGAAGGGAAGGGAAGGGAAGAAAGGAAGGGAGAGAGAAAGAGAGAGGAAGGAACGAATGAAGGAAGGAAGAGAGGGAAGGAAACAAATATATACACTGACTACGTACCCACAAAAATAAAAAATAAAAAAATTAAAAGAAATGAAAAAATGTATCTATAGAACAAACAAGTGTCTCTTCTTCTAGGGATCTAAAGACAGAGATTGAGTCATCCATCCATCCATCCATCAATCCATCCATTTGTCCATCCATCAAACATATCTTTACCTGGAGCCTACTATGTTACAGGCACTGAGTCTGCTAGTGGGCAGTCAAGAAGTGGTAAATACTTAATAACCTGATGATTAACTCAGTCAGAGGTAGGTCCAATTTTACATGGTACTTTTTTTTTTTTTTTTTGAGACAGAGTCTCACTCTGTTGCCCAGGCTGGAGTGCAGTGGCACGATCTCGGCTCACTGTAACCTCCGCCTCCCGGGTTCAAGCGATTCTCCTGCCTCAGCCTCTTGAGTAGCTGGGATTACAGGTGTGCGCCACCACGCCCGGCTAATTTTTGTATTTTTAGTAGAGACAGAGTTTCACCATGTTGGTCAGGCTGGTCTCGAACTCCTGACCTCATGATCCACCCACCTCAGCCTCCCAAAATGCTGGGATTACAGGCATGAGCCACTGCACTCGGCTACATGGTACATTTTTGAGAAGAGACTGGAGAAACAAGGGAACTAGCATTTACTGAAGAGTTGCCTATTAGGCAAGGTGCTGGGTGCTTGCTTTACATGCCTTATACTGTTTAAGACTATCTAATGAGATAGGTTATCTACATCTCCACTTTACAAAAGAGGAAGCTGAGGATTAGAGAGCTTAATAACTGGACCAAGGACCCACAGCCAGAAAGTGATGGAGCTGGAGTCTGGATACAGAGGTCCCCAACTGCAAAACCACCACACTGTGAGCCTTGCACAGGGCTCCCTAGGACAGCAGAAGGGACAACATGGTCCCCTCCTGTCCTGTGTCTGATATAAATATTGCTTTTTTTTTTTTTTGAGATGGGGTCTCGCTGTGTCGCTCAGGCTGGAGGAGTGCAGGGGTGCAATCTCGGCTCACTCAACCTCCACCTCCCAGGTTCAAGTGATTCTCCAGCCTCAGCCTCCTGAGTAGCTGGAATTACAGGCGCCTGCCACCATGCCTGGCTAATTTTTGTATTTTTAATAGAGACGGGGTTTCACCATGTTGGCCAGGCTGGTCTCAAACTACTGACCTCAAGTGATCCCCCAACCTCAGCCTCCCAAAGTGCTGGGATTACATGCATGAGCCACTGTGCCTGGTGACATATTGCTTTAAGTTAGGTTTTCTTTTCACACTTTCACACCCAAATCCCTCATTTTCAGCTTTTTAAAAAACTTATATTTTTGGAGTGATTTACTTGTGGTTTCTCATAAAAGTCAAATTTCCCATCAATACGTTCTGTTATAAACGTGGACATGGGACAGAGCACATGAAAATCAATATTTCATATGTAATTGTGTAATTTGGGTATTCATTAGTTTGTTTTTATTATTTGTTTGTTTGTTTTTGTTTGAGACAGGGTCTTGCTCTGTCACCCAGACTGGAATGCAGTGGGACGATCTTGGCTCACTGCAACCTCCACCTCCCGGGTTCAAGCGATTCTCATACCTTAGCCTCCTGAGTAGCTAGGACTATAGGCACATGCCACCACGCCCAGCTGATTTTTTTTTTTTTTTTTTTTTTAGTAGAAACAGGGTTTCACCATGTTGGCCAGGCTGGTCTCGAGAACTCCTGACCTCAAGTGATCCTCCTGTCTCAGCCTCCCAAAGTGCTGGGATTACAGGCATGAGCCACCACGCCCGGCCATAGTTTGTCTTTACTTGATTATACTTAATTGATCAGTTGTGTTAAGAATATCAAAGAAAATTTTCAAGAAAATAAAAAAGATTACCCCAAGTCTCATATTCTAATACAACTATTTTCATTCTAATTCATACTCATAGTACATATTTTTCTTTGTAAATTCTATTGTAAATAAACGCAGGCTATTATTTTGATTATTTTCGCTCAATGTTATTTAAGGATCATTTACTCATGTTTCTATGTAGCTTCTTCTTCTTTTTTTTTTTTTTTTTTTTTAGAGAGGGTCTTACTGTCACTCAGGCTGGAATACAGTGGTGTGATCATAGCTCGCTGCAGCCTTGACCTCCTGGGCTCAAGCAATCCTCCTGTCTCAGCCTCCTGAGTAGTTGGGACCACAGGTGTGTGCCATCACATCTGGCTAATTTTAAAATTTTTTGTAGAGGCAAGATCTCACTATGTTGCTGAGGCTGGTCTTGAACTCCTGAGCTCAAGTGATCCTCCTGTCTCCCAAAGTGCTAGGATTACAGGCTTGAACCACCATGCCCAGCCCTATGTAGCCTTCTTTTTTTGTTTGTTTTTTTCAGACAGGGTCTTGGTTTGTGGCCCAGTCTGGAGTAATGTGGTGTGACCTCAGCTCACTGCAACCTCTGTGTCCTGGGCTCGAGTGATCCTTCCACCTCAGCCTCCCAAGTATCTGGGACAACAGAACCACGCCCAGCTAATTTTTCTATTTTCGTTTCTTTCTTTCTTTTCTTTTTTTTTTTTTTGAGACGGAGTTTCACTGTTGTTGCCCAGGCTGGTGTGCAATGGCTCAATCTCAGCTCACCACAACCTCCACCTCCCGGGTTCAAGTGATTCTCCTGCTTCAGCCTCCTAAGTAGCTGCCACGCCTGACTAATTTTGTATTTTTAGTAGAGACGGAGTTTCTCCATGTTGGTCAGGCTGGTCTTGCCTGATCTCAGGTGATCCGCCTGCCTTGGCCTCCCGAAGTGCTGGGATAACAGGCATGAGCCATCGTGTCCAGCCTAATTTTTCTATTTTTAGTAGATACAAGGTTTCTCCATGTTGCCGAGGCTGGTCTCAAACTCCTGGGCCCAAGCTATCTGCCTGCCTCTATGTAGCCTTCCTAAGGATCACATTTAACAGCAGACCAATAGTCTGTCAATTTACATATTTTAAGGCCTTTAGAGATGAAGTTCAAGGATTACTGAAAAAAAAAATGCTTTCTCCCTTTTTAATTCATGATTTAAGCAATCTGCTCAAGCACAGCTTTAATTCTTTTTGCAGTATCCATTCAATGTATTACAACACCAAAAGGATAGAAAACTTTCTAATAAGTAGGACATTGTCTTTTCGGTTTTGGAGGTTTTTGTCAGAATTGGATTTGCAGTATTAGTATCTCAAGATAGTGGCCATGAGTCAAATCGGTGCTTATTTCTTCTCAAATCCTCAGTGCTCTGATCATGGCTCCTGCCTGCTGAAGCCCTCAGTTGCAGCTTCCGAAAACCTAGTTAGGCTTCAGTTAGTCAGTTATTCATCAGGGCTTTCAGGGCTTTGCTTGGTGGACAGAGGTTCTTCCTGGCCTTGTTCTTTCAGTGCCTGCTTTTTTTTTTTTTTTTTTTTTGAGATGGAGTCTCACTCTATTGCCCAGGCCGGAGTGCAGTACAACCTCCACCTCCCGGGTTCAAATGATTTTCCTGCCACAGCCTTCTGAGTAGCTGGGATTACAGGTGCATGTCATCACGCCTGGCTAATTTTTGTATTTTTAGTAGAGACGGGGTTTCACCATGTTGGCCAGGCTGGTCTTGAACTCCTGACCTCCAGTGATCTGCCCGCCTCAGCCTCCCAAAGTGTGGGGATTACAGGCGTGAGCCACTGTGCCTGGCCAGTGCCTACTATTTCTGGCAGTGAGTCAAGCGGTGGAGACCACGGTTTTATGGGTTTTTGCTGTTGTTTTTGTCATTGCTGTTTGTTTTATGCAATCTTAAACATGTTTCTTTTTCTTTTTTTGAGATGGAGTTTTGCTGTTGTGGCCAAGACTGGAGTGCAATGGTGTGACCTCGGCTCACTGCAACCTCCACCTCCCAGGTTCAAGTGATTCTCCTGCCACAGCCTCCTGAGTAGCTGAGATTACAGGCATGCACCACCACGCCCGGGTAATTTTTTGTATTTTTAGTACAAAAATAGAGACCGTGCCCGGCTTAAATGTGTTTCTTTCTGCAATCTCCTCTTCTACAGCTTAAAGGCTGCCAGAGGCAGCAGGAGAGAGAAACTGGGATGTGACCAAGGTTAGAGGTTTTTTCCCCCAGTCAGTACTGTAAGGTCATGCTTATCTCTAAGGCTTGTACTTAAAAGAGTATTTCAGGCCAGGCACGGTGGCTCACGTCTGTAATCCCAGCACTTTGGGAGGCCAAGATGGGCAGATCACCTGAGGGCAGGAGCTCGAGACCAGCCTGGCCAAAATGGTGAAATCCCATCTCTACTAAAATACAAAAATTAGCTAGGTGTGGTGGCGGGCACCTGTAATCCCAGCTACTCAGGAGGCTGAGGCACGAGAATCGCTTGAACCTGGGAGGTAGAGGTTGCAGTGAGCCGAGATTGCGTCACTGTATTCCAGCATGGATGACAAGAGCGAGACTCCATCTCAAAAGAAAAAAAGAAGAAAGACAGCACTTCTTGACCTATGGTCGGGGAGCTACTATGGGCCACTCTGCCGATGGTCGGCAGAGGCCTACGAGGCCTCCTGAAGGGCTGGGCCTCTCCAGTTCTTGATCTGCAAATCCATTTTCCCTTTATTTTAGCTAAGAGGTGGGACAGGAGAGAAGACAAAACACGGGGTATGTTCATGCAGAAGTGATTCATCAAAGTAGAAGAAATATTAAGAAATTTCCAACAAATGATAGAATGTTCTCATTCATCTTAAAATAAGCAGGATTCATCTCTGGGATGATTCATGCTGAGCACCGCAGCCAAATGGAACTGCTGTGGGCAGTAGATATTTATGGATTTAAAAATTCAGGGTTTTTACCATTCCTGAGTAAACGGTGGTCATGTGTCATTTTTCTGAGACCTAAATCTGAATCCTGCACACTAGGACATGGACATGAAAAGGCAAGCTGGTGGGCTCTGCTCTCTAACATGTGAGGATGCAATGAGAGGTCAGCGGCCTGCAACCCAGAAGTCCCTCACCAGAACCTGACCCTGCCAACACCCTGATCTCAGACTTCCCAGCTTCCAGAACTGGGAGAAATCAATTTCTAGTGTTTGTTACTTAAAAAAAGCAAGTCACGTAGTTAGTTGCTAAGTTAGCCTAGCTAATGGTCCATCCTTTACAGCATGTGTAGCTTGGTAGCTATATACTCAGCATTATGTGTGCACTTTTTGAGAAAAATTTCTTGATATAGTGGTACATAGGAACATTTAGGGTTCTAAAAGTTCTTGGATATATCCTTCAAAACTGTCCAAGTCTATCATTCTTCAGTTCTACTCTGTTATTTCCTGCTTCCATGCCTTTGGATTTACTCTTATATCTGCCCAGCCTCCCCCCATATCCAACTATTAAAATTATGTTTAAGAAGCATGTCACCTCTCTCAATTAAGTTTTTCTTAATTATTTTTCACTAGCATAATCTCTCCCTGCTTAGGACCTCCTTAGAATTTTGTTTGTATCTTCTTTATGGCTTTTATTTTATCCAATCTTGTATTAGGGTTAACTGGAGAAACAGAACCAACAGAATATATTTAGCTAGATAAGAGGTGATTTATTATGGGAATTGACTCACGCAATTATAGAGGCTGAGAAGGCCCATGATATGCTGTCTTCGAGCTGGAGAACCAGGAGAGCAGGTGGTTAATTCAGTCTGAGTTTGAAGGCCTGAGAACCAGGGAAGCTGATGGTGTTACTCTAAGTCCAAGGCCAAAGGCTGAGAAACTGGGAGGCCACTGGTGTAAGTCCCAGAGTCCAAAGGCAGAGAATCTGGAGCTCTGATGTCCTAGAGCAAGAGAGAGGGTTGGTGTCCCAGAAAGAGACAGCATATGCACCCTTCCTCTGATTTTTTGTTCTATCCAGGACCTCACCAGATGTGATGATGCTTGCTCACATTGGTGAGGGGATCTTCTTTACTCAGTCTACTGATTGGAATGCTGATCTCTGCTGGAAACATCCTCACAGACACACCCAGAAATCATGTTTTACCAGTGATCTGGGTATCTCTTAACCCAATCAAGCTGACACATAAAATTAACCATCACGGACCTTCAATGATAATAATCTGTGTGTTCTATTTTATTTCTAACTCTGAGATTATAGTCATCTTTAGGTTACCAGTGGATCTTATTCATCTGAGAAGGGTCCCTATGTCCCCAACCACCCTACTTCCACAGAGCCCCCACATGACAGGGGCAAATAAATATTTGTTAAGTTGAATTGGGTTAAAGGCTGGTTCTGTTGTAGCAAAGTAAATAGACATCTTTGGATGATAGTTTTTGCTAGGTGTTACTAGTACTTTTGATAGTCATCTATAAATAAAATGATATTGCTATGTTCTTTGGATAATCTGACCTAGGGGATACAGCAAATATGTGAGTCTGAGCCGGATCAATAGTTGCTCTAACACGGATGTTTAATATTCCTTTCAACTTCTAATTTGACAATTCTCTACCTTGTCCAACTCTGCCTTTCTCAAATCCCTATTCACTCTGTTATGGTACCCTCCTTTTTATTCCCTTTCTCATTACATCATATTGAAACGTCAGAAAAATAGAACACATGCTCTTGAGAGCCTATTGGCTCAAGTAGTCTAAATGGAGAGTTAATTTAAATGTTCTTTCTTATAGCAACATTTTAACCAAAGCGTGTATCAGCTTTATAGGCACCTTCTAAACAATTTTGGGACCTGTTTCGTTTCCCTCCCTGAAATCCACTTTTTTTCCTTTCCTTCACAGGAAAGGGAATTTCTTGAAAATATTGTCTACACTGCCTTTCTCTATATCTTACATAGTATTCAACTTATAGCTTATCTCGCTAACTGTGTCTTAGCCCAGGTTCTCTCGATTGCAGAGCCTGGGGTCAGGATTCAGGTGCTGATTCCCTTTCTGGGAGCTTAGAAAGAGAAAAATGAGCCGGGCACGGTGGCTCACGCTTGTAATCCCAGAACTTTGGGAGGCCGAGGCGGGCGGATCACGAGGTCAGGAGATGGAGACCACGGTGAAATCCCGTCTCTACTAAAAATACAAAAAAATTAGCCGGGTGTGGTGGTGGGCGCCTGTAGTCGCAGCTACTCGGAGAGGCTGAGGCAGGAGAATGGCGTGAACCTGGGAGGCGGGGCTTGCAGTGAGCCGAGATTGCGCCACTGCACTCCAGCCTGGGAGGCAGAGCGAGACTCCGTCTCAAAAAAAAAGAAAAGAAAGAGAAAAATGAAGACAAGTCAGTGGAGGCAGGATGATGTGTTACAATGCAGGTCCCTGCTTCCAACAAGCCATGATGAGAAACGGCAGGTGACTTAGCAGGTAGTGTCCTTCAGCCATGGGAGTTCTCTGGCATGGCTGCAAGGAGCAATCACACCTTAAAATGGAAGGGAACAATGAGAAAAACTTATCTGTTTGCCTCACTTCTGTCTCCTATTTCCCATTTGTCAAGGTTTGCCCCACAAGAAGATAATTCTCTCCTACTTCTGCTGTGTAACTTCCATGGTGCATCATCTGGTCCATTGGCACCAGCTCAGGAAGCAAGATTTCATGCCCTGTGGTAGGTATGGCAAATGTTTCATTCTATCTGAAAGTGGAGGAGCAATTTTATGCAGAAGGGAGCGTGTGTAGGCCATGCAGGTCTAGGACTTCAGCTCTGACTTCAGGCAACTCAGGGAAGTCAGCAGAGGTCCAGAGTAGTGGGAGGCGAGTGGTGCCTTTGGAGAGAAGGAAGCAGTTGAAGGAATGTGACAGGGAGTACGAGGTTATGCCCGATACACAACACAGGCAGAATTCACCCTCACCTTTCTACTGAAATTGCTTTTGCTGAGGTCATCAAAGAGGTCTTGGCAAATCCAGAGAACCCTTTCTAGTCCTTGTCTTACTGGACAGCTTTGCTCCATCTGACACAGCTGGCCATGTTCTACCCAAAACTCTGTCCTCCTTTTGTTTTCCTGATTCACAGAATAGGTTCTGTTCCTACCTCTCTGGCAGTGCCTTCTTAAGGACATCTTCCTTTTTCCATCTCTTAAAACTGGCTATTCTTTGTGGTTCCATTTTCAGCCTTCTTTCTTGTATCCTCACTCTCCACATTTAGCTGTCTTCTATGCACTGATCATTGCCAAATCAGTATCTGAGGCCCAAATCTCTCTGCTCCAGATCTATGTGTATAACTGTTTACATGTCTCTACCTGGATGTTCAACTCAGGATGTCAAATATAACAATGCTAAAATTGATTCATCCTGTATACTGCCCCCCCAACCCCCACCAAACCTGCTTTTCTTCCTGTGACCCTGTCTTGGTAAATATCACAAAACCAAGAACTGGGCAGTTCTCTTGAACTCCTGTCTTTCCTTCACATCTCACATTCAATAAGTCACTATTTTTTTTTTTTTTTGAGATGAAGTCTTGCTCTGTTGCCCAGGCTGGAGTGAAGTGGCACAATCTTGGCTCACTGCAACCTCTGTCTCCCAGGTTCAAGTGATTCTCCTGTCTCAGCTACCCAAGTAGCTGGGATTACAGGCGCCCACCACCACCCCCGGCTAATTTTTTGTATTTTTAGTAGAGACAGGGTTTCACCATGTTGGCCAGGCTGGTCTCGAACTCCTGACCTCAGGTGATCCACTTGTCTTGGCCTCCCAAAGTGCTGGAATTACAGGCATGAGCCACTGTGCCCGGCCAACAAATTTTTAACTTTACATTATTGTGGACTATAGGTTCAATGCTGTACAACAGATCTCTACACTTACTTATCTTGCTTGACTGAAACTTTATGCCCCAGGGGTTATTAATTCTTAATTTCCCTCTCCTCCAGCCATTGGTAACCACCATTTCACTCTTTGATTCTATGAATTGGACTAGGTAGAATTGTGCCATATTTGTCTTTCTGTACCTGGCTTGTTTCCCTTAGCATAATGTCCTCATTGTTCATTCATGTTGTCACATATTGTAGAATGTCCTCCTTTTTAAAGGCTGAATAGTATTCCATTGTCTGTATGTACCATCATTTTCTTTATCTGTTCATCTGTTGATGGACATTTAGGTTGTTTGTACATCTTGGCTGTTGTGAATGGTGCTGCAGTAAACATGGGAATGCTAGTATTTCTTTAAGATCCTAATTTCAATTCTTTTTAAACATCCAGAAGTGGAATTGCTCAGTCAAATGGCAGTTCTGTTTTTAATTTTTTGAAGAAATTTCATTCTGTTTTCCATAGCAGCTGTACCATTTTGCATTCTCACCAATGGTGTGCAAGGGTTCCCTTTTCTCCACATCTTTACCAATAATTGTTATCTTTTGTCTTTTTGATAATGGCTATCCTGGCAGGTGGGAGGTGATAGCTCATTGTGGTTTTGATTTGCATTTCCCTGATAATTAGTGATGCTGTTGAGCATTTTTTCTTATGCCTATTGGCCATTTATATGTCTGCTTTGAAGAAATGTCTGTTCAGGTCAGGTCCTTGCCTGTTTTTCAATGGTGTATTAGGGTATTAAGTTTTGGTTCTTTTTTTTAACGATTGAGTTGTAGAAGTTTCTTATATATTTTAGAGATTAATCCTTTATCAGTTATATGGTTTGCAAATATTTTCTCCCATTCTTTAGGTTGCCTTTTCACTCTGTTGAGTTTTTTCCATTGCTGTGCAGAAGCTTTTTAGTTTAATATAGTCCCATTTGCTTATTTTGTTTTTGTTGCCTTTGCTTTTGGTACTACAGATGAGGTCTCACTTTGTTGCCCAGGCTGACAATTTCTTTCTTTTGCACATGGATATCCAGTTTTTCCAACACCATTTTTTGAAAATTTGTTGAAAAGGCTATCTTTTCGCCATTGTGTATCCTTGGAATCCATGTCAAAGATCAATTGACTGTGTATATGTGGATTTATTTCTGGGCTCTCTATTCTGTTCTATCAGTCTATATGTCTGTCTTTGTGCCAGTACCATGCTGTTTTGATTTGTAATATATTCTAATCTATTAGCTTTGTAATATATTTTGAAATCAGGAGGTGTGATAACTCCAGCTTTGTTCTTTTTTTTTTTTTTTTCTTGAGATGGAGTTTTGCTCTTGTTGCCCAGACTGGAGTGCATTGGCATGATCTTGGCTCACCACAACCTCTGCCTCCCAGATTCAAGCGATTCTCCTGCCTTAGCCTCCCGAGTAGCTGGGATTACAGGCATGCACCACCACGCCCGGCTAATTTTGTATTTTTAGTAGAGATGGGGTTTCTCCACGTTGGTCAGGCTTGTCTCGAACTCCCAACCTCAGGTGAGCCGCCCGCCTTGGCCTCCCAAAGTGCTGAGATTACAGGCATGAGCCACCATGCCTGACCTTTTAGCTTTGTTCTTTTTGCTCAAGATTGCTCTGGCTATTTCCCTATGGATTTTTTAGAATTTTTTTTTCTATTTCTGTAGGAAATGTCATTGGGATTTTGATAGGGATTGCATTGAATGTGTAGATCACTTTGGGTAGTGTAGACATTTTAACAATACCAAGTTTTCCAATCTTTAAGCAATGGATGTCTTTCCATTTACTTATGTCTTATTTAATTTCTTTCATCAATGTTTTGAGTTTTCAGTATACAACTTTTCACCCTTTTAGTCAAGTTTAGTTCTAGGTATCTCATTCTTTTTTTTTTTGAGATGGAGTCTTACTCTGTCACCCAGACTGGAGTGCAGTGGTGCAATGTCGGCTCACTGCAACCTCTGCCTTCTGGGTTCAAGCGACTCTCCTGCCTCAGCCTCCTGAGTAGCTGGGATTACAGGCGCTTGCCACCACGCCCAGCTAATTTTTGTATTTTTAGTAGACACAGGGTTTTGCCATGTTGGCCAGGCTGGTCTCGAACTCCTGACCTCAGGTGATCCCCCTGTCTCGGCCTCCCAAAGTTCTGGGATTACAGGCGTGAGCCACCATGCCTGGCTGGTATCTCATTCTTTTTGTTGCTGTTGTAAATTAAATTATTTTCCTAATTTCCTTTCCAGATAGTTCATTGTGAGCATACAAAAATGCAATTGATTTTTATATTTTGTACTCTGCAACTTCACTGAATTTATTTATTAGTTCTAACAGGTTTTTTTTTTTTTTGGATAGTGTCTTTAGGGTTTTCTACGTATGAGATTGTGTCATCTGCAGACAGGGAAAATTTTACTTTTTCTTTCTGATTTGGATGCCTTTTATTTCTTTTTCTTCCCTAATTGCTTTGCCTAGGACTTGCAGTACTATGTTGAACAGAAGTGGTGAGAGTAGGCATCCTTGCCTTGTTCTTCCGTTTTCACCATTAGTGTGATATTAGCTGAGGACTTTTCATTTATAGCCTTTATTATGCTGAGGTAATTTCATTCTGGTCTTAGTTTGTTGAGAGCTTTTATGACGAAAGGGTGTTAAACTTCGTTAAATGCTTTTTCTGCACCTATTCAGAGGATTATGTGATTTTTATCTTTTATTCTGTTAATGTAGTATATTAAATTTATTGATTTGCATATTTTGAACCATCCCTGCATCCCAGGGATGAATCTCACTTGCTCATGATGTATGATCTTTTCAATGTGCTATTGGATTTGGTTCGCTAGTATTTTGTTGAGTATTTGTATCTGTATTCATCAGGGATATTGGCCCGTACTTTTCTTTTCTTGTGATGTCTTTGTCTAGCTTTAGTATTGGGGTAGTGCTATATTCATAAAATGAGTTTGGAAGTGTTCCTTCTTCAATTCTTTGGAAGAGTTTGAGAAGGATTGATGTTAATTCTTCTTTAAATGTTTGGTAGAATTCCCCAGTGAAGCCATCTGGCCTTAGGTATTTTTGTTGCTGTTGTTGGGAGACTTTTGGTTACTGACTCAATCTTCATACTAGTTATAAATCTGTTTAGAATTTCATTTAGTCTTGGTAGGTTGTATGTGTCTAGAAAATCATTCTTTTTTTCTACATTGTCCAGCTTGTTGTTGGCATATAATAGTTCATAATAGTCTCTTATGATCCTTTTTATTTCTGTGACATCAGTTTTTCTTTCATTTCTGATTGTATTTATTTCAGTCTTCTCTCTTTTCTTTCCTAGTCTAGCTAAAAGTTTGTCAATTTTATCTTTAAAAAAACCCTCAGTTTTATTAATTTGTTTCTATTGTTTTATTTTATTTATTTCTGCTGTAATCTTTGTTATTTTCTTCCTTCTGGTAACTTTGGGCTTAGTTTATTCTTTTTTTTTTTTTTTTAGACGGAGTCTTGCTCTGTCGCCCAGGCTGGAGTGCAGTGGCCGATCTCGGCTCACTGCAAGCTCCGCCTCCTGGGTTGACGCCATTCTCCTGCCTCAGCCTCCTGAGTAGCTGCGACTACAGGCACCCGCCACCACGCCCAGCTAATTTTTTGTATTTTTAGTAGAGACAGGTTTTCACCGTGTTAGTCAGGATGGTCTCAATCTCCTGACTTCGTGATCCGCCTGCCTCAGCCTCCCAAAGTGCTGGGATTACAGGCGTGAGCCACCGTGCCCGGCAATACATTCTTTTTTAAAAAAATTCCTTGGCTTGTTAAGTTAGGTTGTTTGAAATCTTTATTTTATTTTATTTTTGAGACAGGTTCTGGCTCTATCGGCCAGGCTGGAATGCAGGGACCTGATCTTGGCTCACTGCAGCCTCAGCCTCCCCGGGTTTAAGCCATCCTCCCACATCAGACTCCTAAGTACCTGGGACTACAAGCATGTGTCAGCACATCTGGCTAATTTTTGTATCTGTTGTAGAGATGGGGTTTCATCAGATTGCCCAGGCTGGTCTCAGTCTCCTAAGTTCAAGTGATCTGCCTGCCTTCCAAAGTGCTGGGATTACAGGTGTGAGCCACTGTGCCCTGCCTTTCTTCTTTGTAAATGTAGGCATTTTTCACTATGAACTTCCCGTTTAATACTGCTTTTGCTGCATCCCGTAAGTTTTGACATGTTGTGTTTTCATTTTTGTCTCAAGGTATTTTTAAATTTCCTTTTTGATTTCTTCTTTGACAGAGTTCAAGAGTGTGTTGTTTAATTTTCACATATTTATGAATTTTCCAGTTTTCCTTACGCTATTGAAAGGGATGGAGGTTGCAGACACATAGTACTCTGCCACATAGCTAATGTCACTCCTCTCAACATATATTTTTGATTTAAGAAAAATCATAGTTAACGTTTTATATGTTAAAGAATATTGATCTCAGACCAATAGCCAATATTATACTTAGCAATAAAACATTAGAAGCATTTCCACTGATGTTAGTAATTCAACTATAATTACCATTATTTAACGTTATTCTGGAAGTGCTCATCAATGTAACAACGAGAAAAGGAAATGAGAGCGGTATAAATATTTGATAGGAAGAGATAAAATTATCATTTTTCCAAGATGATATGGTTGCTTGAGAAACTATTAGACTTAAGACACTTAGAAAGTTTAGCAATTATAACAGAAATATTAAAAAACTAATAGCTTTCTTATATATATCAGCAATACTCTGTTAAGATAGATAATGGAAGAAAGAACTCATATATGACAGCAATAAAAAAATCAAAGCACCTAGGAATAAACTTAATGATAAATGTACATATCTACAAAACTTTACCATGAAATCTAAAAAGAAATATGAATACAGGGAGAGGCAGTCTACATTTCTGTATTAGAAAATTTACTATTGTAAAGGCATTAAATTTCCTCAAGCTAAACCTATAAATTTAACAAAATCCCAATAAAAATACCTGGGAACTATTTTTAGAATGTGAAAAAAAAACTATTTTAAGGTTTATTTAGAAAAATAAATGAAGAATGTCAAGCACACTTTTAGGAAGAACAGTAGTGAAAAGTTCTTTTCCTACCAGATATTAATGTGAACTGGCAAGATATAATAACTAAAACATTGCTGTTTTAGCTAAAAAAAAGTTCAGAAATATATCCAAATGTGTATAAGAGTTTAGTGTGTAATAAATCTGCTGCCTCATGTCAGTGGAGAGAGTGTTAAGATGAACTGTCTAATAATTAAAACAAAGTTAAATCCAAACTCACATAGTACACTAAGATAAATCCAGAAGGATTAAAAATTTTAATGTAAGTACAAGAAAATACAGGTGAATATTTATAAAACCTTGGGGGTAAGGGATGACTTTGTAAACATGAAACTAAAGGCTTAAACTATAAAGGATGATACATCTGGTTATATGAAAATATAAAACTTTTATGTAGCAAAATTTATCATAAACTAAGTTGAAAGACAAATTACATTGGAGGAAAGTATCCCTAACCAAAGATTCTTTCTTTTTGTTTTTCTTTTCTTCTTTGACAGAGTTTCACTCTGTTGCTGAGGCTGGAGTGCAGTGAATCACCCAAACTCTTGGGCTCAAGTGATTCTCCTGCCTCATCCTCCCAAGTAGTTTGGACTACAGGCATGCACTACCATGCCCAGCTAACTTTTTCATTTTTTGTAGAGATGGGGTCTCACTGTGTTGTCCAAGCTCGTCTTAAACTCCTGGGCTCAAGTGATCCTCCCACTTCAGCCTCCCGAAGTGTTGAGATTACAGGCTCGAGCCACCACATCCAGACCAAGGATTCTTTTCTTTAACATTCAAAGATTTTCTTCAAGTCAATAAATGAAAATACTTCTCCACTCACACTGCTTCACTTGATGAGCCTAAAAACAAAATTAAATTAAAAAGAAAAAAGGGGCTGGGTGCAGTGGCTCACGCCTATAATCCCAGCACTTTGGGAGGCTGAGGTGGGCGGATCACGAGGTCAGGAGATTGAGACCATCCTGGCTAATATGGTGAAACCCCATCTGTACTAAAAATACAAAAAATTAGCTGGGTGTGATGGCGGGCGCCTGTAGTCCCAGCTATCCAGGAGGCTGACGCAGGAGGATTGCTTGAACCTGGGATGCAGAGGTTGCAGTGAGCCAAGATGGTGCCACTGCACCCAGTCTGGACTACAGAGCGAGACTCTGTCTCAAAACAAAAACAAAAACAAAAAAAAACAAAAAAAAGATTGACTGGAAAAGGCATTTTACATAAGAAAAAACCCAAGATGGCCAGTAAACATGAAAAATGTTCAACTTCTTTTATTTATTGTTGTTTAAAATTTTTGTGGGTATATAATTGTACATACTTATGAGGTAATGTGATATTTTGATACAAACATACAAGGCATAATGATCAAATCAGTGTAATTGGGATATCTGTCACCTCAAGCATTTATCACCTTCATGTTTAGTCAAAGAAATGCAAATTAAAACCACAAAGGAAAAAACAAGGATTAATAAATGCACTGTAAAGAAGAGTTTGGAGATTCAGGCACTGTCAAACATGGTTAGGTCTATAAATGTATACAGTCTTTATAGAGGGTGTTCTACTAGGAATGTATAGCTAAGAAATAATTAAGGATATATATATGTATATATATACACACACACACACACATATACATATTCTACTAATCTTCTTAATATATATCATGATGTGCTGCCTATAATAATAAAGAAGTGGAAACCTCAGTGACCAAAAACAGGAGATATATGTAGCCATTTCAAAAGAAGTAGAAGAATGGGTAGGAACAACAACAAAAAAATTTAAAGAAGGATATATGTATTTACTTAGGTTTTTTTTTTTTTTTTTGAGATGGAGTCTTGCTTTGTCACCCAGGCTGGAGTGCAGTGACGCAATCTCGGCTCACTGCAACCTCCACCTCCTGGGTTCATGCAATTCTCCTGTCTCAGCCTCCTGAATAGCTGGGATTACAGGCATGTGCCACTATGCCTGGCTAAGTTTTGTATTTTTAGTAGAGACGGGGTTTCACCATGTTGGCCAGGCTGGTCTCAAACTCCTGACCTCAAGTGATCCATCCGCTTCAGCCTCCCAAAGTGCTGGGATTACAGGCGTGAGCCACTATGCCCGGCCTATTTACTTAGTTTTTTATTGGGGGTTTTCCAGTAAGAACCTGAAAACCCAACATGGATGGAGCTGGAAGCCATTATCCTAAGCAACTTAAAGCAGGAACAGAAAATCAAATACCACATGTTCTCATTTACAAGCGGGAGCTAAACATTGAGTCCGTATGGACACAAAGAAGGGAACAACAGACACTGGGAGGTGGAGTGAGGGAGGATGGACAGGATCGAAAAACTACCTATCAGATACTGTACTTATTACCTGGGTGACAAAATAATCTGTAAACCAAAGCCCTGTGACATGCAATTTACCTGTATAGCAAACCTGCACATGTTACCTCTGAGCTTAAAATAAAAGTTAAAAACAATAGCAACAACAAATCCTGAAAACCTCCTGGACAAATTAAGGAAGGACATTTAAAATAACAAGGCAATCTGGAAATACAGCCAGTAGGGGGAAAAATGTTAGTTTGACAAGCTGGCACTAGTGTTCTGACAGGGAGAGACTGTTTTGAGTTAGCAAAATAATTTAGAATCTCTGTCAGCTGGAGCAAACAAAAGGCGCAACAAATTGCCTTGCACAAAGGGAAATGAGAATTGGCAATAAGTGCTTTGGAGTTTACAGCTAGAGGAGATTAAATCTGGAAAATGAAAAGGGGAGGAAGGGAAGAGGGGGAGAGGGTGGGCAGCTGGTGGAGGCATGGCCAGTGAGAATTGTCCAGTGCCAGGAATGACTGGTGGACTCTTAAAAGAACTGTGAATACTTGGTTTCAAGATGTTCTCTGAGCTTCAATATAAGATAGCCCCTCTAGCCCCCAAATCTTTCCTCAAAGTTTGCCAGACACACAACCGTATTTAGGCCATCTTTTGGGGAGAGAAGAGGTTGAGGAAGTGTCCAACAGGGTGATGTGTTGTAGAAGAAAGGGCAAGGCGCGCAGGAAGTATAATGAGGGGTGGAGATCAAGGCAGAAAATCAGAGGTAGAGGTGATCAAAAGAAACATACCTCTGGCCCAATATGAGACCCTTCAGAGATATCAGTAGGGACTTGGTTTCATGACATTCATAGGATAGGGGTTTGAGCAGGATTCTTTTATATCTCAAAGGTTGGGGAGACTCCAGAAGGTTGGAGGACCTTGTAAAATATATGGGGATTGGGTGACATGCTGAGGTGAGGAGAGGGAGAAGCCTTGGAAAATTGTTTAGAAGAATACACAGCATACAAAATTTACCCATGATGCTAAGATGATAGCAATATTTATTTTTCTTTCTGTTCATCTCTATCTTGATTCTTCTATAATAAATCCATTTTACTTGAATAAATTTGAAAAAGAAAATGTACTGAGTGGATAGATCAATCCACAGGGATAGAAAGCTGTCTGGTGGTTATCAGGGGCTGGGGGGAGAGAGGAATGGGGAGTAACTGCTTAATGGGTATAGAATTTCCTTTTAGGGTGATGCAAATGTTTTAGAACTGGATAGAGGTACAACATTATGAATGTACTCAATGCCACTGAATTTTCACCTTAAAAAAGTTAATTTTATGTTGTGAATTTCACCCCAATAGGAAAAAGGAGGAAGAAAATGTACTGGGGAACAAGACAAGATCAATCAGACTCTGCCATTCTTCTGCTGTAAGTCCTTCAGAGATATCCTAACTCTTTGGCCTGGCTCCTCATGGCCTATCCCTGTCACTGCTGCAGCACAGCTACCCCTCCCTGTAAACCTTGCTCTCCCAGTCATTCACAACCATGTGCAGTGCTCTGAAAAGGCCTATTCTTTTCTGTCTTCTTGCCTTTGTATGGGTTTTTTCTTTTCTTGGAATGCCCTCCCCTTACTTAATTTCTGCTCATCTTTCAAAACTGCTAAACATCTTCTCCTTTGAGATGCTGTCCCTGATTCTGTAGTCTGGGAGTGTCTCTTTCCTGTATTCCAAGAGCCTTCTGGGCATTTCTCTGTTACATGTAGGTGATTGTGAACCCCTGGACAACAAAACCCAGGTCTTCCCCTCTGTTTACCTTTAGAACTTGGCTCAGGACAAAAGCTACAACGAATGTGGAATAAATAAGAATAGACATAGAATCACTGAGACTAAAATAACATCTTTTTCTAATGTAAAAGGTTACCCTGGACATGAGGTTTAAAAGGACTCAAAGATGTTGAAATGGCTTACTGAGGCATTTATCAGGACTGATGATATAATATCTTTTCTGTGTCCCCTCCTTCCTTCTTCCTTTTTATGAATTATTTAGGGATTGCAGCATGGATAAAAATTCCAAATAGATTAATAAAAATGTGACTCTAAGTAGCACAATGATTCTAAATGGGCCTTATGAGGTGGCAGAATGCTGATAGTCTTAGGAAAATAAGGCTAAAGCTCAATTATTCTTGTGAAAATACACAATAGGTTATAAAATGTATGTTTTTGAGACCTAGATCCCATCTCAGGATGGTGTCTAAAAATACCTGTCTTGCAGGATTAAAAATGAACTTAATCCCTAACAAAGTAACAGATCTAGGCAAAAATCATCAGTGGTTGCTAAAATTATTAGGTGAATGGTTGATAAGAAACTTTGCAATAGACAGATGAAGCTGACAACCTTTGAACCTACTGTACCACCTTTGAATTATTAACAGTGGGACAGCCAGACATTAATTGCCTCTTGATATAATGTAGTAGGAAATATACAACACCACTTAAGAAATATTCTTGCCAAAATAATTGAACCTGAATTTAACAATTTTCTAACCACTGGTTTGTGAGAAATATGAAAAACCGAGAAACATGCAAATTGACACCATAAGGATATAAAACATCAAATAAAAAAGATGGGAAATTCTCCAAGACAAACGACTCAATTTCTTCAAGAAATAAATGGTAGGAAGAAAAAGGGAGCAGGAAAAGTATAGATTCAAGAAGACTAAAGACTTAAGACAGGTTGGGTGTGGTGGCTGATGCCTGTAATCCTAGCACTTTGGGAGGCCTAGGTGGGAGGATTGCTTGAGGCCAGAAATATAAGACCAGTCTGCTCAACATAGCAAGACCTCATCTCTACCAAAAGTTTAAAAATTAGCCAGGCATGATGGCATGTGCCTGAGGAGGCCGAGGTGGGAGAATCACTTGAGCCCAGAAGTTTGAGTCTGCAGTGAGCTATGATTGTGCCCCTGCATTCCAGCCTGCGCGACAGAGGAAGACCCCATCTCTTAAAAAAAAAAAAAAAAAAAAGAGGTATATGTAACACATACAAACAAAAAAAGAGATTTTTTTGGAGACAATGTAGGAAAATTACGTGGATTGGGTATTAGATAATATTAAGGAATTACTGTTAAATTTATTATGTGTGATAATGGTATTGTGGCTATGTTTTCTTAAGTTCTTATTTTTAGAGATTGAAATATTGATGATGAAATGATAAACCTTGAATTTACTTTAAAATGCTCTCCTAAAAATGTGTTTGTGGGGATAGGCTGGGTGGGGTGGCCCATGACTGTAGGATCGCTTGAGCCAGGAGTTTGAGACCAGCCTAAGCAGCATAGTGAGATTCCGTCTCTACAAAAAATAGAAAAAATTAGCTGGGCATGGTGGCACTTGCCTGTATTCCCAGCTACTTGGGAGGCTGAGGTGGGGGGATCACTTGAGCCTGAGAGGTTGAGGCTCCAGTGAACTGTGATTGAGCTATTGCATGCACTCCAGCCTGGGTGACAGAGCGAGACCTTGTCTCAAAAAGAAAAAAAAGTATTTGTGGGGATAGATAAAGCAATGATGCAGAGTATTAATAATTATTGACTCTGGGTGATAATGAGCACATGGATTCATTATACTTTTCCTTTTTGTGTGTAAAATTTTCCGTAAGTTTCTAAAAATAAACCTAACATTCAGTGGCAATGTAGTAATGTTAATAAGCCCATCTACTGAGCCAGGACTATATCATATGAGAGCATTGTCAGACCAATGGAAAGATCTTGGCTTTGGAATCAGAAAGGTGTGAGTTTGAACCCTAGGTCTGCTACTTACTACCTCTGTTACCTTGGACAAGTTACTTCTCTGAATCTGTTTTCTCACTTGTAAATAGGGATAACATTACCTACATCAGAAGATTGGAGGGACATGTGAGGTGATCTGTATAAAGTATCTATCATGTGCCTGGCACAAAATAAATGCTCTATAAATTAATGACCCAGGTCCAGTACAGTGGCGCATGCCTGTAATCCCAACACTTTGAGAGGCTGAGGTGGGCAGATTACTTGAGCTCAGGAGTTCGAGACCAGCCTGGGCAACATGGTGAATCCCCATCTCTACAAAAAATACAAAAATTAGCCCAGTGTGGTGGTGCACACCTGTCATCCCAGCTACTCAGGAGGCTGAGATGGGAGGATTCCTTGAGCCTGGGAGGCAGAGGTTGCAGTGAGCCGAGATCATGCCACTGGATGCCAGCCTGGGCAACACAGTGAGAACCCGTCTCAAAAAAATAAAGAAAATAAAAAATAAATTAACTACCTTATACCAATCCACTTATTCTTAATTTCCTTTATTGGTTTTTAAAATAGATTTAAATAATCCAGAGTGTATGAAACAAAGAGTGAAATTTCCCCTCACCACACTCCCCAGTCTCACTCTTCAGAAAAAGGAGACTTTAGTGTGTATCTTTCCAGCCTTTTTTTTTTTTTTTTTTTTTTTTGAGATGGAGTCTCACTCTGTCGCCCAGGCTGGAATGCAGTGGCGCGATCTGGGCTCACTGCAACCTCCACCTCCCCGGTTCAAGCGATTCTCCTGCCTCAGCCTCCTGAGTAGCTGGGATTACAGGTGCATGCCACTACGCCCAGCTAATTTTTGTATTCTTAGTAGAGACCGGGTTTCACTGTGTTGGTCAGGCTGGTCTTGAACTCCCGCCTCGGCCTCCCAAAGTGCTGGGATTACAGGCATGAGCCACTGCACCTGGCCTCCAGCCTTTTTCTTTATGTCTATAAATATACACAGGTATATGCAACCACGTATGGTATTTTTTAACAAAAATGAAACCACACACATAATATTGTTCTGCATTTTACTTTTTCCACATTACAATACATATCTTTTTATGTCATTTCATATGCTTCTACAGTTATAATTCAATAAACAATGTTCTCATATGCCTTTGCTCCCTGGTGTATTTCTGTAAGCTAGAATCCTAGAGCAGAGTTGTTGAGTGGAAAGCTATGTGTCGTGTATATTTTATCAATACCACAAAATGGTCCTAATGTCTCTCCACAAATTATTTGGTTATTTTCACCTCAATTAAGATCTCAACATTATCAATTTTCCATACATTTCTAAGTTGCATTCCTGTCTTTCTGGGTACCACTTCTCAATCAGCCATGAAAGGGTGTCAAAGAATAAATGTCTTAGATTAGCAAAAATCAGCCTCATGGAAAATAGTCAAGCTCCATCCTGCTATTTGTCCCTGTTAGAGAATAATAGGCTGCCTGCTGTTTTCAAGGCTGGATGTAGTGGTGGATTGGATAAAATAAATGAGAGTCCTAGTTTTCTTTGTGAAGAGCTTGTGAAGATTATGTGAGGCAGGATTCTGAAAGAAAGCAGGGGAATAAAACCTCCTCTCCAAAGAGGTCCCAGTGGATGGCAACCATGCAAAGGTAGACGAAGAAAGAAAGGGGAAGGAAGTGCCATTTTGATTCCCTGGGGAGTTCAAAATCTCACTTTTCCCTCCTGTTGTTCTAGTGACTTTTAGAAAGGACAATTCCAGAGAAAGATGGTTTCAAAAAGAAAAGAAACCCAAATTGAATCCAATTCTGCCTTACTTATGTAAGAGCACCTGTCATGTGGTATACAATTGATCCCAGGCAGACTCCTGAGAAAGATCACTTTGTAAACCACCCTTCTGTCGAGGGAAGGCCAACAATTGTCCTTTGTCTATGGAGCCCTCCCATCATCCCACTATGCTGGTCCAAGTTGCTGCAAGGTTTGGGCAAGAAGAAATTATTCCATTGTCTTGTAGAAATTAGGTCAGTAAGGTGATGTCATTCATGATGTAAGGCTTTCCTTGCATCCTGACTCTTCCTGATGTGGGAAATCAAGAGTTGCTCCCTGGCTGCATGTACTTCTTTCGGTCCATAATATGGGCACATAGAAAATGGCCTGCTCCATGTAAGAGCCATTCAAGTTCTAAAATAGTTAAGTTAATAAATGTCCTGATCACTCTTGGACTCAGAGATAAATTTTAATTTCACACCTTTTTTCCTTTTTTTTTTGAGACATGGTCTGGCTCTGTCATCCAGGCTGGAGTACAATGGCGTGATCTGCCTCCAGGACTCAAGTGATCCTCCAGCCTTAGCCTCCTAGTACCTGGGACTACAGGTGCACACCACCACACCCAGCAATGCTTTTTTTTTTTTTTTTTTTTTTTTTTTTTTGGTAGAGGTGGGATTTTGCCATGTTGCCCAGGCTGGTCTCAAACTCCTGGGCTAAGGTAACCTGCCCACCTTGACCTCCCAATGTGTTGGGATTACAGGAGTGAGCTACATTGCCTGGCCTATTTTACACTTTTAAATCCAAGTTACTAACTCAGTAAAGCTTGAAAAACATTTCATTGTATTCAACCTTCAAAACACTTTTTGTCTTTAATTTGTTTTTAAGCCCAGGATCAAAGTCTTCTACTAATCCACAGATACAACCAGCAAATGGTTAGTTTGGACATGAGCCTTCTTGTAGACATGTTGCTTTTTCTTTGACAGGTGATTTTAATTATTTTGACAAATATTTGTGTGTCAGGTACTGTCCCATGTGCTAAAGATAAAGCAAAACAAAACAACGAAAATTCTTGTCCTTGTGGGTTTACATTCTAGTGAGGAAGCTTCATTCATTCATTCATTCATTCAACAAGCACCCATTGGTCTTCCAGTATGACTCAGGCCTTAAGCCACATACTGTGAATAAACAGGATTTTAGCTCTAACTTCAGAATTTAGTGGGAGAAATAAGATGTGTGCCCTTCTCTCCTCCAACCCTCCCCTACACAGAGAACACAGAAGAGGACAGGCTTGCTCAGCTTGCTCAAAGAAAGTTTCTCAAAGAAGATGACAAGTAAGATGAAACTTAAAGAATGAAACTGATGAGGGAGAAAGGCGGTCCAGGTAGGGAAGAGAGCGAGCATGGCATGCACGTGGCATGAGTCATGCTAGGAGATCGATGAATGCAGTTGAATGGATGAAACTACCCCAGTGGAGTGCACACTCCAGGGGGCATGTTCTGGAAACTGTAAGCCCCTTCCTGTGGCTGAAATTTAAAGCGTGTTGGGATGGGCAGGAGATGGAGCTGGGGAAGGAGGAAAAGTCCAGACATGAGGCAGAAATGGCTAAGGGCCTTTGTCCTGATGACAATTAGAACATTAGTGGATCATTTTAAACAGCAATATACCATGGTCCAATGATGTTTTATTCTTTTCTTGATAAAGGTGTATTTGAAAAATTACACAAATAATATGCTTTTATTTTGGAAGACTCATTGGGGCCTTTCTGTGGGAACAATGATTTCATTCTCCTATTTTTATTACCAGTACATTGCACATCTCTCTGTGTCTCTCTATTGCTGTAAAAGAACTTTTCTCTCTGATTGGACTTGACACACAGAAGGATCTCAGTAAAGATTTGCTGTTGTTGATGTCCACAGACACTGGCAAGGTGCAGCCAGATTACACAAGGCTGTGATCTGGTCCAAACGCGACACTCTGAGAAACTGGAGCTTCACCTGATTGAAAAATTTAACAATTCCATTGCCACTTCACTGTCATTATGTTTTTTAAATTCTCATTTTGAAAAACTTTTTATTATGGAAAAATTCATATATATTAATGCATATTTTAAAAGTATGAAGAGGTGGGGTGTGGTGGCTTATGCCTGTAATCCCAGCACTTTGGGAGGCCAAGGTGGGAGGATCACGAGGTCAGGAGTTTGAGACCAGCCTGGCCAACATAGTGAAACCCCGTCTCTATTAAAAAGACAAAAATTAGCCGGGCATGGTGGCGTGTGCCTGTAGTCCCAGCTACTCGGGAGGCTGAGGCAGGAGAATGGCTTGAATCTGGGAGGCGGAGGTTGTGGTGAGCCAAGATCACATCACTGCACTCCAGCCTAGGCAACAGAGCGAGGCTTTGTCTCAAAAAAATAAAAGTAGAAAGCATAGAATGATAAACCCACATGTGCCCATCATCCAGCTTCAATAATTAACAACTCTTAGCCAAAAATTGTTTTGTTTATATCCTTCCTGCTCCTTGACCACTGCATTATTTTGACATAAATCTGAGATATTATGTATTTTAGTGTGTTGCTTAAGGATAAGAACCTTTTAAAAATTTTTTCAACTATTATTTTAGATTCAGGGTACATGTGCACATTTACTCCATGGATATGTTGCATGATGCTGAGGTTTGGGGTATAATTGACCCCATCACCCAGGTAGTGAGCATAGTACCCAACAGGTAGTTTTTCCACCCTTGCCCCTTTCCCTCTCTCAGCTCTCTAGTAGCCTGAAGTGTCTATTGTTCCCATCTTTATGTCCATGTGTACCCAGTGTTTCACTCCCACTTGTAAGTGGGAACATGTGGTGTTTGACTTTCCGTTCTGCATTAATTGGCTTAAGATAATGGCCTCCAGCTCCATGCATGTTGCTGCAGAGAACATGATTTTGTAAATTTTTATGGCTGTGTCATATTCCATAGTGTATATGTACAGCATTTTCTTTATCTAATTCACCATTGATGGGCACCTAGGTTGATTCCATGTCTTTGCTATTGTGGACAGTGCTATGATGAACATATGAGCGCATGTGTTTTTTTGGTAGAATAATCAATTTTCCTTTGGATATATGTCCAGTGATGGGATTTCTGGGTCAAATGAGAGTTCTATTTTTATTTCTTTGAGAAATCTCCACACTGTTTTCCACAGTGGCTGAATAAATTTACATTCCCACTAACACAGTATATAAGCATTTCCTTTTCTCTGCAGCCTCAACGTCTTTTATTTTTTGACTTTTTGGTAATAGCCATTCTGACTGGTGTGAGATGGTATCTCATTGCGGTTTTAATCTGCATTTCTCCGATGATTAGTGATGTTCACAACAGGATGCAATTGGAGAAACTGGTTGTCTTACTAAGGCTTTGACTGGAAGGGTATGTGCTTCCCTTTAAGGAGTCAAGCTCAACTTGCAGAACTGAGAAAAGCTCCTTGGGAAACCTGATCTCACACCCTTGTCTACACAGTCCCCATGCAGGATTCCTAACCTGTGGTGAGTAAAGAATGTCACTTTCCAACAGGCCCAGGAACCACATGTTCTTGGGACCTCAAGAAAAGAGGAGTTTATTCAACTTGCAGGTATTTGAGGATACAAACCCATCACTGGCCTGGCTTTAAAAGGTCTTATGTGAGATTCTTTGTGGAACAGAGTTCCACTAAAGCCAATCTAAAAGGTCTATGTAGAAATAATTATTCTTGCTGCACTGTATGTAAATAATCAGACCAAGTATAAGACTAAAGTCTATTTTGCAAACAACGTAATCCTATCATAATTTGTTTTTAATGAAAATGAGGACTAGAGAGTGAAATTATGTTTCAAATCTCATCGTCATTAGATTCTAGACTCATTAGGTGTTTTTAAGTTTTTGCCTACATTTTCAGCTAACCCTGCTTATTCCTGTGAACCAACCAGCAATCTCTGGCTGCAGCTCAGAAAGAACAAAAGGGATGGGTAACGTAGAAATCCGGATCAATATTCTAGTTCTGAGCAATTATCCTGCAAATCCTGCCAGGTGATGGGAATAAATAGGATGCCCTGGAGGTTTCCTTTTTGGGAAAGTAAGACCAAGGGAGCTAACCAAGCCAAGCCCCATGCACCCAAATCTTGGCAAGCATAACTATCGCCACTAGCTATCTGGGTGTGTCACAAGACATCCTTTTCTTTCCCTTGTTGGAGGAGGACTCAATTCCACAGCTACACCTTTGCATTCGGTTTATGATAAGGAGTACATGCACCACCCACCTCCAGACACATTTTTTTTTTTTTTTTTTTTGAGGTGGAGTTTCGGTTTTGTTGCCCAGGCTGGAGTGCAATGGCACGATCTTGGCTCACAGCAACCTCCGTCTCCCTGGCTCAAGTAATTCTCCTGCCCCACTCTCCCGAGTAGCTGGTATTACAGGCATGTGCCACCATGCCCGGCTAATTTTGTAGTTTTAGTAGAGGCAGGGTTTCTCCATGTTGGTCAGGCTGGTCTCAAACTCCCGACCTCAGGTGATCTGCCTGCCTTGGCCTCCCAAAGTGCTGGGATTACAGGTGTGAGCCACTGCACCCGGCCTCACATTTTTGACCCAAACTCAATTCCAAGCTTTGGGTCAAAGCCCTAGGAAAGAAGACTGGATCTGAGGGATCCAGAGGCAGACAATAACAGAAATTAAAAGGCACAGCACAAGTGAGCATGACAACTTCCTGCCAATTAAGCCAAGCTTCCCATAAAGGTCCCATAAAGGTCATGCTAGTATCCATGGCATAAATGAGGTCTAGGGAATTCAAAGGCTACTGACAGCAGGGAAGATAGGGCATATATGGATAAAAGTGGATACTCCCACTCCCTGGGCCTCCCTGTTAACCTGGGTGAAAGCCACTTCGACACCCATGGGTGGCACCCTGTCACAGTTGCCAGGACTCGGGGATATAAGGATGGAAGAGAGAAAGAGCAACACCTCACTTTCTCTCCCTTACTTACCCCAGGTATTTGCTAGGAAGAGAAAGAAACCAGGGATGCCTGGTGCCCTCTTTCTAGATGAGTAGCCATTCATCTTTCTGTACCCCTTTCAAATGTATCCTGAACCCCTGGGACTCCTTTGAAAAACTGCCTTCCTTTTTCCTCCTCTGTCCTCTCTTCACTGACAGGTAATTGTTTCTCCATAGTACGGGACACTCCTCTCAGATGCATCCTCCAAACTGGGAAAAGTTAATTTCCCAAACCTTAAACTGGTTGGCTTAGGATTGGGCTTGGGGAAGGGAACCCAGAAGCCTGACATGCTGGGAAAAGGGTAAAAGTTTGTTTTACCAGTCAGGCTTTTGGTCTTCCTTTCCCTGTGCAAACTGGTAAAAGGCCTCAGGATTTTTGAGCTTTCCTTACCCCCACCTTGTTTCGTGTTTTCTAATAACCCGGTTTGTCTCTTCTCCCCTTCAGGCCATCACACTCCAAATGGTCATGCAACTGGAGCCTTGGATGATGGCCCTTTTTGCCAGGGACCTTTAGATAGGCCTCTGAGGGAGATCTGACAGAGTGCCCCATCACAGGAAGCAGTCAAGAGTGGTCTTCATCCTTATCCTTATCCTTATTCTAATGCAGTAAGATGGACTTCTTTAGAGAGGGGAATGAGACAGCCAAATGCATAGGCAGATAAAAAGGGGTTCCTGGAGAACCTCTGACCGGCCCCACAAGTGTTTATATCAGATGCTTTTGTTCAGATGAGGGAACCTGTGCAGGGCTTTGCCTGACCATGCCCACATGTGCACTGGGGGAATGGGGTGGAGCCACAGGCAGGAGGAGGGGCCACAGTCAGGGGGAGGAGCCTGGCCTCCAATTCCTGTGTGGTGGTCTGGGATTCAATCCCTGAGGTGAGAGGCCTGTTAGCAGGACTCCATCTCGCTTTGTTGAGTCTTTTTTCTTTTTCTCCCTTTTTGCCCAATGAAATCCTGCTCTATTTACCCTTCAGTGTGTCCATGTGTCTAAATTTTCCTGGCTTGTGACTAGAACCTGGTATTAGCTGAACTAAGGAGCAAAATTCTGCAACAGTACTATCCTGCCTTCCCAATACAATCTACGTTTCCAGGTGACCAAATAGACCTAACTGATGAGGAAAAGTTCTTTACAGACGAATCCCAGCTAAAAAATGTGATAGGAATGATAGAATTAGGAAAAAAAAATCACCATTTTGCCAAGATCAATAAGGGATGAAAGCATTACATTAAAAGCTTCTGGAGAACTTTACAATAGAGAGATCTGGCTGACACCCCTGGAACCACTGATCAGTGTTGACTACACTCAGAGTGGGACAGCCAGACAGTATGTACCTCTTGAGATGCCCCCTTTATGGTGAGAAAAAAGCAAAGGAACCCAAATCTAATAAGGCCTTTGGGACTAATTTTCTAGTTTACATGAAATACAGAGGATATAGACTCAAGTTTAAGTGACACTACTTATAAATAAATGGATAAATCCAGAATGTGGGATATTTTATAGAACTATTGAACTAGTTTAATCAACAAAACAATAGCATGAAAAAAAGGGTGGGGTAGAGCTGGGAGATACCGTTGTAGATTTTAAAAGACTCAAAAGACATAACCTTCAAATGCAATGTAAGGACCTTGTTCAGATTCTGATTCTAATGAACTAACCATAAAAAATACATGTATTTAAACATCAGGAAAGTATAAAAATTATCTAAGAATTTGATGATACCAAAGAGTTGTTATTTTTGTTAGGTGTGTTGGTAGCAGTGTGATTATGTAAGAAAATATTTGTGTATGCAGTATCAAGGGAGAGATAACACGAGGTCTGAGACGTGCTTTGAAATACTCAAATAGAAAAAGGAGAGGGATACATGAAGCAAATATGGCACAATTCTAATAATTGTTGAATCTAAGTTATGGGCATTTAAACAATACGATTCTAATTTTGTTTATTTTAAATTGCTTGTATTAAAAAAGTTAGTGTGGAGACAGGCAAAACAGAATCTTCTGGATGACAATTCAGCCTGGTCCATGTATATCAATGGAACAAAATAAATGGGAAAAGTTACTGCAAATCAGACTAACTTGCTCATCTTTAGCTGTCAGCTGCCACAATGCCACAAAAGCATATCTGGTGTCAGTGATGAGGCTTCAGACGATGAGATCAGGGTGGAAGGAAGGGCTGCTGGTGGGTGTAATGATTTTCTCTCTCACATATCTCATTTTTGTTAACACCTGTGGTGGCACCTCAGCAAATCCAAGCAGAGTGCTGAGTGGTTTGCAATGTTCTTTTGCATAAAAAACATGCTAATTACACTCTCTTTGCTGATTCACTGGGGAATAATTTTTAGCCCTGTAAGTAGATAAAACTTTTGTTTTTAAGATGAAGAATTACAAAAACCAGAGACGGCAAACACAGCCAACTGTGTGACCACTCTCCTCTCTAGAACCTGGGGCAAGTAGACTTCACTAATCACAGCTTTCTTTCCCATTAGATTTGATTTCTCACCATGCTTCTCCAGGTGACCCCATATTCATAATATCTATTTGTCCTTCCTTCATAAAAAGTATTTACATTAATTTATAGATTAAATAACTTGCTTAGCCATTTTTTTCATTTCACAGAAGAACAAACAAGAAGAAAAATAGCTTGAATACCAAGGAATTTAGACTAGATTGAATTTAAGAATAACTTTATGTGGGGATTATTGAAATCTGGAATAATTACTTAGAAAGATTAAGGTGTTTTTCTTAAAAGCCCTGTTAAAAGTGCGCAGAGTTTTATTGTCTGGAATAATCTAGGACAGGCCACACAGCAGGAGGTGAGTGGCAGGCGAGCGAAGCTTCATCTGTATTTATAGCCCCTCCCCATTGCTCTCATTACTGCCTGAACTCTGCCTCCTGTCAGATGGCATTAGGTTCTCTTAGGAGCGTGAACCCTATTGTGAAGTGGGCAAGCAAGGGATCTAGGTTGTGTGCTCCTTATGAGAATCTAATGCCTGATGATCTGTCACTGTCTCTCATCATCCTCAGATAGGACTGTCTAGTTGCAAGAAAACAAGCTCAGGGCTCCCACTGATTCTACATTATGGTGAGTTGTATAATTATTTCATTACATATTACAATGTAATAATAATAGAAATAAAGCACACAATAAATATAATGCACTTGTACATTATATTTCAGGTTTCATCCTGAAACCATCCCTCCCCACATACACACATTGGTCTGTGGAAACATTGTCTTCCATGAAAGCGGTCCCTGGTGCCAAAAAGGTTGGGGACTGCTGACCTAGGACCAATGGGCTTGACAACCATTCTTTGGCATATGTCAAGCCATCTGGCATTTTTGCCTGCTCAGCATCCCTTTCCCTTCATCCCTATAATAGAATGTTATTTCCTTTGGGGAAATCTGTGTGTTTGCATAGGGCTGCCCCTTCCTTTTTACACAGTGGGGCAGACCTAGCTAATCAGATTACCTCATTTCTTTGACCACAGAAGTTAATAGTAGGATGGGTGCATGACTCAAACTGGGCACATTAAAATTCTCTCCTGGCCAGATATTTTGGAAGAGTCTCTTTTTCCACTGAGTGCTAAAGTGGCTGGCTCTGAGGCTTGGGTTGCTGGTGGCTATAATGCCCTACATGTGGAGAGAGCCAACAAAACAGAAATGCCAGATACAATTCCTTAAATTATTTGAACCCTGGGTTCTAATTATGCCTGAAGGAAGATTCACCCCTGGATTATTTAAATATGAGCAGCAATAAATTGCCTTATTTTTTCTTTAGTTAGTTTATTTATTTTTATTTTATTTTTTGAGACAGGGTCTCACTCTGTCACTAACGCTAGACTGTGGTGACACGATCGTGACTCACTGCAGCCTTGAATTCCTGAGCTCCAGCAATCCTCCCATCTCAGCCTCCCGATTAGCTGGGACTACAGGAATGTGCTACCACATCCAGCTTTTTTTTTTTTTTTTTTGGAGAGACAGGGTCTCACTATGTTGCCCGGGCTGGTCTTGAATTCCTGAGCTCAGCTGATCCCCTCACCTCAGCCTCTCAAGGGCTGAGGTTACAGGCATGAACCACCATGCCTAGACTTTGTAGTTAGTTTAAATTGGTTAGTTTAAATTGGGGAAAGTCTTGACTAGCATGGCATGTGGGATGCTTCATTTATTCAATTAACATTTATTAATCTGCTCCAGTCACTTGACCACCCTGGAGATACAGAAAGAAAAGAGTCCTTGTCTCACAGTTCACAGTTAAAGAGACAGTTATAATACAGTAATTATATAATACCTGATGCTTAATGTTACTGCTTATTATGTTCTAAGTACTATTCTAAACATTTTACATATACTAACTTATTTAACTCTGATAACAACCCTTTGAGATAGGTTGTGTTACTTTTTCCATTTTAGAGAAGGAAAATGAAGCACAGAGAGCTTAAAAAAGTTGTCCAAGTTTACTCAGTTCAGAAGTAGAAGATCTAGAATTCAAACCCAGGTAGCCTGGCTTTTAGTCACGACGTTCTATAGCTTCATTACACCTAAGGCTCAATGTTGGAGTTATACTGAAAAATAATCAATAATAATGGCTACCATACATTGAATGCACACTATGTGTCCAGTCCTAAACTAGGTGAATTTCTGCCTTAACACCTTAAGCCTTTTCAAGAATTTAATGCAGCAAAGATTATTCTTTGTGTAATTGAGGAAACTGAGGCTTAGAGAGGTTAAGTAACTTGACCAAATTGCACAGCTAAAAACAAATGGCACAGACTGAATTTGGATCCAGTCATGTCTGCCTCTAAAGCCCTTCCTCTTTCCATCATATGACCTTGGGGGGCCTTACATTCCAACTTTTCCACTAGAGGTGCAGCATTTCTAGGATGCTTATGATTGGCTGCCAGCAACCGAGAAATGAAGTCAACTTGGAGAATTTTCTAACATCAGAGAGTATGGCATATTTTGCTTGCAGCAGTGCTCTTGGAATTGGTGTATACCTTGCAACCTGATACTCCTGAACATATATTTGCTGTAGTTGGGGAGAGAGTAAGACACTTGTTGTAAGCATCCCCTTTGGGAGTAAAAAAAGGATGTTATTTATTTATTTTTATGGCAGTCATTCTAATGTTGAAGGAGGAGACACTACTTTTGTGCTGCTTCCTGCCTTCAGGCCAGACCTGCAAATAAGGCTTTTGAATAAGGAATGAGTCAGGTATCCTGGGGACAAAGTGCACATTTCATTAGAAATCCAGAGAATGAGAAGGTAGTATTTGGGTGGGAAGGTTTTCTATGATCCATAGAAGGCATTCTTGTCTAATAAAACCATCCTGTAACACAGGAGAAGCTGGTAATGTTCCTCCATGTAACCAAATTATGCACGGGGTTTACTGATGCTCCACGTTCCTTCAGGGAAAACGTATCAACAAGATATACCTGTATGCTTCCTCATCCAAACATTTATTAAGTGCTTACAAATCTCTTTATCTAGATTAACTCATTAAAGCCACATAACACCGCCATGACACAAATGAGAAAAATGAGGCATAAAGGACTTGACTCAGCAGCAGTTGAATTATCTGCTTACCAGGAGTCAATGACGTTTGCTAACCAGTTTTTGCTGGGCACACATGGTGTAATTAAATTAAATTAAATGTACAATGGAAACCTATGAAATACGAGTGTAAAAAGAAGTTGAGCTATTATTCCTATGAAAGCTAAGTTGGATGTTTTGGGAAGACTTAACAGAGTTTCTCTAAAAAAATTATTGCTATTCAATTAGGTAACGTCATGCTCTTTTCCTCCTCTTTGCCTGTTGCTGCGAATTAGAAGGACTTTTCTCATATTTTCCTCCTTCAAATGTATCCTCCAGGATCCAGCTCAACTATGATCTTTTTTGAGAAACCTCTGATGGTCTGAGTTCTACCAGTTCTGCTACTCATTAGTGGTAAGTTGCTTAATGTCTCTGAGCCTTAGAGTCTGCACCTGTGAAATGGAGCCAATATCTACCTTGCAGGATTGTTATGAGGATTGAGATGATGCTTATTAAGTTATCTGGTCCACAGCAGGTACTCAATAAATGGCCCTAATTTTGATGTGCTGATCCCATGTTAGGAGCTATGGAAACTGATGAACGAGACAGTCCCTGCCCAGGAAGCCTCAGACTAACACATCACTGCCTGCTTTTGGCTCCACTTGTCCCTTAGTGAGCTGATGCAGATTTTCATAAATGTAGATGGAAACTTTTCTAGATGTTTTTAGACACCAAAGCCATTATGTCATCCAGGTTTTCAGTTAACATTTGATTTATTAACTAATCCTGAAGAGTGCTAGCACAGGTGACTGTCTATTTATTTATTTATTTTGAGATGGAGTTTTGCTCTGTCACCCAGGCTGGTGTGCAGTGGTGTGATTTCAGTTCACTGCAGCCTCTGCCTCCCAGTTCAAGTGATTCTCCTGCCTCAGCCTCCCAAGTAGCTGGGATTACAGGTGTCTGCCACTACACCTGACTAATTTTTTGTATTTTCAGTAGAGACGAAGTTTTGCCATTGTTGGCCAGGCTGGTCTTGAACTCCTGACCTCAAGTGATCCACCCGCCTCAGCCTCCCAAAGTGTTAGGATTACAGGCGTTAGCCACCGTGCCCGACTGTGACTGTCTTATACTTAGTCACAAAATGATTTGTCCTGAAGCTTAAAGGGGCCATAGGAATAACTTCAAAAGGAATAGGTTCCCATTCATGGAAGCCACACGGAGCAGGCTCTGGAATCTCTCCAAATTATGGGTTCAAATCATGGCTCTACCATTCACTGGCTGTTTGACCTTGGGAAAGTTATATGATGACTCTATCAATTTCCTTATCAGAAAAATGAGGATAATAATTCTCATTTCATGCAAATGGAATAAGGAGCAAATGAGCTGAAGTGACAGGTGTCCAGCACAGCACTTGGCACATAGTAAATACCTAATAAATGTGTTAGTCTCCTAACAGGGGACTATAAGTAGGTGGGAATATAGAGAGGACATTCTTAACCGTGAGCTAAGGAATAGCAGGCAGGCCTTCCTTCAATACTTCCTTTCCACCATCATCACAAAGACTCTGATCTGGGTAGCCTATTGCTTTGTCCCTGCACACAGTCTCCTCTCGGTCTTTCAGTAGAAATGCTTTTTTTTTTTTTTTTGAGATAGAGTCTTGCTTTGTTGCCCAGGCTGGAGTGCAGTGGCCCGATGTTGACTCACTGCAACTTCCACCTCCCGGGCTCAAGTGATTCTCCCACCTCAGCCTCCCTAGAAGCTGGGACTACAGGGGTGCGCCACCATGCCAGGCTAATTTTTTGTATTTTTAGCAGAGATGGGATTCTGCCATGTTGGCCAGGCTAGTCTTGAACTCCTGGCCTCAAGTTGATCTGCCTGCCTCAGCCTCTTAAACTGCTGGGATTACAGACATGAGCCACCATGCCTGGCCAGAAAGACTATTAATCAAATTCATATTCCATTATTTACTTGCAGGATTATCTTGAGTGAGGTAATATCAGCTAAGATATACCTGTATGCTTCCTCATCCAAACATTTATTAAGTGCTTACAAATCTCTTTATCTAGATTAACTCATTAAAGACACATAACATCATCATAATACAAATGAGAAAAATGAGGCATAGAGGATTTGACTCAGCAGCAATTGATTATCTGCTTACCTGGAGTCAATGATGTCAAAGAGTCAAAGAGCCTCTGGAAATCTCATTTTCTTTTCTTTTTCTCTGAGACAGGGTCTCATTCCATCGCCCAGGCTGGAGTGCAGTGGTGCCATCATAGCTCACTGTATGACTTCCAGGGCTCAAGCCATCCTCCCACCTCAGCTTCCCAAGTAGCGGAGACTACAGGCGTGTGCCACCACGTCCAGCTAATTATTGTATTTTTTGTAGAGACGGGGTTTCACCATGTTGCCCAGGCCAGTCTCGACCTCCTGGGCTCAAGCGATCTACCTGCCTCAGCCTCCCAAAGTGCTGAGATTACAGGTGTGAGCCACCACGCCTGGCCTGGGAACCTCATTTTCTTTATAATATGCAGATACAAGTGAATACACCTTGGAAGGATGATGAAAGGAATAAAAATAGTGAAGAGCATCTAAGCCACTGCTGACACATAATAGGTACTCATAGGTATTCAATGCATTGTAGCTAGTAATAGCATAGTAGGAAACCTCTTCTATGAACTAGAAGTTGGTCAATTAATTGAAAAAGTTGATTATAGGAGGAAATCTTCCTTAAAAAAGGATACAATCATTCTTCCCTTCACCATGCTCTACCGGTACCACTGAGAGCATCAAACCTGTACCATTACTATCCCCAGTGCTAGCTCCCATCCCCACTCCTGGTCCGTACCAGTAGACATGAGTCACCTACAAAGATTACAAATACTGCTCCAAACACAAAGTTTGGTCTGCAAACTTGCAGGTTTTCCTGCTCACAGAGACCAAACAAATGACCACATACTGGGGTAGAAGGAGAAGAGGGTGGGGGTGGCACTCACCATGGACCACAGAAAAGGAAGATGGGGAGAAATCTGAAATAGGGGGAGGGAAGGGAAAACTGGAGGGAGGAGGAACCACAAAGGGGGAACTGCTTCGGTGACCAGCTGTCCTTCATGCTGCTGTCTGGAGTGGACTATCAACTGCCTGCAAAATTTGGTTGCCCATGAGCATCCGATTTGAAATGAGCTCTTCTACCCTGGAGGCAGTGGCCTGCTTTCCTTCCCCATCGGACCCTTCCCATGTTAGCAGTATCGACTCTTGTAAGCCCTGGAACATAAAGTGAGGGGACCTGGCCTCCTCAAGGGGTTAAGGTGCCCTGAAGAGAAATCCTTATCCCCCTACCAAAGTGAGACTGGACATAATTAGCTTGACCTTGCCTTTGTGTTGGGATGGTGTGGAACGCCCCCCAACCCCTTCCTTGTTATGCATATTGCAAGCTGCAAGCTGCAAACACTAAGGATTTGGGGCGCTGTGTTTTTAAGTCAAACTGGAGACTACCCCCACTCTGAGCTGGGACAGAGTCAACGCAAAACCCACCTGTCAAAAACAATGTTCATGTTTTAATCAAATGCACACTTCTGATTTAGTTGCTCATGCAGCTTATAATTAGACCTTGTTTTAGGGGACAAAAATTTAAAGCAGCTGTGTTTCAGTGCTATTCAGATCTGTGACTGACCCAGTTTTTAAAAATTAAAAAATGTGGCATTGCTACTTGTCATGTCTTGGCACCTGGCTTACACTCTGGTAAGATGAGTGTTGGGAAGTATTTTCTGAGCTGTGAGCATGGAAGAGGAAGGGCCTTGGAGCTGAGGGCATTGTATAGCCTGCAGGCAAAACTCCAGAGACATACATGGCTCTCTCTGAGATTTAATGCTGAAAGGAATACAAATAATAAAAAGCATCTAAGCCAGTGCTGACACTGAAAAGAAGATGGCAAGACAGACTCCTAGACTCACCTTAACAAGACTCCAGACTCACCGTAACAAATGATAGAGACAAATCATTGTGGAGGTGTGTATGCTGGTGTTCTTGATGTTTTTGCCACCACCATCCTCATGGCAGAAGTGAGCTATAAAGCTGAAGCCTTAATAAAAAATCCTGTCCCGCTCCCTGTGTGCAGAGCCATCAGGCTCCTTCCTCAACCCTTGCAAGAAAGAAGATGGTTTATTCTAAAGAAACTGAGTGAATTAGGGCTAGACTGTATTTCAGGATTGCCAAATACTGTATAATGGTTGGTTCCCTGTCTGCTCGTTATGAAAAAAAGCTTTCAGTAACACAACTCCCACGCACCTTCCCACACAGAAGTCATAGTCAGCTCTTCTTTGCCCTCCTCAAACATGTGCAAGCAAAAACATTTCAGTAAAACAAAAAGGATGAGTTAAACTAACAGAAAGAAACAATACTGGAGGAAGGGGAGATCATTCAGAGGAATAAACCAAATAAATGAAATGAACAAATTTAAAAGAATCACCCTCCTTGGTATTCTCATAAAGATGGTACATCCACAAAATAAGAACAGGTTGCTATGAAAAGGGAAGACCTCACAGTGCAAGATAGAGGCTTTCCCAAAGTTGATAACAATCCTAACAGTTTAGAGAACATTGCCAATAATATCATATGTGAAGCAGAAAGAAACTTCCAAATTATCAATTGCAAAGAACAAACTTTGGTCAACCGTAGAGACAAAACTGAATATCTTTCCATTTGCTGAATTGAAAATGATATTACAAAATCATTGTCCTAGGAAGAGCCTATCAAAGAGTAAACAGCTGGCCGGGTGTGGTGTACACACCTGTAATCTCAGCACTTTGGGAGGCCGAGGTGGGGGGATCATGAGGTCAAGAGATTGAGACCATCCTGGCCAACATGGTGAAACCCCGTCTCTACTGAAAATACAACAATTAGCTGGGTGTGACGGCACATGCCTGTAATCCCAGCTACTTAGATTCAAGAATTGCTTGAACCTGGGAGGTGGAGGTTGCAGTGAGCTGAGATGGCACCACTGCACTCCAGCCTGGCGACAGAGTGAGACTCCTTCTCAAAAAAAAAAAAAAAAGAAAAGTAAACAGCTAAAAGTTGTAGAGAAAATAAGGATATAGAACTGTGTCATGCAGTTAATTAATAAAAATATTGTATATCTCTGGCTGTCAACTGTAAAACTTGTCACTTGTTATAATTTCCTTTCCCACTCTAAATACAAATTTACTATCAGATACAACTTTATAGTCATAATTTAATATTATTTTTCTTAAAGAAGTCCCCCAAATTGTATAAGTTTCAGGGCCCATTAAATCAGGATGTGGCCCCGGCAGTCAGCTACATTGCTTATAAATAGAATAGAGAAGGGGGCAAGCGAACAGAAGGCTAGACACTGTAAGATTTTAATTCAGATACTTTTCAAACACATGAATCTCACTCTATATTGCTTATAGCCACACACACAGATTCTGAAAGTATGAAAACATAGACTAGAAATTACAAGCCAATTTGTGAGAATAGTTGCCTTGGAGTAGGGGGTACTCTGTTTTTTACTTTAAGAATTCTAAAGCAAAAATGAAAAACTGTTCATGTGGGTTTTTTTATGATGGACACATAGATGTTATATTATTCTCAGTGATATTCTTGCTTCTCAATTTAAATTGTACCACTGTAAAGTCATATTCACTCAGAATTTGGAAGGCATTGTTTGACAGTCTTCGGATAGCCATTTCTCAGGTTATATGCCAGTCAGATGCCATCCTTCATAGATGACCTGTGTTTTTTTCCCTCTTTATCCTGGTGATCCTTCTATTTCACAGCAACATGTCTGAGTGTGGACCTTGAGTCTCTCATCATGCTAGGTTTCTGTGAACTTTTAAGCCTGAGGACTCATGTCCTTCAGCTTCAGGTAATTCTTTTCTATTAATACTTGGTCAGTTTTGTCTCTGCCATTGTGTCTGTTCTCTTTTTGGATCTCCTGTTTGTCAGATGTTAAACTTGCTATTTTTGTCTTCCATTTTTTGCAGTTTTTTTTTTTGAGACGGAGTTTTGCTCTTGTTGCCCAGGCTAGAGTGCAATGGCGCGATCTCAGCTCACCACAACCTCTGCCTCCCAGGTTCAAGTGATTTTTTTTCCTTAGCCTCCTGAGTAGCTGGGATTACAGGCATGTGCCACCCATCCCCAGCTAATTTTGTATTTTTAGTAGAGACGGGGTTTCTCCATGTTGGTCAGGCTGGTCTTGAACTTCCGACCTCAGGTGATCCACCTGCCTTGGCCTCCCAAAGTACTGGGATTACAGGCATCAGCCACCGTGCCCAGCCGCAGTTTTCTTTTTCTATTATATGGGAGGTTTATTTTACCATCTTAGAAACTTTATATTGATTTTTTTTGGCATTTATATTTTTAATTTTCTGGACTTTTTCCTGTTTCATAACATCTTGTTTGTAGATGCTCTGTCGACTATGAGGATACTCAAGAAGAAAATGAATTAGATGGCTTGAATTATAACATTTGCTTTTTGTATGTTGTGTGTATATTGTTTTATAGATGGAGTAGTTTGAACACACGGGCCAATTTACAGGCGTGAGACGCCACACCCGGCCTCAACTTTCTTTAAAGAATTAAAATGTAGCAAAATAGTCTATCCATTATAAAATTGTTTAAGTCTTGAAATATAGGTACAAAAAACATTAAGAATGCTAAAATATATTTTCAAAGACTTGGAAGAGTAACTTGAACACAAATAAAATGGTCAAAGTTTATTCAAAAAGTTGATAAAATTTTTATATACTACTTTCAACTGAAATTTGGAAAGATGTTTTTAAAGGTTCCAATAAAATAAATGAGAATTAGAACCCTTATTTGGATGTATATGCAACTTCACACATAGACTGTGGTATAAAAAAATTATACGTATATATTTGGTTTTTGTCCCTAGTTCCTAGCACAGAGGTCCTAAAACCCTAATTTCCTGAGTGTTAGGAGTGTCTTTTGTTGTTCATTAGGCATTCCTTTGCACCACAACCAGAGTTTATGCTAATGAAGTGACTCAGGGTGGAGCCCCTAAATAGCTTCAGGATGGAGGCTGGTCTCCAGAAAGACCAAACATGTGATTAGAAGTTGGGAACTTTTATTTTTTCAGAGACGAGGTCTTACTCTGTCACTTAGGCTGGAGTCATCATCATAGCTCACTGTAACCAGTGGCACAATCATAGCTCACTGTCACCTCAAATTCCTGGGCTCAAGCCATCCTCCCACCTCAGCCTCCCGAGTAGCTGGGACTACTGGCACGCACCACCACACCCAGCTAATTTTTGTATTTTTAGTAGAGATGGGGTTTCACTATGTTGACCAGGCTGGTCTCAAACTCCTGGCCTCAAGTGATCCTCCCACCTCGGCCTCCCAATGTGCTGGCATTACAGGAGTGAGCCACTGTGCAGGTTGAAGGTGGGAACTTTTAGCTTCACCCTCTGACCTCCCGGAAAGTGAAGCGGGCAGGAGACTGAATTATAAAAGCTCTTGAATAACAAGAGTTAGAAAGCTTTGAAGTTAGTGAACACATCCACGTGCTGAAAGGGTGGAGCACCCTGACTTCACAGGGAACTCCTGTGTTTGGGACTCTTGTAGACCTTGTACTATGTACCTCTTCAACTGACTGTTCATCTGTATCCTTTATAATAAAACTGTAATAGTAAGTGTAGCACTTTCCTGAATTCTGTGAGTCACTCTTGTGAATTATTGAGTCTAAGAAGGGTGTCATGAGAACCCCCGAATTTGTAGTTGGCTGGACAGAAGTGTAGGTATCCTGGGCACCTCATTCACAGATGGCATCTGAAGCAAGAGCAGTCTTGTGAGACTGAGATCAGTGCTACCTCTGGGACTTAGTGTCAGGATTGAATTGACTTGCTGGACACCCAGCTGGTGTCAGAGAACTGGAGAATTGTTCTGGAAAAATGACATATATTTGGTGTTAGAAGATACTGCACATAGACTTATTTGCTATTTTTGGCAATGTGCCCTACAAATAAAATTTTTGATAAATTCAATTTTATACAATTTCCATCAAAAAAGAAAATGATTGCTGCATTATTGAGTATACTCTTGACATAAGAGAACTTCTATTTCAACTAGCTGTCAATGAATCTAAATCCTCCCCTTATAATTTTGCACATGTGATGACTGGAAGAGTTTTCTACAGACTAACTTCAGGCTCCATTATTGTCAACCCTTGCTTCTCTTCCATTCCCCACATACTTGTCATGCTGGACACCATAGTATGCATTCATATTAAATATTGATAAATACTGTTGGCTGTGCACCATCATGCATAATGCTGGTTCTGTTGGTTCAATAACCACATGTGAAGGTTATTGTGAACTACATATGTATGTCTTAGTCTGTTTAGTGTTGCTATAACAGAATACTGCAAACTGGACAATTTATTTCAAAAAAGAAATTTATTTAGGCCACAGTTCTGGAGCCTGGGAAGTCCAAGCGCATGGCACTGACATCTGCTTAGCATCTGGTGAGGTCCTTCTTGCTGTGTCATCATGGTGAAAGGCAGAAAGGCAAGAGAGTGCCAAAGTGAGCAGGCAAAAGGGGGCTAAACTCATTTTTAGAACAAGCCCACTCTCAAGATAACTAACACACTCTCATGATAATGACATTGTTTATGAGGGTGGAGCCTTCATGCCCCAATCACCTCTTAACAGTCTTAGCAGGCCGGGCGCCGTGGCTCACGCCTGTAATCCCAGCACTTTGGGAGGCCGAGGCGGGCGGATCACGAGGTCAGGAGATCGAGACCATCCTGGCTAACACAGTGAAACCCCGTCTCTACTAAAAATACAAAAAATTAGCCGGGCGAGGTGGCAGGCGCCTGTAGTCCCAGCTACAAGGGAGGCTGAGGCAGGAGAATGGCGTGAACCCCGGGGGGCGGAGCCTGCAGTGAGCCGAGATCGCGCCACTGTACTCCAGCCTGGGTGAAAGAGCGAGAATCCGTCTCAAAAAAAAAAAAAAAAAAAACAGTCTTACCATTTAATACTGTCACAATGGCAATTAAATTTCAACACGAGTTTTAGAGAGGACTTTTTTTTTTTTTTTGAGATGGAGTCTCGCTCTGTCACCCAGGCTAGAGTGCAGTGGCACGATCTCAGCTCACTGTAGCCTCTGCCTCCCAGGTTCAAGGAATTCTCCTGCCTCAGCCTCCCGAGTAGCTGGGACTACAGGCGCCTGCCACCATGCCTGGCTAATTTTTCTTTTTTTTATTTTTAGTAGAGATGGGGTTTCACCATCTTGGCCAGGCTGGTCTCAAACTCCTGACCTTGTGATCCACCTGCCTCGGCCTCCCAAAGTGCTGGGATTACAGGTGTGAGCCACCGCACCCGGCCTAGAGGGGACATTTAAGCCACAGCAGTGTCCAACTAAACCCAAACTAAAGGTATTCTCAACTCATCTTCCCCTTAGCTGTGTTCCAAAAATGTCTGTAGTCATTCCACTGCCACCCTACCTGAGGAGTAGTTGTAGGGGAAAGAAAAAGTGGTTTTAAATGATTGTGATGAGACAATTTTACCTTTGCAAAATTTTGAAAACATATGACCATGCAACTATACTGCTACCACTCTAGGAAGGGGCCTGTTGAGTGAGAGGCTATGAAGCTTCATCTCCATGAGCTAGAGTCACGGAGCTAGAGTCTAACTCCGTGAATTAGAGTCAGATTGCTCTAGTTCCAAGCCCAGCTCTAGCACTTACGTACTTAACAGCCGCAGGACCTTAGTTAAGTTACTGTGAGATGGAGGTTAATAACTACTTCACTGGGTTATTGTAAGAGTTACATGAGATAGTACTTGTAAAGCACTTAGAATAGTGCTTCACATAGTAAGCACTTAACACTTTCTTCCTAGCAGAGCTTATCCAGTCTCATGGCTTTGAATACTGTCTATATGCTATTGACTCCAAAATTGGACATGTGTCTAGGCCTAGTCCGTCTCTGAAAGATCTTTAAAGAACTAACAATAATGTCAGCCTACTTTTGATTTACTATTTTTAAAAATTAGTACTGTAATACCAAAACTAGCTGGGCGTGGTGGCATGTTCCTATATTCCCAGCTACTCAGGAGGCTGAGGTGGGAAGATCACCTGAGCCTGGGAGCTGAGGTTGCAGTGAGCCGTAATTGTGCCACTGCACTCCAGCTGGGGCAACAGAGAAGGACCCTGTCTCAAAATAAAGTAAAATAAAATAAAATTAGTACTGCATATTACAATTTGAAAAATACATAAAAAGTAAGTAGTCTTGGAACCCTTGTGCACTGCCGGTGGAAATGTAAAATGGTACAGCCGCTATAGAAAAAAGTATGGGGGTTCCTCAAAAAATTAAAAATAAAATTGCCATATGATCCGGCAATTTCACTTCTGGGTTTACACTGTACCTAAAATAACTGAAAGCCGGGCCTTGAACTTTTATGTTTTGGATGTGGGACAAAGAAATAACTTATGAGCCTACAAGGTTGTCGAGTTATTCAAATAGAATTCTACTCAGATTTTCCAAAAAGATAGATCTTGGCTGCTTGACAGATTGTATTATCAAATAATATTTGTGTACCTGGTGAAATCTTGGAGAAGCCATAGGGAAGGCAAGTTCTATGATTTTACCTGATAAGAGAACCCACAGGGAAAAACAGTAATAGATATAATTTGCTTTGTTCCAGGTATACAGTTATCTCATTGAACCTTTAAAATATGTGTTTGTGGTAGTGGGTATTTGCTTCATTTAAACACAAGGAAATTGAAACTGAAACAGAGAGAAGTGTCTTGCCCTCGGTCACACAGTTGGCATGTAGACAGTCATTTTTATTCCAAAGCCTGTGTCTTCGACTATATCATATTACCGCCTCCTGGTATACAGTGTGGAAATTTTTCCTAAACCTCAATAAACTTCCCCATTTTCCTTGTTCCCACTTGTTACCACATGAAAGAATACAGCTGTATGTATAACTGGAAGAACATGTACTTTCATACAATTTTGAATTATAAACAGTTCCTGATAAAGTTAATAATAGCTCAGTAATTTATTGCATTATATTGACAGTGTGTTGCAAGTTGTTTAAATAGCACCCTTTCACAGGCAGTCACACATATCACCGCAGAAGTATGACCATGAAAACAAAATCTAGAGAGGTAATATTTACGTTGGCTTTAGCAATGGGGGTATGGCCAAGTCATAATTGAATCACAAAGTACACATGTCTTAATGTCCAGTTATTAGCAAATTATAGGACAAAAATGCTACTGGTGAAAATATGTCTCCCTACATGTTCTATAATACTTAACAACCTAAACCAAAAAGGGAAAGGTAAGCTAACAGTTATTTAAAATTAAAGAGGAAGAATAGCAGCAATTGAAATTCATGACAAACTCAAGACAGCACCAAGGATTTGATGATCTGATAACAGAGAGTCTATCCCCCAAATTCAGGGCATTCCAGCTGTGTTAGGCCATTTGTGCATTGCTATAAAGAAATACCTGAGACTGGGTAACTTATACAGAAGAGAGGTTTAATTGGCTTATGGTTCTACAGACTGTACAGGAAGCAGGGCACCAGCATCTGCTTGGCATCTGGGGAGGCCTCAGGGAGCTTTTACTCACGGTGTAAGGTGAAGCAGAAGCAGGCACTTCACACGGTGAGAGCAGGAGTAAGAGTGAGTGTGGTGGGAGGTACCACATACTTTTAAATGACCAGATCTCACAAGAACTCATTCACTATCACAAAGACAGCGCCAAACCATAAGGGATCCACCCGCCATGAACCAACACCTCCCACCAGGCCCTACCTCCAGCATTGGGGATTACAATTCAACATGAGATCTAGGTGGGGACAAATATCCAAACTATATCACCAGTTATCTGTGTGAGGCCATGAACAGTAGGAGGCAAACTGGGATTGCCACAATTGGCCTGGGAGACAGATTTCCTAGTGGAAAACTGAAAATTTAGAGTCTTTAATAAACTCTTGTAACAGCCCAGTGTTTATGAACATCACATTTTATAATGGATAATTCATTTAGTAGTTTACTAGTGAAAACGTAGATTTATAAAATTATTAATTTTGGGGGTCCATTTGAGGTCCATCAGTAAGACTCAGGCCCATCAGCAGATGCTGGCTCATTTTATTTTATTTTATTTATTTTTTTGAGATGGAGTCTCGCTCTGTCGCCCAGGCTGGAGTGCAGTGGCGCGATCTCGGCTCACTGCAAGCTCCGCCTCCTGGGTTAACCCCATTCTCCTGCCTCAGCCTCCCGAGTAGCTGGGACTACAGGTGCCCACCACTACACCTGGCTAATTTTTTTTTTTGTATTTTTAGTAGAGACGGGGTTTCACCGTGGTCTCAATCTCCTGACCCCGTGATCCGCCCGCCTTGGCCTCTCAAAAGTGTTGGGATTACAGGCGTGAGCCACCGCGCCCGGCCAAATGCTGGCTCATTTTAAAGAATCCCTGGACCAGCCGGGCGCTGTGGCTCACGCTTGTAATCCCAGCACTTTGGGAGGCTGAGGCGGGCGGATCACGAGGTCAGGAGATCGAGACCACGGTGAAACCCCGTCTCTACTAACAATACAAAAAAAAAAATTAGCCGGGCATGGTGGTGGGCGCCTGTAGTCCCAGCTACTCGGGAGGCTGAGGCAGGAGAATGGCGTGAACCCGGGAGGCAGAGCTTGGAGTAAGCCAAGATTTGCCGCCACTGCACTCCAGCCTGGGAGACAGAGCAAGACTCCGTCTCAAAAAAAAAAAAAAAAAAAAAAAAGAATCCCTATGTAGGAGGAGAGGCGAGGCATAGAGAATTAGAGTCAGAAAAGGCTGGTCTTCAGTACCCACTTATGAGACCACGAGCAAATTCTTAGCTGCTCTGAGCTTTAGAATCTGCGGCACTCAGTGGTTTGCTGGAACTGGCCAGTTGTTAAACCACTGATAGTTTAATATCAACTATGGTGGAGGAGTTAAGAAAATTGACAAACACCTCAAATTAGGGATGTCTTTCCCTCACAGGACAGGTTTACCAACATACTGCTGTCACACTCCCCTCCAATGTGCACCAAATCATGTAAAAATGGGGATAATGACTCCCCTGTAAGGATTAAATTGTTTTGGTATTGAACCAAACCTAGGTAATCAATGAACATTTTATAGGGTGGCTGCCAGGCATGATCACATGTAATTCCCAAGGCAGGTGTGGAGGTAGGCAGTAGTATCTCCAAGGATGACCATGTGTTTTGCAATGCATGAAATCGAGCTACTAAAATATGCACCATCACAAATGAATCTCACAGCTTTCAGTGAGAGAAGTCAGACACAAAGTAACACATACTGTGTGATTCCATTTATATGAAAAATTAAGAACTGATGAAAGTTCAGAAACTGAAAGAAGGTTATAGAAGCCAGAAGAATGCTTATCCCAGTGGGGAGAGGGGTGGGACTGAGAAGGGGCATGAAGGAAATGTTGGAGTGCTGGAAAGATCTGGATGGTCGTTACACAAATGCATATAGATGCAAAAATTCATCATTATATGCTCTTGAGATTATTGCATCTTATAGTAGATACTTTTTACCTGAATAAAAAAAGTTTAGTAAAAGGTATATTGGGGAGCCAGGTGTGGTGGCTCATGTGTGTAATCCCAGCACTTTGGGAGGCCAAGGTGAGAGGATTGCTTGAGGCCAGGAGTTCAAGACCAGCCAGGGCAATGTAGGGAGACCCCATTTCCATAAAATTATTTTTAAAAATTAAAAATAGTGTGGTGGTGTGCACCTGTGGTCCTAGTTACTCGGGAGGCTGAGTTGGGAGGATTGCTTGAGCCTGGAGGTCGAGTTAGCAGTGAGCTATGATTGCACTGCTATAACCCTAGCCTAGGAGACAGAGTGAGACCCTGTCTGAAAAAGAAAAAAAAAGTATATTGGATTTGAAATTAGAAAAAGAAGAATCTGAGAAGGCATGTTTTATAAACTGGAAAGCACTGTTCAAACCTTAGTTGCTCTTAATATGCATGTTGCCCTTAATGTGCTTAAAGAAGGCAGAGCTGCAAAGCCTCCTTTACCTTCAAAATCTGAGTGTCCCCTTGCTGGTTAGAGATGTAGACCAGAGGACCCAGTGAAGGAGAGGACCTTAAGGTGCTCTGGTTGTTGACGGCCTTTGACAGCCCCCCTGGCCCCTGGTTGCTCCCCATCTCTGGCCACTCATCAGTCTCTCTAAGGTTCACTTGCTTTTCCTCTGTTACTCTTTTAAAGGCCCAGAGCTCTGTCTTTACAACTCTCCTCTCTACATGCTGCTGACCAGCTGTGTAGCTCCAGTTCTCATTGTAATTTCCTAACCTCCAATTCAGAGCTTTTTCTCTGCTAGATCCATACTCGGTCATTCAACAACTATTTATGGGGTTATCTTCTTATGCCAGGTATCGTTCTTGGCACTGGGCCAGATCAGTGAATGAAATAGACGAAGATCTTTATCTTCATGGAGCTTATCTGCTTAAATCGCGCTTCTTGGATGTACTCAAAACTCAGTCTTTCTCATATTATCTCATTGTTTTTATCCCTTGCTTCTCCCCAACCCTAAGTTTGCTCCTCCCATGTACCCCCCAATCTCTACGAAATACACTGTTATTCTCTCAGAAACCTGGGAGTTATCCCTGACCCCACTTTAATAAATCATCATATGTCATAGGTCCATCAGGAAGAAAATAAATAAATAAACCACCATATGTTGACTATTCTGATTCCTTAATTTCTTTCAACCACCCCGACAACCCACCATTTTTTCTGTATTGTCACCAACCCCTCCTCCATTCCCCTTCTCACCTGGCTTACTGTTCTCTCTGTCTTGTCCCTGCCTGTCATTCTCCATACAGTAGTTATTAATAGGATGATTATAAAATACAAATCAGAACTGGCTGCTTTCTGCCTAAACCTGTCCAGTGGGCCTGCCAGCTGAAAATCTAAATTCCTTACCTTGTCCTTATGTACTCAATTGTCAGGCACGGTAGTGACAAGCAAAGCTGCTGAAACCTAGGTTTAAATCCAAGTTTGATCTGGCATGACCTTGGGCAGTTTTTTGAATCCTCTCTATGCCTTACTATCCTACCTATAACATGGGAGTAATAACAGCCCCAACCTCATGTCGTTGTGGGATTAAATTTGTTACTTCATACAAAGCACTGAGAATAGTGTCTAGCCCTCAGTATATGCGCAAGAAGAGCTGTTTTTCTCTCTTATAGGGTTGCTGTAATGTTTAAATGAGTTAAAACATGCATGGGGCTTGGCACAGTGCCTGGCCCATCGTAAGTATCTTTTAATGTCAGTCGTTGGTTATCATTGCCTCTGTAATCTCACTTCATGCCCCTTTCCATCTAAACCTGACTGGGAGCCCTGCTGGACTGGCTGCAGTTTTCTCTCTTACACCTCCAGGCCTTGGTGTTCCTCCCTTGCCACCTTTTTCCTCCCCAGCTCCCACAAATCCCTCAAGTCTCAGCTCAGGCACCAGTCCCTGGCGCCCGACCTGACTGGGCTGATTGCTTCTCCTTAGGACCTGCCCTTACTTCTAACACAGCACTGTTCACACTTCTTGTCACTGTTTATTTAAAATGTACCAAGAAGCCCCCATCAACAGATGATGATAAACAAAATGTGACATATACATACAATAGGGTATTGTTCATCCTTAAAAAGGAAAGTATTTCTGCTACACCTACGACATGGATGAAATTTGAGGATGTTACTGGAAATAAGCCAGTCACAAAAGGACAAATACTGTATGATTCCACTTACATGAGGTACCTGGGACAGGCAAATTCATAGAGGCAAAAAGTAGAATGATGGTTATCAAGGGCAAGGGATGGGGAGAGGAATGGGGAGCTGTCGTTTAATGGATATGGAGTTTCAGTTTGGGAAGATGAGAAAAGCCAGGGAAATAAATAGTAGCAATGGCCAGGCATTGTAGCTTACGCCTGTAATCTCAGCACTTTGGGAGGCTGAGGTGGGTGGATCACTTGAGGCCAGAAGTTTGAGACCAGCCTGGCCAATATGATGAAACCCTGTCTCTACTATGAATATAAAAATTAGCTGGGCCTGATGGCGGGGACCTGTAATCCCAGCTACTTAGGAGGCTGAGGCAGGAGAATTGCTTGAACCCAGGAGGTGGAGGCTGCAGTGAGCTGAGATTGCACCACTGCACTCCAGCCTGGGGGACAGAGCAAGACTCCATCTCAAAAAAGAAAAAAGAAAAAATAGTAGCAGTGGTTGCACAACATTGTGAATGTACTTAATGCCACTTAATGGTACACTTAAAAATGGTTAAAATGGTAAATTTTACATGATGTATATTTTACTGCAATACAAAATAAATTTAAAAAAATGTATTAAGCAGTTTTAGGCTTGTAGTTCTCATCCTGGCTCCAAATCGTGGCTCCACTAGGCTATCAGGCTGTGTGATCTGGTGGCAAGTATCTGACTTTCCTATACTTCAGTTTCTTCATCTGTAAAAATAGGCAAATTTCCCTCACACGATTGTTTGAAGATTAAATGAAGTAACGTCTGTAGAATACTTGATATGGTGTCTGGATAAGGTGAGCACTTATAAGTGTTTTCAGGTGCCCAACACCTTAGGTGCTCAATGCATGTATATGCAATGAATGAATGACTGAACAGTCTTCTACTTCAAGTCCCTACCTCAGCAATTCTTAAGTATGGTATAAGAACACAAGAGATCCCCAAAACCTCTTTCAGGTGTCCATAAAGTTAAACCCACTTTCATAATAATACTAAGATATTAGTTGCCTTTTTCAGTCTCATTCTCACACGAGTATATGCAGTATGAAAAGTTCATTGATATGATTTCAGATTCCACATTGCAACAACCTTTAAGAAACTCCCACTCATCAAGTTTTAATGTGGTGTCAAAGAAGAATATTCAAACTTATCAGAAAAAAGCAATTAGAATACTCCTGCCTTTTCTAGCCACACGTAAGATTTTTTCATTATACTTCAACCGAAAGAACACACTGAAACAGATTGAATGTAGAAGCAAATATAAGAATCCAGCTGTGTTCCATTAATCTAGGTAGTAAAGAGATTATAAAAATATAAGGAATGCTACTCCTTTCACTATTTTTTTTTTTTTTGCTTTAGAAAGTGTGGTTGTTTTTCATGGAAATGTGCTATTTATATTAACAAACTAATAATTTATTAAGGTTGTTTTAAAATAAATTAATAGGGGCTGGGTGCAGTGGCTCACGCCTATAATCCCAGCACTTTGAGAGGCTGAGGCGGGCGGATCACTTGAGGTCAGGAGTTTGAGACCAGCCTGGCCAACATGGTAAAACCCCTGTCTCTATTAAAAATACAAAAATTAACTGAGTGTGGTGGTGGGTGACTGTAATCCCAGCTACTTGGGAGGCTGAGGCAGGAGAATTTCTTGAACATGGGAGGCAGAGACTGCAATGAGTTGAGATCGCGCCACTGCACTCCAGCCTGGGCTGGAGAGAGAGGAGACTCCATCTCAAAACAAAAAAAAGATTCACAGATACTTTATTTTATTATTAATTTATTTATTTTTTGAGACAAGGTCTTGCTCTGTTGCCTAGACTGGAGTTGAGTAGTGCGATCATGGCTCACTGCAACCTCGACTTTCTGGGTTCAAGTGTTTCTCCAGAGCAGCTGGGACCACAGGCATGTGCCACCACACCCAGCAAATTTTTAAACTTTTTTTGTAGAGGTGAAATCTCATTTTGTTGGCCAGGCTGGTCTTGAACTCCAGGGCTTAAGCAATCCTCCCATCTTGGCCTCCCAAAGTGTTGGAATTACGGGCATGAGCTACCATGCCTGACCTAATACTTTATAACTTCCAATTTCAATTTCTAATATGGTTAATATTGATAGATATAACCCACATAAACAACATTCTTTGGGGTTCTCAATAATTTTTAAAAGTGTGAAAAGGTCCTAAGACCAAACAGTTTGAGAACTGCTGTCTTGCCTTGCACTTGAACCGCCACCAACCCATCCAGGGCAATTGGCCTCAGCATGTGCTTTAGTGCTGCATAGGATGGGGAGGCCACCACCTCCCGGAGCAGCTGGTTTTATCTTTGCACTACTCTGTTTGCTAAGAAGTTCTGGCAATGAGTCAAAGATCTGTCTCTCGCAGACTCCCACTGATTGGCCTTAGACCCACTCCTTGGTTTTACACGTTGCAGTTTGGAACCCTCTTCCAGGTCTGGAAGATAGTCATCGATTGCCCTTTGTGGTGGCCCCAGAGGGAATCAGCCCTTCCTTCTGGTGACTAAAGTGCAGATGCATTTTTCTGAGTCAGCCAGTGATTTGCAGGCGGCATTGCCAAGCCAGAAAACTCACAGCTGCTTTCCCAGGAACCAGAAGATCATCTCCAGCCTCACACCAAATTTGAGAAATTCATGTTGTTATTGTTTTCCCCGATAAGTTAATTTTTTTCCATTATAAATCACACAGGCTTATTAAGGAAAATAAAGAAAAGTAAAAAGAAAAGAGCCTTGAAAAGAACATTTGGTCACAATTAGCCCTGAATTTCTTGTCTTGGCATCTCTCCTTTTTGGGCTTGTCCTGAATGCCATTCTTTTCATACAATCCTTACAAGCGGATAAGTGCACCACGCCAGCCTTGCGAAGTCTGTGGGGTGACAGGGCGCCCACCGCTTGGTGGAGTGGGACAGCTGCTGGCGAGTTCATAGCTCCTTGAGGGCAGCTGAGGCAGGGCACTCAGAGGGAACAGGAAGCTCCTGCGAAGAAGCCTGATGCTTCTGCCATCTGAAGACATTTCAGTGCAGATCTCTTCCAGCTATGTGGGGTTAGAGAAGACTGACACTACTACAGCAGTGGCTGGTAAATTTCTTTCTGCATTTTTGCGGGGAGGGGTAAAATAAGAAGCTCCTCTGGGAATTCTACTTCTGAGAATCTATCCTAAGGAAATGATGAAAGATTTAGACACATTATATGTCTATCATTATTCATAAAACTTGGAAATAAAACTAAATGTTTTAACAACAAAGGTTTAGTTTTAAAACTGTGTGATTGTATATTCTGTGCTGGTTGAAAATAATAGACATTTATGAAGTCTTTAATGACATGGGAAAATTCCCAACATAGAATGTCAGTTGGTCTTGTATATGGCTGACATATATGTAGTTCCTGGATAAATATTTGTTGATCAAAAACTGAAAAATTAAGAAAACTTTAAAAAGGAAAACAAAACACATACACATGCACATACACGCACACAAAAGCAGGATACAAAACTGTATTTACAGTAGAGTCTCAATTATATAAATATTTTTGTGACAAGGTGGAAAAAAAGGTCATCTTAATCGTTGGCGCCAATATATGTCATAAGGAGAAAACTATCTTGGTGAAAACATTTAAAGGCCCAGCAGGCACAGGTGTCAGCAGACTCCCAGCTCAGAGAAGGGGAAGCTGCTTTGCATGAACCAAAGAGGAATTTGGTTTATTGCTTCTGAAAAGAAAGGGGAAGGAGGAAGTTATTGGTCAGAGTGCTCACAATTACAAATGACAAAAATTTAACTCTATCTGGCTAGACCAAAGGAAACCCAGGTATCTAGTTAGAAACGTTTGGATTCAGGGACTGGAGCTTTCCCATCCATATGTGAGCTCTCTCTTCATGTCTTGACTCTTGTTTTTCTTTATCTTGATTCATTCTCAAGCAGGCCTTCACATGGGGTGGCAAAGACACCAGGAGCAATACTGATCTTCCTATCAGAGACCCTGGGGGCAAGAGTCCTTCACTCACCAAACATCCCACAAGCCAGTCCCTGAGCATCAGTGTGACCAGAGAGGTGGGATGCACCGACTGGTCACTTGTATGGATCACTGGAACAGGGTGGGATCAGCCCCGCTCAAGCCATTTGAGAGAAGGGGTAAGGGTGGTTCCCCAAGGGAAAGCTGTTGCTTATTACCCGAGAAGCCGGGTCGAATTCAGTGAATGCTCAGCAGGCACAGAGAAAAGATGCCACCACAGGGAGTAGAGAGAAGAGAGAAGGATGAAGAAGAGAGGAGTCAGTGGAGAGACTGAGTCCGGGTGGAGTGAAGGGCCGGGGAAGCTCCCCTGTGGCAGATAGTGGTCCTTCCATTTTGAATTGTTTGCTTTGCTATGGATGTGAAACTCTTCTGTATTTCCCCTTCATCCTCCACACTGCCAGCAAATTCTACTAACCTCAAAACTGCTCTATGGGAGTGGGTTGTTTTGTTTTTGTTTGTTTTGGTTTTTTTTTGAGACAGAGTCTCGCTCTGTCACCCAGGCTGGAGTGCAGTGGTGGGATCTCAGCTCACTGCAACCTCCGCCTCCAGGGTTCAAGCGATTCTCCTGCCTCAGCCTTCCGAGTAGCTGGGACTACAGGCGCCTGCCACCATGCCCGGCTAATTACCCGGGATTGGGTTTTTGGTGGAAATTGGAGGGACTAAGTTTTGAATCTGGATCCGCACACTGCAGAACAGAGAACAATGGGGGGAGCCAGGAGCCCAGAGGCTAGCTGGCTGTGGTTAAGAGGAGGCTGTTGGAAAAGAACTGGAATTTTTTTTTGAAAAAGGGTCTCACTCTGTCTCCTAGACTGGAGTGCAGTGGTGTGAACACGGCACACTGCTGCCTCAACCTCCTGAGCTCAAGCAATCCTCCTGCCTCAGCCTCCTGAATAGCTGGGACCACAGGCATACATCATCACACCCAGCTATTTTTTTTTTTTTTTTTTTTGAGACAAGTCTCACTGTGTTGCCCAGGCTGATCCTGAACTCTGGGGCTCAAATGATCCTCCTGCCTCGGCTTCCCAAAGTGCTGAGATTACAGGTGTGAGCCACTGAACCCAGCCGGAACGGAAATCTTGAGGAGGACTTTGGATTTCCACAAGATGTGGAATTTGTATATTCATCTTTGCTATACAAATTCTGTGTTTGTGAATTTTCATTTTTATGAACTGATTATAACAAAATTTTCCAAGGGAGCAAACTTCTTCCACTCACTTATGGTCATAGCTTGCTTATCTCAGATGTTGTGTTCAGAGGCCTTCCAGCCACTTTCAGAGCCAGGTGTAGAAGCAGAGATGGAAGTGTTCGCTGATGCCGGATGGTGGATTTATCAGGTGAGTGCTAGAGAAAGTCAAAAGGGTGAGACATTTAGCCAGGCTGTATCTATTCTGTTTTGTAGAAGCCAAAATGCCAGAAAGTCTACTGCTCTCTCTCTCTCTCTCTCTCTCTGTGTGTGTCTGTGTGTGTGTGTGTGTGTGTGTGTGTGTGTGTGTAGTGTCAGCACAAACCAACTCAGTGCTTTGGGAGCAATATGGACCCAGGGCCCACATCAACTCACATAAATTAACATTCCCTGACTGTTGGGACAGACAGGCATGTAAACAACTAAGACAAAAACTGTAATAAAGGTATAACCAAAGTATCACTGGAATACTTAAGAGGCAGTATCTACTTCCTCTAAAGTTGAGAAGGGCAGAGTGGGCATGAAAGACTTCCCAGAGGTGGAATCATGGGTTGGATCTAGAAGGATGAGTAGGAATTATACAGTGAAGGATAAAAAGGAGGAAATGCATTCCAGGATGAGGGAAGAGCTTGAGTGAAGACATCTCTAAAACTGTATGAATAGTAGGAACATTTGTCTAAAAAATATATTTATTTACATGTATATATGTGGAAGAGACTATGCACCAAAATGTTAGCAATAAGCCAGGTGTGGTGGCATGCACCTGTAGACCCAGGTATTCAGGAGGCCAAAGTGGGAGGATTGCTGGAGCCTAGGAGTTCAAGACCAGACTGGGCAACATAATGAGACCCCATCTCAACACAAAGAAAAAAAATGTTAACAATAGATATTTCTGGTAGGATTATAAGTGAATTTTTAGAATTTTATTTTCCTCCCTTTAAAAATTATCCTTCTCTTCTTTTTTTATTTTTTAGTTGTAAGTGGGTATCACTCATTAATATGAAAAGTTAAAGACCTTCTGCCAAGTTTGGAAAATTTAATATAAGGCTTTATATTAGACTTCTATGTATAAAAAAAATTTTCTTGCAGTTTGAAGAGGGAAGAAAATTTGGCAGGGTGTGGTGGCACACGCCTGTAATCCCAGCACTTTGGGAGGCCAAGGCAGGCAAATCACAAGGTCAGGAGATCGAGACCACCCTGGCCAACATGGTGAAACCCCGTCTCCACTAAAAATACAAAAATTAGCTTGGCGTGGTGGCACACGCCTGTAGTCCCAGCTACTTAGGAGGCTGAGGCAGGAGAATCGCTTGAACACAGGAGGCGGAGGTTGCAGTGAGCTGAGATCTTGCCATTGCATTCCAGCCTGGTGACAGAGCAAGACTCTGTCTCAAAAAAAAAAAAAATTACAAGCAAGGGTGTTAAAAATACAACTATTTCTTTGGGCATTCATTTAACAAATATGTATTGCGTATTCTTTTGAGGTTGCTCAGATGATTCAGGCAGGGAGAGCCCTTCAAAGTCAGGCCATATAGATAAAAAATGAATGTAAGACAAGGCAGAGAGGCCAAGGACTGTGAGAGGTGGGCCGTGGCACCGTGTGTGTGTGTGTGTGTTTGTGTGTCGGAGAAAGAGCAATAATGAGCTTTTATAAATCACTGCAACGATTCCTGTCAGCATTATCCAAAAAGAGAGCAGACATCACACTGAAAGTGTGAATTCTGACCCATGGGTGGGTCATGAAATCATTTTTAATGGTCAAGACTGGAAATTTTTGTTTTGTTTTTAAATAAACTTCTCCTTTTGGAATAATTTTAGATTTACAGAAAGCATAAAATGATAGTTCAGAAAGTTTCCACATATTTTTCACCCACCTCCCCCTAATGTTAACATATTACATAACCATGGTACATTTGTCAAAGTAAGAAATTAGCATTAATATAATATCATTAACTAAACTATAGATTTTATTTGGGTTTCACCTGTTTTTTCCGCTAGTGTTCTTTTTCTGTTCTAGGTTTCCAGAATACCACATTACATTTAGAAGATTAGAATTTTTAAAAAAATGAAATGATATAAAATAGAATAGAAAATATCAGTACTTGCACAGACTAAAGTTAAGTATTATTTTATGAAAAGTTGTTTCTACTACATATGTAGGTTGTATTTCTTACTGAAGGCAGCAGTTTTTTAAAAAAGAAACAGTCTTAGAAGACACCTACAAATTAAGTATTTTTGCCATTATGAAGATTAATATTCTAGTGAAAAACAAAAAACACTTGTATACAGCATTGTGAGCACTATATCTCAAAGTCAGAAAATGCAAAGGAACCTAAGACAGTAGGACTAAGTAAGAATCAGAGGACACAGCAAGAGAGAGATCCTTTTGTTCCTTCCATAGTGATGTACTGAACAGCTTTGCCCTTTGGAATAGAACTGACTCCCTACATGCTGCTGAGTTGGATGGAATTCTTGGCTCAAGCAGCTGAACAGAATGCATCACTTGATAGAAATACACCACACACACGATCTCAGAGCCCAGCACTGCTCTGCCCATGTCCCTCTCCTAAGCCAGCCTGTGCCCCTTGTAAATGAATTAATGGCTGTGAAAGCAGTTGGTAAAAGGCAGTTGGTATGTGCACTTTGAGTGAGTCACTTTCCTTCTGGGCCTCAGTTTCCTCATCTGTAAAATGGGGCTTCCCCGTATGGCTTTTGGGAGAATCAAGTGAGAAGAAGAAAGTGTTTTATAAATTGTTAGGGGCTATACAGACCTATGTAAAAATTATTATTTCAGATGTGAATTGTCATTGGTCAACCTTTTGAGGGCAAGAATTATATTTTATTCATCTCCATACCTCTAGTGCCTACCACCATAGCCAGCCCACAGACTCATCTCCATGGGGTGATAAGGACCTGGGCACACCTTCCCTTCCCTGGACTTGCAGATGTTCGCCCAGTTCCTGAAGGCTTCCCACACCCTGTCCTGCTTCTCTATATAGCGGGAGAGATTCAGGCTAGATAAGCTCCATTGACCTTGCAGATTCGGGAGTGAGTATGGACCTTCACCAGAGCCCTGCCTAGTGAAGAGCCTCCTCAGTTCAAAGGAGGCTACTGAGACTGGTTCTGGCTTCAAATCACCCATTTCAGTTTTTTTCATTTTATTTTTATTTTTTTTTGAGACATAGGCTGTTGCCCAGGCTAGAGTGCAATGGTGCAATCTCAGTTCACTGCAACCTCCGCCTCCCAGGTTCAAACGATTCTCCTATCTCAGCCTCCCGAGTAGCTGTGATTATGGGCACTCACCGTCGTGCCAGGCTAATTTTTGTATTTTCAGTAGAGACAGGGTTTTGCCATTTTAGCCAGGCTGGTCTCAAACTCCTGACCTCAAGTGATCTGCCTGGCTTGACCTCCCAAAGTGCTGGAGTTATAGGCGTGAGCCACTGAGCCCAGCCTGAGTTTTTATTTTTATTTCTTTTTCTTTTCTTTTCTTTCTTTTCTTGTTCTTTTTTCTGGGTCTTGCTCTGTTATCCAGGCTGGAGAGCAGTGGCTCACTGCTACCTCTACCTCCCAGGCTCAAACGATCCTCCCACCTCAGCCTCTTGGGTAGCTGGGACTACAAGTGTGCACCACTATGCTGGCAAATTTTTTTGTATTTTTTGTAGAGCCAGGGTTTCACCATGTTGACCAGGCTGGTCTTGAACTCCTGGGCTCAAGTGATCTGCTTACCTCACCTCCCAAAGTGTTGGGATTACAGGATCGAGCCACCTTGCCCAGCCTATTTTTATTTCTAGTTAAAAAATACAGGCCGGGTGTGGTGGCTCACGCCTGTAATCCAGCACTTCGGGAGGCTGAGGTGGGTGGATCATGAAGTCAAGAGATCGAGACCATCCTGGCCAACTGGGTGAAACCCTGTCTCTACTAAAAATACAAAAATCATCCGGGCGTGGTGGCGGGCGCCTGTAGTCCCAGCTACTTGGGAGGCTGAAGCAGAAGAATCACTTGAACCCGGGAAGCGGAGGTTGCAGTGAGCCGAGATGGTGCCACTGCACTCCAGCCTGGCGATAGAGTGAGACTCCGTCTCAAAAAAAAAAAAAAAAAGTGTATAGTTCAGTGGTACTAAGTACATCCACATTGTTGTGCAACTACCACTACCATCCATCTTCAGAATACTTTCCACCTTGCAAAACGTAACTCTATGCTCGTTAAACAATAACCTCCTTTCTCTCCCCTACAGCCCATCCCCTGGCAACCACCATTGCACTTTCTGTCTCTATGAATTTGACTGCTCTAGATATCTCATGTAAGTAGAATCATAGAGTGTTTGTATTTCTTGACTGTCTTATTTCACTTAGCATAATATTGCCAAGGTTCATTCATGTTGTAGCATGTGCAAGAACTTTTTTCCTTTTCAAGGCTGAATAATATTCCATTGTATGTATATACCACATTTTGTTTATTCATCCATCCTTTGATGGATACTTGGGTTGTTTCCACCTTTTGGCAATTGTGAATAATGCTGCTATAAACATATGTGTACAAATACCTCTTTGAGACCGTGGTTTCAATTCTTTGGGGTATATATCCGGAAGTGGAATGGCTGGATAATATGGTAATTCTATTTTTATTTTATTTTACTTTACTTTTTTGAGATGGAATCTTGTTCTGTTGCCCAGGCTGGAGTGCAGTGTTGTGATCTTGGCTCAGTACAACCTCCACCTTCCAGGTTCAAGTGATTCTCCTGCCTCAGCCTCTTGAGTAGTGGGGATCACAGGCATGCGCCACCATACTTGGCTAATTTTTGTATTTTTAGTGGAGATGGGGTTTCACCATTTTGGCCAGGCTGGTCTTGAACTCCTGACTTCAAATGATTTGCCCGTTTTGGTCTCCCAAAGTGCTGGGATTACAGGAGTGAGCCACTGAGCCTGGCCTCTAATTTTAAATTTTTTTTTTTTTTTTCTGAGACGGAGTCTCACTCTGTCACCCAGGCTGGAGTGCAATGGCGTGGTCTTGGCTCACTGCAACCTCTGCCTCCCGGGTTCAGGCGATTCTCCTGCCTCAGCCTCCCAAGTAGCTGGGATTACAGGCGCCTGCCACCATGCCCGGCTAGCTTTTGAGTTCTTTGAGAGGAGGGAATGTTCATGATCCATCTCTGTATCTGCAGAACCCAGTATAAGACTGACACAGGGTAGGGGATGAGTGAAACCTGTTGACTGACTGAATTCACCCTAGCACAGTCTCACTGGACTCTTCAGTTTCCCACTCCTTGTTGCAACACTCAACTTTTAATTTCCATGTGCTTTGTACAGCCCTTTATTGTCAGTGTATGTGTGTCTTTATAGCTGAAGTGTGTTTCTTGTAGACAACAGATGATTGGGTCTTGTTTTTGATCCATTCAGCCACTCTGTGTCTTTGATTGGAGCGTTTAGTCCATTTACGTTCAGTGTTATTATTGATAAGTAAAGACTTACTCCTGTCTTTTTAAAATTTGTTTTCTGGTCTTCTCTTTCCTCTTTCCTTCTTTCCTGTCTTTGTTTTAGTGAAGGTGATTTTCTCTGGTGGTATGTTTTAATATCTTGCTTTTTATTTTTCGTGTACCTGTTGTATTTGATTTGAGGTTATCATGAGGCTTGCATATATTTTATAACCCATTTTTTAAACTGATGACAGCTTAACACTGATTGCATCAACTAACTAACAAGCAAGGAGAAAACTAATAAAAACTCTACACTTTACTTTTTTTTCTTTTCTTTTTTTTTTTTTTTTTTTTTTTTGAGGCAGAGTCTCTATCACTTAGGCTGGTATGCAGTGACACGATCACGGCTCACTACAGCCTTGACCTCCCAGGCTTAAGCAATCCTCCTACCTCAGCCTCCCAAATTGCTGGGATTACAGGTGCATGCCACCATTTCCAGCTAATTTCTACACTTTAGCTTCATCCCCCTGCTTTTAACTTTTTGTTGTTTCTATCTTATCGTACTGTCTATGTTGTAGTTATTATTTTTGACAGATTCATCTTTTAGTCTTTCTACATGACTACAGTGTTATAATAGTCTGTGTACTTACTGTTACCAGTGAGTTTTGTACCTTCTGATGATTTCTTATAGCCCATTAACATCCTTTTCTTTCAAATTGAAGAACTATCTTTAGCATTTCTTACGAGACAAGTCTGGTGTTGATGAAATCCCTCAGCTTTTGTGTGTCTGACTATTGTGAATAATGCTGCTTCATTATTTGAAGGATATTTTCACTGCATATACTATTCTAGGATAAATAGAATAGTATAGTCCTTCAGCACTGTAAATTTGTCATGCCACTCTCTCCTGGCTTGTAAGATTTCCACTAAAAAGCCTGCTGTCAGGTGTATCAGAGCTCCATTGTATGTTATTTGTTTCTTTCCCCTTGCTGCTTTTAGGGTCCTTTCTTTATCCTTGACCTTTGGGAGTTTGGTTATTAAATGTCTCAAGGTAGTTTTATTTGGGCTAAATCTACCTGGTTTTCTATAACCTTCTTGTACTTGAATATTGATATCTTTTTCTAGGTTTGGAAAGTTCTCTATTATTTTCCCTTTGAATGAAATTTTTACCCAGATCTCTCTCTCAACCTCCTCTTTATGGCCAATAAGTCTTAGGTTTGACCTTTTGAGGCTCTTTTCTAGATTTTTTAGTCATACTTCCTTTTTTAAAAAATTCTTTTTTCTTTTGACTCCTTTGACTGTTTATTTTCAAATAGCTTGTCTTCAAGCTCACGAAATCTTTCTTCTGCTTGATCAATTCTGTTAAGAGACTCCTGCATTCTTCAGTATATTAATTGTATTTTTCAACTCCAGAATTTCTGCTTGACACTTTTAAGTTATTTCAATCTCTTTGCTAAATTTATTGGATAGGATTCTGAATTCCTTCTCTGTATTATCTTGAATTTCGCTGAGTTTCCTCAAAACAGCTATTTTGAATTCTTCTTCTAAAAGGTCACATATCTCTATTACTCTGGGATTGGTCACTGGTGCCTGATTTAGTTCATTTGGTGATCTCATGTTTTCATAGATGGTCTTGATGCTTGTGGATGTCCATTGCTGTCTGGGCATTGAAGAATTAAGCATTTATTGTGGTCTTCATAGTTTGGGCTTGTTTGCACCTGTACTGGAAAGGCTTTCCAGGTATTTGAAGGGACTTGGGTGTTGTGATCCAAGGTTTTTTTTTAAATCACTGCAGCCATGTTTGCCTTAGGGACAACCCCAAGCCCAGTAACACCATGGCTCTTACAGACTCATAGAGGTAGTGCCTTGGTGGTCTTCAATAAGATGCAGAAGGATTATCCAGATTACCAAGTAGAGACTCTTGCTCCCTTCCTTTACTTTCTCCCAAACAAATAAGGTCTCTCTCTGTGTGCTGAGCTGCCTGGAGCTGGAAGAGGGGTGATACAAGCACCTCTGTGACTACTACCATTGGGACTGCACTGAGTCAGACCTAAAGCCAGTACATAACTGGGTCTTGCCCAACAGCCACAGTAACTACTGCCTGGTACTTCCTATGTTCACTCAAGGTCCTAGGGCTCTACAATAGAAGCCAGCCAGGCTTGTGTCCTTCTCTTCAGGGCAGTGAGTTCCCCTGACTCCAGGTGGGTTCAGAGATGCCGTCCAGGAGCCAGGCCTAGAGTCAGAAACCTTAGGGAGCTACCTGGTGCTCTATTCTACTGTGACTGAGCTGGTACCCAAGACACAAGACAAGTTCTTCATACTCTTCCCTCCCTTTCCACAAGCAGAAGAATCTCTCCCTGTGGCCACCATGTGCCAGGCCCACAGCAAGTACTGCCTGGCTACCACCAATGTTCACTCAAGACCCAAGGCTCTTCAGTCAACTTGTGGTGAATGCTGCTGGGCCTGGGACTCTCCCTTTAGGGCCCTGGTCCCAGGAAAGGTCCAGATATGCCATCCACAAGCCAAGGCCTGGAATCAGGAACCCCAAGAGCCTGCTTGGTGCTCTACCCTACTGTGGCTGAGCTGGTACCTAACTGCAAGACAAAGTCCTTTCCACTCTTTTCTCAAGCAGAAGGAGTCTCTCCCTTTGGCTACCATAGCTGGGAATGTGCTGGGTTTATACCTGAAGCCAGCACATCTCTGAATCTCACCCAAGGCCCATGGTGAGTACCGCCTGGCTATCCCTGCTGTTTATTCAGGACCCAAGGACTCTATAGTCAGCAGATGATGATGAATTCTGCCATTAGTGGGTTCTTTTCCTCAAGGCAGCATGTTCCCTTCTGGCCCAGGGTGTGTATAGAAATGTCATCCAGGAGCTAAGGCCTGGAATGGGGTCCTCAGGATTCTACCTGTTGCCCTATCCTACTGTGGCTGAGCAAGTATCTAAGTTGCAAGACAGAGTCCTCTTTACTTTTCCCTCTCCTCTCCTCAAGTGGAAGGAAGAAGTCTCTCCTGGAGCCGTGAGCTGTGCTGCCTGGTGCTGCGGGAGAGGTAGTGCAAGCATTTCCTTGGTTACCCCGGCCAGTGTCTCACTAGGTCACATGCCCCCGAAGTCCACTGGCTCTGATCCTGGAACAGCACCCGGACTTGCCGAGGAATTGCAGTCTTTGTGGCTTAGATTGCCTCTCAAGTTTACTTAGAATCCCAGAGCATTTTAGCCCACAGTGATGAGGCTTGCTGGAACTCAGGTCTCAGCTACTGGGATAGACAATTCCCCACCCAGATAGGGCTGGTCTAAATGCTCTTCCATGCTTCCATGGGTGCTGGCTGAGTTTTGCATGGTGTTGCTTCCCTCTGTGACAGGGTGGCAGTGAGTTCCAATGCAAAGTGTGCCACAATCACTGTGCTTTCCCTCCCCCAAACACATAGATTCTCTCTCCATGCCACGTGGCCACTGCCAGGGGATGGAAGAGGGGATGCAATTCGAGATTGTTTTTTCTACCCTTTTATGTGCTCTTTAAGTAATATGAAGTTAAAACCAGGTACTATGATAACTCACCTGATTTTTGGTTCTTATGAAGGTGATTTTTTTGTGTGGATGGTTGTTCAATTTGGTGTTCCTGTGGGGAGGACAATTAGTAGAGGCTTTTATTCAGCCATCTTGCTCCACCTCCTCCTCTGCAATAGTCAACTTTTTTTTTTTTTTTTTGAGATGGGGTCTTGCTATGTTGCCCAGGCTGGTCTTGAACTCCTAGGCTGCTCAAGGAATCTTCCCATCTCAGCCTTCCAAAGTGCTGGGATTACAGGCATGAGCCACCGTGGCTGGCCTGCAATAGTCAACTTTTAATGCCCCCACTGAGATCTTAGACTAGGATCACTTGGCTGCAAGGAACAGGAACCCTTTTAAACCAGCTCAAGAAAAAGGGGTGTGTATCAGTCAAGCTTCAAGTGCAGAAAACAGAAATCACTCTAGCTATGGTAAATGGAAGAGGATTTAAAAGGAAATGAGATGTTTATGAAGTTGTTGCAAAGTTAGGAAGAGTGAGCTGTAGGCTAGACCTCCAGGAATAATCCCCAGAATAATACTGCAAAAACTGGCTGGCCACTGGAGCTGCCATCTCTTTTACCATAAGAGAGGTGGAGAATCAAAAAACCATCGACGGAGCTACCGATGTTCAAGAATACACTATTATAGTTGCAACTGAAGAATCAGAATGCTGCTGCTGCTGCTGTAGATAACTCCTTTTTAAAATTTTAATTTTACATTAAAAAATTTAGGCCAGGCATGGTGGCTCACGCCTGTAATCCCAGCACTTTGGGAGGCTGAGGTGGGTGGATCACCTGAGGTCAGGAGTTCAAGATCAGCCTGACCAACATGGTGAAACCCCATCTCTACTAAAAATACAAAATTCACCAGGTGAGGTGGCAGACGCCTATAATCTCAGCTACTCAGAAGGCTGAGGCAGGAGAATTGCTTGAACCCAGGAGGTGGAGGTTGCAGTGAGCTGAGATCGCGCCATGGCACTCCAGCCTGGGCAACAAGAGTGAAACTTTGTCTCAAAAAAAAAATTTTTATTTTTTATTTTTGTGGGTACATAGTAGGTATATACATTTATGAGGTATATGGAATATTTTGCTACAGACAAACCATGTGTAATAATCACACCAGTGTAAATGAGATATCCATCACCTTAAGCATTCATCCTTTATGTTACAAATAATCCAATTATACTCTTTTAGTTATTTAAAATGTACAATTAAATTATTATTGGCTATAGTCACCCTGTTGTGGTATCAAATACTAGAGCTTATTCATTCCAACTATTTTTTTGTACTCTCTAACCACTATTCCCCTCACCCCACCCCCACCCCGCTACTTTTTCCGGCTTTTAGTAACTGATATGGTTTTGCTGTGTAACATCCAAATCTCATCTTGAGTTCCCAAGTGCTGTGGGAGGGACCCAGTGGGAGGTAATTGAATTATGGGGGCAGGTCTTTCCCATGCTGTTCTTGTGATAGGGAATAAGTCTCACAAGATCTGACAGTATTATAACAGGGAGTTTTCCTGCACAAGCTCTCTTTGCCTGCTACCATCCATGTAAGATGTGACTTGCTACTCCTTGTCTTCTGCCATGATTGTGAGGCTTCCCTAGCCATGTGGAACTATAAATCCAGTAAACCTTTCTTTTGTAAATTGCCCAGTCTCAGGTATGTCTTTATCAGCAGCGTGAAAACAGACTAATACAGTAACCATCATTCTATTCTCTAGCTCCATGAGTCCAATTGTTTTAATGTTTAGCTCCCACAAACAAGTGAGAGCATGTGAAGTTAGACAACTGCTCTTGACACCCACAAAGTTAGTGACTGGTCACTGAGACACTGCTGCAGGAAAACCCAATCTCCCTAACTTTTCTTCCTGGCAGCAATAGACAAAGCAGCAGGAAGACAATATCTGCCCAACTTCTGCTTTCCCAACCACCCACGAGTGCCTCTAATTGGTGGAACCTAATTTGGATATAAAATCTTAATTCTAAGGAAGTCTAAAAAAATGTTATTTCTATCTTTCCAGTCTCTGTAGTAGAAGGTACACTAAAAGGAGCTTGGAATACAGGTTGAGCACTAATACACCACATCCACCCCAGGGGGTATATTGCTTAATGAACAATCTAACCACCAGGACCAAAAGTGCAGTCAAGCCTCCTGGGGACTGATATGGAGCAGCTGATTGTTGAAGCCACTCTGGTTTTCTTTTGTGGGCCCACCTTATCTCTGATCTCTACTTATCTCTGTTCATCTTCTCAGCTTTCCTTTTTTTTTTTTTATGGACAACTTTTTTTTTTTTTTGGCTTTCTCATGGTTTTTCTCTATACTAATGTCATAGGACTTACAGTTTTCTCTATACTAATGCTTACTAAATAAAGTCTTCAGTTTGCTATGGCACCCTACACTCCCATTCTACATTGCCTTTCTAATAAAGCACTTGGTACCATATGGCTGGCTCTATTTTTCATTACCTAATTCCAAATTCCACAGAAAGAGAGAATCTGATTGATCTAACCTGAATCAGATGCTCATCCCTGGTCCATTCAGCCGGAAGGATGGGACTTTGTGTAACGTAAAGCTCTGCCATTCTACAGGTATGGTCAAACTAAGTTCTTTAGAAAGAAATATGAAAATTGAGGCAAAAATAGACATGTCTACTTTACTAAATTTTCATCTCCACGAATTGCTGTAACCCCTTTAGTTCCATTCTTAGGATGTTATAGTTAGTTCTCATTATTCACACATTAGCACCTTCCATATGGCTAGCCATGCAATAGCATTTTTAAGCTTTATTGAGGTATAATTTACATACCAGAAAATTTGCCCAATTTAAGTGCACAGTGATTTTTAATAAATCTATGCAGTTGTATGAAGATCACTGCAATACAACTTTAGAACATTTCCAATACCCCACAAAGTTTCCTTGTACCTGTTTGTAGTCAATCACTGCTCCTACCCCCAAACAACAACTGATCTGTGCTCTGTCTTTATAGATTTTCCTTTTTAAAGAAATTTCATGTAAACGGAATCAATCCATATGTAGCAAAGTAGAGTTTTGATAAATGTCTGTTGATAGACTGGTGTGCTAAATTTTTAAAGAGCCCTGTAATCCTCCTCACTTTCCTCATCCCATTTCCCAGTGTGTCTATTCCTTTTCAGTGACTTAGTCTGAGTTTTATTTCTGTCCATGGATTACGAACATGCCATTATCTGATGAGGTTGTTTCAACCAGCTGGTTATACTCTTCCCTACTTTCTCCACTCTTTCAGGCCACAGAGAATATTCTTTTTTTTTTTTTTTTGAGATGGAGTCTCACTTTTGTCACCTAGGCTGGAGTGCAGTGGCAAAATCTTGGCTCACTGCAGCCTCCGCCTGCTAGGTTCAAGCGATTCTCCTGCCTCAGCCTCCCGAGTAGCTGGGATTACAGGCGCCCACCACCATGCCCAGCTAATTTTTGTATTTTTAGTAGAGACAAGGTTTCACCCTATTGGCCAGTCTGGTCTTGAACTCCTGACCTCAGGTGATCCACCTGCCTTGGCCTCCCAACGTGCTGGGATTACAGGTGATTACCTATCATTCAAGAGTGAGGGAAAAGCTGGGTGTGGTGGCTCATGCCTGTAATCTTAGCACTTTGGGAGTCTGAAGTGGGGAGGATCACTTATGCCTAGGAGTTCAAGACCAGCTGGGCAACAGAGGGAGATCCTGCCTTTACAAAAAGAAACACCAAAAAATTAGCTGAGCAGGGTGGCGAGTGCCTGTCATCCCAGCTACTCAGCAGGCTGAAGGCTGAGGTGGGAGAATTGCTTGAACTCAGGAGGTCGAGGCTGCAGTGAGACAAGATCATGCCACTGCACTCCAGACTGGGTGACAGAGTAAGACCCTGTCTTAAAAAAAAAAAGAAAAAGTGAGGGAAAAATAAAATCATTTTTAGACATGTACAAAAACTAATTAAAAAGAATTCAAGAGGAATGATCAGTGAGTGTTAAAGTATATTGAAGGTTTCATCTTACTTTGGAGGAGGATGGAGACACTGACAATTTATGAAAGTTTATAGCTAAACTTATAAATATCTTTTTTAAGGATAATAATTTAAAGAATAGAAATACAATTTTTATCTTCTAAGGCATCAGTGGGGCAGAGGGAAGCCAAGAAAATGTTATCAATCCAACAGAATACAGAAAAGAACAATAAAGAAGCAAAATAGGCCAGGTGTGGTGGCTCACGCCAGTAATCCCAGCACTTTGGGAAGCTGAGGTGGGTGGATCACCTGAGGTCAGGAGTTCGAGACCAGCCTGACCAATATGATGAAACCCCATCTCTACTAAAAATACAAAAATTAACTGGGTGTGGTGGGGTGTGCCTGTAATCCCAGCTACTCAGGAGGCTGAGACAGGAGAATTGCTTGAACCTGGGAGACGGAGCTTGCAGTGAGCCGAGATTGTGCGACTACACTCCAGCCCGGGCAACAGAGTGAGACTCCGTCTCAAAAAAAAAGAAGCAAAATAGTAAAAAGAAAACATTTAAGATAATAGAAATGAACATAGCAATAATCACTATTAAACAAGGAATATTTATTGAGTACCTAATAAGTACGGCACTGTTCCAAGCTATAGAGATATAGTAGTGAGTAAAACAAACTCCCCACACTTACGAAGCTTACATTTTCGTGGAGAGACATGTTCTAATACAGGAAGACACAATGTAGTGAAACAGATTAAACTCACCTATACAAATCCGAAAACTATCATTGGATAAAAATAGAATCTAGCAATTGTGCTACTCACAAAAGATAATTTTTTTTTTTTTTTTTTTTTTTGAGATGGAGTCTCCCTCTGTCACCAGGCTGGAGTGCAGTGGCACAATCTTGGCTCACTGCAACCTCTGCCTCCCGAGTTCAAGCAATTCTCCTGCCTCAGCCTCCCGAGTAGCTGGGACTACAGGCACATGCCACCACTCCTGGCTAATTTTTGTATTTTTAGTAGAGATGGGGTTTCACCTTGTTGGCCAGGATGGTCTCGACCTATTGACCTCGTGATCCGCCCCCCTCGGCCTCCCAAAGTGCTGGGATTACAGGCATAAGCCTCCGCGCCTGGCCTAAAGATACAATGTTAAAAGACACAAATCACCCAAATCATAAGCCTAACAACAGAGAATCACCACATAAAGCAAAAAGGGAGAAATTGACAAATGCACAGTTATATATATTTGGAGATTTTTTTATCACATTTTTACATTAAGTTGATGGATCATTAACTTAAGTTGGAACATTAAGTTAATAGACACTGGAACGATGTAGTTAATATACTTGATATAATAGAATAGACACTGGAACAATGTAGTTAATATACTTGATATAATAGAAATAGAATGCTGCATCCAACAAATAGAGAATATGCATTCTTTTAAAATATGCAGTAGAACATGTACAAGGGCAAAAGAAAGTCTCAAGAAAGTTTAAAAAGATGTTACACAAAGCATGTCTCCTGACCACAATGAAATTAAATTAGAAATAATATATTTATTAAGCATGTATTATACACCAGGTAATTTTCTAGAAGCTGGGCACACAGCAACAAACAAATGAGATGAAGTCCTACTGTCATGAAGCTTGCACTCTGAGGGCAAGAGGACAGATGATAAAAAAATTTCAAAAAATATTTAGGCTGGGCGTGGTGGCTCACGCCTGTAATCCCAGCATTTTGGAAGGCTGAGGCAGGTGGATCACTTGAGGTCAGGAGCTCAAGACCAGTCTGGCCAACATGGTGAAACCCTGCCTCTACTAAAAGTGCAAAAATTAGTTGGGCATGGTGGCACGCACCTGTAATCCCAGCTATTTGGGAGGCTGCGGCAGCAGAACCACTTGAACCTGGGAGGCGGAGGTTGCAGTGAGCTGATATTGCGCCACTGCACTCCAGCCTGGGCAACAGAGCAAGACTCTGTCTCAAAAAAAAAAAAAACAAAAAACCATGGTGGTTACTCAGACAATAGAATTATCTTTACAATAAAGGATTTCCAAAATGACAGATGAGAAAGTGTATATTAAACACCTTTAATAAATATTCTGTAAAACAATAAGAAAGAAAATTTAGTTGGACACTGGTATCTCCTAATTTATGTATCTTGGTCAGCTTCTCACAAGCTTACCTAATTGTTTATATACTTTATGCTTATTAAAGTATACTTTTTTTTTTTTAAAAGAAAAGCCTCTCTGATGTAACATTTGAGCAGAAACCTGAAAGGAGTGAGGGAGCAAGATATGCAGCTATGTAGGGGAAGAAAATTCCATGCAGAGTGAATAGCAAGATCAAAAGCCCTGAGTTGGGAAGGTGCTTGCCATGTTCAAGAAACAGCAGTGAAAAGATAGTTAAAACAAAACAAAACAAAGCATACATTTGGAAACTTACAAAACACACTGAACCATTAAGGAACAGTTTTTGGCTATAAGTAAAAGAGTCCTGAGAAACAACAGCTTTAAAAAATTTACTTCTCTTTCTCCTAATAGAAATTCTGGAGGCAGGTGGTTCTTGGCATTAGGTTGATGACTCAAAGTACTTAGTTCAAGATCTTTGTGATTTTGGGCCCAGCACTGTGGCTGATGCCTGTAATCCCAGCAGTTTGGGAGGCTGAGGTGGGTGGATCATTTGAGGTAAGGAGTTTGAGACCAGCCTGGCCAACATGTTGAAACCTCATCTCTACTAAAAATACAAAAATTAGCCGGGTGTGGTGGTGGGCGCCTGTAATCCCAGCTAATTGGGAGGCTGAGGCATGAGAATCGCTTGAGCCCAGGAGACGGAGTTTGCAGTGAGCTGAAATTGCACCACTGCACTCCAGCCTGGGTGACAGAGTGAGACTCTGTCACACACACACACACACAAAATTATTTTTCTTGGCCTTTTCTTCATGGTTTCTGAATAGCTGCTCCAGCTCCAGCCTTTGTGTGTACACTCAAGGCAGGAGGAAAGAGGAAGAATTAGGAAATATAAAACGTCTCCAGAGCTCTTCCTTTCTTCTTCTTCTCCCCCTTCTCTCCTTTGGCCCCCTATCAGTTTTCTATATCTCAGCAACAAATTACCACAAACTTAGTGGGTTACAACAACACATATTCATTATCTGACAGTTTCTGTGGGTCAGGAATCCGGAAATGGCTTAGATGGGTCTTTTGCTCAGGGTCTCATAGGCTGCAATCATGACATCGGTGGGCTGCATTCTCATCAGCAGTTTCCAAGCTCCCTCAGGTTGTTGGCAGAATTCATTTCCTTGAAGCCATAGAACTCGTGACGGTATGCTTCTTAAAGGCCAGAAAGAGAGCAAAAGTAGGTCTGAGTTTGGGAACACTGGCATCTATTACAATGAGTGCTAATGCTTAGATCTTAAGAAGGGTTTCATTTGCGCCAGGTGAGTACAGTGGTGGGTCTCGGTCATGCAAGTGTAGCTTTGGTTCACTCCTGCGGACTACACGTGCCCGCCACCACGCCCAGCTAATTTTTTTTTTTTTTGTATTTTTAGTGGAGACAGGGTTTCACCATGTTAGCCGGGATGGTCTCGATCTCCTGACCTCGTGATCCGCCCACCTCAGCCTCCCAAAGTGTTGGGGATTACAGGCATGAGCCACCGCACCTGGCCTAGATCTTAACATTTAAATGTTGACTCTCGCTCTGTTGCCAGGTTGGAGTGCAGTGGCCTGATCTCGGCTCACTGCAACCTCCGCCTCCTGGATTCAAGCAATTCTCCTGCCTCAGCCTCCCGAGCAGCTGGGACTACAGGCACACGCCACCACACCCGGCTAATTTTTTTTTTTTTTTTTTAGTAGAGATGGGGTTTCACCATGTTGCCCAGGCTGGTCTTGAACTCCTGAGCTCAGGCAATCCACCCACCTTGGCCTCCCAAAGTGCTAGGATTACAGGCTTGGGCCACCGTGCCAGGCCAGATGTTCACATTTAAATACTGTTCTTCATTGAAAACAATCAGAGCTCTTTGGAGTAATGGCTCATTTGAAGGCTGGGTCAAAGAAAGTGTAAGAAGAGCTTAGAACATCTTGGACCAAAAAGCAAGGAAGAGCTCAAAGAACGATGAGGACTTGTCAAAAGGATCCTGAATGGTACAACCATTTTGGGAAACAGTTTGGCAATTTCTTATAAAGTGAAATACAGCAAGTCCTTGAATAATGTTATTTTGTTACAATGTTGATGAGAAAAAAACAAATAACTTCTTGGTCTGGGTCACCAGTGTAGTTTGGACTCCGTTTTCTCTGTGTACTCTAGCTTCCTCCCACATCCCAAAGATGTGCACATTAAGTTAACTGGCATGTTTCAATTGTCCTAGTCTGAGTGAGTGTTGGTGTGCATGGGAGTGCACCCTGGAATAGCTTACGTAGCATCCTATACATAGTTGGTTCCTGCCTTGCACCTTAAGCTGCTGGGATAGGCTCTGGCCACTCTCGACCCTGAACTGGAAAAATTGGGTAAATAATGATCTTACTTGTTTATTTTTGAGACACGGTCTCACTCTGCTTCCTGGGCTGGAGTGCAGTGGCATGATCACGGCTCACTGCAGCCTCGACCTCCTAGGCTTAAGTGATCTTCTGCCTTTGTCTCCCAAAATGCTGGGATTACAGGCATGAATCACTGTGCCCAGCCTCTTGCTTTTTGTTTTGTTTTTGAAACAAGGTCTCACTTTGTCGCCCAGACTGAAGTGCAAAGGTGTGCGGTCATGGCTCACTGTGGCCTTGACCTCTGGGGCTTAAGTGATCCTCCCACCTTAGCCTCCCGGGTAGCTGGGACTATGGGACTACAGGTGTGTGCTGACATGCCTGGCTAATTTTTTGTATTTGGGTTTTTTTTTTTTTTTTTTTTTTTTGTAGAGATGGGGTTTTGTCATGTTATCTTGGCTGGTCTCAAACTCCTGGGCTCAAGCGATTTGGCCTCCCAAAGTGCTGAGATTACAGGCATGAGCCAAGGCACCTGGTCTGGCCTCTTTTTATTAATCTTTCTTAAATGTATGTATAGGTCACATTGATTTCAATGTTTGGTATTAGAGGTGTTTTGGTCTTTATTTAGAAGTTTGGTAATGTCTTGTGACGAGAAATATGCCACAGGAACTCAACTCTTATTTATATCAATTAGCCAGCCTATGGTAAAATTGGTTTTGTTATACATTGTTTTGCCTAAAGTTGCAGAACCCATTGATGGCATTAAGTGAGGACTTACTGTATGCACTTATCCTACTTATTTATTCCACTTCTAGCCTATCTCTGATTTCAGCTGCAGCTTTGGTGGACAGTTTCACTTCTCATCCTGCTAGCAATTCCTAGCATAGAGCAGTCACCTTTGATTAGAGATTGTATTAGTTTCTCATGGATGCTGTAACAAATTATCAAACACACAGTGGGCTTAAAACAATACACATTTATTTTTATTTATTTTATTTTTTGAGATGGAGTTTCACTCTTGTCTCCAGGCTTAAGTGCAATGGCACAATCTCGGCTCACGGCAACCTTCACCTCCTGGATTCAACTGATTCTCCTGCCTCAGCTCCCGAGTAGCTGGGATTACAAGCATGTGCCACCACGCCCAGCTAATTTTGTATTTTTAGTAGAGATGGGGTTTCACCATGTTGGCCAGGCTGCTCTTGAACTCCTGACCTCAGGTGATACACCTGCCTCGGCCTCCCAAAGTGCTGGGATTACAGATGTCAGCCACTGTGCCTGGCCAACAATACACATTTATTATTTCACAGTTCTGTAGTTCAAAAGTCCTAAATGGATGTCAGTGGGCTAAAATTAAGGTATCATCAGGATACCGTCTCCTCCTTTCCAGAGGCTCCAAGAGAGGATCCATTTTCTTGCCTTTTCCATTTTCTGGAGTCTGCTCCTAAAAGCTGGAGAGTGCCTTTCCCCAAATCCTTAATTTAGTCACATCTGCAGAGTCCTTTTGTCATGGAAGGTAACATATTCATAGTTCCCGGGGATTGGAATGTGAACATTCCATTGGATGAGCCATTATTCTGCCTAGTGCAGAGATCACGAAAAGACAATCCAGATTAGAGTCAATTTACTGGGTTAGGATCCTGGGTTAAGTTACTTAACCCCTCTGTGCCTCAGTTCCCTCATCAATAAGATGGGTGAGGATAACAAGAGTATCTACCTTAGAGGGTAGAGGTTTAAAGACAGTGTTTGTAAAGTGCTCAGAACAGTACCTGGCACATAGTAAGCACAATATGAACATTTATTAAATACATTTTTTTTTTCGAGATGGAGTTTTGCTCTTGTCGCCCAGGCTGGAGTGTGGTGGCGCAATCACAGCTTACTACAACCACCGCCTCCTGGGTTTCAGCAATTCTCCTGCCTCAGCCTCCTGAGTAGCTGGGATTACAGGTGCCCGCCAGTACGCCTGGCTAATTTTTGTATTTTAGTAGAGATGGGGTTTCGCCATATTGGCCAGGCTGGTCTCAAACTCCTGACCTCAGGTGATCTGGCTGCCTTGGCCTCCCAAGTGCTGGGATTACAGGCGTGAGCCACCATGCCTGGCCTTATTAAATATATTTTAACAACATATTGATACTTACGTATATGTCAAGCACTGTTTTAGGTGCTGAGGATATGGAAAGGAATATGACTTGCTGTCAAGGAACTCAAGAAATTAGATACACAAATGCAGTTACTGCCATAAAAGGCATAGAAATACTATAGAATTACAGTCTTGTTAAGGCTTAGGGAAACTTCAGAAATATTAGTCGAATGAATATGAATATGAATGACATTTTAGCTCAGCTTTGTACAATGAATAGCTGTTGGCCAGTCAGATAAGTAGGGAAGAGCTCGTAGACATGAAGAAATGTGTATTCAAATAACGTTAATATTTCAGTGTGGAGCAAAAAATAAATGACGTGAGACAAAGCTAGAAAGGCTAGTGTAAGCAGTGAGGTAATAAAGTGCCAAATTCAGGAGTTTGAACTTTATCCTGAAAGCAATAAAATCCTTTCGGTGTTTAAACGGGAGGACATCATCAGATTTGTGCTTTTATAAGGCTACTCAGATAACCAGTGAGAAAAATAGATTGAATTTGAAGAGACTAAAGGTTGCTCCAGTTGTTCAGGTGGTGGTAGTAGAAGACGACGCAGGCAAGGACTTGAAAAATATTTAGGAGAAGCTACAAGACTTGGTGTCCAACTTGATATGGATGTTGAAAGAGGAAGAATGGGGATTAGTGTGTCTAGGTTCCTGGCTTAGGGGACTGCTGAGTGGGTGGCCCATTCATTGAGAACGGAAAGGAGCGTAAGAAGCAATTTTGGGGGGGAAATAATAATAATAGCCAACATTCTAAAGGGCTTAATTGTTAATATTACCATGGTAAAACTGAGGCTTAGGAAGACCTAGTTAAGGTACTACTTATTCTTACAGAAAAATTACGGCTTAGAAATGTCAAGCTCCTATCAGTAATATTTGAATAGCTAGGATTTCAAGCAAGGCAACCTGATTCCGGACTCAGCCTTTCTAATGCTGTCTTCAGTTTCGCACATGTTGAATCTGAGGTACGACGAGTATGCAGGTAATGCTGCTTGGGAGGTATTGGGAAATACACAATCTGAGCTCAGGAGAAAGCTTTGGGTCGAAAGTACCCTCCACGGTAGGGGAAAAAACGTGAAAGGAAGCCCATTCTTTTCGTATGTCAGTTCACAGTAGTTCAAACTTCTCCGTTATAATTTGTCTTCCTCCCACCCCTGCCCTCTCTCCCACCTCCCACACAAAGAAAACATAATACATATCTGGCTCTGAGATCACACGACATCGGATAGTTTTCAAATTCAGCCCTTGACAACAAGCTCATAGATGCGGTGGTGCTTTGTTAACCTGAAAAGGACCCTCAGCGCCGGAAGTTAGCCGTCTTTCTCCATCCTGACTACTACAGTAGCCCTCCCAGAAATCGTCCCAAAATTGTCTGGTAGAAACGCCGCACGGAAACAGCCCGCCACGGACAGCGGACCGAGAAGAGTGACGCGACGCGATGACGTCACGCAGCAGCCGGGTGATTCCCCAGCCTCTGGCGTCACGCGCCGATGACGTAATCCCAGGCGTTCGCCCTTATGCGGGCCAGGGTTTGGCCTCGCTCCCACGGGTCGGTCAGGCCCTCCCCGCCCCCTCCCACCTACGGGAGGCGGGGCGGGCACGGCTCCGCCGGAGCCACCGCCGCGCTGAGAAGGGGGAGGAGGGGAGGGGGAGGAGGGGGGGGGGGGGGGGGGGGGGGGAGGGGGGGGGGAAAGGGCAGAGGGGAGGGGGGGGCGAGGAGGAGGAGGAGGGGAGCCAGTGAACTAGGCGGTCAGGCCTGCCAGGCGGCGTACAATAGCGCGGCTGTGGGCGGGGGAGGCGGCTACCCCGCGGCTGCAGCCGGAGCCGAAGGTGGCGGCTGCACAGTAGACGCCCCCTCACGGCTTCCCCCACACGCTCCCGCCCCCTCGCTCGCCCATCGCGCCTCCCTCACAGGCTCTGCAGTCCTCCCCCACAGACGCTTTCCCCCTCGGACTCTCATTCCCTTTTCCACGGAGCCCCGCGCTCTCGTGAGCCCCTTCGAAGAACCTGGTCTCCGCATCCATTTCCCACCTCCTGCCTCAGAGGCCATCCGAGCCCTTAGCACCTCGCCCTTCAGCGCCCCCGTTGCCTCGCTCCCTCCCGCCCCCATCATCCCTTCCCTCGCAGTTCCCCGGTCCTGAGGGGATCCCCGGCACGGGCGGCGCGGCGGCAGCAGGAGGGAGAAAGTGAAGCGGTAGCTCGCGCACACTCGCGCTCTCACTCCCGGCTAGGCGGCACCCACCACCGGGAGGAGGAGCAGGAGGAGCCGAGAGGAGCTGAGCGAGCGCGGAAGGTGAGAGCGGGCCTCCCGCCCGGTAGCCCTCGCGTCCCGGGCTGCCAGGGCTGGGGCGCGGGGGGGGGGGGGACTGGTGGAGTGGGGGTCTGGGCCCGTTTATCTCGCGTTGCGGGGCCGGGCGTCTAGGCGGGCGGAGGCGCCAGGTAAGGTGAGGCGGGCGTCGCCCCGCGAGGCCCGCTCCCGTCGGGCCAACAAAGGCCCCCTGTGCGCGCACCGGCGGGGTCGCGGGTCTCAGACGCCGGGCGATTCGAGAGACCTGGGAGAGGGAAGGGGCGGGGCACGGCCAGGCCAGGCTGGACCCGGGAGGCCATACGAGTACCGGTCCGGGACCGAGTCCGTCCCGAACTTCGCAGTCCTGCAGCGCTCACCCTGTCCCGCTACGAGGAGGCACAGCAAAGCGGCGCCCAGTTCCTTCCGCATGGAATAAATGACCCCTTCCAGGTTTGGGCAGTCACCTTTAGGGTTCTACTCCCTGAAAAATAAGGGCTGGTAGGACTTGACTTACGCAGCCCCTCCCCCACCCCAGAATATTCTGTAACTTGGGAAGTGAAAAACAACCGGGGAAGGAGATTTATAGTTATTTTATGTTCATTATTCCATTTGAAAAGACATGGTTGTTGTAGCCTTCGCTATCCTTTTTCAGCAGTACACATTACTGGCAGTGTTTTTGAAGAATACTTGAGAAGTAGTGGGTGTTGGCGTTGTAAGCAACGTCCTTGGTTTTTAAACCCCTTGGATAATTGCTCTACTCTTACAAAAACTGTGAACAGTGAAGGGAAGGGTTAGTTCCGTGGTTACTAATAAAAATTCAGATTCATTAGTCTTGACTTTAAGAATTGTTCCTGAGAAAAATCTTTAATTTTGCCTCCTACATTTTTGGGTTCTCTTTCAACTCTGTCAGGAGAAAGTGGGAATTATCAGTACAGATATACCTTATCTCTCTTACCTTGTGGCTTCATCTACTTCTTGTGTGACCTTGAGCAGGTCACTTCCAGCCTTAAAAGCTCCAGAAGTTTGGTTTTATGCCCCAAAACGGGCAAGTAGCAAGCACCGACTCAGCTTTCAGGAGTTCGCTGAAGAATTCCCACACTGTGAAGTCTTTGCTGGCCTCCATCCTGTCTTTCCTCTCAGGCAGAACTGACTTCTTCCCACTGGCCTGGTGGGATTTCTACCACAGCACTTATAACATTTTGGTTCCTATTTGGAAAATTCTAAATCAGGTGCGTATAAAAACCCCCCACCTCAACTAGAAACTATGCCTTTCAAAAAGGGTTTTGGGAACATTGACTCTGAAAACATCCCATACTTTCCCGGAAGCTTATCCATACTCTTAACTACATGAGCTCATGGGTCTACCTTGGTAAATTTGCTTGTTCAGTCAATTCGTTTATCCAACATTACTGGAGTTTGGAGAGCTACTATGTTTCAGGCCTCTTGCTAAGGCTGTGGGGATTCAGTCTATTAAGATATTCCCTGTCTTCAAAGAGCTCAAAGTCTAATGGGTGAGGTAGACAAGTAAACAATGAAGGTCTGCCCTAATCTCTGGGGGACTCCAGTTGTACAGGTAGTAGTGTGCAATAATTGAGGCTGCTGGACCTGTTTTACGAGTCTTCTCTTGGCCAAAGTGAGTCCTGCAGGGAAGGTGACCTGCCTCATCCATAAGAGGGCATTTGGTAAAAAGCTTGTTCAGTTCAATTCAATATACATTTACTAAGCACATGTTTTGAGTCCCTGTGCTAGGTTTGAAGGAAACAGTGCCTCAAAGGAAGGTACTGTGCATCCAGAAAGATTTCTGTAAAACAAAACCTTACCACATCAGCGCCCCCTACCCCTGACCCTTCATATTCTGAAGATAAATTTCAGACTAATGGAATAAGAAACTCTCAGGGATCAGACCACTGCCTGCCTTTGCAGCCTCACTTTCTGTGGCTCCCCTGCCACTCTCATCTTCGCTTTTGCATGTTCTGTTTTCTTCCTGGAATGCTTCCCTTCCACCCCTTACCTGCCTGTGGAGATGTCCTTGTTGGGCCTCTGGGATGCAGTCCCTTAGTCTCTCCTTTTCCTGCATAGAATGAGTTGCTCTTCCATCCTCTGGCTCATGTACATACCACTCTTATGGCCTTCTGTAGCACTCTATTGCAATTACTTGAGTTTGTGCCTGTCTTCTTTTGGTAGCCTGTGAATTTCTTTTCTTTAATAAGCTCTTTAAATGATTCTGATGCTTGCTAAAGTTTGAGAACCACTAGGTTAAAAGATCTGCTCTTAATAAAAACCAGCACCCTGCCAGCTCCTGCTGTCCTGTTTTTCTTCCGTAGCACTTACTGCATGACATCCCATCCCATCCCATCCCACCCCACCCCACCCCACCCCACCCCACCCCACCCCACCCCACCCCACCCCATCCCACCCCATCCCATCCCATCCCATCCCATCCCATCCCATCCCATCCCATCCCATGCCTCTCTTGCCAATAGAATGAAAGCTTCCTGAGACTGGGAAGTTTTGTCAGTTTGGTCATTGCTTTAATCTTAGTGCCTAGAATAGTGACTGCATATAGCAGGCACTCAAGTATTTGTTGAATGAATAATGTAAGATGATTTAATCCTATGTATTGCCAGCTGCTACATTGGGGTTTTACTCAAGAACCGTTCTCAGAATGAATAGGAATCATGGTCCAATATGCAAATCCAAGGGGATCCTAACATTTTTGGGGGATTCATTTTAGGTTGAGCTTTTCCCTTTATGTGTCTCCAACCAAAGCCTGCAAGAATTTTTAGCCTAGTCTTTTGTTCGTTTGTTTTAACCACCACCTGAAAACTGCTGTTGCAATTTTCCAAGCCAGGATTGTTTCCTTGGAATTTGCAAGTTAGTTTTGCAAGTCTAAATAAGCACTCTTAACTTTTGAGTCTTTTAACTTAAAACTGTCTCTTCCTGGTTTCCTGTGGTTTTTGTTTTTCTCTAGTGATACTTAAAGCTATGTAGGGCCTGTTTGACTCCACACAAAGGTTTCTCTTCCTTGTGAAGCTCTTAAAATGCTTTGTTTCTTTCACTTTCTTATTAGCCCTAAGATACCATGCCCAGTTTTCTCCTTTCCTAGCTTCTTTCTGGGAGAGTGGTTTCATTTATTCATCTGTTTACTATAAAATTATGAATCCTTCTCCACCATGTGCCAGACCCTGTGCTGGGCAGGATGTTCAGCTGTATACAAGAGTGCAGCCCAAGTCTTTAAGGAGCTAGAGATAATATGACATGATAAGTGCTGAAATGAGATGAAATGGATGAAAAAAGGTGGTATATGATCATAAAGCGGGGAGAAAGCTGCCTTTCTATTTGTTTCCCTCAGTTTAGGAATAATTTGTCAAACAAGCATCATTTTGACAGGCAGACTTTTAAAAAATTTTAAGAGGTCATGGGCTTTGTTGGGGAAAACTAAAACAAAAATCAAGGTAGAATCAGCAGTTGCCAATTTGAGACATTAATTCTGTTGTTGCTGGTTTTAATGAATTTTCTGATTCCTCTCCATGTTATTTTTCGAAATAATAACCAGAAAGTGGGAGAAAAATATTCCTTTTTGGCATAGTAAAGAGACAAGTTTAAGGTTATCAAAAGAATACATCTGACTACAGTTTATTATTTTTGAAAAGCTATAAACAATATGCATCTAAAAACAGGCTTTTGACTTTATGATAAAGAAATGATAAATGTTTGAAGTGATGAATACGCTAATTATCCTGATTTGATTATTACACATTATATACATATCAAAATATCACTATCCTGTAAATATGTACAATTATTACATATCAACTAAAAATAAAAGGAAAAATGCATTGATTCAAAATTAATAGTCAGTATATTCAAACTTGAAAATAAAAAATTTAAAAACATTCTCTCACACCAGTATTTGCTCCTTCTGGGTCTTTTTCTATACTCATTATTTAAAAAAAAAAGTCTCTTCACAGATGTTTTAATTTCTAAGGGGTAATGTTGTAATTTGTAGTGGGGGAAAATGAAACCCTGGAAAAGTTAGGAGACCTTCTTTAGTGTCTATGTTACTGCGTGACCTTGTAGAAGTAATTTTTATCTCTGTGTTTTGTCCCAACTGTAAAACGGGGATAGTAATAGTTGCTACGACTAGTGAACAGGATCATGAAGCAGTTAAAAAATGACTATAAAGGAATCTTTGAACAATATAATTTGCTTGTTAGTTGTTAGGTGGTGGTAAGCTTACTAAAAATGGCTTACATTATTGAATACCTGCTCTGTACCAGGCCTTACGTGAGATGTTTAACATGTTCTTTTTAACCCTCAGAATAACCTTATGAGACGATTGCTGGTATCTCTGTGTCACAGGTGAGGAAGCCTGAGAGTCATACTAGTAAAGGGAGCTTATTTAAGGTTTTGCTGCAAGTAAGTGGCAGACCGACAATTCTAGTCCATGTACACCTGACTCCAGCAGCTATGTGCTATTTTCAGTACACAGGTTGCTTTTAATTTTTCTGCACAGAGGATATAGGAATGTTTTGCAAGTAAATATATTGCAGTGAGAGTTAAAGTTTCCATTTGGTATGTTTTTTTTGTGTGTGTATTAGAAGGCTTGGTGAAGACAGATTTACATTCATTTACATTTATCATTCATAAGGAAAAATCTTTCCTGGATGTTATTTTGTTCAATCTTCATAACAGCCCTATGAGATAGGTATTCCCATTTTGTGAGTTAGGAGGCTGAGGATCGTATTAATAGAAGTCTTGGCTTGCTCAGAGGCACATCATTAACAAATGCCTGAATATTGATTTTAAACCACATTTTAAAATTCTAAGTGTAGTACTTTGCTGCTATAACATATTGCCTTTTAAACTCTATCAGATAAACTAAATTTTGGGGCACTAGACAAATTCTTTTAAATTGGTTCCTAATCTCTTTAGCTTCTTCTCTCTAAGAAAACCCTGACTGAAGTCCACAGTTTGAACTAGAAAGGATAAAATTTTTGATAAAACCCTGTGTCAGATGGTCATGATGTTGCAGACTTAGAAGATAATACTTCTTTACTGAAGCTGCCAGCTCAGGCTTTATCCAGTATTTGGAATCACTTGTGCCTGAATATTTCCCTGTGCCATTGTAAATTTATTAACTTAATGTACTACATTTTTCTACCCTTTTTGTAAGCCTTTTCTTTCATGAATATCTTCCTCTTCTCTCCCATTCTTTTAGTTTTTGAGATGGGGAAAATCATGTATGTGCTAGGCTTCTCCAGATTATCCCTTCTTGAGGAATAGCGTAGTAGTAAGTCTAGAAAGAACCAGAGGTTCATTCATCCCTCATGAGTTTGTGTGGTATTGATTGACTGTAGAATTCATCTAATTCTTAGTTATAATTAGTCTATTATGTCTTGGCTTTTGTTCCTGGAGTCAGGGTTAGGTAGTTTGCATGCAGGATTGGGAAATCCATTCTTGTTTATGGGCTGCTTTCTTTTATTACTTTTCTACTTCCAGCCTTCTCCAATATCCCTTTCAGACTGTAAGTACTAACTGAGGCTGGCAAGAGCATTTTCTTCTTTATAGAATCTGCCTTTTGAATCTTTTGGGTTGGCAAATGACAATGACAGTATATGCATGGCTTCCACCCTCATCTGCCTGCCTATATCTTTAAGGTCCAGCTTTCCTTATTTCCTCCTGGATTCCCACAAAGCTAAGATTGATATCTTCCTCAGTCTTATGGAACCCTTGTTCTCATAGTACTTTGTGTATTACTGCGCTTTCCAAGGGAGGGTATAAGGAAGAGCACAAAATTTGAAGTTAGACAAAGAGCTACTTGGACACTTATTTAAATCTCTATTTGTTCATTTGGAAGAAATAATACCTAACTTACAGAATTCTTGTGAAGATTAATAATATATGTAAAAGTGAATTGTAAGATACTGAGCTATATGGATGTTAGGTAGAGTAGTTTGTAATTTTATGACTATGATTGTGTGTAGCAGTGGTTTTAATTTTGGCTATGCACTTGAATTACTTGTGAAGATGTAAAAGAGTTGCCTTGGCATCTCTGTTTTGAAAGGTTTATAGGTGATTCTGATATGCAAAGTTGAGAAGCACTGCCTTATATTAACAATATTTTGCGTAAATGTCTTATGTATGTATTATATGAAAAGTAATATTTTTATTGCCATTTAAAGTTCATTCATTTGCTAAATACATATTATGCATCAGGCATTGTCATAGGTTCTGAATAAACAGATGAATCATAGCCTCTACCCTTGGGTTTATAGTTTCCGGGAGAAACAGACATGTGCATAGACAATTACACTACATTGAGACAAAAAATGACAAAAATACGGAGATAAGTGCAAGTGCCATGTGAACACAGAGGAAGGGCATCTGCTGTACTTGAAATGGGAGTGGCCTGGCAAGCATTCTTAAAGGAGGTGACATCTAAGATGGGTTCTGAAAAATGAGCAGGGGTTAACGAAGCACAGTCAGGGAGGGGTGAGAAGAAAGGGGAGATGATGGACCCTCTTGAAAGAGAGAGCAATATGTGAGCAGAAGATTTGAGAGCCTGTTTGGGGAGCCCTGTGTAGTTTAGTATGCTTAGAAGACAGGGTGTAAGGTGGGGAGGCGTGAGAGCAGAGAGGAGGCAGGGCCCAGATGATGAAGGGCCTTTTGTATAATGTACAAAATACTTTTACTGATGTTATCTGACTTTATTCTTTGGACAATCCCCTGGGTTAGCTACGACAGGTGTTGTTTTATATTCATTTGATAGAAGAAAACACAAAGAGGTTAATTGACTTGCTGAGGCTATACAGCACAGCTAAGATCTGAAGCCAGGTTCTTTTGATTGTTCAGTTCATCGTGCTTTTTCTATTACACCATAGCCGTCTTAGACCTTTGCAGTGTAGTAGGGATCTGGTAAGCTCTGTGGATATATACACAACAATTTGGAAGCTGTAATGTGCTACACTGATGTTGGCTAATTCATTTTACAGATGAGGAAATTTAGGAGCAGAGACATCAAGCTGTCATTTGAAGACTTTTTTTTTTTTTTTTTGAGACAGAGTCTTGCTCTGTCACCCAGGCTGGAGTGCAGTGGTGCAATCTCGGTTCACCGCAAGCTCCGCCTCCCGGGTTCATGCCATTCTCCTGCCTCAGCCTCCCAAGTAGCTGGGACTACAGGCGTGTGCCACCAAACTCAGCTAATTTTTTGTATTTTTAGTAGAGATGGGGTTTCACCGTGTTAGCCAGGATGGTCTCGATCTCCCGACCTCGTGATCTGCCCGCCTCTGCCTCCCAAACTTCTGGGATTACAGGCGTGAGCCACCTCGCCCGGCCTTGAAGACATTTTTAAAAATTATCACTGTGTAACCACAGCAAGTCACTTAAACGTACTGAGACTCAGTTTTCCTTAGCTCTCATATAGATGTGTTGAATTTGATGCCAACTTCTTTGCTCGAATATTTTGACAGTGATTCTTAACCTTCTCACCTACTCCCTGCCCTCACCCTTTCTCTAATACACCAGGACGTAGTCCATCAGTAACAGTATTTCACTATGGAAATAGTTCCCAATGGGCTGGAGGAACAAAATTTAAATTTCCAGTTTTGGAGATGGGTGAAGAGGGACTTAGTATAGTTGGAGGGGCTCTTGGTTCTCCAATTACCTGTTGGAGAATTACTATTAATATTTTATTTGTTTATTTATTTATTTTTGAGACAGGATCTTGCTCTATCGTCCAGGTTGGAGTACAGTAGCTCCATCATAGCTCACTGCAGCCCTGCCCTCCCAGGCTCAAGTATTCCTCTCACTTTAGTCTCCAAGTAGCTGGGACCACAGGGGCATGCTACCAAGCCCAGCTAATTTTTGTATTTTTTGTAGAGACAGGGTTTTGCCATGTTGCCCAGGCTGGGCTCAAGTGAACTGCCCGCCTCAGCCTCCCAACGTGCTGGAATTACAGGCAAGAGCCACTTTGCCCGGCCCAAGAATTACTATTTTATAACATTCCCTCCCACTTATTTTCTCATATGGAATTATCTCACCAGTCCAGAGTCTGAAATTTTTTTGGTATCCAGGATAGATTTTGCTTAATTTAATAAATTACATATGTAATTTGTAAAGTAACTTAAAAAAAAAAAAAAAGAACCAGGTGAGCAAAATGAGAAAGCCCATCATGATAGACTTGAAAAGTCCAAGTTTCCTGGACTTTCTAGAGATTATATATAAGATTATATATATAATTTTTGTGCTTTACTGTTTTCAAAACCCTTTTATATGGAGTCTCATTTAACTTAATTCTGTTCTTAAGGCATCATATTTTTATAAATGAACAGAAGTTAAGTGGCATGATTATGTAGCTGGGAAGTTGCAAACTGGAATCTTTAATTCATATTTTCTGTCTCCAAATCTGGTCACCTGCTCCTGATCTTTTGGGTGCTGCCCTGACCAGTGGCACTTTTTAAAAAATTCTAGCTTCCCAGGAGAATGGTAAAATATATTTATAGTTCTCTCTAACTCTTTCAAAAAATCGTTTTTTCCCTATCCATTGCTACTTGCCGAATAATTGACTTAGTTCACTATGTGGTAAAGGTTCCAGGACAGTTAGGAATGGCTGCTGAGTATATTCTTCACACACACACACACACACACACACACACTCTCTTTCACATATGTACCAATTCAATACAGCTGGTCCCTGACTTACAGTGGTTCAACTTAACGATTTTTCGACTTTATGATGGTGTAAAAGCAATATGCATTCAGTAGAAACCATACTTGCAATACCCATCCAATCACTTTAAGTGCAGTGTTTAATAAATTACATGAGATATTCGTCACTTTATTATAAAATAGGCTCTGTGTTAGGTGATTTTGCATAACTGTAGGTGAACGTAAGTGTTCTGAGTATGTTTAAGGTTGGGTAGGCTAAGCTATGATGTTTGGTATGTTAGGTGTATTAAATGCATTTTTGACTTAAAAGTATTTCAGTGTAAGTTGGGTTTATCAGGTCGTAACCTAATCATAAGGAGCATCTATACAACTCTATAGTGCTTCTATTTATTCCTTAATTAGACTGCACTTATTTATTGATTTCTTCCTGTGTGCCAAGCATTGTACTTAGTACTAAGGATACAATCATAAATAATACAGGCATGGTCCTTGTCCTTGCTCCTACAAAGATTACATTCCAGAGGGTAATACAGAGAAAAGTAAGTAGATATACAAGTGGACAGTTGCAGGTTTTGATAAGTCCTACAAAAGAGATAAAGGACTAATGTAGAGAATTTTTGAGTGATAAGGGAAAGACCTCATTGAGGAAATGATGCTTTTAAACTGAGATGTGCATGATAAATAGATTTTAGTCATGCAGAACATTGAGGGCAAAAAGCATGTCTGGCAGAGGGAACATTTGAAATGCACAAAGGCCCTGAGAGTAGGTAAAAGTTTAGAGATGTGCTGCTCAATATGGTAGCTACTTAGCCAGTGTGGCTGTTGAGCACACTGACCGATTCACATAGAGATGCGCTATAAGTGTAAATAAAATACATACCAGAGTTTGAAGACAATACTGAAAAAATAATGTAAAATAACTCATTAACTTTTTATATTGGTTATATGTTGAATTGTTAATATTTTGAATATATTGGGTTAAAATGTATTTTAAAATTAATTTCACCTTTTTACAAACTTTAAAATATGGCTACTAGAAAATTTGAGATTACATATATGGCTTGTTTTTAAGGCTAACCTTATCTTTCAGTTGGATAATGCTGATTTACCTCAACATAGAGGAACTAAAAAAAGACCATTATGGCTGTTGTATAGGAAGCAAGAGTAAATGGTATGAGATGAAGTTGGAGTGGTAGGAAGAGACCTTTCAAAATGCTACCCTGTGTAATATCCTAGTTAATCCGAAGGGACTGAGAGGGGATTATCAAGTCTGATTTTATAGATGGAGACAGTAATTGCCAAAGTCTCTCTTCTCCTCTCTAGAGTGCTAGAATGAAGAGATGAACAAGCACTTTTAGCACAGTATCTTGGGAGTAGAATGCTGTATTTCATTGTCAGCTAAAACAACCAAGTAAATAAATATTGATGAAGAATAAATTGATTAATACAAGTTTCCAAGTGGTCTTGAGACTGCTTCTGGGTATCTGTGGTAAGTGGACCCTCTCAAAGACTGAATTTTTCATAAAAATTTTCCTATAGGCTGACTCTTCTTGAAACTGTTTCATTTTATACTATATTTCTTTAATTTTATGTATGTTAAAAAAAATTTTTAAAATAAAACATTGGCAGGGGAGTATGTGCAGTCAACACCCATATACCCATTATTTAGATTCTGTGGTATTTTGCTGTGTTTGCTTTATTGCATGTCTATATATCCTTTGATCCATTCATTAACCTGTCTTATTTTGAAGCATTTCAAAATAAGTTGCAGGTATCAGTACACCCTTAAACACTTTAGCATTCATATCATTATTTGCTTGCATGGAACTATACTTTTAATTGATACTCTGTGGCATTATTTGATGAATATCTGTCTAGCCTGCTAGACCCTAAGCTCCAGAGAATCATTTCTCTTTAAGGCTTGGCACCTTCAAGAGAATGAGTTTTAACATAGTACCCTTTTTCCTAAAAGCGCCCCCCCCACCCCCCCGCCCACTTTTTTTTTTTTTCTCACTGTTGTATCCCCAGTGCCTAACCTATAGTAGGCACTCAATAAATATTTCTTGATTGAGTGGGTGAAAGTGGAGCCAGCATTCAAACTGTTGTCCACATGACTTCTTTTTTTTTTTTTTTTTGAGGCACATGACTTTTTTTTTTTTTTTTTTTTTTTTTAAGATGGAGTGTCGCTCTGTTGGCCAGGCTGGAGTGGAGTGGCACCATCTCGGCTCACTGCAACCTCCTCCTTCCAGATTCAAGTAATTCTCCTGCCTCAGCCTCCCAAGTAGCTGGGATTATAGGTGCAAGGCACCATGCCTGGCTAATTTTTGTGTTTTTAGTAGAGAGAGAGTTTCACCATGTTGGCCAGGCTGGTCTCAGACTCCTGACCTCAAGTGATCTGCCAGCCTTGATCTCCCAAAGTGCTGGGATTACATGTGTGAGCCACTGTGCCTGGCCCACATGACTTCTTTACTAAGAACTGTTACTTGATTTTCTCAAGTTCAAAGAACATAAAAAAAAGAAATCCTTTCAATGTCTGGTATTAGGAGAAGAGAGAAGAAACCTTACTGTGCTAAACGTGTAGCTGCCCAGTGCAAATGCCTCTGACCTGAGTAAAAGTTGAAAGTATGTCCTGATGCTATCTAAGGATATGGAAATTTTTTTTTTTTTTTTTGAGACGGAGTCTCGCTCTTTTGCCTGGGCTAGAGTGCAGTGGCGCAATCTCGGCTCACTGCAAGCTCCGCCTCCCGGGTTCACGCCATTCTCCTGCCTCAGCCTCCCCAGTAGCTGGGACTACAGGCGCCTGCCACCACGCCTGGCTAATTTTTTTTTTTTTTGTATTTTTGGGAGAGATGGGGTTTCGCTGTGTTAGCCAGGATGGTCTCGATCTCCTGACCTCGTGATCCACCTGCTTCGGCCTCCCAAAGTGCTGGGATTACAGGCATGAGCCACAGCGTCCGGCGATAGGATGTGGAAAATTCTTAAACCCGATCAGCAGCTACTTTGCTACTCTGGATCTTTCTTCATTTCCTTTAAGCTGAGTAATTGCATGTTACTGAAAAATGGCATTGGACTGAGACCCTTGAAGGCCTATTTGCCTTCCAGTGGGTCAACTCTTTTTAATATTATCCAAGGCAATGTTTCAAAATTCACAGTTTTCTTTTAGATTAGTATGGGTTTCTTTAAAGTGCCACACAATTCTAATAAAGCTTAACATGAATAATGTGACTAACTTTGTTCCATTAAAAATAACAGGGCTTTGTTTCATAAACTTTTGTAATACTATTAATCAATTTAAAATTTAGTTATGATGCCATCCTGACAAATAACCCTTTTTTGTTTCCTTTTTTGGTATATGTAAACATACATAAACATACATGTAGTTGTAATCATAATGTAGACCTAAGTTTGTTTGCCCTTTTTTCTTGACTTATACACATTTCCACTACTCTTTAGTCTTCATTGTAAAATTTAAGATAATATTCCATAATTTACCTGAAATTATTGTGTCAGTCAATGTTCTACTGGAGAAACAGAACCAGTAGAATAATTCTTTCTTAGAGAAACTTCAGTTTTGCTCTTAAAGCCTTTCAACTGATTAGATGAAGTCCACCCAGATTATGGAGGATAATATTCTTTACTTAACATCAACTGATTGTAGATGTTAACCACATCTGCAAAATACCTTCCCAGCAACATCTACATTAATGTTTAATTGAATAATTGGGGACTGTAGCCTAGCCAAGTTGACACATAAAACTATCAGGTGTAGGTTTTTAGGTTTTTTTCTTTTCCTATTATAAATTATGCTGTAATTTTACCCATAACACTGCATATAGCTTTCTCCTTTCAAAGATTATTTCTTTAGAATAAATTTCTATAGGTGGGATTACTGGATCAAGGGGTAGAAGACCTAATGGGCTCTTGACAGGATTTGACATTTGCAAACTGAAAAAACCATTACAGCCTTTCTTTTGATGATTTCTTCAGGAATTGGCCTATTCAACTGACTCATTTACCTTTTCCACAAGCCTAGTTTTCTGCCTGTGTTTTCTATCTCTGGAAATAATTGCATGCTTTTCTTCAGGATTGTCTTCAGTTTTACTCTTATTTTCCTTCTGCCACTTTTTTTCTGCCCTTTACCTCTCTCTGCCCCCACCCTCCAGACTTTGCCTCATATATCACAGATGAAATAGAAGCTTCATATTCCTACTTAGAATTTACTTGGATTTGTACCCATTCCTTCCTTTGCCCCTTCTTTTACAATGAAAGAAGTGATTCTGTTTTCTTGCCTCATCTCTTCTTCGCTTGCTCCTCCACGTGTTTTTAGATTGTTTCCCATGGTCCCATCTTAGAAACCTCACTTTATGGCATCTTTCAATTTTGCCTTCTACTGAGTTATCCTAAGCAGCATTCAAACATTCTACTTAAAGGAAAATAATTTTCCTTTTCTTCACCAAAAAAAAAGTGCTCTGAGATCCCATGTCAGCTTCTAGATAAACCCTATCTCAGCTTTCCTTCAAAGCTAGTCTTTCTTAAATAGCTATTTACAACTTTTGCTTCGAGTACCTTACCTCCTATTTATTCTGCAGCCTACTCCCCTCCTGTCTCCACAACCTCATCATAACTGCTCTTGCTAAGGCCATTAATGATGTTCATGGTGCCAAACTTACTTTTTTTTTTTTTAAAAAGCAAACAACCTCATAGCCACAGATGTACCCAATAATCCTGTACCTCAATGGCTGGCTGGCTGGCTGAGTCCCTCCTTCCCTTCCTCCCTTCCTCCCTTCCTTCTTTTTTTTCTTTCCTTCTTTCTTTTTCTCTCTCCCTTTTTCCTTTTCATCTTTTTTTTTTTTTTCTATTCTACAGAGTTTGAGAAAGTCTGTCTTGCCTCAGGGCCTTCACACCTGTTCTTTACCCCTGGTTTGCTGTTCACAATTCTGGCTTCTCCTTCTCATTCGGTAAACAAATATTCATTATCTACTGTAAACCAGGACCTTTCTAATCTAAAGAAGAGCTCCTCTGTTTTCCTCTTACAGCACTTTGTTATTTTCTGTAATGGCATTTATAATGATTTGTGATTCTGTATTTATTTGACTCTTGGTTATGTCTAGACTTTCAGCTCCATGGAGTCAAGGGTCATGTCTTTTGGTCACCATTGTACCTCATCACTTAGTACAGTGCTTGGAACACAGTGAGGCGTGTAAATATTTGCAGAATGAATAAGCTCATGCTTTCATTCTAAAGGATTATCAAGCCTTGTTAGTTTTATCTCTGAAGTTTTTTTACCTGTTTATTTTTATTTCTCTATCCTTTCTGTTCTGATTTTGACTGTAATCATCTCTTCCCTTGACTTTTAGTAACCTATTAACTAGTGTCCTGGCAACCAGTCTTTCTGCCCTCTTATTTATTCATATTCTGCCTGGAGTAATTTTTCTGATCCTGTCACTGTTCTTCCCAAAAGCCATCAGTGTGTCTCCATTGTTTATAGGATACTATGTAAATTAGTTATTCAGGGAATTTAATAATTTGACTTCACCTACCTCTTCAGCATCATCTCTTCTAACCCTACTCTATCTCTCTAAATAGATAGTTTCAGTTTCATTCCATTTCATATCATATTACCCTGTTCCCTCAGCCTGGAATTCTGTTTTCCTCTATGCTTTTAAAACTCTTTATTCCTCAAGATGCAACTTGGATGCCAGTTCTTCCATGTAGGCTTCCCCAGTTTTCATCCTCCCATTCATGATTTTAAGTTCCTAGAGGGTAGTACTTTGTTTTGTTCTTTGCTGTATCTTCAGTATCTTGATCAGTGCCTGGCATGTAGTAGGCTCTTAATAAATATTTGTTGAAAGATTGAATAAAATAATTTACTTTTGCACTCCCTCGACATATATTCATCAAACTTTCTTGAATTTTCATAGTACTCTCTCCATCCTTTGCACTACAATTAGTATTGAAGTTCATTTGTTATCTATAGGGACTTATAAAATTAGCCCCCACTCAAACATCCCTCCCTGCTCACCAGTAAGGTCTGTACATTCACCCCTCTTTGTCAGTAAGTGCTTTTCTAATGGTAGGATTATTAACATTGAACAATATAATGCAAATGGATTCTAAAATGAATATTGAAAAAATTTAGGAAGCTGAAATAAGGCAACATTGGATAATGGCCTGAATCACACACACAAAAATCACCGACAAATGAGGATTAGGTAAACTTAGACCAATTTAAAATTGAAGGGAAAATTAACGTGGGTAATGACATAACAGGACATTCGGAGGACAATGATTTGAGTAACAAAGGATTAAAAGAGACTCTTGGGAAAAATTGATAAAGCTCTTGAATGTTTTTATAAAATTGATCCTCTTATCAGTATGTTTTGAAAGCCAAATGTGAAGTGACAGATGTTCTTTGTTCTAAGAATTAACTTTGTGGGCAATATAACAAGTTTTATTAAATTAGGAATTATAAACATTTTAAAATGTTTGTCTTGATAAATTAAAGGCCCTATCAACATTTTGAAAAAATTTACTAAGAAATTTTGGTCCCTTGTCAGTTAACTTTAAGTGGTATTTTTGGATAGTAGTTATCCTTACATAACAAGAATCCCCTCTATATATGCTCATTCCTCCATTAGATTTAGTTCCCTGAGATTGGGATTGTGTTTTTTAAATTATATTCCTATGATGGCTACCTCAGAGTCTGGTACATCAGAGATGCCTAATAAATGCATAGAGATAAGAAGTGAATAATAATTGAAGGGACTTGGTAAAGGTTCTTGAAAGGTCCTGTCTGGTACAGAGCTTATACAGCAGGTGTATGGTAGCATTTGACTGTCATGCTTTGTTAAGACCAAACGGAAAACCTCTCTTATTCTTCCTTTTGCCAGCTCCTGCCTAGTGTGTATTTTAATATTCAGAATCTGTTCTTTGCCTCAGTAGCTGTTATTCTCATTGTAATTCTTCCTGGAGATTGAGATGGAAATGAGAAAGGCTTTGGGCTGCTGACTGGGTGTCCACATTCATGAGAACTTAGAAATGAAGAGGGACCGAATGCCATGCCTGACCTAGACAGCTTCAGGTCAGCCAATCATTGCTTTCCTGCCTCTCTCTTTGTTCTCTGTGCCTCTAGCCTCCTATCTGCTGGAGGTTTGTGCTACAGCTGTTTATACCAATTAATGTAATGCTAATGCGCCCCTTAATGAAGCCATGGAAGCACACGGTCCCAGCCAGTGGATAAGAACTGCAGAGCCGCAGCCTTCAAAGCACCTTTTTACTAACAATTGGACCAGGCACCTGAATATCTTTTCACATTGTTTTTGAAACCATGGAAACAGAAGTTGAACACGACCTTAGTTTTGGAAGTCTAACAGCTCACTTTATAGAATAAGGAAAAACAACGACAGAGATGATGAAGTTCACACCCAATTAATAATTCCAAACCTCACATTTCAACAAGGCTGTAACATGTAAATATAATTTTCTCCTCTCTGTGTATTGTGTAGCTGTTAAAAACCTCTGCTGCTGACCTAACATTGAATCCTGTGGCCCTGCCATTTCCTGACTGTGATCTGGCCGGTGTAGTTTTAGTTAACCTCTTAGTTTTGGTTTCCTTATACTTAAAATGGTACTAATAATAGTACCTGCTTTGACCGGGTGCGATAGTTCATGCCTGTAATTCCAGCACTTTGGGAGGCCGAGGCAGGCGGATCACAAGGTCAGGAGATTGAGACCATTCTGGCTAACACGGAGAAACCCTGTCTGTACTAAAAATACAAAAAATTAGCCGGGCGTGGTGGCGCGCACCTGTAGTCCCAGCTAGCTACTCGAGAGGCTGGGGCAGAAGAATGGCATGAACCCGGGAGGTGGAGCTTGCAGTGAGCTGAGATTACGCCACTGCACCCCAGTCTGGGTGGCAGTGCGAGACTCCGTCTCAAAAAATAATAATAATAATAATAATAGTACCTGCATCATATGTTTGTTATTAGGATTACATGAGGTAGTAGTTGTAAAGCACTTAGCAAATTTTGGCACATAAGAAGTCCTTAGCAAATGTCGGCTATCATTATCATTACAGGATAGAGAAGCTAAAATGATTTTAAATGACTTGTGCTTTAATTTATAGCCCTGCCCTCAAAACCTTTGTTCCTAATTCTTCAGTTAGAATGTAAGCCTTGTGAAAAACAAAGACCTTCTCCGCTTACTTCTCTGTTGTCCTCAGCACCTAGACCAATTTTTAGCACATAGTAGATACCTAATAAATATCTGGTGAATTAATGAATTCTAGGGACATTTTCTCTGAATAACATCTAGGTTTAGATACTTCAATTACTTGAATCTTTTTTTTTCCTTTACTGTTGTTTATATGAATTTGCACTTAAAAATAGTTTTTATGTTGTGTCTTTGATCTTTTTGGGTATCCTTGTTTCCTTCTACATTGTAAGGCTCCAAGAGTGGGGGAGTGTGATCTCTACTATGGGAATCTCCCTATAGCTTCTAGTATGGTATTTTTTTTTAATACAGTTATTAGTGCTTAGTAATTACTGACAACTGACTGTAAAATTCACTTGTATTCAACATTAATTTTTTGAGCAAAAACTAGTATGTGCGGTGGTATCATTTCCAACTCTTAAGAAGTTGTGGATTTGTAGGTGCAGGTGCAGTCTTTGGTGGCAAGAGACACCTTATTACTATTGTAAACGTTGATCTTTGTACTTGAAATAGCCCTCTCCTTCCTGTCCTTTTCTACCAGATGACATACCCCTCATTCTTCAGAGCTCAGTCTCCTGTCAAGTCTTTCTTCCTTTATGTAAGTCTTTCTTCCTCTTTATGTAAATCTCTTCATGGAGGTAGTGGATAACTTTTGCAAATGGGGTGATTTTGAGGGAGGACATTCCACACTGATAGAAGAGCTGATGCAAAGACATGGTAGGAAAGAGCCAGGTGTCATGGGAATATGATAGTAAATATATGCTATCTTATTTGTCATGGCTCTTATTAATAGGGGCAAAAAAGAGAGTCCATTCTAGCAAGTTTAAGCAAAAAAGATTTATTAAAGGATATCAGAGATATTTAGGAATCTTTGGAAGAATTGAAGAAATGGACCCAGGCTGGGCTTCCAGGAACAAACTCCCCAAACTACATTAAATAACTGAGTCCCCAAGGATGCTACTCTTTGCCAGAATCAGGAACCTGTTGCTACAGTTGCTAGATAGAGAACTATGCTGCCTCTGCTGCAGTTTGTTCCAGCAAAAGGGATGTCCTTTGCCAGTCTCTCCCATCATCCACTTTAGTTTCAATCAGTATCTAGTCTGAGAGCATCTGAATGGTGGAACCTAAATCACATTTAGAAGGAAATCTGAGAAGTAATGTTTTTTTTTTTTTCAACCTCTGTAGTGCCTACTAAGCTAGAAAGGGGTTGGAATAGGTGTTGAGCAAAGCAGTGTATCCATTGTGCCCTAGAGAATATTCAGGTGGCTGTACCCTCTTCTAGTACCAAATTGTGTATCATTTGGAATTCTGTAAACAGAAATTCTGACTCAAATTTGGCTTAAATCATGTTGAAGTTTTTATCATACTTGTGTTACCTTTATCCACAAGCTGGCTTCCATCATGGTAGTAAATTGGCTGACAAGACCAGCTGGGGAGATAAGCTTCTTTATTCGCCAGTGGATGAGAGAGACAGAGAGAGGGAGAGAGAGGAAGGGAGAGAGACTGACTGACTTTATTTCAGAAAATGGACAAAAATTTCTTCTCTTCAGTGAAATTGAACCAGTAGAGATCACCTGCCCACCCCTGAACTACAAGAGTTTCTAGGGACATGCCAGGTGCTGATTGAGTAAACCTAAATCTGATTCAAGAACTAATCACTGGCAAGGAGAATGGGATTACCATGTTTGGTTTGGATGTACAATCAGGTCCTACTCTTGGAGCTAGGAATGGGGTCAGCTTTCTCTGAGAACAGTGCTTCTCAAAGTGTTATGTTCTGGGAACTTGCTAAAAATGCAAATTCTGGAGCCACATCTCAGACTTATGAATCAAAAACTCTGGGTGTGTGGCCCAGGAATCTGTGTTTTAACAGGCCCGCCAGATGATTTTGATTTCATGCTAAAATTTGAGAACTGCCTTAGAAACTGTTTGATGAGGGATGAATACCTGATTAAAAAAAAAGTCTGGGCTCTGTTAGGAAGGGAGAAGAAGGGAATGGATGCTGGGTAGGCAGCCAACAGCATCCATTTCAAAACTGGAAAGATGGATAGGGACCAGTTCATGAGGAATCTTGAATGTCTAGCTCACAAGGTGGTGGTTGTTGTGAGATATAAAACCAGATAATGTGTGTCTGAGGGACTTGTACAATGAAGGAGATAGGTTATAATAGGGATAGAGTATACTGAACTTGGAGCCAGAGTTTGGATTCTCATCCTGGTCTTTTTACCTCATTGAGCTTCGGGCTCCCCTTCTATAAAATAGGGAATATAACCACTGGGGTGTTGAGACAATTAAATGGACAAATAAATGTGGAAGTGCCTAGTTCATAATTTAGCATATTAATAGATAAAGATCTACAGAATATGAATGATGATACTTGGCTAAGGTAGTATGAATTTTATTTATTTATTTATTTATTTTTCGAGACAAGGTCTCGCTCTGTCACCTAGGCTGGAGTACAGTGGCCTGGTCATAGCTCACTGCAGCTTCAACCTCCTACCTCAGCCTGCCACATAGCTGGGACTACAGGCACGTGCCACCATACCCAGTTAATTTTTTTGTATTTTTTTGTAGAGATGGGGTTTCGCCATATTGCCAGGCTGGTCTTGAAGTCCTGAGTTCAAGCAATCCTCCTGCCTCAGCCTCCCAAAGTGCTAAGATTACAGGTGTGAGCCACCGCACCCAGCCTGGTGTTGGATCTTTGATCGTATTCAGATCAGCTCTGGTTTAACTGCATGAACATGAGTTCTGCCTCTGCAGTCTTACCCTGGGGCATTATATGAATTATTTACTTTGGCTGTTACAGGGATAGTGCAGTTCCTTTTGCTCTTATAACTAATATGTATTCAGCTTGCTGTGACCATACATACTTTATATTCTTCCCTGGCACTATAATTCATTCCTTTTTATTTTCTCCTGTGAGGTAATTAAAATTTGTAATACCATGCCCTTTTCCCCCTTGTTTTTTTTTTTTCGTTTGTTTTTTCTAAAAAATATGTCTCACATTTTCTAAATATAGAATACTTACGAGTTCATGTTGTTTCAGTGGGAAAGGTGTTTAGAATCGGTTTGGACTTGCTCCTTTGCTTTATATATAAAGAAACTAGGACAGACAGGGAAATAATTTTTCCAAAAAAAAATTTTTTTTTTGAGACTGAGTTTTGCTCTTTTCGCCCAGGCTGGAGTGCAATGGCGCGATCTCGGCTCACTGAAACCTCCGCTGCCTGAGTTCAAGCGATTCTTCTGCCTCAGCCTCCCGAGTAGCTGGGACTATAGGCGTGCACCATACACCTGGCTAATTTTTGTGTTTTTAGTAGAGACGGGGTTTTGCCATATTGGCCAGGCTGATCTTGAACTCTTGACCTCAGGCGATCTGCTTGCTTCGGCCTCCTGAAGTGCTGGGATTACAGGCATGAGACACTGCACCTGGCCTCCAAAATCTTATATATCCCACTTCTTCCTTCTTCCTATTTCTTGGCATGGATGAATTTACATCTGGGGCTTTCATTTTTTTGTTTTGTAATACTAGTAAAAAGTCATTTGTAGATTGTTTAGATCTGATGGGATTTAGTTAATGTCATAAGCCTGATTTGCTGTAAGTGAGGCAGGGCTGATGTGCCAACCTAGGAAGAGAGAAAGCTAGTGAATAGAAGTGTTAGGAATCCAGCAGAGGAAAAAGGGCCCTACCATGAACACACTGTTTATTCCTACTTGGCATGTTATTAGATGTGCCAGCACTGTTATTAGGTGGCTTATGGCTTTTTATTTCTTTAGGGTGTTTGAGGAAGGTAAATACGAATTTGAATGGGTAATTTCTACTCTTTGGTGCTGAGCATTTTCCACCTTTGTCTATACTGTAAATAACCAGTCTTTTTTTTTCTTTTAGAAAGTTACTGCTTGAGTGGCAAGGAAATTAGAGAAACTGCTTCTCATACACTAGTTGGGTTGCTGGCTGAAGGGGACCCTAGGAGATGTCTAATTCAACACCTTTATTTTATGGATGAGAAACAGAAGCCAAGAGAAGAAAAGCAGCTCATTCACTATTACATAATATAAGTTAGTTACGGAGTCAAGACCACACCTCAGCACTTCTGACTCCCTATTAAGTATATTTTCACTACACCTCAATGCAAGGCAAGTGTAAGAGGAATTGTGGGGTAGTGTAAAGAGTGCAGATTTGAGGGCATGAGATCAGGGTACAAACTGTGGCTCTGCTACTTACTGACCTGTTTCTCAGAAAGTAATATCACTTCCTTAAGCACCAGTTTCCTATTTGCAAAATGAAATTATGTTGATACTCTGCCTCACAGCGTTATCATTAGAATGAAATGTGAGATGCAGGGGAAAAAATGAAATGAAGACTATAAAGTGGATGTGGCCAATTTACTTACGAATTTTAGCTCCATCACTTATTAACTGTGTGATTTTGGGCAAGTCACTTAATTTCTGTGAACATAGTTTTTTCTTTGTAAAATTGAGACAATAATAGCTCTCTTACAGGATTGTTTTGAGGACATTAATATATATAAATATAGGGGAAAAGAAATATTTTTCCCATTGCTGTGTTCATGGCTGAGGCTCCTGTAACAAAAGACGTTAACGAGAGAAAAGCATACAGATATATTTAATACAAGTTTTACATGACATGGGAGCCTTCATAAGGACATGAAGATGCAAAGAAACAGGCAAACTTGTGTATTTTTATGTTTAGATTTGATGGAAGAAGTGGGTAGTCTTGGAGAAATATGATTGGACAAAGGCGGTATGATGTAATGGTAATAAATAGGATCAGGGTTGGAGGGAACTTAGCAAGGCCGGTTTGTTCAGATTTTTCTGTATGTCCCTGTGTCTTCAGAGAAAAATGAGCCTTTCCTCTGGGAATAAGGAGGGACCTCTTGAATGAGGATCTGATGACCTGCTTCAGGGGAGAAGGGTGAGGGGAAGCTGAGAGTGAGAGTACTTTCTTGCGTCTGCTGTTTTCTAATATGCTAAGATGTCATATTTTGGGGTAGCATGTCTTGAACCCCATTATAAAGCATTCAAAGTGGTGGCTGGAACGTAATAGGTAGTCAGTAAATGTTTGAGATATTCTCAGAAGACTTAGTTCTGTCTTCTCAAACGGTTTCCCTAAAGTCTTAAAATAAATACATCAGAACTTCTTGTTCTGTGGTTTTAAAGTGTTTTGTGGCGTTTGATTCCAGAGGCTATAGGTGGTGTAAGGTATGAGCTTTGCTGTTAGTCAGATTTCCATTCTAAACTCCTGTGGCACATAGGCAAGCTCTTCTGCCCAGAGAAGGGCCTCTAGAGATGGCAGGTTTTGTGGTAAATGGATTGAAAAAGAGGAGGAGGAAACTTGGTAACTGGGAAACTTGGGTCACTTCTGCAGGCAGTTGCAGCCCACTGAATAGCAGTATGTCAGGACCTTAGTGGTGAAACCATTTTTCATTGTGATCTCTGTCTCCGTTATTCTAAGTGTCTCAAAAACTGGAACCATGTCTAAGTCCTCTGCTGCTTCAACACCTGACCTACAGTAGATATGCCAATATATTTTTTTGAAATAATATCTATCTAAAGTGGAGAACTTCTGTGGCCCATAGAGTTCCATAAATCCCTAATGGCTCCTAATTCTTCACCCCAGCTTCCCCTTCAGAGATATTTGTATTTAACAAGGATTTTCTAGTCTTTAATCATAAGGATTTGCAGGATTTCAGGTCTTGGGTTTTTTAGGCCTTGCTCTGCTGCCTACTTCCCTTTGCAAATATGATCAGGCCAGACAGTTATTTCCTTCATCCCTGGTCATTGTGTGGTACCTGCCAGGTTCTTTCGGGTTTTTAATGCTGGGGTGGGGTTTGTGGTTTTAATGCACAAGAGTTGGGGAACATGAAACCCACATGATCAGGCAAACATCATTCTCTCAGTGGGTCCAGGGTTGTGAGAAAACATAATGCTGGGATGTTCTTTCTTCCCAACTCTACCCCTAGAATTGATACTTTTATGTAAGCCATTAATTCAGTAAATACCTTCTGATCATATATACTGTGGATCAGACATTTTGCTGGGTGCTTTAAATAATTATCTTTCCAAATACTCACAAGTTAGTACTTTGAGTTAGACTGAGGGTATTGCCTTCAATTTCGCAGAAAAGGAGTCTGAAGTTTAGATGAAAGGAAATGACTTGCCTTATCTAGTAAAGGGCGGACCCAGGATTTGAAACCAAGTCTTCATGACTAAAAGATAATCATTGATTGTCATGCTTGTCTATGCTATCAGAATAGGAGCTCCTTGAAGATGCATGTCTGATTGAATTTTTGCTCCCTGTTCTCAGCACAGGGGCTAAAACAGAATTTTTAAAAAATTGAATATGTAATACATTGGAAAGTCTTAGATAGAACAGGGCAATTGGGGTGAGGGTATTGAGAAACTGTTTCCTAGTCCACATTATTTCCCTGGAGAAGCTCCAGTCCTTAAGGTGATTTTTTTTTTTTTTTAACCTACGGGATTGAAAAGGAAAGCATTATTCATTCCAGCAACCCATAAGGAAAACTAACACAAACATTGTAATGCTTTAAAGATCGTCGTGTCTCATTGGGAAAATAACACCTCCTTCACTGTGTTATTTTGAGGAAAAGTGAGATGATAAAAGAGTCTGCCTGAACTCTAACGTTTTATGTTAAGTTGTTTTCATGCCTGGCTTTACCTGCCCTATCCCCTTTCTGGGCTTCAGTTTCTCTATGTGTACAGTGAGATGTTGAACTGAATGGTCTTGCTGCTCTTCCTTCCTTCATTAACATGAGAACAGATAGTTGATGCCTCTGATGTTCATATTGTTCCCATTGCCCATTTCTCTTTAAGCCCACTGCCTAGTTTCCTTTAAAGTCGTTGCCTTCTTTAGTTTTCTTTTTAAGCTGTTTCTGTGTGAGCTAGTGTTCCCTTTTGAGGTTGAATTGAATTGTGTAAGGCCTCAGGAAGTGGTGGAAGCACCTTCCTCAAACCTGGTTGCACCAAAGGCCCATCAAGTCAAGTCTTGTCCCCAAAGAGGAAGAGAAAGCCTGGGGTTCTTAGCCCAGGCTAAGATTGAAGGAGTTTCTCTTTTGAGCTTTCTGGGTTAATTTCAAAACTTACAAGAGGGACATTTTCTTTTAAATTTCAAACACTCACTCTGTATATCATTAATATTCCTTAGCCATTTTTGTATAATATCATTCTTTAATTTCTATCCACCTTAAATCTGTGCCTTGGGTCAGACAAAATGAATTCAACCTTTCCTCCACATGACAATTCTTTATAATCACAATAGTGATTTTATTACTGTTCTTCTCCAGCTAAATAGTTTGAAGAGTTTCTCAAATGACCACCTCTTTTTGCCTATTATACCACTTTTCTTTCCACAAAAAACTTCCCATGGGTAGTCCCTTCCTCATGCTAATCTTACTTCTGGTTCTGTATAACCTATCACTTCTTTGTAAGTTTTCACACTATTGCTGAAATAAGCCAAACATTCTTTCTCATGTTCCCTTAACTTGTGTCTCATAGCTTTTTGTTTGTTTAACATGTTTTCCTTTGCTTGCTGTACTTACACTCAACAACCTTCAAGACCCAGTTCAAGTATCTTTGTCTCTGATACCTTCTCTGACATTGTCCTCCTGTGCCAGGCAGAATTAGTATTTCTTCCTTCAGTGTTTATGTGTTACTCTGTTGTAATGGCTATGACATTATTTATTGTATTATACTTGTTCATATTGTGTTACATTTTGTGTTGTACTGTATTGTAATTAATGTAATTTGTGTATTCTACCTCTCCTTAAACACTTCTTCAAAACAGCCCTTCCAAGGTTAGAAATACGTAGCAAATACCAGGTGGTCAATAAAAGAGGAAAGTACCATGCATTGAGTACCTTACTGCTGTGCAAGTTGCCTAATAAATATTCCCAGTCCTCACAACAGGTCTCTGACATATTTTCCCATTTTTTCCCATAGGAGTCTCCCATTTTACATATAAGGTAATTGAGGCCCAGAGAGATTAAATGATTAATTTCTGATCTCACAGCTGGTAACTCAGAGAATTGGGATTCAAACCCAAGTTTGCTGACTCCAAAGCTTGAGTTGTATTTGGAACTATTCTTCTGACTCCTAATTCAGTATTCTTTCTGTGCACATCAAAAACACACAAATTGAGTATGTAGATGTGTTTAATGCAGTGATGGACAAGAGTTCAAATGGGAGTATGGTGGAATGGGGAGCAAATAGCTGTGGTATTCTCATGTGTATTAAGAAATAGCCCTAGAGTTATTAATGCCTTAATTGCAACTGTAGGCAATTCTGTAATTTGGCATTTTAAAATGAATCTATTTTGGCTGGGCACGGTGGCTCACTCCTGTAATCCCAGCACTTTGGGAGGCTGAGGTGGGTGGATCACCTGAGATCAGGAGTTCGAGACCAGTCCAGCCAACATGGTGAAACCCCCGTCTCTACTAAAAATACAAAAATTAGCTGGGCGTGGTGGTGGGCGCCTGTAATTCCAGCTACTTGGGAGGCTGAGGCAGGAGAATCGCTTGAACCCGGGAGATGGAGGTTGCAGTGAGCCGAGATCGTGCCACTGCACTCCAGCCTGGGCGCGAGACTTCCCCAGAAAAAAAAAAAAAAGAATCTGTTTCATCTGGTTAGCAGATATAACAACACCTACCTTTGGACATGTTGTGTTCTAAAAAGGGATGAAAAGCTGCTTCTCTCACACTACCACGGGCAAGATAGATGAGCTCAGCTTTGACTTGAAACAGTGTTAGTGCTTATGAAATCTTTCGCCTCCAAGTTTTGTCCTATTTTTGTTAGGTGCTGGTAACCTACCTTTCAGAGCTATAGAATCAGACAGTGGGAATAATGGGATTCTTATCCCAACTATTTGAACAGGTTCTCACCAGGGAGAGCCCAAACACAAAGGACCTTTTTGGAGTTGGTAAAGAAGGCCAAAATGTAGACCCCGGGAAACACCTCTGCCTCCTTGTTTTGTGGCATAGGCTGCTGATTCATCCTATGTTCTTTTAAGTTGGCTAATAGTGGATGTGTTATAGAAAGGTAACAAAAATAGGATCTATCTCTTCTTATCTCTGTGTGGTTTTGGGTAAATGATTTATACTCCCTATGTCTTTATGTGTTTTAATCCAGTGATTCTTTCCAGGTGAAGGGATCCTGTTGTACAGGGACCACACATCTTTGCTGCTCAGGGACTATGCAAGGCTCTAGATTACAGCTTCTTTTGCTCTCCTTTTTTTTTTTCTTTTTGTCACAGCTCCCCTATTCACTATTATTCTAAACAGTTTTTGAAATCTCTTACCGTCTGATGTCCTCTCACCTATTGTCTTTATTGTTGAGGTTCATACCTCTTTTATAGCTTTACCATCATTTTAGAGTGATTTTGGGAGGGAACATAAGTAAATGTGTTTTCAATCTGCCAATTTTAACTAGAAACAAACTTCAAAGGAAGTTAAACAAATAGAAAACTGAAGTTGCATTTATATCTAGAGTTATAAAAACTTTACCATGAAAGTACATGAGAGGATAGACCTTTCAATGAGATGTTCTGGATTCAAAAGCTCCATCATCTACTAACTATATGACCTTGGGTCTGAACTTTCTTTTTTTTTTTTTTTTTTGAGACAAGGTCTCGCTCTTTCACTCAGGCTGCAATGCAGTGGCATGATCTTGGCTCACTGCAACCTCCGTCTCCTGGGTTCAAGCGGTTCTCATGGCTCAGCCTCCTAAGTAGCTGGGATTACAAGCCTGCACCACCACGCCTGGCTGATTTTTGTATTTTTAGTAGATTCGGGGTTTCGCCATGTTGGCCAGGCTGGTCTCGAACTCCTGGCCTCAGGTGATCCACCCACCTCGGCCTCCCAAAGTGCTGGGATTACAGCCACCATGCCCAGCCTGGGTCTGAGCTTCTTAATAAAGGATAGGCCAGGACAGCCTAGCATAGAGACAGTGAGTCAAACATTTTAATATCATGAACAACAAATATTATATTTATTATCTGCTACAGGCTAGTGCTAGACCCTCGAGATACAAAGATGACTAAGATTCACTTCCTTTCTTGGAGAAGCTCGCAGACTAGTGGCAAAGAAAGAGAAAATAATACTTTAGGAACTGTTGATTGAGCATGTACTATGAACTGTGATAAGTACTGGAGATATAAAGATGAATGAGACAGTTTCAACCCTTAATGTGCTTATTATATCGTGGGGGTGGGGTGATGAGAAGGAGCCCCGTAAATCAATAACTAATACAATAGACAAGGGAGAATAGGGCATTTACGATAAAGAAGAGAGAAGTGGTATCTGTAAGTTGAAGAAGATACCACTTCAGGATTGCACTACATGATCTTTAAGCTCTCTCGGCTCCAAACAGTCCATGATTCTATATGTGATAGATATTATGTATATAAAAAGCTCATGAAGAGAAATGTAGATTTTTAAATAGCTCAGTCCAGTGTGAAACAGAATTATAGAAGTAGGAAAAGTGATTTTCTGGTTATCACATTCTAAAACAATAGTGGTTGTTGAACATTTTCCAGAATGTGATCAAGAGAGCAAATGTTTCCTGAATACCTTGCCTGAGGTCAGTTTTTCCCTAAGAATGGTAGATGATACCAAAGAAGTATAAAATAGTGTTTCTGCCCTTAGAAAACTGATTTCATTAAGAATGTAGGATATATACACTAAAAATAAATTGAACAGTGCCACCAAATAAACTGGGTACAAACTTTAGTAGTTTAGAGAAAGGTGGCTGTATTAGTTTCCTAGTGCTGCTGTACCACAGATTGGGTGACTTAGAAAAACAGAAATTTGTGGACTCTCAGTTCTAGAGGCCAGAAGTTTGAAATCAAGGATTTGCAGGTCCACCTCTGGAGGTGCCTGGCCTCTATCCTAGCTTCTGTTACCCTCTGGCCTTTCTTGGCTTATGGATGGCTTCTTTTCCCTTTGTCATTTCACATAATCTTACCTCTGTGTGTGATTGTCTCTTGTGTCCAAATTTCCCCTTCTTATAAGGATACCAATTATATTGGATTAGGGTCCACCCTAATGACTTCATTTTAACTTGATTACATCTATAACTACTCTAATTCCAAATAAGGTCAATCCTAAGGTATTGGTGGTTAGGATTTCAACATTTTTTTTTTTTTTTTGAGACACAATTCAACCCATAACAGTAGGCTGGATGGTCAAGAAAAGAACTTGGTCAGGTAGGATTTGGATTAGCAGAGAGAAGTAGAGATATTGTGGGATAAGTCCTTGCAGTATTCAGACCTCCATCAGAGGACACTTGAGGTGAATTCATCTTGGTGGAACCAAGGAGTTTTGAGATCCCCCAAACAGGGACATTTGGAGGAAAAAGACAACTTCAGTTTTTTTGCTTAGTTGTTTTTGTGTATATTATACTATTGTGGGCAGCTTTTCTTTTTCTAGAAGCAATTTTGTTGCTCTATGCCACATTTCTAGTTGTGACCATTAAGATGTTGATTGCATGGTATATAACAATTTATTCTTAGGCAACAGAAATTAAATTATTTTAACTTACATGGCCATTCACAATAATAGAAGATGTTTTGCTTCGTAATTGTGATGAGTTTACGAAGAGTTAGATGGCTTCACTCAGAATTTCACATTAGAAAATGAGGGTGAATCAGGACATTTCTTAATCTGTGGCTCTGGGGGTTAGGCCAATAGTTTTTGAGCATGACCACACCTGGGAAGCTTAAAAATATAAGCTTCCTGATGATACCCACGTCCCACCCTGGACCAAATAAGTTAAATCTGGGGGATGGTGGTTGATATGGGACCCAGCCATCGGGTTTTTTTTTTTTTTTTTTTTTTAAAGCTCTCCAGGTTTACATACCTGGTTGCAGCTCACTGGGTTAGGAGAATAAGAAGGGAACTGGATTCTTGTCCTTGCTGTGACCTTTTGGCCATTCCCTAAAACTTTGCAGTTTCAAGTACATCTTTTCTGAGAATAAGGAAATCTAGGTATATTATGTCTGAGAATAAAGAAATCTAGGTATACTGTGTCTGGCAAGTTCCATCTGTTTAATAACCATGGGTAAGTCACTGGAATTCTTTTTGAGTCTCAGTTTGCTCATTTATAGAATAGAGATAATTGAAACTGCTCTCCAGTGTTGCTGTGACAATATTTGCAGATATTTCAAAATGCTTTGTAGACTCTAGAATACTATATACTGTAAATGTGAGGGATGTTTTATTTTCATTGACAGACAACTTGCTGAAGGTATCACAGCTGCTTGGTGCCCTAGACAGGTTCAGAATTCACAGCTTCTGAATCTTTTAATTTTCTCATTAATTTGAACTGTGATTTTGCTTCCTTTTTCTTTTATTAAGTTGTACCTGAATGCCTTCTGTTTTGGATACTTCCAGGTCCCTTGGTGTCATGAAAAGCTTACTGAATTAATGGAAAAAACCATGGTCTTTAGAGTTGCATGAATTTGAGGTTCAATCCTGGCTCCATTAATAACCAAATCATTTTAACCTCTTGTTTCAGTTTTCCTATATGTTAAATGGAGTATTACATGGGAAATAATGTAAATGTACTTAGCATTTTGCTTGATACCTAATAAGCACTGGTAATTATGGCTTCTTGTTATTATGAGGGGCAGTAATAGAGGGGGATACTTACATTACAGTTGGATAAGTGTTGTAGTAGAGGCCTTTCCATTTGACTTCACTGAGCAGAGCCATCTCCTTGTGGTGGCTGTTGGGAATGGGCTTGCTGCGGAGTCTTTCACAGTCTATTATAACAACCTTACTTTGTATAATTCTTTTTTATTTTATTTTATTTATTTATTTATTTTTTTAGAGACGGAGTCTCACTCTGTTGCCAGGCTGCAGCACAGTTGTGTGATCACAGCTCAGTGCAACCTCTGCCTCCTGGGTTCAAGTGATTCTCCTGCCTCAGCCTCCTGAGACTACAGGCGTGCGCTACCACACCCGGCTAATTTTTGTATTTTTAGTAGAGACGGGGTTTTACCATGTTGGCCAGGATGGTCTCGATCTCCTGACCTCATGATCCACCCACCTCGGCGTCCCAAAGTGCTGGGATTACAGGCACGAGCCACCAGGCCCAGCCTACTTTGTATAATTCTATACTGTTTTAGATACTTTCAGAAACTATTCTCATTTAATCCTCACAATAATCTGCAAGGAAGGTGATATCTCTGTATTTTCAATAAGGAAACCATGGCTAAGAGAGATGAAATGAATTGCACAAGGTCACCTTGTGAATAAGCAGCAGAGACTGTTGTTGTTTAAGGAGAAGCCCCAAGCCTTGAGGCTTTGGGTTTCATTTCAGCTGGACTTTTGGTTTCATAATGGGGGCTTTCTGATGTTAACCCAGGAAACCTTAGTTTGATGGTTGTGTTAGTTATCTATTGTTGTGTAGACAAATTACCTGTAAAACTAGCAGTTTAAAAAAAATAAACATTTATTATTTCACACAGTTTCTGAGGGTCAGGAATCTTAGAGTGGCTGAGCTGGGTGGTTCTGCTTCACTGTCTGTAATGGGGTTACAGCCAAACTGTTGCCCAGTACTGCAGTCATCTGGAGGCTCAAGCAGGGCTAGAATGAACTCCTTCCAAGTTCACTCATGCCGTTCATTGTTGGCCAGCCTCAGTTTCTTCCTGGCTGTTGGCTAAAAGCTTCAGTTCTTTGCCGTGTGTGCCTGTCCATAGGGCAGGGCAGTTCACAGCATATCAGCTGGCTTCCTCAAAGAAGAGATTCAAGAGAGAGGAGAGTAATCAAAACAGAAGCTGCTGTGTCTAATGTAATCAAACTTCAGAAGTGACGTACCATCACCTCTGTTGTATTCTTTCAGTCACGTAGACCAACCGTGTGGGAGAGGACTCTACAAGGATGCAAATACCAGGAGGCAGGGAACATAGGGTACTATCTTAGAGGCTGGCTACCTCCAAGTAGTGGTTTTCACAGTGGTAGAAAAATTTTGAGACCAGGCTATACATATCATGTATTAAGGAATTTAATAAACAGGTTAAGATTCTATTCCATGTTCCAGGCAGGGTGGATATGAGGAGAATTCCGATATGTCTTTAAGGGATAGTTTCTGAGGGTGAAGGGAGCAGGGATTCCTTCAGAAGCCTTCTGGGTCTCATGTTTCTGCTATTAATTTTTCTAAGTTGGTAACACAATCATGCCTGTTTTACCAGCAACCAGACACTATAGTGACGGTCGGGAACACAGGAAGATTTCTTTGCTGTTGGGTGCTACCTGGTGATTTTGTCCTTGCAGTCTGAGCATTTTGACTCTTTTACTTGTGGAGAAAATTAGCTGATGAAACTGTGCATCTGCAATACTTAATGCTTTTAAAAACTCACATTCAGTTTTACATGATCATCTCAAAGGAGTAGTGATGAGATGGGAAATCAGCTAACCTTGAAGTCAGTACATCTGGGTGTGAGTTTTTGCTTTGCCACTAACTGACCATGTGATCCTAAGTCATGTTCTCTCTCTGGACTGTAGTTTCCTTAAGTATAACAAGGAAGTGTTAAACTAGAGTCTCAGGGCTTTGAAGTGGAGCCTCACAAGCTACCTGGGTAAGGTTGGGAGGTGAGAAGAGGCTGAGGAAGTAGAACTTACCCACCTCCATTTCAGCCAGAGAAGCTGTACTTTTCATCTGTTGAAATATTGGCATTACTGTAAGATTTGATTGGAAAAAGAGGTGGAGAGACTTTACAAAAAAGCTTGGAAACCACTGGATTGAAGTGACTGAATTCTCAAAGGACTTCTCAGTGAAAAGAAATGGGTTGGCTTTTCTGATGCCGTTGAGCAAAGACTAGCCCAAGGGGTATGGGATTACCCTCCTTTTTACAGATAGGATGGCAGAGAAATGGACCTAGATGTCTCTAAGAAACTTAGGCCTTTTCCTCACTTTCTTTCCTTTAGATTTTTTATTTAAGACAGTATTGGGAGAGATGGGCATTAAATACCGATGGCTGCATCTCCTGTCTCTAAGCTGATTGAAGCTTCTTCCGCAACAGGATCCAGGTCTGCAGGGGTAAAGGCCTTCCCTTGAAAGGCAGAGTATGGAACAGGCCTCTTGGGAGAGGAGGGGGTTAAGTGAGTAAGGAGCAGGTGAGAAGGGCTGGTCTTCTAAGTTGGCCTCTGCCTCCTTTGGATTATTTAGCTGTAAGCATACTTTCCCTGGCCTATATGGATCTCCAAGCCCATCTATGTTTTGGAGAACAAACTAATGGAGGAGGTAGAGGTGGGAGGAGCAGTAGAGGTGGGAGGAATTCAGATGAATCTTGCTTCCAGCAGCTTAGAAGGTCTCTTGTTTTTTGGTGGCTTCAATGCATATTCTTATTTCCCTTGCTGTATACAGCAGGTGTTTACTAGCTTATTGAAGCTTATCTCTAATCATCTTTTCCCTACTGTCTGTTTTCTTTCTTTCCAAGTAAATATTCTATTTTGGAATAGAAGCCTGGAAATTAATGGTTTAGTAGAAAGATTCTAAGAGTTCTACTTAGAATCAGTAGAGGGGAGTCAAGTTCCAGGTTTTCTATTTACCTGTGTGACTATGGGCAAGTTTTTTTAACCTTTCTCAGTTTGTTTCCTCATTTATAAATTAGGATTGCCGTGAAGATTAAAGGATATAGGCATGTTAAGTATGGTACTTACCCTTATAGTAAGTGCCCTTACAGTAGGTGCTAAGTATTTATTATTATTTTTGTTCTCTATTTTTTATTTTTAGAGATGGAGGTCTCACTGTTTTGCCTAGGCTGGTCTCAAAACTCCTGGCCTCACACTATTCTCCTGCCTCTGCCTCCTCAGTAGCTAGGATTATAGATGTGAGGCCCTGCACCTGGCTATTTTTGTTCTCGTATATTTGAAAGTTTAGGATAGATGGTAATTAAATTCTAAAAAATACCATTTTATAGCAGAGTAACAAAATCAGTACTGAAGAAATTTTTCAAATGATCTTGTCTGATATATTCATTTTATACTTGGAATTGGTACATTTTACACTTGGAACTGTTCAGACTCAGAGTGAAGCAGTGAATGGTCCAACGTTACCCAGTGGAGGTACCGGGGATTAAGTTTATAATACCTGATTCTCCGATGACAGGGGTATCTTAGACTGGTCTGGGTGACTGGGGCTGGATTAAATATCCATACTAGGTTTCTAACTTTATGCTTTGAGGGCCATTAATTTGTGTGACCTGAGAAGCCAGTGGCTACCTTGAGCTTAGGTACTGCTGAGTAGGGCTAATCTTATACCTTCCCACTCTCCTGAGAAATTTTCCCTGATATAGACCCAGGCACCTGATGGTTCTTGACAATTTAAATTTCCTTGACAATTTAGTCCTCTTTCCCTCTCCATATGTTAAACCCAGAAAAGAGAAGGCAAGTACAGTATAGCCATGATGTCTCTGGAAGTGAATGACCCATTGTACTGAGGTAGAGACATAGAAGGAGGGCAGGAGAAAGGATAGGACCAGAAAAGTCCTTGGGTATTTTTTTTCTCTAGAAGTCTGCTAAGGGTTATTCTTTCTGTAATTGTCTGAAAAGAGAATTGTAGAATATTAGGGACTGAAATTTCCCTTTAGGGGCATCTAACACAGCCTTTAACCCATGTTTGAATTCTCTCTTCAAAGTTCCTGCCAGGTAGTTTTCCAGTATCTGCATACTTCCATGTTGGCGAGCCCTGTACTTCTAGAAGCAGGCATTTTCTTGGTTAGATATTTTGGCTTTCATTTTTTATTTTATGTATATATATAATTTTGGCTTTTAAAACTAGAAGTAGAAGCAGTTATTTTCTTGGTTAGCTATTTTGGCTTTTTGGTTTCAAAAGCCAAAGCCCTAACTTTTAAAAGATAGAAGAGATAGCATGCTCCTCTATAGGACTTCTAGTTTTAAAACTAGAGTAGAAGCACTCATTTTCTTGGTTAGATATTTTGGCTTTTTCTTTTAAAAACTAAACTAAAGTTTAGTTTGGCTTAAAAGCCAAAGTCCTAACATTTAAAAGATAGAGGAGATAGCATGCTCTTCATGGCTTCGAATCACTGGCCTCTCACATGTGGAAACATGCTTAGGCAAATGAAATGATGTATATCGGACCATTGGGTGTGACTCTTCCACTCTGCCTCCAGCTAAGAGAATCAGGCAAGACAGAGACCCAGGAGCTCAGTTCTAGAGCCTCAAATTCATCCTCATGTCTTTGTGGGTGAGTGGTTTTTATTAAAGTAATTTATTTTTTCATGGGCTTGCAGAATGTACTAGTACTAGAAAGAAATTTACTGATCATATAGTCTATTTTAATCACTATTTTATAGATTAATAACTGAGTTCCAGAGAGGTAAAGCCATCTGCCCAATGTCATACACAGAGATTCTGTGACAGAACTGAAGTTAGGACTGTGGTTTCCTGGTAGCAAGACCTAGAGGTCTTTCCATAAACAGCTCTTTTAGAGAAGCTGTTACCAAGCTCTAAAACTATATTTTAAGTGCCATGTGACTTGTGTACCTTGAGATTTCTATTGGGAGCAACAGCATTAGTTAAAATTACACAGATTTCAGTCTAAAAATAACAAACTGTTCTTCAGCCTAACACGAGAAGGTAAAGGGCTCCATCCACAAACATTTATAGAGCACCTAAAGAAACTCATTGTCTGTTTTGGAGGTAAGCCTTTGATACAGTTTGGATATGTGTCCTGGGCCCAAATCTCATGTTTAATTGTAATCCCTAATGTTAGAGGTGGGGCCTGGTGGGAGGTGGTTGGATCATGGGAATGGATTTCTCATGAATGGTTTAGCACTATCCCCTTGGTGCTGTTCTCATGATAGTGAGTGAATTCTCATGAGATCTGGCTGTTTAAAAGTGTGTGGCACCTCTTGCACCCCTCTCTCTTGCTCCTGCTCTGGCTATGTGATGTGCCTGTTTCCCTCTTTACCTTCTGCCATGATTGTAAGTGTCCTGGGGCCTCCCCAGAAGGACAGGTCCTTGGGAAGGTATTTTAACTGGGGAGGGTGGGGACGAGGCCAGCACTGTGTTTGACCTCTGATGATGCTGGAAAAGAAATAGATGTTGTTTTCAAACTGGGTAGTCCAAGGAGAAGAGGGAGAAGGAGAGGAAATGCTTGGGAGGTACCTGAGACAGATTGTCGAGTTAGCTCTTGGAAGCAGCACAAGTCTGGGAATCAGGAGACCTGAGTTCCAGTGCTGGCTTTCCTATTGAATATCTATTCTTTTGTAGATTACTTGCTCAGTCTAAGTCTTGGAGATATCTAAAACATTTATACCTATCTAATAAAGTCTAGAAGGGAGATCCATATACTCTTAAAGACTTCAGAGGAGTTCACGAGAGAACTTTTGTTTGATTTGTTTAGTCTGAATTTCTCAATCTTGGTACTGTGTGTATTTTGGACCACATAAGTCTTCGGGGAGTATGGGGCTGTCCTGTGCATCATAGGATGTTGCATCCCTGTCCTCTGCCTGCTAGATGTCAGTAGTGGCTACCTCTTCCCCAAGTCGTGACAATAAAAAACATCTCTAGACATTGCCAAATGTCGCCTGGAAGGCAAAATCAACTTCTGTTGAGAACCAGTGGTCTGTATTCATGTGAATTGTGGGGACAGCTAAAAGATAAAATTAATAATATTATTATAATCTTATTTAGCACTCACTGTGTACCAGACACTGTTCTAAGCCTTTATTTAATCCTCATAATAATCGTGTAAGTTAGGTACTCTTACTATCACTGTTTCACAGATAAGGAAATTGAAGGAAAGTAAGGTTAAGTGAATTAATAGCAGTTAATGTTTTTCTAAGTATGTGTCAGGGACTGTGCTAAGTACCTGACCTATATGTTATCTCATTTAATCCTTACAATCACTCTGTGAAGTGAGTTCTGATGTTATCATTGTTTTACAGATGGGAACAGATAGGCATAGATCTGTTGTGTGCCTAACCTGCTACTGAATGTTGAGGGCATACTAGAGTAAATGATTTACCTCTTTATCTTAATGATTTAGTGTTGTTATCCCAATTCATTGTTTTAGTTTCCAGACGACTTTTTCCTATTTTATCCTCAGAACAATACTGTGAAATAGGTAGTATCATCCCCATTTTATAGATAAAGAAACAGATTCAGAGAAAGAGGCTTGTGTAAGATCTCATAGTAACTGATGCAACTGACTGGCATCTGTTGCGCATTTTAGTTTATTTGTGATTGACCATGATGCTTCCAGCTATACTAAGAAGCAAGCAGTCAGGTGACGTACTGTACAGCAAAGAAATACTGAGTCCCTGTTTGTGATGGAGGGAGAGCTGAGAGAAGCTTCTTCTGATATGTAATTTGGAGTTTGTTGGTGAGGTTTTCTTCTGCATATGTGCTTTCCCACGCACATCTTACTTCCTGATTGGCACTGGCTGTGTATCACAAGTTGTAATTATGTTATAATTAGATTGTTTATTTCTTTAACATCTGACTTCTGCAGTGTTCTATCCTATAAGTTACATAAATGTAGGACTGTTTTGTTCACAGTATTCCAGCACAGTGTCTTGCATGCAGTAGTCACTTTATGAAAATTCTGAATCAGTAGGCACATGAGAGGTAATTAAGAGAGAGATAAATTGACTTAGTCAAGATTGTATAGCAGTTTGGTAGCACTTCTGGGACTAGATCTGATTTTTTCTATCCTTAAGCCCAGAATTCTTTGTACAACATAGTGCTGCTTGCCACATGCCTATCATGATTAGAGCTATATGATTTTGCTCTGTGGTCTTAGGCAAATCTGTTGGTTTTCTTTTCTGTAAATAAAAGTATTAAACAGCTGTTCTTTTCTCCTTCCCATCTTTGGTTGCCCACCAGTGATATCCTGGTGTGGCCTCCAACCATAGAGTAAGTGTCTACTGAGAAACAGGGAAACCTTGCTCTCCCTGCCAACCTGGAACTGGGAATCATGTTATTTCTCCTGAACACCTTCCTATTTCAGTGGTGATGTGGTAGTCATTGTCTACCGATTGAAACAGAAAGCAGAGTTTGGATTATAGGGGAAGAAAGCAGTTGGAGTAGCTACTTTAACCTTTCTTTATTCAGAACTGCACTCTGAGTGCCTATGTACACATACTCTAGCGCCTTCTTATTCTTCATTGTAAACATTGGGGTCTGCTCATTTTCTCTTTAGTTTGTTGGAAAAACACACAAATCTACTTAAATTAGTTGAGGAAAATGTCCTCTTCCATTTTCAGTTATTTTGTTCAGTAATACTAGTGATAAGGGATGTCTATTAAGAGAAAATATGTGGGCCGGGCACAGTGGCTTATGTCTATAATCCCAGCACTTTGGGAGGCCGAGGTGGGCGGATTGGGAGGCCGAGGTGGGCGGATCACGAGGTCAGGAGATCGAGACCATCCTGGCTAACATGGTGAAACTCCGTCTCTACTAAAAATACAAAAAAAAACAAAAAACAAAAAACAAAAAAAAAAAACAACAAAAAGCCAGGTGTAGTGGCGGGCGCCTGTAGTCCCAGCTACTTGGGAGGCTGAGGCGAGACAATGGCGTGAACCCAGGAGGCGGAGCTTGCAGTGAGCCGAGATCGTGCCACTGCACTCCAGCCTGGGGGACAGAGTGAGACTCTGTCTCAAAAGAAAAAAAAAAAAGAGAAAATATGTGTCTCTGGAAATTAGCTATATGCAAGGCACTTCCATGTCTGTTTTCTTACATAATCTTCCAGCCACCTTGCGAAAGCAGGGATTACTATTTTTATGCTAACTTTACAGAGAAACTAAGGTTCAGTGTGAAGTCATGATCATATAGATAGTGAGTGATAGACCGGGATCTGACCTCAACCTGACTGACCCTTTAAGTCCAGTGGGTATTCTTGCCATTCTACCATAGTTGTGTATGTGTGTATGGGTATGTTTAGCAGCTTTATTGAGATAATTCACATGCCATAAAATTCACCTACTTAGAGTGTATACAATTCAGTGTTTTTTTTCTTGTTTCCAGGGGGATTTTAATTTCAATTTTTTTTTTTTTTTTTTTTTATATTCACAGGGTTGTACAAGTACTACAATCTAGTTTTAGAATGTTTTGTCTTGGCTGGGCATAATGGCTCATGCCTGTAATCCCAGCACTTTGGGAAGCTGAATCAGGAAGATCCTTTGAGTCTAGGAGTTTGGGAACCAGACTGGGCAACATAGGGAAACCCTGTCTCTACAAAAAAAAAATTTAAAAATTATCTGGGCCAGGCCTGGTGGCTTATGTCTGTAATCCCACCACTTTGAGAGGCCGAGGTAGGCAGATCTCTTGAGCTCAGGAGTTGGAGACCAGCCTGGGCAACATGGCAAAACCCTGTCTCTACAAAAAATACAAAGATTAGCCAGGCGTGGTGGTGCATGCCTATAGTCCCAGCTACTCGGGAGGCTGAGGTGGGAGGATCAGTGGAGCCCGGGAGGCAGAAGTTGCAGTGAGCAGAGATCATGCTACTGCACTCCAGCCTGGTAATAGAGTGAGAACCTGTCTCAATAAATAAATAAATAAGTAAATAAATAAATAAAATTAGCTGGGCATAGTGGCGTGTCCCTGTGGTTTCAGCTACTTGGGAGGCTGAGGTGGGAAGATCGCTTGAGCCCAGGAAGTTGAGGTTACAGGTGGGCCATGATAGTTCCACTGATCTCCAGTCTGGGGGTGACATAGCAATACCCCATCCCCCCTCCAAAAAAAAAGAAAAAGAATATTTTGTCCTCCTAAAAGAAACATGGATGTTGTAATGTGTGTTTTTCATTTTATTGCTGAATAATATTTGGCAATATTTTTTGCTGAAAAATATTCTATTGTATGGAATTCTGTTTATTTCTATCTATGTAATTGTATTTACTGCTGAATTCTGTTGTATGGATATACCACATTTTATTTATTCCTTTATCAGTTCATGGATATTTGGGTTGTTTCCATTTTTTGGCTGTGACTAATGCTACTATGAACATTTATGTACATTTTTTGTGTAGATATATATTTGCATTTACCTTTAAGTATATATTTAGGAGTAGAATTGCAGGGTCATGTGCTAACTCTATGTTTAACTTTTTGAGGAACTACCTGACTGTTTTCTAAAGGGGCTGTACCATTTTACATTTCCACCAGCAGTGTATGAGAGTTCTAATTTCTCCATATCCTTGTAAATACTTGTTATTATCTTTTTATTTTAGGTATCTTAGTGGGTGTGAAATGGTGTCTGTCACATACGGTTTTGATTTGAATTTCCTTAAAGACTAATGATTTTGAGTATCTTTTCATGTGTTTATTGGCCACTTGGATATCTTCCTGGGACAAATGTCTATTTAGAGCCTTTGTCCATTTTTAAATTGGTTTGTCTTTTTACTATTTATTTATTTTTTGAGATAGAGTCTTGCTCTGTCGCCCATGCTGGAGTGCAGTGGTGCGATCTTGACTCACTGCAACCTCTGTCTCCCGAGTTCAAGCGATTCTCCTGCCTCAGCCTCTCCAGTAGCTGGGACTACAGGAATGGGACTACAGGAATGTGCCACCCTGCCCAGCTAATTTTTTGTATTTTTAGTAGAGACGGGGTTTCACCGTGTTAGCCAGGATGGTCTCGATCTCCTGACCTCATGATCCGCCTGCCTCGGCCCCCCAAAGTGCTGGGACTACAGGTGTGAGCCACCGCGCCCAGCTTCTTTTTTACTATTATTATAAGAGTTCTTTATATATCCTGGATACAAGTCTCCTATCAAATATATGTTTTGCAAATATTTTCTCTAATTTTGTAGATTGTCTTTTTATTTTCTTGATGACATTATTTATAGCACGAAAGTTTTTATTTTTGATATAGTCCAGTTTATTTAGTTCTTCTTTTGTTGTTTGCTTTTGGTGTTATATCTAAGAAACCATTCAGGGTCATGAATATTTACATCTATGTTTTCCTCTGAGAGTTTTATACTTTGAGCTCTTACAGTTAAAGCTGTGATCCATTTTGAGTTAGTTTTTCCATGTGGTATGAGGTAGAGGTCAATTTTCATTATTTTGCATGTTTATATCCAGTTGTTTCAGCACCATTTGTTGAAAAGACTATTCTTTCTTTGTTGCATTGTCTTGGCACTCTTGTTGAAAAATAGTTGACCACAAACATAAGCATTAATTTCTTGACTCTCAGTTCCATTTAATTGATCTGTATCTCTATTCTTATGCCAGTACCATACTGTCTTGATTACTCAAGGTTTATAATCAAGTTTTGAAATTGGGAAGTGTTAGTCTTGTTTTTGAAGGTTGTACAAGTTTTACACTTCTGTTTTTCTTTTTGATGCGATTCTAAATGTTTTTTGTTTTTTTTTTTTATTTCAGTTTTTGGATTGTTCATTGCTGTGTATAGAAATACAGTTGATTTTTGTATCCTGCAACCTTGCTGAACTTCTTAATTCCGACAGATTTTTTTTGGTGTTGATTCCTAAGAATTTTCTATATACAAGATTATGTCATCTGTGAATATAGATAGTTTTACTCTTTTTTTGAGATAGGGTCTCATTCCGCCACCTAGGCAGGAGTGCAGTGGTGCAATTGTAGTTCACTGCAACCTTGATTTCTTGGGTTTAAGCATTCCTCCAGCCTCAGCCTCCTGATTAGCTGAGACTACAGGTGCATGCCACTACAACCAGCTAAACTGCTTTTTTTCTAATCTAGGTGCTTTTATTTCTTTTTCTTTTCTTTCTTTATTTCTTTTTTTTTTCCACTTAATTGCTCTGACTAGAACCTTCAGTACAATGTTAAATAGAAGTGGCAAAAATGGACATCTTTGTCTTGTTTCTGATTATAGGGAGAAAGCATTCAGTTTAGTGTGATATTAATTGTGGGTTTTTCTTAGATGCCTTTTATCAGATTAAGGAAGTTGCCTTCTATTCCTCATTTCTTGAGTATTTTTATTGTAAGAGGGTATCAGATTTTGTCAAATGCTTTTTCTGTGTCAACAGAGATAATTCTATGGCTTTTTCCTTTATTGTGTTATTATGGGGTATTAATGAATTGATTTTTTTGGATATTGAAACAACCTTGCATATCTGGAATCATTATGTCATACTACAGTTACTTGTTGAGCACCAACTGTTTAAGCTTGTGTGAGTACACAGATGAGTAAGATGGGGCTATTCACTTTAATTGAGGAGAGAAAAAAAACCACACAGGCTTAAACTTTAGAGCACAAGAGTGGGATAAAGACAGTACCTTGTGTTGATGTGTGATAAACAGTTACCAAATGAACTTTAGAGTGACCTTATTTTAAGGCCATTCAGCAATTACAGGATTGGCATATTGTTACTTTTTGTAACTTCAGGTATATCCTTTCTCTTCTCCAGGTATCAGCTTCACCATCTATACGTGGGTAAGTTAGACTTGGTATTTAAGACCCCTTCTAGTTATGACATGTTGTGAAATTACTTGGCTTTTGTGGGGCTTCCTTCACTTAGGTCCTTATGAAGAGTGCCGTTTTGACAGCTCCAAGTAGCTAGAAAGATGAGTCTTCCTGTTCTAGTTCAGAGTGGGGGAAAGATGCTTTACTTCTTTCTTCGTTGGCCTTAACTGCACTCTCATCTCAGAGAGATGATTGCCTTCCATATCAGTCCACATTCTGGTGAAAGGGGTAACTCTTAAGAAAGACCATTTCCCTTAGCATCACATAAGTCCTATGAGAGGAAAAGACCACTGAAGAGGGTATTAGGAGTACATGTTTTTCAGGACTCAGCTATATATTTAACTCACTGTTAAATATTGGGTAGGTCAGTTCATTCTGTTCATACTTTGGTTCCTTGGAGAATAACACTTCTATTGCATAATCTCTCAGGCTTGATATGAGACATAAATTATATCCTAGATGCATACAAAGTTTTATATATTGGTTATTTGCAAAAGGTAGAGTTGCATAATGTAGCAGAAATGCAAATTATCTTGTAAATATTGTAAAATAATGCAGATAATGTAGTAAATACTAGCAAAATGTTGCAAATAATGTCGCAAAAATGCACTAAATAAATCAGCGGTCCCCAACATTGTTGGCATTAGGGACTGGTTTCATGGAAGACAATTTTTCCATGGACTGAGCTTGTGGGGGTGGGGGTGGTTTCAGAATGATTCAAATGGATTACATTTATCATTAGATTCTCATAAGGAACACACAACCTAGATCCTTCTCATGTGCAGTTCACAGTAGAGTTTGCGCTTGAATCAGAATCTAATGCTGCCACTGATCTGACAGGAGGTGGAGCTCAGCTTTGCTCCCTCGTCCCCTTCTGTGAGGCCCAGTTCCTAACAGGCCATGGTACTGGTCCTGGGAGTGGGGGACCCCTGAACTTAGTTACTACATTTTAGGCTCCTACTGTGTTTTTGGCACTTTTGATATGTGCTTTAAAGATTCTTTTCCTGATGCTTCACAACAATTATTTGTCCCCATTTAACAGAGGAGGAAATTCCAGTTCAAAGAGATTAAATAATCAGCCCAAGGGGAAGAGTCAGCAATCACAACTGGATCTAACTCTAGAGTCCATATTCTTTCTATTATATTTTTGCTGCCTTTTGGTAAAGAGATGTTTTCCTCTATCCCACTTATTTTGAAAAGGTCTTGATAGTGTGGGTCACACTGGTCCATTTTAAGAAAGGATAAAATTTGCTTTTGTTGACAGCCACAGCTTGTCCCCACTGTCTAAACAGTACTAGACTTTGGAGGAGACAGTAGGTCTGAGACTAATTTAGTCATTGGTTATTCAGACACTCACAGGACTGGGCGAAAATGGGAACAAGGACTCTTCGAATAGCAAGGTCATTATCTCAGTGTCGAAGGAGCATTTGAAGTTATTAAACTTTGTTCTCATCAAATGGGGGAGTCTGGAATATGTTTTTCCTCACCAAAAACCTGATGTCCTGTAAACCTCAGCCTGACTCACTTGAAGACTTGTTATCTTCTTTTTTTTTCTACAACCCCCAATGATTTAATCACTACGAGACACGTAACCTTCTAATTCTTAGAAGAGTATTTTCTTTGGCACCACACAAGCCCTATATAGCAGGAAGGAAATATGAGGTTCAGAAGGAGTCTAGTCTCAGTCTTACCTTTAACTTCACTGTGTGACCCTGGAAAAATATCTTTCTTCTCTACTCCCACTGCTACTGCTGTATTCTAGATCTTCATCATCTGTTTTGTTTTTATTAAAATAATTTAAAAACCGATATCAAACTTAGTTTTTCTGGGTCACTTGAGAATGAGTTGCTGACATGACCCTCCATCAACTCCACATTATTTCCTGCATAATAAGATGGTTGTGTAAGCACAATGCAACCATCAAAATCAGGAAATAAACACTGTTACATTACTATTATCTAATCCTCACACCCATTCAAGCTTTGCCAATTGTCCAACTGTCTTTTATAGCAAAAGAATATAGTTCAGAATCACATGTTACATTTAGAGGCTACATCTTTTTAGTGTCCTCGGTCTTTCCTTGACTTTGATAACCTTGACACTTTTGAAGATTACAGGCCAGTTATTTTGTAGAATATCAGGTATAGCAGGTGTTTTATAGAATGTCATCACCAGTCTTACGTTATGCTTCTTTGGTAGTAAATATTACAGAACTGGTGCTGTATTCGTTTCATTGCATGCCTTTAGATGGTAGTGGTTTTGGTTTGTCCCGTGACGTCTACTAGCCTTCTTCACTGTGAAGTTACTCTTTTCTCTTTTATAATTAATAAGTATTTTGTAGGCAGTACTATGTAAATATCCCTTTCCTTGCCAAACTTTCAATGTATTTAGTTATTTATATCAGTATAGACTCATTTTATTTAATGGGTAATAATCTATTGCTAGCATCATTTGTTTTGGTGCTCAAATTCTCTCTGATTTGGCCAGTAGGAGCCAAATCAGAAGTTGGCTTCTGTCAACTTTTGATATGTCCCTATCATTCTTTGACTACTTCCTTGCTTTCTAGCCCAATAAGATGTTCTAGGTTCATCCTGTACTTTCTCTATAACAGCCAAAGAACCCTGGGGTGTGTGTGTGTGTGTGTGTGTGTGTGTGTGTGTGTGTGTTTTGTTTTTTTTGTTTGTTTTTTTTTTTTTTAGTGTTAAATGGCATTTAGAATCCAAAATGTGGTTCCTAGATAATGCTCATTGTTATTGGGCCATTGCTGCTCCCAGGCCTTCTCATAGACATACTGAGGAAATGAGGTTCTGACACCCCCACCACAGGCTGTCCCTACTGTGTGGATGCCCTCCTTATCTTGCTTGGGCTTCGGTACCCTATACCAGGGTGCTCTTCCATGACAACTCTTTCTTAACTGTGGTTGGCTTCTGACACACTACACCAGAGCACCCCTCTCTCCTGATATGGATGCCTTCCTTGCTATACTTAGACTATGATATTCCACAGCAGTCCACCTCCCTGCCCCAAATGTGGATGCTCTTTTCACCCTACTTGGGCTCTGATTCTCCTCACTAGACTACTTGTCTCTTCCTCCCCCTCCTGATGGACTCACCCTGCTTAGGTCTGACCACAGTGTTGGGCTGCCCTCATCCTCTCTTAACTAGACTTTTTTTTTTTTTTTTTTTGAGACAGAGTCTTGTTCTGTCGCCCAGGCTGGAGTGCAGTGACACGATCTCGGCTCACTGCAACCTCCGCCTCCTAGGTTCACGCCATTCTCCTGCCTCAGCCTCCCGAGTAGCTGGGACTACAGGCATCCGCCATCACGCCCAGCTAATTTTTTTTGTGTGTGTGTGTTTTTAGTAGTGATGGGGTTTCACCGTGCTAGCCAGGATGGTCTCGATCTCCTGACCTCGTGGTCTGCCCGCCGTGGCCTCCCAAAGTGCTGGGATTACAGGTGTGAGCCACCATGCCTGGCCTTAACTAGACTATTATAACACAAAGCCTCCTAACTGATCTCCTTGCTTTCAGTCTTCTTACACCTTTCACATTTCTGCAAGAGTGATCGTTCTAAAATATAAGTCAAATCATGCCACTGCTCTGCTTAAAAACATTGTAATAGTTCCCTTTTGCTTAGAGATTAAATTTCAAGTTCCTTGGGCTGTCATTCAAGGACCTCTAGTATCTGACCTAAAGGTACCTTTCTTCCTCATTTCTTATTAGTTCCTTGGTATACTGTGCACTCCAACTATGGCCACTGGCTACTCCTTAGACATACCCCAGTACCTTTACTCCTCTGGCTTTTTGCCTTTATCCTCTCCTCTGTCTGGCTTAGCCAACTCTCTTCACTGTCTGATAAAATCCCTCAGAGTCCTAGTTCAGATGTCTGCTATGGATGTCAGAGCCTGAATACAGTGAGGAAGATAACCATAAGAGGAAGGAATTACCTGGTGAAACCTCTCTGACCTCTATAGTCATAAACAGTCCCCTTTTTTTTTTTACTTCTGATGGAGTGTTTACTTCATTCTCTCTCTTTTCACAATCAGCTATTTACATATCTGTTGCCTCTGATAAATTGGCTGCTCCTTGAATGCACTCAACACAGGGCATTGCGTCTAGTAGACACTCAGGGAATGCTGATGGAACTTGTCAAGGGAATGAATTTTGGGTGGTGAAGTTACCACAGCAGTGAATCTGTTGCTTTCATTTGAAGTCCATTCACAGGTCTCACTGAGGTCTGAGAGGCTCTGACTACAAGAAAGGGTTTGGAGTCTGGCATCCTTGAGTCTAGATATCTGCCCTGTGCCAGAGCTCTTTCTGAGAAAATGATACATTCACACTATTCTCCTCTTTAGTATTCCAAATATGTCTTTTAAAAAAAAATCTACACTGTCATCCTAAATAAAATAATTCCTAGCTACAGGAATATAGGTATTTAAAGCTGCAAATAATAGCAGTGACATCATCCTACTAAAAAAGCCTGCCCCAAATTGTCTGAAGGCCAGCATTGTGATATGTGTCTCCTGACAGCCTATCCCTGCAGAGACCCTCAGTCTGTCTCTGCAGAGACACTTAGGCTGAAGTGTCAGCAAAGGAGGGTTTTAGACTTTCTCAGTGACTTACCAGTCTGCACTTTTTGGGGCTGTGTGGGAAGCATCACAGGCTAAGTTCCTTGTAGCATGTGGGGATTTCTAGAGAGGAAGAGAAAGTTAGGAGGCTGTATTTCTTTAGATCCCACTACCAACCCCATTTGCTCCAGCCATAGCAGCATCTTGAACTTTTCTTGTTTTGCTCATTCATTCTTCCAGGGCTTTGTCCAGGTTTTCTTTTCTACCCTGAGATTGAACTGTCTGATTTCAAAGCCTAGGCTCTTCTGTGTTTCATAATCATAGCACCGAATGTTTTTTAAAAAAAAAAAAAAAGATTGCTCATTTTTGCTTTTCCTGTGAGGTTTTCAGTCTCATTAAAATAATTTCTAAATTGAGATCAGAATATTTTCTAATACACAGATTCAATTTTTGCCTCCACAGGGGTTGAATCAAGATGTACTTACTTACCTACAAGGCTAACTCTTATTTTGATTTGGCCTGAGACACAGTAGAATGTTCCCAATTTAAGATTAGCACTATTCCATCTGCCTGGTGCTAATTGAAACTGAAGAGGAAGGAAAGCTTTTATTCTATAATTGTTGGGAGAGCAGCATGGAAAACTCCTTAGAATGTGATGAACCTGATATTTACTAGGTTTATAAGCTTTGACAAGTGTTAAGCTCTCTGTGCCCGGGTTTTCTTATCTGTAAAATGAGGGTAATAAAGCCAATTTTTAAAGGGCTGTTGTTAGGTTAAGTGATATGATTCTTGTAGGGTTGACTCTGGTTTTGACTTTGTCACCAACAGTGGGAGGTGGGAGTCATCAACCTAAGCATTGTCTCTGGCTTAGTATATGCCATAATTTCACACTAAAGCTACGTTTACTCCCATTATCTTATATAACCTTCATATTGTGATCAGAGAAAAAGATGGTGGTGGTGTTCCCATTTGTCAGATAAGAAAATTGATACTCAGAGAAGTTGAGTGGCTTGTCTGAAAACAGAGACCTCTCACTCCTAGTCTGAAACTCCTTTTGTTCTTAACCAGTCTTAGGAGAGGGCCGTGTGGTGTAAAAAAAAAAAAAAAAAAAAAAAGGCCTTCAATTGCAAGTCAAGAATGGGCTTGGTGCAATGGCTCAAGCTTATAGTCCCAGCACTTTGGGAGGCTCAGGTGGGAAGATTCCTTGAACCCAGGAGTATTTTTTCTTTTTCAGAAACAGGGTCTTTCTCTGTCACCCAGGCTGGAGTGCAGTGCTGTGATCATACTCCACTGTAGCCTTGAACTTGTGGGCTCAAGCGATCCCCCCCGCCTTAGCCTCCCAAGTAGCTAGGATTATACGCAGAAGCCACTGCACTAAGAATATCTTGATTTTATAGTTTTAGCTAGGACAATTTGGGAAAGTCAACTCAGTTTCTACTTTATTTAAACAGAAATATGAATTATTCTTCTTAACTTACTTTGGCAAATAATTATCGAGCATTTACTATGCCTTACATGGTGCTAGGCCTGTCCCTTCCCTCAAGCTGTTTCTACTTCACTAAGGATAACAGATACAGATAATTAAAGTGAAAAGAGTTATAACAAATGTGTATGTGGCAGAAGATAATGGTGGCTGTGGTGGGAGTGGTCCAGGAGGGTGCCACAGAGATAGCCGTGGGGCTGGGCATTGCTTCTGAGGAGAAATCTCAAAGGAGGGTATGTAAGAATTAATTGGATAATGGATATGAATGTGCTTTATTAGTTGCCACATAAATGCAGCTTTTTATAACTGTCAATTCTTACAGAAGGTGCCTCTTTTCTAGAAACCTTGGCTGACCTAGTAGAACACCATAGTTGGAGTCCAAACTTAATTAAAGTGAGAAGAAAGATTTTAGTAGATTGGGATTTTATAAAAAAAAAAAAAAAAAAAGCAAAAGCCTGTGTCTGAAGTTTTTGGAATCCAAGAGTCCTTAAAATGGGGTGTGTATGCCTATTAAAATTGTCTTCTACTTTGATGACACAGTGGACCTCAGCTACTTTTGAGTTTATAAAGGACTTATTTATTATCACTTAAAAAAAGCCACTTGTGCTCCTGCAGCATTTTAGATATTTAAAACAGCCTTGCAAACAAGTATGTATCCTGGGGAATAATGGAATCAGGACAAGACAAAGAGAAATTGGGTGGCTGAGCCAAAAGATATGTAATGTTTTTATTTTTTATATCTGTTTGGGTTCGGTAGATGTAATTATTGAGAGCTATGTGCTAGGCTTTGTATGAAGTACTGAGGGAACAGAGATGAATGAAGCATTTTGTAAACAAGGGGACATATAGTCTGGCTGGAGATAAAATACACCTGTGGTAAGTGATAAGAATTTTTATGAGGTACTCTAAGATCTTAAAGGTGGAGGACCTACTCAAGCCATTGAGTGAGGACTGCATCAGAGATGGCAAGTTAGAGGAGAGGACACCTGAAGATTAAAAGTTTTGGAGGAAACAGAAGGGAATAATGGGAGATAAGTGTGTTCTATGCAGTGGTAATAGCTTGAAGAAAGGCACCAGGATTTAAATAGTACCTGGTACTTAAAGCAACTACAAATAAGAGAAACATTCCTCAGAATTTAATGCTGGAGTGTAGTAACTGATAAGACTTTGTATATTGTCCCCTTTTTGAAGAGATAGAACATTTTTAGTTAGTGTTACAAGATTTTAGAGTGGAACATTTGTTTTTACTGTACAGTATTTTGTGTTCCCCATTTTATGAGTCTCATTAGGGGCAAATATGCAATTCCCTAAAGGAGATAATTTAGATACTTGCTTCCCAAGCTTCCTTGCTTCTGGGGCATACGCAGTGGCCTAGGTTTCACCAATCCGACATGCCCAGACCACACTTGGATTTAGCACTTAAAGACATGAGAGAGAAGGTAATGGGAAACTAACTTTCTTTTTCTGATGGCAGAGGCAGTAGCATCCCCTGCAAGGTTGGGTTCCTGGCCCTGAAGTGGCATTGTTGTCTGTGATTGCTGCACAGAGGTTGAATTCTTGATCCAGAAGTGACGGTGGTACCCATTCTAGCATGTAACGATCAGAAGTACCTGCAGTGGTTTCCTCATTGGACTAGTTCTGCAGTGTAACTTTGTGCTTTTTCTGGAAGTTTAGCCTTAAGCCTATTTTTCCAAACTTCACCAAATTTTGTGAGCCACCCAATATTCTTTCAGTACATTGATTTTCACTAGTTGATTTTCACCAGACTCAAAGTCTGGTGCTTACATCTAAGAATCCTTTGAGTCAGAGGTCATCAGACTACAGCCTGTGAGGCAAATCTGGCCCCATTGCCTGTTTTTGTAAATAAAGTTTTGTTGAAACATAGCCACACACGTTCATTTACATATTGTCAGTGGCTGCTTTTTGCTACAAAGGCAGAGTTGAGTTGTTGAGACAGAGATGGTAGGGCCTGCAAAGCCTAAAATATTTACCATTTCGCCTTTTGCAGAATTTTCCAACCCCTACTTTAACTAATAATGGTTGTCCCTTAACAACACTGAAATGTTTCCTTCATGAGACAATGAGTATTAGTTTAAGTTTCACCCTTTTTTCTTAAATTTTGGTTTTGGCTTCCAGGATGCTCAGAGCAAAATTTGGTCATGAATTGCAAAGCATGGAATGTTGGTACTATGTTGTAATTGTCTCCTACTTTATTACCTGTATTCCACTGATGATTACTATTGTCCTAAGGGATATGTGTGTGTGTGTGTGTGTGTGTGTGTGTGTGTGTGTGTGTATGTATATATTTGAAAGCAACTTGAAAGCCATTTTTCAAGTAGACAGGTTATACTCTTATTCTGTTTATTTATTTATTTTTTTAAAGAATATGGAAAGAGTGATTGCCTGCCTTATTGGGAATATATCAAATTGTGAAGAATATTCTCAGTCTTCCTTTCATATCTATCTAGTATTGTCTTAATTTGCTCAGATCTTTTTCATTCTCATGCTAATAAGAGGAATTTATTTATGGTTAGAGACCAGTGGCTAATGAGGAATCAATGTTTCAGACTAGTAAGAAGCATCTTTTTCTTGATTCTCTAGTATGCTTCTTGTTTGTATCAATTAGAAATATTTTCAGCTGTAAGTAGTAGAAAACAGTGATTTAAAATATAGGAATTAATTTTCCGGAGGGAGGGGATTCGTTGCTTGTATAGGGTGGGATACAATACCATTTAGAACCCAGGCTCTTTCTGTTTTTCTACTCTGCCAGCCTTTTCCACTCTGCCACTCTGCCAGCCACCGAGTGTGTGCTTTCCACTCTTGTACTTATGACCTCAAGGTTACGAGGTTACTGCACTCCAGAAAGAATGTTTGAGAAAGGAAGAAAGGGGCAGAAAGGCAGAATTAGCACTCTGCCTGTGTTCTATTTTATAATTAAAGCAACCATTTCCCCAGAATCCTTAGAAACTTACTGACTAGAACTTTGTCACATGAACATGCCCAACTTTAAAGAAGACTGGAAAAATGAGTGTTTAATTGTCTCATTGCTTTCCTGGATAAAATTAGGGTTGGCAAAATTGGCAAGGATGAAGGGATGAATGGATATTGATTAGGGATTTGAAAGTCATTTGATTTTAGTGACTTTTTTTTTTTTTTTTTTTTTGAGACAGAGTCTCGCTCTGTCGCCCAGGCTGGAGTCCAATGGCGCGATCTTGGCTTACTGCAACCTCTGCCTCCCGGGTTCAAGTGATTCTCCCTGCCTCACCCTCCCAAGATTACAGGTGCCCGCCACCATGCCCGGCTAAGTTTTGTATTTTTAGTAGTGATGGGGTTTCACCATGTTAGTCAGGCTGGTCTCAAAAACTCCTGACCCCAGGTGATCCACCCGCTTCAGCCTCCCCAGAGTGCTGGGATTATGGGCGTGAGCCACTGCACCCTGCCTTTAGTGACTTTTTAATATGGTTTTTAAAAATGTATTTGTACTCTGTATGATTTTATAAAAATGTGTGCTGGTGCCTGTGTTTTATTGGAGCTACCTCATTTTGGGCTGGAGATATAGTAGCAAATGAGGAGGTATATACTACCTTTCCAGTCTAGAGGTAAAAATAAATACTATCAAATACTTTCAGTAAGTTGGATAAGTATTTGAGACTTCTCTAAGGGCCATATTTAGGAGTCATTAAATCTGTTTGAGGGATTATAGGAAGCCTTCATAGAAGTGGTGACATTTAAGCTGGGTCCTAAAGGATAAGCAAAGGGAGGAAAACTTAAGGGATTATGCAGTAACTTGTTGCTGTATCTTCCCTGCTGAGGGGTTGATTGGCAATGTTAATACCTCAGAGATTATCCATCTCATTATTAGATACCTCTGATTATTATAATGTTCTTACAGAATTCTCCATTTCTTCCTCCCTTCTGTCTCTCTTTTTGGTTGGGAGGGCAAAAGGTAATTTGTATGACATGATGAGAGGAGAACTCTTGGACAGTTACTTTGGGCCACTGTAAGACTGCATCCACATTCCTTTCCTAGCCTTCAGGATTCTCTGTAGTTTTTTTCTGACTGGTCTTTCTAGCTCCATTTATTCATTCCTTGCTTCATTCAGCCATTACTTATCTATCACCTACTGTTTGCAAGGAATAGTTCTGAGGTCTGGAGATAAAGACAAAGTCTTTGCCTTTGTGGAGCATATGTTCCATTGGAGGGAGCCAGCCAATAGGCAAATAAATGTCAGTTGATGAGAAGTGCCAGGATACAAATAAAGCAGGATAGGGTGGAATAAAGGGTGCTGATTTAGAGTAGAGGGGGATTTTTAAATCCTTTTATAAAGGATGATTAGGGAAGAATTATCTGATAAAGTGATATTTCAGCAGAGACTCGAAGGAAGACAGGGAATAAGCCATATGGATATCTAAGGGGAAATGTGTTTTCAGGCATAGTCACCATAGGGTACGAAGGCCTGGAGGAGAGCGTGTATATAGCCTGTCAGAGAAAGCCTTGGTGCCTGGAGCAGAGTGAGTGAAGTGGGGAAAAGTCAGAGATAAGGTCAGTGAAGTAGCAGGGTGAGATGAGGGGAGGAGGTAGAGGAAGGTAAGATCATATAACGCCTTGTATGTCTTTGTAAGGACTTTGGCTTTTACATTGAGATTGGGGAAGCCACTGGAAGATTTTAAGCAGAAGAGAGTGATGTGATCTGAGACATATTTTAAATAGATCACCCTGGGAGGCAAGAATGGATCAGTTAAAAAGAATGTTATAATGTTCTAGGTCAGAGTTTCCCAACAATGGCGCTATTGACATTTTGGGCAGGATAATTCTTTGTTATGAGGGGCTATACTATGCATTCTAGGATGTTTAATAGTATCCCTGGCTCCCACTTACTAAATGCCAGTAGCACTTACCCAGTTGTTTTAATCCAAAATTTCCCTAGACATTGCCAAATATCCCCTGGGGAGCAGAGCAAATCTGTCCTCCCCTCCCCAACTCCTTTTCACCCCACTATTGAGATCCACTGTTGTACACAAAAGTTACTGATGGTTTGGACCAAGGTGATAACAGTAAAGGTGATGAGAAGTGGTTGGACCGTAGATCTGTTTTGAAGGTATAGTTGGTAGAATTTGCTGATAGATGCTTGTGGGGGCTGATTGACAAAAAGTGGAGTAAAAAATGAATCAGATTTTTGGCTTAGCAACTGAAAGAGTAGAATTGCCATTTATTGAGGGGTGGGGAGAGGAAACACCTGAAGGAGGAACAGAGTTTTGACCTGTTAAGTCTGACAATCAGTGGCACAGCTTTGTCTCCTATTGTCTTTAAAAATGCGTTTCTTTTTGAGAGTAAGAACTAGGTCATGTCATCTTTGCATCCATAGTGATGAACATTGTGTCTGGCATGTAGAATATGTTCAATAAATGGTGAATGAATGATAAGATTATTTACTGTTTCCAAGAAGGACCAAGTTATTTACTATTTCCTAAACCATTCATACTTTTTTCTCCTTTGGGCCTTTGTTTTTGTGATTCACTCAAGGGAAATCTCAATAGCTCTATGAAAATTTTACTCCTTCTTCAATAGCAACCCAAATACTGCCTCTTCCATGAACCTTTTCCTAGTTCTGCAGGTAATATTAATGTCTCCCTTCTCTGCACTTCTTTGCCTTGTTTGAAATTCAAGTATACTTTGACTTATGACTGGTTGCTTTGACTTATGACTGACTGCCACTAAATAGATTTATTAATACCTTTTTTCATTTCCATCTTTCTTTTGCTTGTTTCTTTACTTATAGTGTTTTTGTAAGCTACTATTATTATTTATTTTATACTCCACCTCATATCTAGATCTAAGGTGCTCTAGATCATCATTACTGAAAGTATACTCCACAGAAAGTGACCTTAACAGGCAATTGGCCTCACTGTCTAATTACTACAAGAAAAAATTTCATCTCAGATGTTGTTTTAAATCCAACATCATCATTGTTGACTGATTTCCTTGTACATTTAACTGATTGTGTCAGGAGATTTATAATTTTCACTTAGTACACATATTGTTTTAAAAGTTATTTGTGGTTGCAAAAGAACCCAATAAAAATATCATTTTCAAATCCTTTAGGCACTTCAATCACATTAGTCATCAGTTGTAAGCTATTAGATTGAAAGCTGTAGTCTCCAAACAAAACCAAATTTTTGAATGATTATTGATCATTTGCTTTTATAATAGAGTTAGCAGGAGTTGCAAACTCATACGCCTACAGAGGAGAGATAAGTGACTTAAAAAGGCCTGGTTAGGCTTAAGATGACTACAGAGACAAAACATTGCTGGCCAAGGTCCATGGCTTATAAGAATAATTTGTTAATTATTTACTTTGAAAACCAGAGGACTATTTAAATGAAAGGAGTTATTGCACTTAAAACATGTTAACTGCTAACTTGTGTAACTTCAGCACATCATTTGAGATCTCCAGGATTTAATTTCTTTGAATGTACAGAGTCATCTCTAAAGTTGCTTTTACCTCATTTGATTCAGTTAGTAATAAATAAAACTGCTGGCATCTTACCAGTATGCCTCAATTTCATAAGTATTGTGTCTCATCAGCGGGAACTAAACTTAGCCAAGTTTCCTATAGCAGCACCCACCATTGAAAGAGAGAGACGGTGTATTAGCCAGCCAGTTAACTTTTGGTAACCAAACCAGCGTTTGGTTTTTCAGAACTGAAATCTAAAACAGAAGATGTCTGAATTTGATCCTTCCTGCTGAAGATATTAGTGGTTCTGCCTAATACTGTACATAGATGTTTTGTTGTTTCGTCTACCTGGTCCTATTTATTTTGTTCAGTCATTTTTCTAGTGCAGCACTTTCTAGTTTTGTATTTGCCAACTTCCCCTATTAGTGGTGATTTCCTGGAGACATAGGGCATTTCTAGGTCATCTTTAATCCTCAAAACCTGGAACAGGCAAGAGCACATGACAGATGTTTGAAAAATGTTTGAAGAGATGGCATATTTATTAGCTTTGTAGGTGACAAAAACTGAAAGAGAAAACTAATATTTAGATGAGTAAGCTTGGAATGATGGGCTGAAGCCAACAAGATGAAATTTAAGAGGAAGACAATGAAGTTCTGCATTTTAAGTCTCAAAAGAAATGGCAACATATGGGCAGACTGGAGGAGACTTAGCATGATTTTATTCTTGTGAAAATGGTGGTTTTGGCTGCTGAAGCTCAGTGTCAGCCAAAGGCATTGCAGTGGATAAAAATCTAATGCAACTTCAGACTGAATTATTGGAAGTATTAAGTACAGTTAAAGGAGGTGATAGTTCCACTATGTTTTGCAAGGGACAGACTGCACTTACAGTATCATGTTCCCCTCAGGGTACCAGGCAGTAAGAGGATCATTGCAAACAGGACTCTGTTTAGTGGAGGGTACTCTAGATCATCATTACTGAAAGTGTAGTCTGAACTGTTCCCAGCCCACCATGAGATAAGCATAGAAATTGAAAGTACTTAGAAATCTTTATAGCAATTTGTCAGAGTAATTTTATGTGTAATGAATCTAATAAAAAGGAAGATGAACTTTATCTTGTATGTCTTTCTTTTTTGCTTGATACTTTTTTATTTTAATAGACTTTATTTTTTAGAGCAGTTTTAGGTTTATAGAAAAATTGTGTAGAAAATGCAGAATCTGGCTGGGCGCAGGGGCTCACGCCTGTAATTCCAGCACTTTGGGAGGCCGAGGCAGGTAGATCCCCTGAGGTCAAGAGTTCAAGACCAGCCTGGCCAACATGGTGAAACCCCATCTCTACTAAAAATACAAAAAATTAGCCAGGTGTGGTGGTGTGCACCTGTAATCCCAGCTACTCGGGAGGCTGAGGCACGAGGATTGCTTGAACCAGGGAGGTGGAGGTTGCAGTGAGCCAGGATCACGCCATTGCACTCCAGCCTGGGCAACAGGAGTGAAACTGTCTCAAAAAGAAAAAAGAAAACGCAGAATCCCTCTCTCCCCATTTCCGCTATTATCACCATCTCATTAATGTACAGTTGATGAATCAATATTGATACATTATTATTGACTAAAGTACATAGTTTACATTAGGGTTTACTCTTTGGGTTATATAGTTGTGTAGGTTTTGACAAATGCATAGTGTGTGTATCCACCATTATAGTATCATACAGTATAGTTTTATACCCTAAAAATGCCCTGTGCTTCACCTATTCATTCCTTAACCACTAACCCCAACCTTTCAAATACCTGGCAGCCACTTATCTTTTTACTATTTCTATAGTTTAGCCTTTTTCCAAATACCATGTAGTTGGAATCAGCCTTTTCAGACTGGCTTCTTTTACTTAGAAATCTACATTTCAGGTTCTTCCATGTCTTTTTGTGGGTTGATAGTTCATTTCTTTTTTTACTGAATAATACTCCATTGTATGACATACCACAGTTTATTCATTCAGTCTTGAAGGATATCTCAGTCACTTCCAGTTTTTAGCAATTCTGAATAAAACTGCAATAAACATTCATGAGCAGATTTTTGTGTGAACATAGTTTTCAACTCATTTGAGTAAATACCTAGGAATACTATAGTCACATGATGATTCAGTCAATGATGGGCCACATATATGATATAGCCATCATCACATATTAATGCAACACATTACTCATGTTTGTGGAGATGCTGGTGTAAACAAACCTGCTGTGCTGCCAGTCATATAAAAGTATAGAACACATAATTATATGTATTTTTTTTTTTTTTTTTTTTTGTTGAGACGGAGTCTCGCTCTGTCGCCCAGGCTGGAGTGCAGTGGCGCAGTCTCGGCTCACTGCAAGCTCCACCTCCCGGGTTCATGCCATTCTCCTGCCTCAGCCTCTCCGAGTAGCTGGGACTACAGGCGCCCACCACCACGCCCGGCTAATTTTTTGTACTTTTAGTAGAGACGGGGTTTCACCGTGGTCTCGATCTCCTGACCTCGTGATCCGCCCGCCTCGGCCTCCCAAAGTGCTGGGATTACAAGCGTGAGCCACCGCGCCCGGCCGCAATTATATGTATTTTTTTTTTTTTTTTTTTGAGACAGTGTCTTGCTCTCTTGCTCAGGCTGAGTGCAGTGACGCAATCTCCGCTCACTACAAGCTCTGCCTCCTGGGTTCACACCATTCTCCTGCCTCAGCCTCCCGAGTAGCTGGGACTATAGGCACCCGCCACCACACCCTGCTAATTTTTTGTATTTTTAGTAGAGATGGGGTTTCACTGTGTTAGCCGGGATTGTCTTGATCTCCTGACCTCGTGATCCGCCCACCTCGGCCTCCCAAAGTGCTGGGATTACAGGCGTGAGCCACCGCACCTGGCCAGTTATATGTATTATATAATGCTTGATAATGATGATAAATGACTCTGTTACTGGTTTATATATTTATTATGCTTTTTGTTGTTATTTTAGAGTGTACTCCTACTTATAAAAAAAAGTTAACTGTAAAACAGCCTCAGGCAGGTCCTTTGGGAGGTCTTCCAGAAGAAGTCATTGTTATCATAAGAGATGTCAGCTCCATGCATGTTATTGCCCCTAAAGACCTTCCAGTGGGACAAGATGTAGAGGTGGAAGACACTAATATTGACAGTCCTGACCCTGTGTAGGCCTAAAGTGTGTGTTTATGTGTTAGTTTTTAACAAAAAGTTTAAAAGGTAAAAAATAAGAATAGATAGGTATAGTGGCTCACACCTGTAATGCTAGCACTTTGGGAGGCTGAGACAAGTGAATAGCTTGAGCTCAGAAGTTGGAGACCAGCCTGGACAACATGGTGAAACTCCATCTCTACTGAAAATACAAAAATTAGCTGGGCATGGTGGCACACGCCTGTAATTCCAGCTACTTGGGAGGCTGAGGCACAAGAATTGCTTGAACCCAGAAAGTGGAGGTTGCAGTGAGCTGAGATCATGCCACTGCACTCCTGCCTGGGTGACGGAGTGAGACTCTGTCTCAAATGATAATAATACAAAGAATACAACAAAGCATATAGAATAAAGCTATAAAGAAAATATTGTATAGCTGTACAATGTGCTTGTGTCTTAAGCCATGTGTTACTGCAATAGGGTCAAAATGTTTTTAAAAAATTAAAAAGTTTATAAAGTAAAAACTTACAGGAAGTTAAGGTTAATTTATTACTGAAGAAAGAAAAAAAAATTAAGTTTAGTGCAGCCTAAACATATACTGTTTATAAAGTCTACAGTAGTGTACAATAATATCCTAGGCCTTTCCATTCACTTACCCCTGACTCACTGACTCACCCAGAGAAACTTCCAGTCCTGCAAGTTCCATTCATGGTAAATGCCCTTTAGAGATGTACTGTTTCTTTTTCTTTTAATCTTTTATGGCGTATTTTTACTGTACTTTTTCTGTGTTTATATATGTTTAGATATACAAATACTATTGTGTTACAGTTGCCTAGTATTCAGTACAGTAACATGCTATACAAGTTTGTAGTCTCAGAGCAGTAGGCTATACCATATAGGCGAGGTGTGTAGTAGGCTGTACCATCTAGGTTTGTATGTGTACACTCTGTGATGTTCGCATAACAATGAAATCACCTAATGACACCTTTCTCAGAATGTATGTCTGTCATTAAGTGACACATAACTGTATTTAGCTTTGTAAGAAATTCCTAAACTGTCTTCCAAAGTGGTTGTACCATTTTGCATTCTCACCAGCAATGACCGAGAGAGTTCCTGTTGCTGCATATCCCTGTCACCATTTGGTGTTGTCAGTGTTTTGGATTTTAGTTATTCTAATGTATGTGTAGTGATATCTCATTTTTTTAATTTGCAGTTCTCTAATGATAAAAGATGCTGAGCATCTTTTCATATGCTTATTTGTCATGTGTGTATCTTCCTTGGTGAAGCGTCTGTTCAGATCTTTTGCACAGTTTTTTTTTTTTTTTTTTAATTGGGTCACTTCTTACTGAGTTTTAAGAGTTCTATGTATATTTTGATACAAGCCTTTTATTAGATGTGTTTTCTTCCAGTCTGTGGTTTGTTTCTTTGTTCTCTTAACACTGTATTTTGCAGAAATTTTAAATTTTAATCAAGTCTAACATGTCAGTTTTTTCTTTCATGGATCTTGCTTTTGGGGCTATATCTAAAAAGTCATTGCCAAACCCAAGGTCATCTAGATTTTCCCCTACATTATATTTTAGACATTTTATAGTTTTGCATTTTGCAAATGCAATGGTCTGTGATCCATTTTGAGTTAATTTTTGTGAAAAGCATAAAGCTTGTGTCTAGGTTCATTTTTTTGGATGTGGATGTCCAGTTCTAGCAAAATTTATTGAGAAGACTGTCCTTTCTTCATCGAATTTCCTTTTCTCTTTTACAGTCAGTTAACCACATTTGTGTGGGTCTATTTTGGGCTATTTACTTCAATTCCACTGATCTATTTATCTTATTTTTTCATTAATACCACATTGTCATTATCACTGTATCTTTATAGCAAGTCAGTCTTCCAATAGAGATCCATATAGTTATATCTATAAAAATATATTGCCTAGGCCACATCCCAGACCAACCGAGTCAGAATCTCTGCTGGGACTCTAGTATATTTACACATATTTAAAGCTTTCCAAGATATTCTGGTGGACAGGGAGAATTAAAAGCCACCATACTAAACCATAAAATCATCACCTCCTTGAAGATGTGGTTCTGTTCACTGATGTGTCTATCCCCAGTGACTTGCATAAGATGCTTAAATAGTTGTTGAATGAACAAACGACTAAAAGAACTGGGAGTATTATCTTGGAGAAGAGAAAAAGTGGAGGGGCATAATAAATTAGCCTACATACGTACGTAGTTGCAAGCCTTTAATGTGACTTGCCCTGGAGGACATTGCTCCTGGAGCAGAATTAGAAATTTACAGAGAGCCACCTGGCTGAATGTGAGGAAACACTGCCTCATAGTGCTAGTGGAAAGTGAGCTCCTCATTCTTGCATATGTTTCAGAAAAGCCTGGAAGACCATCTATAAGAGGATGCTGCATGGAGTGGGAAGTCGAGTAAGATAAGTTGCTATGATTATTGATTATTAGTTTGAAAAGCTGTGTCTAAGGCAGAGGACTACTTTGGCTCTCATTCACCCTGTGTAAATTGGGTTGAAGGACATGGTGTGGGGTTAAAAAAAAATCTTTTTTGACTTTGAAGCTGAATCCTCAGACCGGGTCTCTATTATTGACCAATTCTTTTTTCTTTTTTTTTTTCCTTTTTCTTTTTTTGAGACGGAGTTTCGCTCTGTTGCCCAGGCTGGAGTCCAGTGGTTGCGATCTCAGCTCACTGCAACTTCCGCCTCCCGGGTTCAAGGGATTCTCCTGCCTCAGCCTCCTGAGTAGCTGGTGGTGCCTGCCACCACCCAGCTAATTTTTTATATTTTTAGTAGAGACGGGATTTTACCATGTTGGCCAGGCTGGCCTTGAACTCCTGAGCATTTACCAGATGTGTGGTCTTGGGGAAGTCACTGACTTCTTTCACCCATCATATTCTATTTTCCACCAAGTTCTGCTGCTGCTTCTTCCAAGCTGTGTCTTTAGAAAATAGGCTTGCTTCTTTTTACGTTATCTTACAATATGTTAGTCTAAATCATTACCATTTTCTGTTGCCTAAACCTCTGAGAGAATTTATTAACTTCTTATTTCCACTCCTACCCCCTTTCTCCACTGAACAGCCAGTGATCTTTTAAAAAATGTAAGTTAGAGTTTCTCATTCTGCTTTCAAACCTTTCAAAGCCTTCCCACTGCTAAAACTTGGAACAAAAGCCTAACTCCTAATTATGACCCGAAAGAGACACTGCATAATCTGACTTCTGTCATATCTCTTAAGAGCAGGGTTTGGGAGGGGGAAGAGTGAGGTAATACTACCTCCTAGGGAGCATTTGCAAATGTGTGAAGGTGTGTTTTATTGTTTCAGTAATTGGGAGGCACTACTAGTCTGGGCCATGTTGGTAAATGTTCTGTAATGTGGTGTTCAGCTCAGGTTCCATCACAATGCCTGATACACAATAGTTGGTTAAAAAATACTTACTGTATGAGCCCTGGACATTTTCCCTAGACCTCGTTTTGACGTATGTGAATTGGTATAGTGCCTACTTCATAAGGTTGTTTTGAGAGAGACATAACATTTTTAAAGTACCTAGTACACAATAGTTCTTAATAAATGGTAGCAGTGGCCAGGTGTGGTGGCTCACGCCTGTAATCCACAGTTTGGGAGGCTAAGGGAGGAGGATTGCTTGAGAACAGGATTTGAGACCAGCCTGGGCAACATGGCAGACCCCATCTGTACAAAAAATACAAAAATAACTGGGTGTGGTGGCAGGTACCTGTAGTCCCAGCTACTTGGGAGGCTGAGGTGGGAGGATCACCTGAGCCCAGGAAGGTCAAGGCTGCAGTGAGCCAAGATCCAACCACTGCACTACAGCCTGGGCACACAGCAAGACTCTTGTCTCAAAATAATAATAATGTAGCAGCTGCTGAGCTTTCTTTGCTTAGAAGCAGCTATAGGGACCCACCTAGCATTCTTCCTGGAGCATTAGAATTAGAACCTGGCACGTTTGGGGAGGGGGGAGGTGTATCTCTTTCTCTGAGGCCTAATCTGAATCGTAGGTCTGACCTGAGGAATCCGAGAAGAGACTCCTCTATACTCATCTGTAGAAACTGAGGCACAGAGGAGCTCTGTTGTCTTTCTTGACTCTGGAGCTCACACAGGACTCTGACAAGCCCTGGAAAACCTGGCCCTGGAGAGAAATTACCTCTTGCTGGAGACTGGGTGGGGAGAATAGCTGAGAGGGTGGGAAGATAGCTGTCTCCCCGCCCTCAGCTCTGCTTTGCAGAAAAGGAGAAGCGCGCGGCTTCCTCCCGCCTCCTTCCCTCCTTTCGTCCCCCGCCCCTTCTGTTTCGCCAACCCCGACGCGGAGCCTTCGCTACCGCCCTGCGAGGGCGCGAGCGTGCTGCACCTCGGGAGCTGGCGGCTGAGCTGCCAGGAGCCCAGCCCAGCTGAATCGAGCGGAGCCGGTGGAGCAGGGGCCTTGTGGGTACCCGGCTGGGCAGGGAGAGGTGCGGCTCTGCGATGGAAACAATCGCCAGAGATGCCGGGGCCAGCCTTCCCCACCAGGTAATGCCGGCCCTGCCTGGGGCTCCCCTAGCTGGGCCGGGTTCTGGGGGATATCCGCCGGCTTTTGGAGAGTGGTGACACGGGGTCCAGTAGATTTTGAGGGGTGTCTTACTTTCTTCTAACCTTAAGGGACTCTAAATGAGAGAAGGGGCTGAGAGTGGAACCTTTAGATGAGCCCATCCAGGGCTAGGCCTGCACTGGAATCAGAGCTCTGCCCAGGGAAGGGTGTGAAGGGGAAGCTGCGCCTTTGGGGAACTGCTCTGCCTCAGAAGCTCTGCTCCTTTTCAAGCCCGCTTCTGCTTGGGGCCAAGGTGGTGCTTTCCTCTGCCTTGGCTTAGTCGCTAGCCTGCTGGGACTGTGGGGGCTTTTCTCTGTTAAGAGGTTGAGTGAACTGGGAGGGAGAAGACCTCAGGGGACTGGTCCTATTCAGACATCCTCTGGCTTGAGTTGCCATATCTGTGCAGTGAAGGACTTGACATTGTTTGTTACTCTGGCTTTTCCAGACCGTCAAACCATCTTTTGGAAAGGTGAGCTGGTTTAAAGTGCTAAAATGGGCTGCAGAGATGTCCCCCTCAACACTGTAGAAGAGAGGAGAACTTGGGAAGTAGACCTTGGTATCCTGTCTTCCAGCCAGCCCTTTGAATGGCATCTTGCTGGTTCTTCAGGGGCAAAGCAGAGACTGAGAATGCTGATGCTTATTTTAGTGTGGTGCGTAGGTGTGTTAGGTGTAGGGAGGCAGGGTTGGGAAGTAGAAGGTCAAGGTATGTTAATGGTTCTAAACTGGCCAGTTTTTCTGTCCTTAGGTATAAAGTTGCTTTAAACTAGACTCTCTTCTCTGGAGCCCCTTCCTTATTCTGCTAAGTTAATGACAGACCTGGCTGTGGTAATATCTTAATCACTATAATTCTTTCCTTCTTTATTACCTGGCACCAAGAAGCTCATGTCAGGCCTGAAAATAACCTACTTTGATTATTTTGGACCTCTTTCCTCCCCCTAGTTTTTTCATGACTGTACGTTTTCCTCTCCTCATTTTTCTTTCTATTTCCTCCTCCTGATCATTTTTTCTGCCCCCTGCCTACCTTTTCTCCCGCCGTCCCCTTCACCCTTCCTCCTCCCCTCATGCTTCCCCTTTTGTATTTCTCCCGCTGTGTAGCCAGTCTTTCCTTTCCTCTCTTGGATCCTTCCCCTCTTGATTAGGCTTTCTTCTCTTTTCTAAAATTTTTGGTTAAGCTTTCCTATTATTAGTAGGTTACTGGTTTGTAGAGACCTTTTCCTGTGTTTATGAGGTCCAAACATTGTTTTCTACCTAACTCACTTGCTTCTAGCTTTTACCTCCAAATTCTATCTTCCCCAGGACCATTCTGTCTTTACTGCCTCTGTGCCTTGCCTTAAGCCTGCCAACAAGCACTCCCTCTTCCTGCATTTGTTTCCCATCTTTTCTGGTGGTGGTGGGGCAGCAGGTAGGCAGTAGGGAATAAGCATGATGGGAAGTGGGGGGCCTGAGTGGGAGGAAAGCAAGAATGTCAAGTAGTGCCGGGCAGAGGCTCAAGTTCCCTTTAGTGAGATGAGTGACTGGGAGGACCAGAAACTCTGGCAGCTGTGAGATAGTGCTGATCTGGAGGAAAGGAGGTAGCCCAGGGAAGAAGAGGGAGGATAGCAGGGATGGGTTGGAGGGACAGGAGGAGGAGGAGGCCTGGAGGAGAAGACAGTGCTCTTTTGAAGAGGGTGGCCTGGACAAGATAGGGGTTATTTGGGGTAGGGGTGTGTGTAGAAAGAGAAAGATTATAGTCTGGGAAAGGGGACTTATATAGGTTCATTATCTTCCCCTTTGATGACTGGCTTTTTGAACTGATTACTCCGCAAATTTTTTTTTTAGTTAAAATTTGAAAGAATTGCCAGGCGCGGTGGCTCATGCTTGTAATCCCAGCACTTTGGGAGGTCGAGGCGGGCGGATCACGAGGTCAGGAGATCGAGACCACAGTGAAACCCCGTCTCTACTAAAAATACAAAAAAAAAAATTAGCTGGGTGAGGTGGCAGGTGCCTGTAGTCCCAGCTACTCGGAGAGGCTGAGGCAGGAGAATGGCGTGAACCTGGGAGGCGGAGCTTGCAGTGAGCCGAGATTGCACCACTGCACTCCAGCCTGGGCGACAGAGCGAAACTCCGTCTCAAAAAAAAAAAAAGAAAGAATTTACCATGTTTATCATGTTTAAGTGTACAGTTCAGTTTCAATAAGTACGTTTGTATCTTTTTTTCCCCCTTCATCCTCATCACTCCCTTTCCTGGCCTTTGGTAACCACCAGTCTACTCTGTATCATCATGAGATCTACTTTTTTTTACCTCCCACATATGAGTGAGAACATGTGATATTTGTCTTCCTGTACCTGGCTTTTTTTTTTACCTGAAAAAATGGCCTCCAGTATCATCCATGTTGCTGCAAATGACAGTATTTTATTCTTTTTTATGGTTGAATAATATTCTGTTGTGTTTAAGTATACAGTTCAGTTTCAATAAGTACATTTATATCCTTTTTTCCCCCTTCATCCTTCCTACTCCCTTTTCTGGCCTTTGGTAACCACCAGTCTACTCTGTATCATCATGAGATTCATCTTTTTACCTCCCACACAAACATTTACCATGTTGGGGTAAATGACAGGATTTCATTCTTTTTTATGGCTGAATAATATTCCCTTGTGTGTGTGTGTGTGTGTGTGTGTGTGTGTGTATATGTATACACATTTTCATTTTGGCTGTTATGAATAGTGCTACAGTATTCATGGGAGTGTGATATCTTTCATATATTGATTTGCTTTGTTTTAGATATGTACTCAATAGTGGAATTGCTGAATCATATGATAGTTCTATTTTTAGTTTCTGAGGAACCTCCATGCTATTCTCCATAGTGGCACTACTAATTTACATTTTCACCAACAGCATATGAGGGTTCCTCTTTCTCCCCATCCTTGCCAGAATCTATTATTGCCTGTCTTTTTCTTTTTCTTTTCTTGAGACAGGGTCTTGCTCTGTTGCCCAGGCTGGAGTGCAATGGTATGATTATGGCCTACTGCAACTTCAACCTCCCAGGCTCAAGCAGTCTCCTACCTCAGCCTCTGAAGTAGTTGGGACAGCAGGCACATGTCAGCATGCCTGGCTAATAAAAAAAAAAAATTTTTTTTTTAGAGGTGTGGTCTCCCTATGTTGCCCAGGGTGGTTGTGAACTCCTGGGCTCAAGTGATCTGCCTGCCTTGGCCTCCCAAAGTGTTGGGATTATAGGCATGAGCCATCGTGCCCAGCCTTTGCCTGTCTTTTTGATATAAGCCATTTTAACTGGAGTGAGATGATATCACATTATGGTTTTGATTTGCATTTCTCTGATGTTAGTGATGTTGAGCATTTTTGTCATGTACCTGTTGGTTATTTGTATGTCTTGTTACGAAAAATGTCCGTTCAGATCTTTGCCAGTTTTTACATTGGATTACTTGTTTTTTTTGCTATTAAGTTGTTTGAGCACCTTATATATTCTCGTTATTAATCCTTTGTCAGATGGATAGCTTACAAATATTTTCTCCCATTTTCTGGGTTGTCTCTTTACTTTGTTAATCAACAAAATTTTTGTGAGCACTGTCCTTAAAGTGGGGGAGTTAGAGGGAAAGCAGAGATGAGAATGACAAGATTACTGTTTTATTGGCACTCACTGTCAGAATGTGGAGTGTGTGTGTGTGTGTGTGTGTGCGTGTGTGTGTGTGTATTTCTCCATAGTGGCTCTACTAATTTACATTTTTGCCAACAGCATATGAGGTTCCTCTTTCTCCCCATCCTTGCCAGCATCTATTATTGCCTGTCTTTTTCTTTTTCTTTTCTTGAGACAGGGTCTTGCTGTGTTGCCCAGGCTAGAGTGCAATGGTATGTACGATCGTGTGTATATGTGTGTGTATACACACACACACACACACAGCTTTGAATATTGCATCCATCCATTATCAAATATCTCTGAACCATCTACTCTATGCTAATTATGGTACTAGGTTGGTGGGGGTACAAAAATTGAAACTGGCCTCAGTTGCTGCCCTCAAATGCAGATCAAGGAATGTGGAAGCTCATGTGGTAAGTATTGTAGAAGGAAGCACAAGGGGCTGTGATAATTTAGAAGAGAGCACTTTTGATTTAGCAAGACAGTGGCAGAGCTAGGACCTAAACTTAAGTCTTCTCTGAAGGTGATATCTATTCTCTTATATCCTGTTATTTCCTGAGTTTGTGTATACATACAGTGTACAGAGAGTTTTCCTATATCCTCTTTTCAGCCTACTTTTGGGGCTAGACTCTAGGTACTGCTGACATGAAAAAAAGAACAATCCCATGTGGCAGGTCACTGTGCCATAGCCAAACAAACACTCATTACCTTGGAAGGGAAACAGACTTCGTCCCTGTTAACTTCTGGCTCGAGGCCACTTGGGTGACTATATGCTGAGCTCCCTTTATGAGTCATTTGATCTCTTCCTTCCTTTCCTCCCTGTTCCATTTTCTTAAATTCAATTTCTGGCAGGCTGTAGAGTCCAGAGACCAGATGCAGCTAGGCTAGGCATTTTTACTTCGACTGGCCTCTATAGAATAGGGATTTAACACCTCATAGGGTTGATGAGGATCAGATGAAATAATGAATGCGTGAAAATGCTTTGTAAAGTGCTATATAGATATTATTGTGGTTGTTCTCGAATGCATTTTCAAGCTGTGAAAAAGTGCTCAGATTCTATAGCCTGAAAGCCTAGGGTTGCCACTGACAGGCAAGAATAGGCACTCAGTATAGACACCAAGATTTACTAGACCCTTTCTCTGCCCTCGAAAAACTCACAGACTAATAGGAGAGGATTGAGCCTCAATCCTCCATGAGTAAAGGAAAAGGAGTGGGGTAGATAGGGCTTTAGGACTGGTAATTTAGTTCCATGGTCAAACAAAGACCATGAAGTATGTGCTTTATTTAAGGTCGAACAGATAGGAGGTGGCAATTATAAAAGATACTTTTAGTGACTTCTTATGATGTAACATAAAAAGGGGAAGGGGGACTTAAAAGTAGATTGACTTCAGTTCAAATCCTGGTTCTACCACTTACTGTTACCTGATTTTTAATCTTTTTAAGCTTCATATATAAAAATGGAAGATATTCATACCTACTTTGAAGGGTTATTATAAAGCTTAAAAATAATCATATAAAAAAAGAAATAATAATAATTATATAGTAGGCACTTAATAGCTATACTTATTCTACAAGTCCCCTGACTCCTAGGCTATTAAAGGCCCCTCTTCTGGATTCATGCAGCACCTATATCTTTCCTCTCACCACTCAATAGTGGCAGTTACCATATTGTATTGTTATTGTGGTTAATGTATCTGCCTTTCCAATTAGTCTGTGAGATTTTTGAGGGCAGAGACAGGGTCTAATAAATTTTGGTGTTGATACTGGGTGTCCACTCTTTTTTTTCCTTTGAGATTGTGTCTCTCTCTCTTGCCCAGCCTGGAGTGTAGTGGAGCAATCTCAGCTCACTCACTGCAGTCTTGACCTTTTGGCTCAAGCAATCCTCCCACCATAGCCTCTTGAGTAGCCGGGACTACCGGTGCATGCCACCACACCTGGCTAGCTTTTGTATTTTTTGTAGAGACAGGGTTTCACCACATTGCCCAGGCAGATCTCAAACTCCTGAGCTCTAGTGATCCACCCACCTCAGCCCCCTCAAAGTGCTGGGATTACAGGCATGAGCCACCACACCTGGCTTTGAGTGCTTACTCTTGCCAAGTCCTATTTAGTTGCTGAGTATACATTGGTAAGCACAGCAGACTTACAAAAGCATATTGTTGCTCCTTTACAAAGTTTATTGTTTATTGAGGGAGATATATAATAAGTAAACAAAAATAATTACAACTCATGATGATGCTGTGAAAACCAAGAGTTCCATTTGGTCTTGTTAGATTTGAGGTACTGATGAAAAAAGCAGGTGGAGTTGTCTAATAGATGGTTTTTAGGCTGAAGAGAGCTGTTTGGTCTAGAGATCAAAACTTGGGCATCATCAACGTATTAATAATATGTAAAGCCATGAGAATGGAGGAAATAATCTTGGGAAAAGTGTAGTGTATCAGTAAGGAAGGTTCCGAGCAAGGAAGGTCCCAAGCCTTGGATGTGTGGATGATAGCTGGAGAAGGAGGGTTCTGCAAAGGAGATAGGAGCAGACAGAAAGATGGAAGGAAAGCCAAGTGAGTATACTTCCCTAGAAGCCAAGAAAGTAGAGTATTTGAAAGAGAAGAGAGGTCAATTGTGTTCAATGCTGCCAAGATACTGAGTAACGTGAGGACAGAAAAATAAGCATTTGATTTGGCAAGATGGGGATAATTGATAATCTTGACAAGATTGCTTTTGATGAAATGGTAGATTGTTAGTTGGCAAACAGAAGGGGAGGAAGTGGAGATAGTTTAAGTAGACAGTTGTTCTGAGAAGTTTTGCTATGAAGGGGAGCAGAGAAATAAGTGGTATTTGGAGGAGGATGTGGGTGTCAAGGGAAGGGTGTGTGTGTGTGTGTGTGTGTGTGTGTCTGTGTGTCTGTCTGTCTTTGAATAGGAGACACCAAAACTTGTTTATGTTCACCCAGTATTTCTCAGATCAGTCCAGAAATTTAGATACCATCTTAATTTTTCTTTTTTTTATCACATTCTGTATCTAATCTTTAAATCATTTGACTCTACCTTCAAAATGTATCTGCCTTTGATTTACTTCTCTCCCCCTATTGCCAATCATCTAAGCCACCATTAGTTCTCACCTGGATTATTGTAATAACTCCCTAATGGTCTCTCCACTTCTGCATTGTTCCCCTGCAGCCTGTTCTCTGCTGCTAGAGTGGTCTGTTTAAAAACATAAATCAGATCAGTGCTCAAAACCCTTCAGTGTCTTTCCACACTTGCTGCAAAAGCCAAATTTATTGTGGCCTATAAAGTTCCACACTGTCTGACCTCTGGTTACATCTCTGATCTCAGTCCCTTACCACATTTCTCTTTGTTTACTCAACTTTTGTCTTGCCAATCTTTTTGCTGTTCTACATGCCCAGTATATTCTCATCTAAGACATTTGTACTTATTACTCCCTCTGCTTAAAATGCTTTTCCAGATATTACTATGATTTGCTGTCTCATTTAATTGAGGTCTTAAGTAACTGTTCCTCAGAGAAGCCTGTCTTAATTATCTTATGTACCATGCCCCATGCATGCCCCTCCCCCTCATATTCACACATACATGTGGACTTGATATTGTGTATTTATTTGTGTATTTCTCTGTCTGCATCTCTTTACTAGACCATAAACTCTATGAGCACAAAGCTTTTCTCTTATTCAACTAGATTAGTATTGGTACTTTGTAGATGCTCAATAAATGTTTGTTGAATGACTGAATATATCTAACAGAGAGGGAAAGGTTGACATAGCTGAAAGAGCAGATTATTCCAGGTGAGAAGGAGTGAAGGAATACAGGGATAAGAGAGAACTGGCTTTGGATGAGAGGAAGAACACCTCCTTCATTGTAACTGGAAGGAAGAAGAACATGGATGCAGATACAGGGAGGCACATAGATTGGAGGGTAGGAAGATGTAGTTCTGCCAAGATTTCTGTTTTTTCATTGAAGGTAAGCTCATTGGCTGGGTGCAGTGGCTCACGTCTGTAATCCCAGCACTTTGGGAGGCCGAGGTGGGTGGATCACCTGAGGTCAGGAGTTCGAGACCAGCCTGGCCAACATGTTGAAACCCTATCTCTACTAAAAATAAAAAATTAGCCTGGTGTGGTGGCGTGTGTCTGTAGTCCCAGCTACTCACGAGGCTGAGGCAGGAGAATCACTTGAACCCCTGAGGCAGAGGTTGCAGTGAGCCGAGATTGCGCCACTGCACTCCAGGCTGGGCGACAGGGTGAGACTCCATCTCAGAAAAAAAAAAAAAAAAAGAAAAAAGAAAAAGTAAGCTCATTAGCTAAAGGGAAGGGCTAGTGGAAAATCCAGTTGAATTCCCATTTGAGGTAGGGTAATCATATGTAGGAAAGTGTCTTAGCCTATTTTCTGTTGCTATGATAGAATACCACAGACTAGGTAATTTCTAAAGAAAAGAAACATATTTCTTAAAGTTCTAGAGCTGGGAAGTCCAAGGTACCTGCATCTGGTGAGGGCCTTCTTGCCGTGTTATTCCATGGTAGAAAGTGGAAGGGCAAGAGAGCAAGAGTAACAAGGGAAGGGGGGTGAACTCATTCTTTTGATCAGGAACCCACTCTCTTGATAACTAATTTACCCCTATGATAATGACATTAATCCATTCATGAGGCCAGAGCCCTCATGACCCAATCACCTTTTAAAGATCTCACCTCTCAACACTTGCAGTGAGGATTAAGTTTCCAATACTTGAACTTTGGGGAACACATTCAAACCAAAGCAGAAGGTAATCATAACTTTCAAGTGAAAGCGGTTAACTGGGTTTTGTAATGTTCTCTAGGACATTTGGCTGCTTCACTATAATGACAGTTGGGAGAAAGTTGAGTTCAACTATCCTAAAGCTAGAATTTTGCTAGTTAAATTTTGGAAAAGGAGGGAAGGGCAAGGGGTTGATGATTTTTGATGTTTGAGTAATTTTGATGGATCATGATTAGATAAAGAGAGAAAAAAAAGGCAGGGGACTGCTGGATAGTTTATTGGAGCTCAAATTGAAGTCTAGGAATTGTAGTGGAAATTCTTGAGCAAGGTTGTCTCTGGAGTATATATGATTCATTCTAGATATTGGAATTGTTGCACATTTTGGTGATAAGGTCCTGGGTGTAATCATGAGAGTATTGGCTAACTTGGACTGGAGGTCAGAAAATGGAGTGGCCAGGGTGTTGACATGATCATCATTGTGGCTGTTGAAGTCACCTAGAATGATGACTAGAGGGGTTCAGAAGAAGACTGAACCAGGAACTAAAGCCTTTCAGTGGGAGTGACCAGAAAGTGAATAGTAGTCTGCAAAGATGTGCGATAGCAGCCAGTGGAAGCTACTCAAAGGAAAATAAGGTTTTTACAAGAGGAAGAGAAAGACATCGTTTGGAAATGGCACTGAAAATTAAGGACTACACTGATAGGTAGGGTGTAAGAGGGAAAACAGCTTCCAGTTGAGAGGGCTTGCAGAGAAGCCTCTTCTTCAGGGCATAGCCAGATTTCTTTTAAGGTAAAGGAGCAAGAGTGTAGCCAGTGGCAAATGAGAAGTTCCAGAGGGAATAGTGGAAGGGTTCCAGAGTCACGATAGGGGGAGGGAATTTGGTCAGGTTAGAGGGTTCACGGAAAAGCTTGGAGATGAGAGGTTGAATGATCATGGATGACTGAAGTAAATGAAAACTGTAGGACTGATGGATTGATTTAGTCCTAATTACCTTTTAGAGGAGGGAAGACAGTCCCATTTTCATGCTATGGTTTTTGACACTTTGAGATAAACTTTTCCATTGAGGCAGCATGTGGCAATGTGGGAAATCAGGACATGTTCAGGCAGAGATTGGCTAGAAGGTCAACCAACTAGGAGACAGTACACTAGATTCCATTCTTTCCTGGGAGGTTGAACGAAGTGGCCCCTTTATGGTTCCTTCCAGCTCTCCGATTGTAAGGGCCTCAACTTTATCATTGCAGGTCATCCAATGGGAGGTTTGGAGGTTTGAAGGTTAAATTTGAATTTTTGCCTGAATTATTGGGAATAACTCAACTGGGGTTGCAGATTAGGAATTTCCCAAGATGGTAGGCAGAGGATTATAAGACCTGTAAATATTGGTTTCTGGAAGTAACTCTAGTGACTGTCTGCAAGGTGGTAGGAGTGAGGAAGTTGCGTAGGTGTGGATGGGGGTGGGGAGGATTAGAGGTACAGAGCCAGCCTAAGAGAACTTCAGTCTCTCACTCTAAATTTCTCTGCCTTTTCCACTTCACTTTGCTGCCTCTCATTCTTCTCTAATTGTGGGAAGCCTCCCAGATACAGTCACTTGTTCATTCTGTCTCAAATTACATAATTAGTGTAGAAAGAGATTTCAAGAGAATAATCAGAAGCTAGTCATGTTTTTATCACTCTTTCATTTAGTGATCTTAGGTAAATTGCATACCCCTATAGGTTCCAGGTTCCCATAAAATAAAGGTGTTTATTTTATAAAAATAAAACTGGCTGATTCTTCAGGATCCTTTTAGCTCCTGTGTTTTTTCTGCTAACCCAGGCTGCCTTAGTCAGTGAACCTTGGCTAATTACCAGGTGCGTACCAGCTCAGCCTAGGGATATAGAGATTAAACAAACTTCAGTTTTTTCCCTTGAGTTATTCATGGCCTGGTGAGGACAAGAAGCATAGATTATGGTTGATATAATGAAGTTTGGAAATTGTTGCATAGAAGTACCTATAGAATGCCATTACATTTCGGGAGCAGAAGTAGTGGGATCTGTTAAATTTGGGGGAAAGATAGAGGTGAGGGGCTTCTGTGAAGGTTTCATAGGGGAAGTGAGTCAGGTTGGGCCTTGAAGAATGAGTAGGAGTTTGCTTGGAAGACAAGTTGGGGCATTTTAGGCAGAGAAAACAGCATGGGCAAAGGCAGGAACATGAAAGCATAGTGAGCTGGAATGACATGTTTAGGGAATAGTAGAGATGAAACTAGAAAGATAGGTGGGGGAAGGGAACAAATATTTGTTGAACATTCATTTTGTGCCAGGCAGCATGCTAGGTGCTTTTATATATGCTTGTTAATTCTCGTGATAACTTTATAAAGTAGGTAGTCTTGTTTGTGTTTTACGTAAAAGGAAACTGAGGATCAGAAAGTAAAGTAGCTTTCCTAACCACCCAGAAACAGCCAACAGTTTTCCTCCCTGTTGCTGTAGCAGTTGTTGCTAAACCAGAGCAAGTGGCCGGGCTGCGTAGTGGGAGTATCTTTGACATGTTAGAAGGGCATCCCTCAGCAAATTCAAGACTGCAGCATTCCAGTCCCCTGCCAAAGAAAACGTCCTGGCACAATTTAATTAAAGATCAGATTCTCATAACCAGGCGTCAAGGGCATACAGTACTCCCCAGTTCTGGATGGAGTGTTGGTCATGCCAGTTGCAGCTGCTGTGGGCTGTTTGGACTAAGAAGTGTGATTAGTATATGGAACAGGTTTTATTTCTTCTTCTCGAGTTAATATTAGAGGTTATCTAGTCCTTTCCTTTGCCTCTAGAGTCAACAGTGTAGTGTGGTGTAGTGGTTCTATTACCACACAGGCCTAATTTCAGGTTCCTGCCTCTGCTGCCCTCTAACTGTATGACCCTGGGTGACTGGAAGCATCTTTGAAACTTTGCTGCTTCTTCTGACTTGTTCACTGTTCTGTCTTCAGCACTTCATGCATAGCTTGTCAAACAGTAGGTGATGAATAAATATTTGCACTGATGAATGAGAAAAATGATACCAAATAGATTTCCAAGTTTTTGGTAAACTCCAAAGTGTGATCTAATGTTAGTGATTATTAAAACAGCCCCAAATAATGCTTAAATCCTAGTTGTAAAAATTGTTAATCTTGAAGGTTTTCTGTGGAAACTGTTTCTAGAATTTTAGCAACTCTATTAGGCAGTGTAGAACACTCTCTTAAACTCCAGGTCTCATTGTATGACTTGGACTAAGCACCAGAATTCATTTATCTTCTCTGATGCTTAGTCCCATTGTGTGAACTCAAGGCATCACTGAGTCCTCAGTGCAGATGGGTAGCAGATGGTCTCCTCCTCCAGGCAATACCTCTTTTCTCATTGTCATTTCTCCACAGCCTTGTTTTTTAATTAAAAGCCCCATCTTTCATTTTTAACATGGGGCATTTATTGCACAGTTCTAGAGCTGCTTAGAATGGACCATTTTTCTGTCTAGTGCTCTATGTGGTGCAGAACGTAAAAGACCTGCTGTGATCTGCACTGTCCCACTTTTTTTTTTTTTTTTTTTTGAGACGGAGTCTCGCTCTGTCACCCATGCTGGAGTGCAGTGGCGCAATCTCGGCTCACTGCAAGCTCCGCCTCCCGGGTTCACGCCATTCTCCTGCCTCAGCCTCTCCGAGTAGCTGGGACTACAGGCGCCCGCCACCACGCCCGGCTAATTTTTTGTATTTTTAGTAGAGATGGGGTTTCACTGTGGTCTCGATCTCTTGACCTCGTGATCCGCCCGCCTCGGCCTCCCAAAGTGCTGGGATTACAAGCGTGAGCCACCGCACCCAGCCAAGCACTGTCTCACTTTTTCAGTCTCCCATTTTAGTCCTTTATGTTGCATTCTGCCACACTGTACTCTCACATTTATGTTATTCTGTGGTCTGGATGCATTTGCCATCATCTTTCTCCATGAAAATCATTCACTCATTTTTTGTCTCTTTTCTTTGGGCCAAGCACTGTATACTAATGCCTGGACCTACTCCAGACCAATTAAATCAGTGACTCTAGGGGTAGAGTTCAAGCATTAATGTTTTCCTCCTCAACATTTTATTAGGTAAAATTTCAAAAATTGAAAGAATCTTACAGTGAGTACCTGTGTACCCACCACCTAGATTCTCCTACCAGTAACATTTTCATATACTAACTTTATCACATCTATTATATATTGACATGTATATTATGTTATATCCCTGTTCATTAATCTTATTTCTTAAAAATGCATTTGAAAATAAATTACAGATATTAATATACTTCTCCCTGAGTACTTCAGCACTGGCGTAAAACTTCAGCACCAGTGAGTTTAAGAAAAAAGCTCACAGGGGATTCTAATAGCCTAGAGTTAAAGACCACTAGTCTGACCTATTTGTTCTTTAAGCTGCTACTCTTAATACCACCTCTTTTCTGAAACTTCACTGATCACTCAAATTCAATTTAACCTTTCTTTCATGTGTGTTTGGACATTTTATTGTTTGTACTGTTCTACAGCACTATTCACAATTGGCTTGGCATTGTAGTTTTCTAGGTTCCGCTTTCTGCTAACTAGATGGTGACAGCCTCTAGGATCAGGTCATATTTTATTCATGATCTGTCTGTCTATCTACCTATCTATCTGTCTTCCTTTATCTATTTATTCTTGGTTTCTAGCATACATAGCACCTTATATATTTTTATATGTAAGCTGAACTGCACTTGAAGTGCACTTGAATGAAGAACCTGCAACTGCAGCAAAAGGTGTACATACCTTTCATATGTGTTTACTTACATATTCTGTGTTTATATTTTTTTGATTGGAGGAATAAGAATTCATTTATCTTTTCTGGTACTTAGCTCATGGTAGACTTTTAGTAAAAGTCAAGTCCAGCCCAAATGTGCTAATAATATTTTTATATTTGCCATTGGCTAGATTTGACTGAACTAATCATAAATCAGAAGTAGCGGAACACAAAGGGGCTAGAATGACCTCAAGAACAGTATAGTTGGAAAATCCTTTGGCAGAGAGTTTAAAGATGAGGTCTGATAAAAACAAACAAACTAACTAACTAAAAATAGACCCACCATATGATCCAGCAATCCCACGGCTGGGTATCTACCCACAAGAAAGGAAATTAGTGTATTGAAGAGATAGCTGCACTCCTGTTTGTTGCAGCACTGTTCATGATAGCTAAGATTTGGAAGCAATCACAGTGTCTATTTACAGATGAAAAGATAAAGAAAATGTGGTATATATGCACAATGGAGTACTATTCAGCCACCAAAAAGGATGAGATCCTGTCATTTGCAACAACGTGGATGGAACTGGAGGTCATTATGTTAAGTGAAATAAGCCAGGCACAGAAAGACAAACATTGCATGTTCTCACTTATCTGTGGGATCTAAAAATCAAAACAATTGAACTAATGGACATAGATAATAGAAGGATGGTTACCAGTGGCTGGAAAGGGTAGTGGAGGGCTAGTGGAAAGGCAGGGATGGTTAATGGGTACAAAAAAATAGAAAGAATAAATAAGACCTATTATTTGATAGCACAGCAAGGTGACTATAATCAATAATAACAATTGCACATTTAAAAATCACTGAAAGAGTATAATTGGATTGTTTGTAACACAAAGGATAAATGCTTGAGGGGATGGATACCCCATTCTTCATGATATGATTATTTCACATTGTATGCCTGTGTCCAAAATATCTCATGTACTCCATAAATACATACACCTACTATGTACCCACAAAAACTAAAAATTAAAAAAAGATGAGGTTTGAGTTTTGCTGGGAAGGATAAGTGAAATTGCTATTAGTTTAAAGAGGGTTCTATCCCTACTCTACCTATAAATTGCTGTATGATCTTAGGTAATTTCCTCTCGCACTCTGGACTTCAGTATTCCTACCTGTAACATTAGGCAGTCAGGTTGGATGACTTCCAAAGAAGCCTTTGGCTTTGATGTTATGTGCATCTTAAAATAGTCGATTAACTTGGTTTTGTTTTGTACCAGTGACTGTGGAATCCAGGGTAATAAGAGTAGAAAGAGGTAGTTGTTGGTGAGCACATTCCTTCTCTGAATCCCTGTCTACTTTGATTCAGTATGTAAAGTACCTTACACACAGTGGCTGTTAGGTAACAGGAGCACCCTAATGGCGCTGGTTCCGGGTTCTTCTTCCTCCCCAACACAGGCCTGCCAAAAGGAGCCAATCAGAGGTCACGCCTTCCCGCCTCAGCCTAGACCCAGCCCCTCAGCCAACCAGCGAACCCCACGTAACATCCCTAGGCATAAAAGACGGAGGCTGCAAAGCCCTCGCTCTTTTTCTTCTTCCGCTTCGGCTCTCCCTCAGACTCCTCCAATAAAGATCTCTTGACTGCAACCGGTGTGTCGTGGTCTGAGTCTGAGCCTACAGAGTCACCCTTTCATTGGTGCCGTGACTCGGATTGGGACTCCCCGCCTTTGGTGGGACCCCAATCCCTCTCAGGCTCAGACCAGGCCCTGGTCAGTCTTCGCCCATTTTCCTGTTCGCCATGCTCTTCGCCCACCACCGGCCTCATCTCGGTAAGTTTTCCCCTCCTGGGCCTACCTCTCGGGCAAATCACCAGACCGTAGCCACTCCCATGACAAACACATTTCGCCCGACGCTCCTACGGCAGTGGTAGGCCCCTATCATTCGCTTCCTCTCCTCGACCCACAGGGAACGGAGTTTTCTCCCTCTCCTCCTCGCCCCTCCGGCCTGAGCCTCCGCCCCGCGCCATACTGTTGGCTACATACAAAATCCTGGTACCAGGTGGCTCACGGTCCCTCGGCCATCCTGTTGGCCCTTCAGTCCCTTCGCCTTGGTGACGACCAACCGAAGGCTCTGAACCTGGTTACAGTGTTCGGCTAATTAGGGGACGCCCTCTTAGCCATCACTGCCCCTTCTCCCACTATGGGAGGCTCCGCATCCCTGCCAGCCGACTCTCCCCTAAAATGCCTTCTAGACAATCTGGCTACCCTAGGCCTTGCCGCTGACCTCAAACCTAAACGCTTAATCAAATTCACAACCCGTTAAACAACCAAAATAAATGGCCCATTTATAGGCCTCTAAATATTGTGAGCGAACAGGAGAATGGGAAGAGATCCCCTATGCCCACAGCCCCGTATAATCCTCAACATCGTATCGCTGCCCTCACCTTCCTCCAATCTTAACTCCATATCACCACCCTCAGCCCCACCCTCCGGCCGCCGCCCGGCCAGCGGCAGCCCCGCCCTTTACCACTTCCCCCAACCTCTCTCTCCTTTCCCCTTCCTCCACAACCGCTCCAGCTCCCTCCCCTCCGCCGCTCGGCCCTCCCACCTCTCGTTCCACATCACACCTTTCCGTCCCCGCCCCTCTTACAGAAGTTACACGAACAAAATATATTGTTCCTGTCCATGTTCCCTTCTCTGTGACTGTCTTGTCAACGCTTAGGCTCATACGCTTCTAACTCCACCTCTTACATCAGAATTTCTCTAACCCCCTCCTTCTCAGGAAGCGCAGAACGGTCTAGGAGCAGGCCCGTACTTACGCAGATCAGGTTCACCAAACAACCCCAGCCCTACCCATCGGGGCGCAGGCAGTGCCCGAACACGACCCTGGCTGGGACTATAACTCCCAGAACGGTGTCTTGGCCCGAGACCACTTCGCCACCTGTTTAATAACAGGTCTCCGCAAGGCAGCCCAAAAGGCAGTCAATTTTGAAAAACTTCACGAAATCATTCAGGAAAAACATGAAAACCTGTCCGCCTTCCTCGCCCGCCTTACACAGGCACTCCAACAATACACCAACATAGACCCCGAAGCCCCCGACGGCAGGCAACTTCTCATGTCCCATTTCTTCGCACAAAGCTTCCCAGACATTCGGGCCAAACTAAAAAAGCTAGACAGAGGTCCCTTTACCCCGCAGACCGAGATCCTCGCCACCGCATTCAAAGTCTACCACAACCGTGATGAGCAGGCAAGGAGGCAAAAGTGCCAGATGTTGGCTCAGGCCTTCAAGGCCTCAACCCAGCCTATCAGACGCCATGCCTCTATGCCCACCACTCACCGCCAACCCCCTGGACCCTGCTTTAAATGTGGGAACGAAGGTCATTGGGCTCGTGAGTGTCCTAATCCCAGGCCACCCAAAAGACCGTGCCCCAAGTGCCAACAATCCGGCCACTGGGCGACCGACTGCCCCAGCTCCCTCGGGGGAGCTGGGCCAGACCCCCGTCCTGAAGCCGATCTCATTGGGTTAGCGGCCTACGACTGACGGGGCCCTAGGACCTCTTCCCCGACACACACCATCACCACGCAGGAGCCCAAGGTGCCTCTTACAGTGGATGGGCTTCTCGTCATTTTCCTCCTTAATACCAGAGCTACTTTCTCGGTTCTGCAGGAGTATTGGGGCGCTGTCTCCACCTCTGGCCCTCCCATAGTCAGGGATCATCAGCTCAGGAATCCCAAGACACCTGTGAACAATTAGAGGACTTGCACCTCCTATTTCAGAAAGAAACATCCCAGACTAAAAGGCTCCTACCACTAATCCTGAGGAACGACCGTTTCCTCCTTAAAAAGATAAGTGAAAGAACTCATACTAGATAAAATGGTCTCGTTTTCCGGAGCACCCTCTTTACCTTCCTTTTTACTCTTTGCCTATGTGTCCCTCCTACTTCCTTCACCTCAGACAACCACCTCTCCCCTTCCACTAGCTCCTAATTACCTCTACAAGACTCAACTTAACTCACACTCTGTTAAACCAGTCCAATCCTTCCCTGGCAAATGACTGTTGGCTGTGTATCTCTCTATCAACTTCTGGCTATGTTGCCACTCCCATTCCCGCAAAAAACTAGGTCTTCACCAACTTGACCTACCACCCTCGTTATGAAGGAAAAGACCCTTTCCAACTTCTAAACATGCAGTCATTGGCTGACTTCCCCACCTCTGTTACGACCAAAAATACCATGACAGGACGTGCAACCCAACTTTTGCTTTCTTACATTTCCAACATCACCCGTTACACAAGCAATAAAAAGCCCATACACGGCCCTGTAACCACAAATACTATTTTAACTTTCCAAGCCCCTTTATGCATACAACGCAACCTGTCATCTGGCCTGCCTCTAGGGCACCTACCACCACATCAGTGTAATTACACCTTACAACTTCAAGCCCCAATGGATCATGCTAGCTTTCAAGTCACCCAAACAGCTCCATTCAACCAGCCTGTCCGCTTCTCTGGGCCCCCCAAAATCATCACCTCCTCCCTACTCAACAAATAGTCCGGGTTCTGTAATGGCAGACATACTCCCTGCATGACCATTCACCCCTGGACTCCCTGTAGCAGCGCCCCCACCACTAGTGAGTGCCTTCTCATCCCCTCTTTCAATCGCTCTCTCGAATGGCTGCTAGTAGATACAAAACGTTTTTTCCTCCAATGGGAAAATAAAACACAGGGAGCCACTCAGTTTACTCCCAACACCCCTTTCCAGCCACTCACTGGAGCCACCTTAGCAAGTACTCTAGGAGCATGGGAGAATGAAAACACCAAACTCACACACCTTTTTAACATACATAACGAGTTCTGTCTACCCAGCCAAGGCATATTCTTCTTATGTGGAATGTCAACCTATATCTGCCTCCCCACTAACTGGACAGGCACCTGCACCTTAGTCTTTCTAAGTCCCCACATTGACATTGCCCCAGGGAATCAGACCTTATCAGTACCCCTCAAAGCTCAAGTCCATCAGCGAAGAGCCGTGATTAGAAATAGCCACTGCCACAGGGACTGGAATAGCCGGCTTGTCCACGTCATTATCCTACTACCACACCCTCTCAAAAGATTTCTCAGACAGTTTACAGGAAATAACAAAATCTATTCTTACTTTACAATCTCAAATAGACTCTTTAGCAGCAGTGACTCTCCAAAACCGCCGAGGCCTAGACCTCCTCACTGCTGAAAAAGGAGGACTCTGCATCTTCTTAGGGGAAGAGTGTTGTTTTTACACTAATCAGTCAGGAATAGTGCGGGATGCTGCCCGGCGTATACAAGAAAAAGCTTCTGAAACCAGACAACGCATCTCAGAATCTCGTTCCCCCTTCTAGGACACTCTAAAAATGCCTCTTTTAGCTTGGGTCCTACCATTTCTCAGACCCCTCCTAGGAATAGCGGCCTTTTGTACCCTCCTCCTTTGCCTAATAAAGTTCATGTGACAACAAATCTCCTTATCTAACCAGACTTTTAACCAGCTTCTCATTAGGCACTACCAACTCCTAGCAACTGAAGAAGGCAACCAGGACTCACCTACCCATGGCCTCCACCTCCAGGACCTGTAATTTCTTAGATTTCCTCCAGGCCCTCCAAGAAGATACGTGGCTCATAGCAGATCCTTCTCTGCCATACGGATGGCTCGCGTCCATAGATGACCTCTACTTACAAGGCACGTTTTTAGACTTCACACCCCGGGAAGTGTTCACCTTCAGCGCCGTCTTCTTTAGCCTCCTGCTGTTACTCTGCCCCTACAGTCCTCCAATATCCCTTCCCCATGACGCCCCCGTTCAGCAGGAAGTAGCCAAACGAACAGCGACGCCCACCTCCCCACTTCTTAAAAAACAAAAAAGGGAGGAATGTTAGGTAACAGGAGCACCCTAATGGCGCTGGTTCCGGGTTCTTCTTCCTCCCCAACACAGGCCCACCAAAAGGAGCCGATCAGAGGTCACGCCTTCCTGCCTCAGCCTAGACCCAGCCCCTCAGCCAACCAGCGACCCCCACGTAACGTCCCTAGGCATAAAAGACGGAGGCTGCAAAGCCCTCGCTCTTTTTCTTCTTCCGCTTCGGCTCTCCCTCGGACTCCTCCAATAAAGATCTCTTGACTGCAACCGGTGTGTCGTGGTCTGAGTCTGAGCCTACAGAGTCACCCTTTCAGTGGCTACTTGAAAAGTGTTTTCTTTCCCGTCTTTCTTCTGTAGCACTGTATCTTTATGCCTTGTATAGCATGCTTCAAAAGAGGCACAAATCAATTCCCCTCCTTGGTTGCCTCTTGACCAGTATTAAGTCTAGAGACTGCATAGCGAGAAACATCAAATTACAGGTCATAGGTGATGGGACTTCTACAGGGGCGATGGCTTATAAATTGCAGAGCCAGGACTTAAACCTAGGTCTCCTGACTTTAATTCCAGTAATCTTTTAAAATATTGCCCTACCTTTTGAAACCTCACAGTGATCCTGCATTTATTATAGAGTCATTCAGTTGATTCATAATTAATGCTTCAATATAATTAGTTGCTCATAAATTATTGGGTTCCCTGAGCCTCTGGGGCATTGGTAAAATGTGATCGCTCTGTCTTTCTCTCTGTCTGTTGTATTCATTTGTTGTCCAGGATGGATAGAATGGTGCTATCTGAGCTGTTATAATGTTGGCCTCATGCCTAGCTTTATATTGCAGCACATCTGAGGCATTGGTTTTTCATCCTTCCAAACTTTTGGTCTACAGAGACTATTAGAAGATTAAGGTGTGTTTACTCACCTTATTCAAAAGTTGAGCATGTTTGTTGTTTTGGACCTGTTTTCCTGTAAACAAAGTTTAAAATGGTACAGGTTTTAAAATGTGCTAATTATTATGATGAGTGTAGATATACAGAATGACCATTGGAGGATCAATGAGGGTAAAAACAGGAAAGACTTGCGGAGAACCTATAAGAAAGGGCTTGTTGGAGGGCTGCAGGGAAGCTGGAAAGTCGTATAGAAACCTTAAGTTAAGTGAGTTCAGAAGGAAGTGATTAAGAAAGCACAAAATTGTGTTCTGTGAATATAGTTGAAGGTCCTGGAAATGTTTGGCATTGAGAAAATAGATTTGGGAGGTCTCAAAAGATTATTTCAGGTATCTAAAGTTCTGTCTGGGGAAGAAATAGTGGTCTTTTCTGAATAGCTCTAAGATACAAGATTTAGTACTAACAGATGGAAGTTTTTTCTTTGTTTATTCATTCGTTTGTTTATTCAACAAATCTTTATTGATTACCTGTTCTGTGCCAGGCGTGGTGTTGCAGATCGAGAAATACGTAGGACATGAACTTTGTTCTTGAGGTGTTTAAGTCTAGCAGGGGAGAGGGATGAAAGGGAAAGCAAATGTGTAAACAAATTATTGCAATGCAGTGTAAGAGCTTATTATAAGTGATAACTCATTAAATGAGATGGCTGAAGATAGAATAGACAGTCTTTGGAGAGTTTAGATTTCCTGTCATTGCAACTTTTCAAGCACAGGCTGGATGACCTAGGCTGGAATGTAGTAAAAGAATTGAAATATTAGATTCCAATGCATATTTTAGGTTTTAAGTAATAATGGAATCTCTTTGAAAGTGAAGATCTACCACAGAATTCTCCAAACATAGTAAAAGGACTGAGAAATGGAGAAAAGCCTGTATCAGGAAGGTTGGTGAAACCTTTCTTGGCATAATCGTGGGCTGTGGGCCTGAAATGGAGTTACATTCAATGAAGCTGTTGGTTGAAGGACCTGGGAGGCAAGGAAGGACTTGACTAGGGTATCAGATGGCTGCAGGGAGTATAATTTTGGAACTGGCAGCCTGGAGTGGGAAGGTACACTTGAGAACTGAAACAGTAAAAGTTCTCTTGGGGGGCTGAGGGACTTGAGTTACAGTTGGGAGGAAAACAAAGGTAAATCTGGGAACAGAAACTGGAAGAAATGGATAAAACGCACATCAGGGTTAATCTGCATTAACAAGATTGTCCTTGCTTGCTTGATTTCTTTTGTTCAAAAAGACAAGGAGCAGTTGGTTTGCCAAAGGTGGGTCAGGATGAATTACGCAAAGAAGTGGGGTTAGGGTTTGGCCTTGATGGATGAGTAAGATTTTTATCAGTCAGAGAAGGGAGAAATCATTGACAGGAAACACGTTGGGATGTGTGTTTGTGTGTGTGTCTGTGTGTGTATGTATAAGTAAATAAGAATACAAGTACAGTGGAACAGATTTCTGAGGTTTGAATTAGTTTGAATTAGGCTGTGTCTAGGTGTAGTGGCTTAGTTGATAAGGCAGGTCGATGTCAGATAGTGAAGGACCTTGAATTTTGTCTGTACTAGACTTCCTAAAGGCAAGGTACATATCTTTATGCAAAGTTAGATTAATTAAAATATTTGAGTTCACTATGAGCTAGATACTAGATAAAGCATTGTTGGATTGCAAAGATGACAAAACTAGGCCCAACATTTGAGGAACATTCTGGCTCCCAGGGAAGACATACCTGTAAACAATTATAATAGCAATAATAGAAGGGATAACCTGGAAAGTTACCCATTGCTTTGGGAATATGGAGGAGGGGGCACCTAACTTCTTGAAGTGGTGAGGACACATTTCCAAATGGGTTCATGGAAGAAATAACAATTGAATTAAGCCTTGAAGGATGAGTGAATTCATAGCTGAAGCATAGGGAAATTGGTATTCTAGGCAGAAGGATCAGCATGCACAAAAGCATAGAGGTGTAAAAGCTATGGGATATTTGAAGAACTTGGAGAAGTTGGGTGTGGATAGAGTGTAAGGGAAATTGGAGTGGTAGCGGTGGGAAATGAGGCTAATGGGTGCATTTGGTCAAATAACAGAGGGCCTCTAAAAGCAAGCTAAAAACATCAGCTTTTATCCTGAGATGTCAATGAAGGGTGTTTTGTTTTTGAGACGGAGTCTTGCTCTGTTGCCAGGCTGGAGTGCGGTGGTGTGATCTCAGCTCACTGCAACCTCTGCCTCCCGGGTTCAAGTGATTCTCCTCCCTTAGCCTTCTGAGTAGCTGGGACTACAGGCACGCGCCACCATGTCCAGCTAATTTTTTGCATTTTAGTAGAGATGGGGTTTCACCATGTTGGCCAGGATGGTCTCAATCTCTTGACCTCGTGATCTGCCCGCCTTTGTCTCCCAAAGTGCTGGGATTGCAGGTGTGAGCCACTGCGCCCAGCCAGTGAAGGGTTTTGAAAGTAGAAGAGTAGTGTGTTCTAAGGTTATTGACAGCTCTTGGATAAAGGATTGAGGAAAAAACTGGATGTGGGGGTGTCAGTTCTTTATTAGAAATTGTTAAAAAAAAAAAAAAACTCCTACAGATTTTATTCATAGTATTTTAGGTAATTGATGTCTAAAGCGGTAGTATTCAAATCTGACTGGCATTGGAATCACTAATTTTCAAAATACAGAATTAGGCCTTAACTCAGCCATTCTAAATCAAAATTTATGGGGGCAAAACCAGGATATCTATATTTCTAAAAGCTCTTGGTAATTATTGTGCTGGTTTTTTGAACCCATTATTCTCTAAAGCACTGTTGTGTTTAACTCCAAAGAGCTTATATTTTAAATAGTAATGGTTAAATGTATAATTTCTACTGCAGCATGGAAGACTAGTGAGAAATATTTTTAACTCTGGATACATTCATATGTATCCATTGTCAAGGACATTTACATATTTTCATTAAAACTATTGATAATGTGTGATAGGGAATCCTCCTCCCCCCCCGCCCCGCCCCCCGTCTTTATTTATTTAAAGACAGAGTCTCCCTCTGTCACCCAGGCTGGAATACAGTGGTGCGATCTTGGCTCACTGCAGCCTTTGCCTCCCACATTCAGGTGATTCTTCTGCCTCAGCCTCCCTAGTAGCTGGGATTACAGGCACCCGCCACCATGCCTGACTAATTTTTGTATTTTTAGTAGAGAGGGGGTTTCACCATGTTGGCCAGGCTGGTCTCAAACTCCTGACCTCAAGTGATCCACCTGCCTTGGCCTCCCAAAGTGCTGGGATCACAGGCATGAGCCACCGTGCTTGTCCTATCCCCTATCTTTTAGATTTTATTCTACTGTTTCTCAGAAGTAGTGGAGATTTTGCCAGTAAATTCTGCACCATATAGGACAGGATGGTTACTGCATTGACCATTTTATATTTAGAAGAAGAAAGCCAAGCACAGTGGCTCTCGCCTATAATTCCAGCTGCTTGGGAGACTGAGGTGGGAGGATTGATTGAGACCTGGAGTTTGAGACCAGCCTGGGCAACATAGGGAGACTCTTGTCTCTAAAAAAATTTTTTTAAATTAGACGGGCATGGTGGCGCATGCCTGTAGTCCCGGCTACTCTGGAGGCTGAGTGGGGAGGATTTCTTGAGCCCTGGAGTTTGAGGCTGCAGTGAGCTATGATTGTACCACTGCACTCCAGCCTGGGGTAACAGAGCAAGAATCCCATCTCTCTCTCTCTCTCTCTCTCTTTTTTTTTTTTTTTTTTTTATAAAGAACAAGGTGGAATTTTAGAGGAGGGAGACACTGGAGAGATTATGTAGTCTCAGGGGTTAGCAAACTTTTGCTATAAAGGGCAAGATAGTAAATAGTTTAGGTTTGTGGACATACAGTCTCTGTTGCAACTACTAAACTCTGCCAGCATCAGGTAAAAAAAAGCCATAGACAATTTATAAATGAATGGGTGTGGCTGTGTTCCAATAAAACTGTCTACAAAAACAGCAGCTTTGCTGACCCTTGATACAGTCCATTCCCGAGAGGGAAAGTGTAACTTGTCTAAGGTTATAAAATTAGAGGTTGGCAGAGAACTCACTATGTGGAATGCTGTTAGCAGTTTTATTTAATCTTCACATAGATGAATAAATGAAACCTAAGAGGTTAAAGAATTTCTCTAAAGTTAGTAAGTGGTACTGGGATTCACAGTTTTTTGCTAGGCCTAGTTTCTGCTTTCAGCTGCATCATAATGGTTTTCCGTGCTCTTCACTGTCTCGGAATGGGAATGCAAAGAAAAGCAAGATATTGTGATTTTTCATTAGTGCTTGGCACATAGTAGGCATTTACATCAGTGAGTGTTAGCAATATCATGGTGTGCAGTGGAAGGACTTGAACTGGACCTGAAGGAAGGGCTGTATAATTTTGATTCTTTGCAATTTTTTAACATGTATTTCCTTTTGGTCAAAAATAATAAAAGTTATATTGTTCTTATTTCTGATTCTAGTAGCTGCTGCTGGTGGTGACAATGTCAAATAACGGCCTAGACATTCAAGACAAACCCCCAGCCCCTCCGATGAGAAATACCAGCACTATGATTGGAGCCGGCAGCAAAGATGCTGGAACCCTAAACCATGGTTCTAAACCTCTGCCTCCAAACCCAGAGGAGAAGAAAAAGAAGGACCGATTTTACCGATCTATCTTACCTGGAGATAAAAGTATAGTATTTGATTTTCTTCTTATCATTTGCATGCTTTAAAAAAATTATTTTGGGTAACCTGGATAAAAGATCTGTTGTCTTTGACTTAATTTTCCTTTAATGCTTTTTTTCTGGTTAAATATTTCCCTTTCTCCCTACAGTGGCTGAAGCAAAATGGAAAATAGACCTATTTTTATACTCTATTAACTATATCTGAGCAAAACTGTAAGAGAATAATTATGCTCTTGCCAGATTTGGGACAATCTGAAGTGATTTATTTATTTTTAAATTCTTAAACTGTTTATGAAGTCACAAAGTGTAAGAAAAATTGAAATGTCTTTATTTGGAATTTTTTTTCCCCCCGAGTTAGTTTCAATTGGAAATTTTTTCTTTTCAAAATCTTGATTGCCTTTTCTTTATTCCAGCTTCCTGGTCCCACTTTCAGGTTTGGGGACTACATACCAGTAAGAATGGCAAGTAACAGCTGAGAAAAGGATGCAGAGATAAACTAGCATTCAGCATGAGTTTACTATGAATAAATTATCCTGGGCAGCCTCATTTCCTTTTTATTGATAAAACTTCTGTTAATAGAAGAGTAATCATATGATGAATAGTGTTGATTTTAACACTGTTGATTTAACAGTGTATATGAAAAAGTCACCAAGATCCTTGTAGACAAGGTTGTAAAATAAAGGTTTTGGTGTCCACAACAAAAGATGGCTTTTGTTTGGTACCAAAAATGTTGATTTAAGTGGCTGTTGCTCTGAAGTAAAGTTCCCCTTATATTTGTGGGCTCTGTTCTTATGGCATGCTAAAGATACTGGCTTTCTGTGTGTAGGTAGTTACCATGAGCTTCTGGTTTAGATGGAGCTGGGTCACCACTTACCAGTTTTCTGATCTTAGGAATGTCAGTTAACTGCTTTGACCTTTATTTAGTTTCCTATTTTAAAAGTGAGATATCATTTCACAGGGTTGTTGTGAAGACTACATACAAAGTTCCTAATAGAGTACCTTCCACACAGAAGGTACTTGAATGTTAGTTCTCTATCTCTTTACTCCTTTGTCTCTGTCTCTTTACTCCTTTGTTGGTGAATAGAAACTGGGAGGCATAACTAGTAGACTACATGGTAAAATCAGAACTGGGATTCTGAAACAGTAGGGCAGATACAACAAGCACAATGGTGGATTGCAGAAAATATCTCATCTTGTAGAAAAATATAATTGCCTAACTATGGATCAGGGGAGATGGTAGATGGTAGTGTCATTAGCCAAATAGGGAACATAGAAAGAATGAACAAATTAGGAGTGTTGGTGATTGGAGAGCAGGGAAGATGATGATTTCGGACACATTGCATTTGTAGTGTCTTTATACAGATATGTCTTATAAGCAGATCTCAGGTATTGTAAATGTTGTACAAGTGAGATGAGAAATAATAAGGACTTTTAATGAGTACATTGGGCTTGTATCGTTATGTATATGAATCCTTCTACTCCACCTTCCCTTCCCTGTGGGTTTGGTGGGTTTGGATAGAAAAGAAGGCCAGGCACAGGGGCTCATGCCTGTAATCCCAACACTTTGGGAGGCTGAGGTGGGAGGATCGCTTGAGCTCAGGAGTTTGAGACTAGCCCGGGCAAAATAGCAAGACCTTGTCTCTACTAAAAAAAAAAAAGGGTGGGGGGGAAGTCGGGCATGGTGGCGTGTGCCTGTAGTAACAGCTGCTTGGGAGGCTGAGGCAGGAGGATTGCTTGAGCCTGGGAATTTGAAGCTGCAGTGAGCTGTGATCATGCCACTGCACTCCAGCCTGGGTGACAGAGTGAGATCCTGTCTTAAAAAAATAAAATAGGCTGGGCGTGGTGGCTCATGCCTGTAATCCCAGAACTTTGGGAGGCTGAGGCGGGTGGATCACCTGAAGTCAGAAGTTCAAGATCAGCCTGGCCAACATGGTGAAACCCCATCTCTACTAAAATACAAAAAATTAGCTGGGCATGGTGGCAGGCGCCTGTAATCTCAGCTACTCAGGAGTCTGAGGCTGGGAGTATCACTTGAACCCAGGAGGCAGAGGTTGCAGTGAGCCAAGGTCGTGCCATTGCACTCCAGCCTAGGCAACAAGAGCTAAACTCCATCTCAAAAATAAATAAATAAATAAAATAAAAGATACGGGTAAGGTGCTTAACCCTGATTTCCTGACTAATTCATTCATATAGCAGCTGCCAACTTCCTTGGTACAAGGGCTATGATCTGAGGCAGTGTTAAATGCCCTGCAATCTTCTTCCACATATATAGCCACTTTGTTTATCCCTCAATTTAGATGTGTATTTATTTTTAATATTGTATCTTATCAACCAGTGCTCTTGATCTCTATAAATAAATAGGCTTTCAGACCAAGTGTCTACATGTAGTGAAAGAGGACTTTTTAAATTAAAAAGTTTAAACTGTTCTTGCTGACTCAAACTAGAAAGGTAATAAGATTCTCATCCAGTAGGCATCATCGAAACTAAAAACATTTATGTTTCAAAGGGCATCATCCAGAAAGCAAAAAGGTAACCCACAGAAAGGAGAAAAATTTCCCAAATTACATATTTTATAATGGACGTGTATCTAAAATATGTGAAGAAGAACTATTGCAAGTAATTTTAAAGTGGGCAAAATCTCTAAATAGACATATCTCCAAAGAACATATACAAATGGTGAAGAAGCACATGAAAGGATGCTCAAATCATTAGCCATCAGGGAAATGCAAATCAAAACCACAATGAGATACCACTTCACACTCACTAGGATGGCTATAATAAAAAAGATAATAACAAGTTTTAGTGAGGATGTGGAGAAATTGCAACCCTCATAATTGCTGGTGGGAATGTAAAATGGTGCAGCCTCTGTGGAAAACAGTCTGGCAATTCCTCAAAAGGTTAAACCTAGAGTTACCAGCAGTACATGAATGTTTATAGCAGCATTCATAATAGCCAAAAGCAGAAACAACCCAAATACCCCATCAGCTGATGAACAGATAAATAATAAAATGTGGAATATCCATGCAATGAAATATTTGGTAACAAAGACATGAAGTTCTGATCCATGCCATGATATGGATGACCCTTGAAAATGCTGTGTTAAGTGAAAGAAGCCAGTTACAAAGGATCACATATAGTATGATTCTATTTGTAGGAAATGTCCAGCATTGGTAAATTCATAGATAGAAAGTAGATTAGCGGTTGCCTAGGGCTGCAGAGAGGGAGAGGCAGTTAAAACTAGGAGATGATTACTAAGAGGAGTGGGGTTTCTTTTTGTAGTGATGAAATGTTCTAAAATTGATTTTGGTGATACCTGTCCAGCTCTCTGAATATATTAAAAGCCATTGAATTTTACACTTTATGGGTGAATTGTTTGGTAAGTGAATTATATCTCAATAAAGTTGATTTTTAAAAAAGAAGATTCCTGTCTGAAACAGCAGATGGAAGCAGAGCCTTCAGACATCATTGGAACCTGAAGGGACAATCTTATGTGCTAAATGGGAAAGTGGGGGTCTAGATATTGGGATTATAGTGTTGGTTCTTCCATAAATTGGCTGTCTGATTTGGGTCAATTATTTCTCTGTAGATGTCAGTGCCTTCATCTAGTAAAGGAGAGAGAGCAGTAGGCATGTGCAGTTTCTTTTAGCTTTAGAATCCTATAATTGGCCAGGCGCGGTGGCTCACGCCTGTAATCCCAGCACTTTGGGAGGCCGAGGCGGGTGGATCACGAGGTCAGGAGATCGAGACCATCCCGGCTAACACAGTGAAACCCCGTCTCTACTAAAAATACAAAAAATTAGCTGGGTGTGGTGGCGGGTGCCTGTAATCCCAGCTGCTGGGGAGGCTGAGGCAGGAGAATGGCGAGAACCTAGGAGGCGGAGCTTGCAGTGAGCCAAGATTGTGCCACTGCACTCCAGCCTGGGCGACAGAGCGAGACATCGTCTCAAAAAATAAAAAAAAAAAAAATAAAATAGAATCCTATAGTTACATAAATGAGATATTGCAAAGACGTGGTTAGATCAGGCTTGTCTATATAGGTGAAAAGAAACTAGGCCATTGTAAAGTACTTTATTCAATGATACAGCTGTAGAAAATCCTAGGCTAAATCTAAGTAACCCTAGGCTAAATCTGATCCTGAAAATACGTCTCATAGCCTCAAGATCAAAACTGCATCTCTGTAGGTTGAAAGCATAGAGGTAGAAAACATACAGAGTTATAAGAAGTTCTCACAAAATGATCTAACAATCTTTCATCCTTTGGTTATAGATTTTCTATATTTGCCCTGAGCACATAGGTTTCATCCCTTTGCTTTAAGACCCTTGATGGCTATAATTAATGCATACATCAAAATGAAAGAAGTCTGAGGTGTTTTTCTTTTGGTTGGAGCCTTTGATCAACCAGTAAGCTACTCAACTTAGTCCTATAAGGATACACAGCAGTGTTGGTAGTCTTTGAAGTGGTATATGCCCTTCATGTAGTATTTGAGCATTTATACCAGCTGCATAGAGTTCTGTCTGGAACTGGACTTATAACATAGATTGAGTCCAGCCACTGACATTTGTTAACTCTGATTTATTTTTTTAATTTCATTCCAGTATCCTCACTTCCCATTCATCCTATATCATTAGTAGGCTTTTGTCATTTGACATAGTAGATATAGAAGCATTTTCTAAACTAAAATGCAATACAAATAGGAGGTTTGTTTTTTAAAAATGGAAACCTCATTTATTGTTTTATTTGATACCTACAACAACTCATTTTTAGTTGGGGAGGCTAAGGCTTAGAGAAAAGTAAGTTGCTCAAGGTCTCACAAGTGGAAAGTGGGAGGGCTGAGTATGGAACTAAGTCTTCCTAAATTATCTGTTCCATTGTAACATAACTATCTCTCTTAGTTGTTCTCAACCCTGATTACACGTTGGACTCCCTTATGGTGCTTTTAAAAAATACAGGGCAGGGTGCAGTGGCTCACGCCTGTGACCCCAGAAGTTTGGGAGGCCGAGGCGGGCGGATCACTTGAGGTCAGGAGTTCTAGACCAGCCTGGCCAACATGGCAAAACCCTGTCTCTACTAAAAATACAAAAATTAGCCGGTTGTGGTGGCAGGCACCTGTAATCCCAACTACTCGGGAGGCTGAGGCAGGAGAATCGCTTGAATCTGGGCAGCAGAGGTTGCAATGAGCCAAGATCATGCTACTGCACTCCAGCCTGGGTAACAGAGTGAGACTCCATTACCAAAAAAAAAAAAAGGGCTGGGCATGGTGGCTCACACCTTTAACCCCAGCACTTTGGGAGGCCAAGGTGGGCAGATCATTTGAGGTCAGGAGTTCCAGACCAGCCTGGCCAATATGGTGAAACCCTGTGTCTACTAAAAATACAAAAATTAGCTGGACGTGATAGTAGGCACCTGTAATTCCAGCTACTCAGAAGGCTGAGGCAGGAGAATTGCTTGAACCCAGGAGGCAGAGGTTGCAGTGAGCTGAGATCATACCACTGTACCTCCAGCATGGGTGACAGAGCAAAATTCTGTCTCAAACATAATTAATTGGTTAATACTGATACCTGCATTCCATCCAGACCTTTGGAGTCAGAATTTCTAGAGGAGTTGTCTTGGGTCTCTAGAGAGATTTTTGGGAGATGAGAAAGAAGAATGATCTGTAGGCTGCAGTAATGGTTGAGATTTGAGCTGCCAGTGGGTAGAATGTCTTTGGGCATTACCTAATGCTGACCTCTCTAGCATGGCCTCAGTATGTGCCTGGGGGATGCATAAATGATTGGAAAGAGAAGCTGTAATTGAGGGCCTGTAATAGGTGATGCTGAGTTGCAGAATTCCATGTGGGAAAGCCTGGTTCCTGTGGTTAGGATCTGGAGCCTTTGGTTTATTCTAAGAAGTCTTTCAGCATTTAGTTTGAAATCTTTTTCTGGCTGCATTTTCACAAGCAAAGTGGAATTCTCTGAGCTTGGGAAGAGTTTAGCAAAGTTAATTTTAACATTGGACTATGTCAGTGTTTATCTCTCCAAGTTTGGAATTTTTTACTGCCTTGAGCTCAGATTAGCTCAGTGGAGCCAATGAGAGGTGCTGCTTAAAAATAATTTTTTTTAAAAAAGGCCAGTGATTTGTGCTAACACTTTGATGGCTATACCAAGACATGGGATTTTGCAGTGTCAGCCTCATTTCCCATGCTATCAGAAAGCCAGGTGGTCTAGGTCAGAGATAGGGTTAAAGTTGGGATGGGTGAGGTTGGAAGCTTCTTTTCCCACTTCATTTTCTCAATCTGAAGATCTCTAGATACATGAAATCAAGATGACTCTTTCCTCTTTCTCACCTCAACCAGAGTTTCTCTGTCTTAATGAATGGGCTGAGAAACCTAACAGTTTTTTATATTAATGACAACTCATGTTTGTAAAGTTCTTTAGTTTACAAAGCACATATATTTCCTATAACTTAACGAATTTTTTTTTTTTTTTTTGAGACAGTCACGCTCTGTTGCCCAGGCTACAGTGCAGTGGCGCGATCTCAGCTCACTGCAACCTCTGCCTCCTGGGTTCAAGCAATTCTCCCTGCCTCAGCCTCCCGAGTAGCTGGGATTACAGGCACCTGCCACCATGCCTGGCTAATTTTTGTATTTTTTAGTAGAGGCAGGGTTTCATCATATTGGCCAGGCTGGTCTTGAACTCCTGACCTCAGGTGATTCGCCCGCCGCGGCCGCCCAAAGTGCTGGGATTACAGGCATGGGCCACTGCGCCCAGCCAAGAATTCTTAACATCGTTATAGGAATCCTTATTTAGATATAAGTCTTCTCTCAGTTATATATGTTACAAATATCTTCTACTGTGCTCTTAGCTTTTATTAGACTAAGTAAATTCCCCTGTAATCTTAGACAGATGCTTGGCATGATGTGAGATAGAATTTTAATACGGTCAAATTTATTAATTATTTCCTTTCTAATGCTTTGTGGTTCTATTTTTGAAATCTTTACCTACTCAGGGACATGATGATTTTTCTGTTGAGTTTTCTGTATTCATGTACATGAGCACATGATCTGTAAATTGTAATAGTTCTTTTTCTTTCTTTGTAATCCTCCTTTTACTTCTTTTTCTTGCCTAATTGCACTGGTTAATACCTTCAGTACTATGATGAATAGAAGTGGTGAGGAGGAATACCCTTCTCTTGTTTTTAATCTCAGGAAAAGCTTTCAGCATTTTAGAATTAAGTATGATGTTTGCTCCAGAGTTTTTGGTAATTACCTTTTATTAGATTAGGTAAATTCCCTTGTAATCCTAGTTTGCTAAGAGTTTCTAATCATGATTGATATCATATTTCAGCAAATGCTTTTTTCTGCATTAATTGATTATTTTCTTAATATAGTAAATTACATTCACTTTTTTAAAAAAATTGAGATATAATTCACATGCCATACAAGTCACCATCTTAAAATGTACAGTTCCGTGGTTTTTAGTACATTCGTAAGATTGTACAACCATTACAACTAATTCCAGTACATTTTCATCACTCCAGAAAGAAACCTCATACTCAATTGCAGTCATTCCTCATTTCTCCCTTCTCCCCTGGCAACCACTAATCTATTCTCTGCCTATGGATTTGCCTGTTGTGGACATTTCATATAAATGGAATTACACAGCATATGGCCCTTTGTGACTGGCTTCTTTCACTTAGCATAATGTTTTCAAGATTCATCCATGTTGTAGCATGGATCAGGACTTCATTTCTCTTTATGGCTGAATAATAGTATATGGATGTACTACATTTTATCTATTCGTCACTTGAGGGACATTTGGGTTGCCTTCACTTTTCGACTGTTATGAATAAGCTAATGTGAACATTCACATACAAGTTTTTGTGTGGACATAAGTTTTCACCAGATTCCTGCAGACATACTTCTAGTCATCATAAAAAATTTGCAACCGCAGCAGTAGTCCCAGGGATACTGTAGCCCTGGGATATGGGACCATCAGGATCCTAGGTTTGGTTTATTTTCTCCATCGTGTCTTCCCTCAGTCCGAAGCTCTTAGTGCCTTCCTGCCTGCAGTCATGTGCTTTGTGAATCTGGTAAGAGTTTATGAAATTTGGTTGACTTGCTGAGCAGGTGGAAAGATGGAAGAAAGATCACAGTTTACTTCTCTTGGCCTCTGCTTATTCTGTTTCTTTTGGAAATGCCCTTTCCCATCTCGGTCTGGCTAACCCCTATTCATCCTTTATGACTTCTTTCAGGTATTATCTTCTCCAGAAGGGTGGTTTATTACTTACCTTCATCTGTACACAGAGCATGCACCATTGTCCTATTTTGCAGATTGAAGACTTGAAACTCAGACTTTCCCTGGGTCACCCAGTGAGTTACTGGCAAAAATAATACTGAATCCTTCCTCTGAGATTCTTTCCACTAACAGAAATTTCTTTTAATTCCCTGACCTCGGCTGTTTAGCTCCTGGGTTTGTGGTGATCAGCCAGTGAGACAGTGACTGGCAGAGCTTGGTGAAGGGCTGTACACATGTGAAGGGGATGATTGTTACTTCCAAGAAGGGATTAATTGGGTTCCAGGTGGCTCTGGGACTGTATGACTTCTCCATTTCTCTCCTGTATTCCTGCCTCTTGAATCCTGTTTTCTGCTGGTGATCCCCAACTGGTGAATACTCAGTCTAAATATTACACAGTACCAGGCTGGGTGCGGTGGCTCATGCCTGCAGTACCAGTACTTTGGGAGGCCAAGGTGGGTGGATCACCTGAGGTCAGGAGTTCGAGACCAGCCTGGCAACATGGTGAAACCCCGTCTCTACTGAAAATACAAGTAACTGGGTATGGTGGCGGGCGCCTGTAATCTCAGCTACTTGGGAGGCTGAGGCAGGGAGAATTGCTTGAACCGGGGAGGTGGAGGTTGCAGTGAGCTGAGATCACGCCATTGTACTCCAGCCTGGGCAACAAGAGTGAGACTCTGTCTCAAAAAAAAAAAAAAAAGATTACACAGTACCCAAGCTAAATCCTGCCACCTAGACTTCCCCGTTCCTTTTACTTCTCTCCTCTCCCACTTCAACCAAGTCATTGCTATTCTTGTACTCCACGTCTAATCTATGTTAAACTGTTATTTCAGTTAGTAGTTGATTCCAGTCAAATCTCAGTAGGGATCAGGGGTATAATAAATAGTGAAAGACTTGATGAGGTGGACTACAGTCATGTGCTCTGTGAATCAGAACAAGTCAACTTACATCCCTGGGCCTCTTTCCTCAGAGAATGGAATCATGGTCTCTAGAGTCACTCCCTAATATTTTCTTTCTGTATTTTTTTGAGACACAGTCTCACTCTGTCACCCAGGCTGGAGTGCAGTGGCACAATTTCAGCTCACTTCAACCTCTGCCTCCCGGTTCAAGCTATTCTCGTGCTTCAGCCTCCTGAGTAGCTGGGATTACAGGCACGTGCCACCACGCCCAGCTAATTTTTGTATTTTTAGTAGAGACGGAGTTTCGCCGTGTTGGCCAGGTTGGTCTTGAACTCCTGACCTCAAGTGATCCGCCTGCTTCAGCCTCCCAAAGTGCTGGGATTACAGGCGTGAGCCACCGTGCCCGGCCATTCCCTAATATTTTCTAGAGTGTTCTTCAAGTAAGTAAGCCATGTGCTGTATTGAAATTCAGAAGTACAGTGATTGTAATTGGAAGTGGTAATTTTGATCCTCAAGAAGCTTACATTTTGGATTTTTAAACTAGCAAGGAATTATATAAGACAGGAAATGACTAGATGCTTGGTGGTGTAGCAGACTCAGTGTCTTGGGAATTAACAGGAAGAAGAAAGGTCAGGAAATCCTTCCTGGAAAAAGTGGGACCTGAGCCAGTCTTTAAAAGATTGCTGAGATAGAGAGAAGGAGAAGAGAGCATTCCAAAAAAGGAGAAGAAAAAGCGAGCAAAAACTTGGAGGTGGGAATGTGTGAGATATATTCAAAGGTTTCAGGGTAAAGAGTGCTCAGTAGAAGCAGAGCTGACTTTAGCATTACCCTGTGTGTTCATGTATTAAATGATTTCATTTCCCTGGAACTTTTTTCTGTAAACCACTCATGCTTTGAGCTAACTTTCTTTTTGGGTCTCCTTTACCAAAGTTTCTTATGCATTTGACAGTTCATGCCTGTGATGTATTATATAGTATATCAATTATATATAATAGAAATAATGTATAAACATGCATAGATATAAAAAATAAAAATTGAAATAAAACACAAATATAATTGTACTTCCCTAAGTGACTAGATCAGAGGGAATTTAGAAACAGAAAGTAGTTCCAAAGCCCTGCCACATGTTCCAGTGCATTCTGGCTATGAGAAAGACAGATGGACTTACGTCATAAAGGACTGCTTGACTTGGGGCCCTGGTATACCCCTTAGCCTTCTCTTTGTCAAAGCAGCTGCTTCTGAGAGGGAAATTGCCAAGTGCATAAATAGCTTAAACCCTAGCACTTGGTATGTAGGCAAATGGTTCTCATTAAGATACTGAAGAATGAATGTTTGGAATCAGACCTGGGTTCAAATCCCAGCTCTCAGTAGCTGTATGAGTAAATTACTCAGTTTCCTCATCTGTAAAATGACAGTAGTAGTATTTATCTCATAGGATTGTAAGAATGACGGTAGTAATATCTATCTCGTAGGATTATAAGAATGAAGAAAAATACTATATTGACATCATGGTTTGTATACATGGCAAATTCTTAATGCCATTTCTTCTTATTACACTGAAGTATGTTTTCTTGATTCAACTTGAAATTTTTTAGGGGAGGTAAAATAGAATGTAAAGAACCTTGGCTTTGGTGCCAGACTTTTTGGATTTTAATTACTTAATGATTGTAGGCAAGTCTGTTCCCAAATTTTCTAATCTACAAGTAAAACTTACCTCAGGATTGTGGTGATTGTATTAGATGATGTGTATGAAATACCTATTTAAAACTGTGGGATGCCATCTCAGGAAGGAATCTTAACTGCAGAGCTTTGAGAAAGCATAGCTTCTTGTTTTCATAGACTCACAGAATGTAGGCGCTTGAGGGACCCTTAAGATCATCTAGCTCATCATCTCCCTTGTTTAGATGAGAAAGAGATCCTGGTCTCTCTCTTTTTCTCTCTACACACACACACACACACACACACACACACACACACACACACACACAGTGGTGAGGTAGACGTGAAACTGGCTTGAACTCTAGACCTTTTTGCTTTTCCTTCTCATTTTGCTACCTTTTATCAGGGTTTTGCTGGGTCTATGGAGGTGTTAGAACTTCAGAATTTCTTTTGGTTAGTGTGTTGAGCTCCCAGACAGCAGGGTTTTAAAATAAGGTTCACAGGTGCTGGGTAACAAGTATTGTGAAAGTCAGGCCAGAGCTGCTGAGATGAACATTTATTCCTGCCCTGGAGAGAATTTTTGTGTTTTAGGCAGAGTGTTTAAACTCCTTGCCCAGTTGAGTTGAATGTCTGATCATTTTTTCCTTTCTTCACTTACTCTCTGAGCACCTACTTTGTCCAGGTGTGTGCTAGCCTCTAGGAAGCTGTGATTAATTTGACATGGCCCTGGCACTTAGAATTCAGTCTAGTATGGAAGATAAACACTTATAATAGTCAATTACTATTACATATATTGGGTGCTGTGGGAACAAAGAGGGTAAAGAACCACCCAGCCTAGAGATCAAGGAGGGCTTCACAAAAAAGATGACACCCTATATCAACTGGCTAGTTACTGGTAAAACCAGGACTGTTAACTCTGACAGACGTTCTTTTTGCCCCTCCCTTTATTTTATTGTTTTTTGTTTTTTTGAGACAGGGCCTCACTCTGTCACCCAGGATGGAATGCAGTGTCATGATCTCAGCTCACTGCAACCTCTACATCCTGGGCTCAAATGATCCTCTTGCCTCAGCTTCACAAGTAGCTGGCACTACAGGCATGTACCACCATGTCTAGCTAATTTTTGTATTTTTGTAGAGACAGGGTTTTGCCATGTTGCCTAGGCTAGTCTTGAACTCCTGGACTCAAGCCATCTGCCTGCCTTGGCCTCCCAAAGTGCTGGGATTACAGGCATGAGCCACCATGCCCAGCCACCTCCCTTACTTTAGTTCAACAAGAAATTAAGTCTTTAAACATGCGTTGAGTATCTGCTCCAATCCAGGTCCGTAATTGAGCTCTTCTACATATGTGAAATATTAATAGATAGACTTTGCCCCCTCAAGGAGACTACAGCTCAATAAAGAGCTAAAATAAGCCTAAAAACAATAATGTTCCTGTTTTTTATTTCCTTTTCCCTGTTTCTCTTGCAGCAAATAAAAAGAAAGAGAAAGAGCGACCAGAGATTTCTCTCCCTTCAGATTTTGAACACACAATTCATGTTGGTTTTGATGCTGTCACAGGGGAGTTTACGGTAAGTCCTGGGTCACAGAAAGGTCTTTAGTCTTTTAGAGTTCTGGCTGTGGACTGTTAGATTCAACCCTTTCTCATCTTCCTGATGCTTCTATCTTTGCCTGAGACCCTGATTACAATTTTCTCACGTTCATGAGTGGGACACTTTCATCACCAAAATTATATCCAGAGAAGCCTTTCCATATCCATTCCTTAAATAATAAACCTCTGTTAAATGGTAGGCTTGGTAGCAGGCTCTGTGTAGGGCACTGATCATGCAGGAACAGCATCCTATCCTACCATCCTGGAGGTATAGCCTGGTGAAGGAGCAGACATTTTAAGAAATGACTAATACAATGAAAAAGATATTATAAAAGAGGCTTGTGTAAACTCTGAGGGTATAGAGAGAAAGGAATGACTAATAAATGCATTTTTTGCTGCTAGCAAGCGTCAGAGTTAGCTCTGATGTTCTTTCAGGGTCCCCTGTGACTGTGCCTTCCTGTTAGTCTTGCATGTCTCTCTTATAGGGAATGCCAGAGCAGTGGGCCCGCTTGCTTCAGACATCGAATATCACTAAGTCGGAGCAGAAGAAAAACCCGCAGGCTGTTCTGGATGTGTTGGAGTTTTATAACTCAAAGAAGACATCCAACAGCCAGAAATACATGAGCTTTACAGGTATGAGAACTGTGTCCAGGGCAGTCTCAGCAAGAGATGGTTTTAATCTGGGTGGGAAAGCTCACATGCCTATTGGTCTGGGATGAGAGAAGAAAGTAGTGGAAAGAGTGGAAGTGGCACTTTAGCTAATGTGGAATTTTGGAATTTGACAGCCAAGATGATGGACTTTGCATCAAACTTGAGTCTGCACTCTGTCACTGCACATGTTTTTTTAAAAATAACATGGTATTATATAGAGAGAACACAGGTTTTGTGCTAGAAGGTCTAGATTCTGACCTTTACTAGGTTCTACCAGTCACTTCATTTCTTTGCACCTCAAAATGGGAATAATAATTCCTATCTGAAGAGGCTGTAGTGAGAAATGGCTGGGCACAGTGCCTCACGTCTGTAATCCCAGCACTTTGGGAGGCCAAGGCAAGAGGATCGCTTGAGGTCAGGAGTTCGAGACCAGCCTGGGCAACATGGCAAAACCCTGTCTCTACAAAAAAATAAAAATATTAGCCAGGTGTGGTGGTGCATCCCTGTGGCCCCAGGTACTTGTGAAGCTGAGGAGAAGGGATCACTTGAGCCTGGGAGGTGGAGTTGCAGTGAGCAAGGATCACACCACTACACTCCAGCCTGGGCAACAGAGTGAGACCCTGTCTCAAAAAAAAGAGGTTATAGTGAGAAATAAGTGAGCTGATTGATGTGAGAGTTCTTTATAAGTTGTAAAAGATCACCATAGAAATGTAGCTATCATTGTCATCATTATTGTTAATATTATTATTAGTTATTTAATAACATTAATGTATGTCTTCCTCAGGGAACTAATTTTTATTAGTTAAATGAAAAACAGGCCAATAAAGAATAAGTTTCTTTAGATATACCCTAGGTAGAAGGGACTATATTTTTCGGAATGTTTTTAATAGCAGAATTGGGATTAGAACCCAGGTCTCCTAATTCCTATAATGTCACCTTTTGAATTTACTACTTGCCCCTAATAATGTTATTTGGAGGCTCTCCTTCCACAGCAGACCAGCATTCCATTGTTTTGCAGGTGTGAGAGCCAAAGAAGGCCTTTCTAATATGCTAAATTAATAGTGGGCTAATCTTTTAATTTCTAGGCTCTTTACTCATGTTGCCTCCTTCAAATGGCAGTATTGTTGGGAAGATGAGAACCAGGATGAACTAGTGAATTTTGAAGGATGCTTTCCCCAGCCAGTATCTGGCTTGTTTCAAGGGCACAGATGGTGGAGATGACAGGCTGCAGCTTCACTCATACTGCTATGGTGGTGCCCAGGAGAGGGCCATGCATGTGCCCAGCAGTATTTCCTTCCTCTCATCTGGCCCCGCTGAGTCTGTCTCACTTACTCCATTGAGGGACTGAGTCATTTCAAGGAGGAATTGGGGTGGAGGGCTACTGAGTGGGAAAGTTTTCTAGTCAGGAAATTAGAGTTTATGTTTAAGGAACTTGTCATAGAAACATCAGGTTAGAGGCTGTCTTTGAAAACCTCAGTGGCTCAGTCTTTGGAAGGCTCTTTCCTGCATGTATGTATGTAAATATGTGCTAGTGGCATGTAAATGTGTATGTAAACAGAGACATAGCCCTGTGGGTTTGCATATATTTGGAATTAAAGCCCACTTAAGTATTCATGAACAAAGATAAAAGTCCACTCAGGTATTCACGAACGAACATATGTATAAATATACACATTCAGGTAATTATGTGTATGTTCATTCGTACATGCACATATGAATAATATTGAGTGTATATGTACAGATAAGTGTGTACATCTACTTTTGTATGTACAAATTTGTGTACATGTATATGTATGCAAGAATTTTAATTTTCTATAAGTTGAAGACTAGGGCCAACTCTAGGCAAAATTGCAGATTTGGCACAGGTTTTTTTAAGTGTCATATCTCTCCTTTCCCTATTTGCCATCCTCTTATACTATTAGTTATGATAATACTACCTCAATTTGTAGATGCTCACATGTGAATTACCTCATGTGATTCTTTTGTTGGAGTCCTGTGGTGTGACCTTGGCTCACTGCAGCCTGTGCCTCCTGGGCTCAGGTGATTCTCCTGCCTCAGCCTCCTGAGTAACTGGGACTGCAGGCGTGCACCACTACCCCCAGCTAATTTTTGTGTTTTTAATAGAGACGGGTCACCATGTTGGCCAGGCTGGTCTGGAACTCCTGACCTCAAGTGATCTGCTTACCTCGGCTTCCCACAGTTCTGGGATTACTGGTATGAGCCACTGAGCCTGGCTCCCTCATGTGATTCTTATGATGGCCTTAGGAGATTGGCAGGGCAAGGACTATTATGCTCATTTTATATACTCAAAGAAATTAATTAGGCTCAGAAGTTAAATGACATACCCCAAGTGACTCAGCTGATACATGATGGAAATGTATTTTAAGTTGGGCCTTTAACTCCTTTGCTGCCTATAACTGAAGCACTATCCTCCATGCTAATTTTTTTTTGTCAAATATTTCTATTTTTTCAACACTTAATTTTTTTTTTTTTTTGAGATGGAGTCTCACTCTGTCACCGAGGCTGGAGTGCAGCGGCACGATCTTGGCTCACTGCAACATCCGCCTCCTGGGTTCAAGCAATTCTGCCTCAGCCTCCCAGGTAACTGGGACTACAGGTGCATGCCACTATGCCTGGCTAATTTTTGTGTTTGTAGTAGAGATGGGGTCTCACCATATCAGCCAGGCTGGTCTCAAACTCCTGACCTTGTGATCCACCCACCTTGGCCTCGCAAAGTGCTGGGATTACAGGCGTGAGCCATGCGCCTGGCAACACTTAATTTTTTATACCTGTTAGTAGCTAATGTAATAGGGAAAAAGTAGACTAGATTGACAACTCAACTGGGTCTTAGCCCTATTTTGCCACTGACTTATGTGACCTTGAACCAATCTTTTTCCTTTTCTGAACCTCATTCTACTCATCTGTAAAATGAAAGTGCTGGAAGTACTTTCTGTTCCGTGATTCTATGCTTTGGAATTTGATTTCGATATATAGAAGTTCATCATGTTTAAAGGGAGTGTTTACTTGTTTTTATATGACATAACAAGTATGCCTATTACCAAAATACCCAATCTTCAAAAATACTAGCAGTATGTAAAGTTGGGGGTAGTGCAGTGAAGGCATAGTGTTGTACTCTGCCAAAGTTGATAGTCTTTTGGACAAGAAAAAACAAATGAATTATGTTTAAAGTATATCCTGAATTTATTTCTCCAGAATACTGCTAGCTATTCTGGATTTGTTATAAGAACATGTTGTCAGAGCTTGCCTTATTTCCTGCTTTGTGGGTTCATGATTTGCTGTAGGGTCAAAGAAGCTGTATCTAGCACTTTCTTACATGATGGAATTAGAATTCTACATTCTCTGGGCTTGGTTCTTGGTGAGGAATATATTGGATTTGGTAGAATATTTCTTCTCCTTAATTCCATTAGTGGTGAATTGGCAAAGTCAGTTTTTCTTGGACCCATGGGAATTAAAGAACAAAACTGAAGACATTACCTGGTCTTTAAACTTACTTTCTTGCTAAGATCTCCATTGGGTCTCTCTTTCATATTTTATGAAGTCTAAGATACCACTGATTATAAGATGTACAATTATTTACATACCAATCAAAGAAAATAAAGCTGCCAATTAAACCATAACATGCTTTTGATTGTAGGACACACCTCTGTTTCAGAGACGTTAATGTGAAAAAATGTACATCTCAGAATCAGTGAAACATGGTAATTGCTTCATTGAGGGAGCTTGATTCTATTCTTGGAAAACAAGACCCTACCTTCAATTAGACTTGACAGGATTAATACTTCTCTTTTCCTCAACCTTAGTCCTTTTGTCCTTGTGGGCAGTAGATATGGATATAGAAGGATCCTTTATGAAAGCTGAAACTGGAGACTGGCCGTGATTTGGCATGGATGACTCAGGATGGTGCTATGGATTCTTTCCTTTTCTTTTAGGATGCAGATTTTCTTGGCCATTTAAGCCTGACAGTGATATAGCTGATGATGTGGATACAGTTCTAGCATAGTATTTAGAATGAGACCAGAATTCAAATCTAATTCCTCTCTTTAACCTGTGTGTACCCTGGGCAAATAACAGTCATGTGCCACAACAACAGACTGCATATACAATGGTGGTCTGATAATTAATATTATAAGGGAGTTGAAAAATTCTTACCACCTAGTGATTCCTTCCTTAAGTTTAAAATAAATTTAGCATAGCCTAAGTGTACACTGGTAATATCCTACTTAGGCCTTCACATTTACTCATCAGTCACTCACTGACTCACCCAGAGCAACTTCCAGTCCTGCAGGCTCTATTTATGGTAAGTGCTCATATAGGTGTATCCTTTTATTTACCTTGTAAGCCATTTTTTTTATTGTACCTTTTCTATGTTTAGGTATACAAATACTTACCGTTGTGTTACAGTTGCCTGCAGTAACATGCTGTACAGGTTTGTAGCCTAGAAAGCAATAGGCTATATAATATAGCCCAAGTATGTAGCAGGCTGTACCATCTAGGTTTGTGTAAGTACACTCTATGATGTTCACATAATGACAAAATTACCTGATGACACATTTTGCAGAACATACCCCATTGCTAAGCCACACCCAACTGTACTTAACATCTCTGAACTTCAGTTTCCAAATCAATAAAAGTAGATATAATAATAGTACTCAGAGCCATAATGAGGATTAAAGAAGGTGATATGTATAATGCGTTTAGCATGATATCTAGCCTGTAGTACCAGTCATACTATTACTATTCTCTGAATCTGGCACGTGCTTGACCAGATAGACTTCTTTTGCTATCCAGAAAGAATTAACTGTAACTGTTTATTGACTAAGTCCCTTGTCTTTCTTCCTGTGCAGATAAGTCAGCTGAGGATTACAATTCTTCTAATGCCTTGGTAAGTCTTTATTTACTCTATTTTGATGTGGGCAGATGTGGAGGTAAGGATCAAGACAGTGTGGTAGAGGCAGAGCCTGAGCTGAGAGGCACTCATATTAGTTGCTGCTGCACCCTTGGCCTCAGAATTCGTATCTATCCAATAAAGAAATTAGATATAATAAATAGGGGGTATCCCTTTCAGCTTTAATGTCCTAGAAATTCTTTCTTTGTGATAATTTTTTTATTTTTAATTTTTATGGATTCATAATAGTTGTAAAATGTTCTAGAAATTCTAATTTTGGAACCAGCAGATATGGCTTTAGACTCAATTTTAATTTGTAGCTTTGAACCTTGGGAAAGTCAGTTTGCCTCTTTGAGCTTCAATTTCTTCATCAATAAAATGAGGATGATATACTGTGCCCTCACCTAGACATGTCTTCAGATACCTACATTTAGAAGAAAATTTCCTCTTTGGTTTATGGAGTCTGCAAAACCAAGATTAGTACTAATTGTTGAAGGGAGCAGATTTTATTCATTTAAAGTCATTCATTCTGTCCTCTGAAGTTGTAATGAGTGCTTTGACACTCAAATGGATGTTATAGAAATCATGAAGAATTGGCTGGAGAGTAAACTAGATGATCTCTCTGCCTCTCTCAACTTACAAATTCTATTTCCCAGGGCAATTACAAGGATAAAATATGATGTTGATGTATTTGAAAGGGTCCTATAAATAGTAAAATGTGATGCATATAAGAGAATACTGCCTTTTTTTTTTTTTTTTTTTTTTTAAAGAGACGAGGTTTTGCTCTGTTGCCCAGGCGGGAGTGCAATGGTGTGATCATAGCTCAGTGTAAACTCAAACTCCTGGGCTCAGATGATGCTCCTGCCTCAGCCCTCTGAATAGCTGGGACTACAGGCATAAGCCACCACACTCAGCTAATTTTTTAAAAGTTTTGGTAGAGATGTGGTTCTCATTATGTGTTCTCAAGCTCCTGGCTTCAAGTGATCCTCCTGCCTCGACCTCCCGAAGTGTTAGGATTACAGGTGTGAGCCACCACACCTGGTTGCTATTTATTATTTACATCTGATGTTGTCTCTTGTACATAGGTGGTTATGCCATATTGATTTACTGAACATTTGCAAAAGCCCTAGTTTATACTATGCCAAGTCCGGTGTGAATAAGTGACATTACAGAGATGGTCAGACATGTCCCAATACCTAAGAACCTCCCAGTGTTGAGGTTGAAGACCTCAAGCAGCCAGTTCTTCATGATGCCTGTTTGTGCTTGAAGGCACAGACAGACAATTATAGGGCAGCATGCTAACCTTCATGAAGCCAGGGGCTGTCTCTGACTTGTTAATTGTTATATCCTTGGCATCTGGCAAGTCTTGGCATTTGGTAAACATTTACTGAATGAAAGGTTGGATGTGTCAGAGAAAGCTTCCTGATGGTAAAGTCTGAGCTGAATGAGTTAGTTATCTAGAGCAAGGATTAAGGGGAAGTGCGGGTATTCCACACAGAAAGAGAATAGCATGTGTGTGGGCAAGGAAGTTCATGAGGTACACTTGCACAGGGAACTGCGAAGTGGTTATAACTAGAATGTGAATAGTGAAGGAAGTAGAGGTGGGTGATGAGGAGGACTGGTAAGCAGGACAGATCATGTAGGAGTTTGACTTATCTTAAAGGTGATGAGATGCTTAAAGAACTTAAGAAGGAGAGTGGTTAAGTTCTAACACAATACCAAGTCACCATCAAAATACTTTGAACCATGCCTCCACCAGTGGGGACTGGTTTATTCTGAGTCATTTTTACACTTATTGGTTATAAAAAACAATATTCACACGTTCAGTGCCTTGCAACCTGTTGGATCCTTTCTTACTGACTCTCTGAATCCTCACAGGAGCTTACCGAGGTAAGTTATTATCCTTGTAGATGATAAAACTGAAATGGAAAAGAGTTAATGGCAATAGGCATCTGATTCCCAGCCTATACTGCTTTCCCCTGATTCGTGCTGCCTTTCATCGAATAGAAGAGATGTGATTAAAAGATGGGAAAGAATTTGCAAATATAGGATCTTTGAATAGTAAATTATTAAAGAAGAGGCTTTAAGCCAAATTGTGCTTTGTGGCTCAAATGTCTTTATGCTTTTGTAGGAAGAGTGATAGCTATCAATATTGAGTGCCTATGATGCACTGTGTTAAAAACTTTATATAAGCATGATTAGCCTCACAATTACTTATGTACAAAGTATTGTCATCTCCATTTCATAGGCAGAGAAACAGTTTCCTGAAGACTTATAATTAGAACCACATTAGAACTGGGGTCTTCTGAATCTCAGTTTAGGGTTCTTTTCCCTGTGGCAAGGAACAAAAAAAGATGTCATTGAGGTCTTATAAAGGAGACTGCAGTAAAGCTGTAGCTATGTTGTTTGTTACTGAGGAGGAAGAGCCCTGGGCTTCATGCCATATGGCAGGGAAGATAACACCTGCTTGGTAAAAACTTGTACTGGTTTAGTATCTACAATTAAAACCACTAAGGCTGTCAAGGACATTGTTCTCCCCCAGTTCAGAACATTTGTCCAGCACTAGCTCAGTGCTCTATATATCCTTACTAGTTTTACATGGAGGATATGTTTTGTATTATGGTAGCATGTCATTATTTTCGTATTGGTTTCACACAGATGATTCCACTTGTGAAATAATCAAATATAAATGCTGCCTAAGAAATTAAGACTCAGAAAGATTAAGTGACTCACTCCCTACGTTTGAATGAGTTAGTAGTAGAAACCAGCACAAAATTCTGCTCTCCTGAGCATTCATGTATTCACTCATACCCTAAATATTGACTTAGTATCTTCTTTTTGCCAAACTACAGGTGACACAAAAATGAACATGCACTATCTTAATCCTTGAGAAAAAAAATTAATGACCGACTGGGGAGATAAGGGCTGCAAGAGAGGCATGAATAATGTACAATAGGGTTATATTTGATGGAGCGATTTATTCTGCTCCGAAGTACAAGGAAGTTTGCAGAGTTCTTGGGCCTTAAAGCTTTGTTCGTTTAACAAACATAATCTTTTTTTTTTTTCTTTTTTTTGAGACAGAGTCTCGCTCTGTCGCCCAGGCTGGAGTGCAGTGGCGCAATCTCGGCTCACTGCAAGCTCCGCCTCCCGGGTTCACGCCATTCTCCTGCCTCAGCCTCTCCGAGTAGCTGGGACTACAGGTGCCCGTCACCACGCCTGGCTAATTTTTTGTATTTTTAGTAGAGACGGGGTTTCATCATGGTCTCAATCTCCTGACCTCGTGATCCGCCCGCCTCGGCCTCCCAAAGTGCTGGGATTACAAGCGTGAGCCACCACGCCCGGCCAACAAACATAATCTTAAAGTCCCTTTTAGCTCTAAATTCTGTTATCTGTGGTTCACTGGTCTGAGATCTGACTCTAAGATTCCATGGCATTTTAATGCCTGATTCTCATTTATGAAATGAATAGTTACCACATGATAAGTTCTTTGGGTACTGAGAAGTCAAGGACTAGTAAGATCTCTGCTCTTGGTCTCGCAATTTTTGTGATGAATCAGAACATGTAAACAAGGATTTATAACATAGTGTTAAGTAAGCATCAGGTAGTGATACCAGGCAGAGAAAAAGGCAGTGCTTTCCTGTCTGATGGACAGCATGAACAAAAGTTGGGTTAAGGATCCGGTGTGTTAGGCCAGAGAGCTTGGACTTTGTGCTGGAGCTGAGGGAGTATTTTAAACAGAAGATTGATGTAGTTGGATATGTGATGTCTAAACTAACATCTTAGATTTCTTTGGAAATTGGATCAAGATAGTAAACTGAATTCATGTGCCCATCTCTCTTGCTATCTCAAATTTCTTAATTTCAGAAAAGATTTCTTAAAAATCAAATTAAAAGCAATGCTCTAAAACAAAAGCATGACATAAATCAACTGTTGTGAGGAATTCATGGAAGATAGAAAGCAGAAAAGGTCAGATTGATCAGAGCAGAAGAAGCCACAGCTTAAAGTATGTGTAAGAGAAGATGCCTAGGAAAATGAAAGTAGCTCCAGAGAAAATGGGCTGAAAGAATATATACAAGAAGCAGGAAAGAGTCATGGGCCATCTTCAAGGGTAAATTAATTTAATTCTACCTTTGCAACAGTAGGGGCAGCCTCCTCCTTACAGTGAACAAAAGGCAGCAGGTGCATTTGATTCTAAGCTAAAATCAGCTAATTTTCTGAAGAAAGTAAACTGCCTACTTGAGGAAAGCTCTTGCTGTGGGTATAGGGGCCTGAGAGAGAAACAGAGAAGAACCTGAGTTAACTGCGAAATTCTACCACAGATACAAAGAAAAGGAAACAGGAGAAGTAGCTCTGCAGTGAAGGAAAATTAAAGTTTTCCATCCCAAGAGTAAATTTCTCATACTTTTGATACCTGGGAGGAGGGGAATCTCTACTTTTCCATGCCTACATACCCTAAAGTAACACTTGCCAATAACCATCTCTCCGTAACTCACAAACAGATTGTATCAGACCTCCCATTCAGAGTAGGACAGTGCAAAAAACAGACTTACATAAGTTTCAGAAAAACTAATGCTAATTATATACACTAATCTATCCTTCACTTATAAATATGAATGAATAGCCAAGGATCTGCAGACATTTGAGAGAAACACAACATTAAAGAGAGGGACCAAGATAAGGAAGGAAAATTAGCCCCAGAGGAAATAGGTAATTCAGGAAATAACTTTTTAAAAAATCTAGTATTTTCAGAGAGGATCTATAGATGTTTCAGCTACAAAAACACCCTGCTATTAGAGCAATCAGAGGAGGAAAGAGTGTTCTTAGTATTAAAAACATAAGACATAAATTTATGGCTGGGCGCGGTGCTCACACCTGTAATCCCAGCACTTTGGGAGGCCGAGGCAGGTGGATCATCTGAGGTCAGGAGTTCGAGACCAGCCTGGCCAACATGGTGAAACCCCATCTCTACTAAAAATATAAAAATTAACTAGGTGTGGGGGTACATGCCTGTAATCCCAGCTACTCGGGAGGCTGAGGCAAGATAATCACTTGAACCTGGGAGGCAGAGGTTGCAGTGAGCCGAGATTATGCCACTGCCCTCCAACCTGGGTGACGAAGCGAGACTCCATCTCAAAAAAACAAAAAAAGAAATTTATAAGGTTTAAACAACAAATGCATATAAGTGAATAGGGAATTAATGATATAAAATATAAAAGATAGCAAATTTGAGAATAAATGACAATAGAGGGTTGGTCAAGGGGATTCAAGCATAAGCAGAGAACAGAGGCAGTAGAGTGAAAAAATAAAGAAATAATAGAAGAAAAAATTCCCAGCTAAAGAAAGGCATGAGTCTTCAGATGAAGGGCCTATTAATGACCAAGTCAGATAATTGAAAAGAGATCCAAGAATAAAGAGAAAAATCTTAAAAGCCTCCAAAGAGAATATAGTTCATGTGCAAAGGAACATTAGCATCAGACATCTCGTTAGAAATAGTGGAAAAAACAGCAGTATCTTCAGAGGGATGAGGCAAATTGTTTAGAACCAAGAATTCTGTACCTAATCAAACTAACATGTAACCATAAGGTGTCAATATAAAGATATGTTTGGACATGTGAAGATCAAGGTTTACTACCCACAGATCACTTCTGAAAGGCTAAACACCAAATAGTAATAATAATTATCTCTGGGGTTAATGGTGATTAAGAATACTCACTTAAAAGTATTTTTACCAGCCAGGTACGGTGGCTCATGCCTGTAATACAAAAAAATTAGCTGGGCTTGGTGGTGTGTGCCTGTAATCCCAGTTACTCAGGAGGCCAAGGCAAAAGAATCACTTGAACCAGAGAGGCAGAGGTTGCAGTGAGCTGAGATCATGCCACTGCACTCCAGCCTGGGCCGCTGAGTGGGACTAAGTCTCAAAAAAATAAAAAAAGAATAAAAAATATTTTTATCCAGGTATTTGATTTAAAAGTCAATTAGGACTTGTAATAAGTAGTTCTCATTCTGGGATCTCCCTTCACCATTGTCTTGGCAATCCCTTTGCATTTTTGTGTTGGTATTCCTATTTTCTCTATGCCATGCCTACATTATTTTTTGTTTGTATTTGGTGGAGCACATCCTCTAGTAGCTTTAAGAAAGTAAATGGAAAGTAAACATTTAATAATACCTTTCAGGTCTCAAAATGGGGCGTTCTCTATGCTACCCTCACGTTTAATTAATACTTCAGCTGCTTACAGAATTGCAGGTTACACATATTTTTTCATCAGAATTTGGAAAACATTACACTTTTGTCATCTAGCTTTCAGTACTGCTGAGTCCAAAGCCATTTTATTTCTCCTTCCCTGTATATGACCAATCTTTTTTCTACTCAGAAAGCTTGTAGGATCGTCTTTGTCACCATTGCTTTGAAATTTCACAATTATATTCCTGTTTACATCTATTTATACTGCAGGGAGCTTTGTGAACTCTTTCAGCCTGGAAACTCTGCCCTCAGTTCTAGGAAATTGCTTGAATTATTTTGTTGATGATTTCTTCCCCTTGCTTCTTTTGTTGTCTCTTCCTGGAACCTCCATCATTTAGATCTTGGACCTCTTTTTTTTTTTTGAGATGGAGTCTCGCTCTGTCACCAGGCTGGAGTGCAGTGGTGTGATCTCAGCTCCCGGCAACCTCCGCCTCCCAGTTCAAGCAATTCCCCTGCCTCAGCCTCCTGAGTAGCTGGGACTGCAGGCACGCACCACCACGCCCGGCTAATTTTTTTTGTATATTAGTAGAGACGGGGTTTCACCATGTTGGCCAGGATGATTTCGATCTCCTGACCTTGTGATCTGCCCGCCTCGGCCTCCCAAAGTGCTGGGATTACAGGCATGAGCCACCACGCCCAGCCCTAGATCTTGGACCTCTTAAACTAATTCTCCATTTTTTAAAGGATTTTCTCTTTTCCTTGAGTTGGTTTTTATTCTGAAGAATTAGAAGACTTCCTCAACTTCATCTTTCAATTTAATTTTTCATTTCTATTCTCATGTTTAATTTTCAAGCACTTTTTTATTTTAAGAAAATATATAGCATTCTTGTTTCCAGAATTGATATATTTTCTTATCTCTAAGGAAGGTAATAATAGGCTTTCCTTAGATGTTTTTTCCTCCCTGTTTAGTCTGTTTTTTCCAGGTGGCTCTTTGCCTCGTTTGTTTTGGTTTCACACTTTTATGTTAGAGGTTTTCCTTGCATATTCAGAGGTCTGCTCATATTTATGATTGGGGTACTAAAAAGCTCACTAGAATTTTAAGCTCATTGGTGGTGGACAATTCAATACTTTTAATAAATGTATAGAATTGTGCCGCCATCACCTGAAAAAGTTCCCTGGTGCCCTTTTACCATTCATTCAAACTCGCATGCTCAACCCTAGGAAACCACTGATCTGCTTTTGGTCTTTATAAATTTGTCTTTCTAGACATTTTATATAAATAAACTCATACAACATGTAGTCTTTTGTGTTTTGCTTCTTTTACTTAGCTGTGAACTTTATCTGTGTTGTAACATGTATCAGTATGGTGTATTTCATTTCTTGTTATGTCCAAATCATATTCCCTTGTATGGATACACTACATTTTATTTATCTTTTCATCAGTTGATGTGTACTTGGGTTGTTCCCACTTTTTGGCCATTATGAATAATGCAGTTATGAACATTCACGTACAAGGTTTTGTGTGGTCTCATTTCTTCAGAGTATATACCAAGGAATGGAACTGCTGGGGCATGTGGTTAACTTTATGTTTAACCTTTTGAGGAACTGCCAGACTTTTTTCCACAGTGCTGGCACTATTTTACATTCCCACCAGCAGTTAATAAGGGTTCCAGTTTCTGCCTATCTTTGCCTGTCCCTGTTGTTGTCTGTCTTTTTATTATAGTCATTTTAGTGGGTGTGAAGTGGTATCTCATTGTGATTTTATTGGATTTCCTAATGGATAATGATGTTGAGCATCTTTTCATGTGCTTATTGGCCATTTATATACAATCTACTTCACATTAATAGTAACTGAAATCCAGTAAAATTTGTAAACTTTGCCCCAGTATATCTTCATTCCCTGCCCCTTCTTTATTCTATTACTGCCATTCATTCATATACATGAATGTGTATGAATGTGTGTGTGTATGTGTGTGTGCACGTGTACGTACTGTATATGTTGGAAGCCTAACAATTGGTTTATACAATTAGGTTTTTTGAAGAAGTCAATGGAAGAAATAACAAAAAGTATTTTTTTAGAGTCTTCCATGTTAATCTACATATTTACCATTTTCTCTGCTCTCCATTATTACTTGTGAATTTGAGTTACTATTTGGTATTACTTCCTTTCAGTCTGATGGACTTCTTTGGGTATTTCTTGTAAATCAGGTCTGATAGCAATACATTCTCTTTCTCTTTGTTAATCTGGAATGTCTCCATTTCATCTTCATTTTGAAGGATAGTTTTGTTGGGTATAGATTTCTTGGCTGGCAATTTTTTTAAATTTCAGCTGTTTGAATATGTCATTCCACTGACTTGGCCTCCATTGTTTCTGATCAGAAGTTTTTGTTTTGATTTTTAAAATACTCCAATCAGCAGTCAGCTGTTAATTATACTGATTGGCCTTGTACATGATGTCAGTTTTCTCTGGTTGCTTTAAATATTTTCATGTTGACTCTAGCTTTTGGCAGTCTGACTGTGTGTTTAGGTGTTATTTTTTTTTTCTTTTTCTTTTTCTTTTTCTGAGACGGAGTTTCGCTCTGTCGCCCAGGCTGGAGTACAGTAGTGCGATATTGGTTCACTGCAACCTCTGCCTCCTGAGTTCAGGCGATTCTCTTGCCTCAGCCTCCCGAGTAGCTGGGATTTCAGGTGCATGCCACCACAGCCAGCTAATTTTTGTATTTTTAGTAGAGACGGGGTTTCACCATATTGGCCAGGCTGGTCCCAAACTCCTGACCTCAAGTGATCTGCCTGCCTCAACCTTCCAAAGTGCTGGGAATACAGGCATGAGCCACCGCTCCCAGCCAGGTGTGAATCTTTTTGTGTTTTCCTACTTGAGATTTATTGAGGTTCTTGGATCTGTAGATTAATATTTTTATCAAATTTAGGAAGTTTTATCCATTATTTCTTTAAATATTTTTTCTGTGTCTTTTTTTTTCTTCCTCAGAGACTCTCATTATATGTATGCTGGTGTGCTTTATGTTGTTCCGCAGCTCTTTGATGCTCTGTTTTTTTCTTTAATTTTTTTTTTTTACCTCAGTTCTTTATATTAGATAATTGCTATGGGTCCATTTTCTTTTTTCTTTTTTCTTTTTTTTTTTTGAGACAGAGTCTTGCTCTGTTGCCCAGGCTGGAGTGCAGTGGCACAATCTCGGCTCACTGCAACCTCTGCCTCCTGAGTTCAAGCGATTCTCCTGCCTCAGACTCTTGAGTAACTGGGACAACAGGCACGTGCCACTGCACCTGGCTAATTTTATTTTTATATTTTTAGTAGAGATGGGGTTTCACCATATTGTCCAGGCTGGTCTCGAACTCCTGACTTCGTGATCCACCCACCTTGGCCTCCCAAAGTGCTAGGATTACAGGTGTGAGCCACCGCTCCCAACCTCCATTTTCAAATTCATTGATTGTGCTGCCATATAGAATCCCTTGTTTAGCTCTCTGTTAAGTTTTTCATTTGTTATTTTATTCTTCAACTGTAGTATTTCCATTTGGTTCATTTGAAGTAATTTCTACTGAGAATTTCACTCGTTGTTAACGCTTTCTTTTCTTTTCTTTTTTTTTTTTTTGAGACAGAGTGTCGCTGTTGCCCAGGCTGGAGTGCAGTGGCGCGATCTCGGCTCACTGCAGGCTCCACCCCCCAGGGTTCACGCCATTCTCCTGCCTCAGCCTCCCGAGTAGCTGGGGCTACAGGCGCCCGCCACCTCGCCCGGCTAATTTTTTGTATTTTTAGTAGAGACGGGGTTTCACTGTGTTAGCCAGAATGGTCGCGATCTCCTGACCTTGTGATCCGCCTGCCTCGGCCTCCCAAAGTGCTGGGATTACAGGCGTGAGCCACCACGCCCGGCTGTTACGCTTTCTTAAAACTCTTTAAACATGGTTCCTTTTAGTTTTTTGAATGTATTTATATCTGAGTTGAAATCTTTATTCTCTAAAGCCAACATTTGGGGACATTCAGATTTTCTGTGGATTGCTTTTTCCCCCTAGGTCATGCTTTCCTGTTTCTTTCCATGTCTTATAATTTCTTGTTGAAAATTCAGTATTTAGATAATACTCTGTTCCAATTCTGGATACTGATAGCCCCCTCCCCCAAAAAAGTTGCTAGCTTTTTTGTTTATTTGTTGGTTTTGTATTATCTTACTAGGGATAAATCCGTGAAATAGTCTCTATCTGTGCTCATTGATGTCATTGCTCAGTGTTTGTTGTTTTTTTGTTTGTTTTTGTAGTGGTTTTGTTGTTGTTGTTGTTTTGTTTTGTTGCAGCCTGGCTTTCCAGAGATTGCTTCTGTGTTTGCTTAGCTGAATCTTTAGCCAATGATTTGACAGAGATGGTGCTCAAAAACTTCAACTCTGTAAGGCTTCTTTCCTCTGCTGATGGATCTGTGTGTAGGTAGGGGAGTACATTTACTGTTTAGGCCTTTTTCAAGTCTGTTCCAGCTTTTACTCTGTTGGGCTCTTTTGAATCTTTTATGTGTATGCACACAGCCAGGCATATGTGACTAGCATGAGGCTTTTCTAGTGTCTGCTGTGCCTGTGAACAGCCTTAGCCAGAAATTAGTTTGCCCTACTCAGGACTGTAGCTTCAGGCTAGTAGAGCTGAATAGTTGACCTTCTGCCACTACCACCTTTGGAAGTCATTTCCAATGACAGTGCCACTGGGCCTGGGCATTGCCCATATCTCCAGCAGAAAGTGAATGTTCTTGGACTATGCAGTTATACCCTGGTCTGCCCTGATGGAACCCCCACACTTCTGGAGTTGGGGCTCGGATAGATGGGAACATCCCTTGCCCAGAATGCCAGAGATTCTATTTTTAACCCGAAGTTCGGGAGTTTATCAGTCATAAGCACTTCTCAATATTTTGTTGACCTTTGTTGGATTTCCAGGGAACTGAAATGTTTTTTGTCAATTTTGTCCAGATTTATAGTTGCTTGTTGGGGAGAGGATTTACCAGTCTTCTCTCTTTGCCATACCTGGCAGTCTGCTTATAATATTTTTAAAAAGATGAAGGACAGATTATTCTGGGCTGTAATAAAAGATGCATTAGAGAAGGCAAGACTGGGGGCCCAAAAAGCGATGAGGAAGACTTGTAAAGGATTGATAAAGGTAAGAGAATATGGTGTCTAAGTGAAAGCAGTGGTTATGAGGCCAAGGAACAGAGGGTTTAATGGAAAGAACTTTTTGAATCCTGATACGGTTTATTTTCCATTTTATCATACTGCTTCTCACGGAGTGGGGAAAGGATTTTACGTGTAGTCAGGTATCAATCCTTGGTCTCCCTATCCCAAGGAAAAGTATCAAGTTGATCTTGTAGGGTGAGCATAGTGTTCCTCCTGGGACAGAATGCTTAGTGAGCATGCCCTGGCTACCATCTCCTCTCTGGGTTGGGTTGTCACATTTCAGTGGCCATTTTCAGTCTGTTTGCATTATATCATTCCGAGCTGCCCAGAGCCTTGAGTTTTGATTCCGGTACCTAGTCATTTTCTTCTTCACTATTTTCCTTGACCTTAAAACTTCTATTTGATCAGGCAGCAGCCACCCAGAATTTCCTTAGGATATAGTCTTATCCTTGACCATCTTAGCTGAACCTTGGAGCCTTCCCAAGATGGTTTTTAACTGGCCCGTTAAAAACCTGGCCTGTTGAGAGCTGGTTTTGATCATGTTGAAGATGTAATAAAGCAAACAAGCTTTTATAGGATGTGAAAAAAAACCCATCAGACCCACTAATTTTTACTGCAGAATGTAGGCTAATGGTTTAAGTCAGTTAGTAGTACAGTTCTTTGCCGTTTTGGTATCTTCCTTCGCAATCCTGTTCCCATTATATCCACTTTTTCAATTATTGAGTGCCCCATCATTTAGATATTTCATTCCAATTTATACTACTATTGGATAAGACATATTCTTTTAGCAATCCTATACTGAGCACTTTCTAATCATCTGGCCAACATCATTATCATAGCTAATATTTGAGTATTTTAAAAATGAATTTTACATAGCTGTATCTCATTTAACCTCACACTAACACTAAAGTAAGTACTAATATGGGCTGTATTTCGTAACTGAGGAAACTGAGATAGAGAATTAATATCTTACGCAGAACTCATAGTTTGTAAGTGATAAAGGCATGATTTGATCCTAAGCTAGTTGATTCCAAAATGTCGGTTTTTAAGTATTATTCTATCCTGCCTGATAAAACAGACAGTTCAACATAAAACCTTAACAATTGGAGAGAATTATAAAGTAGCCAGTGATAATTGTGTTAGTACTTCTAATGAAGAAGAAAAAGAAAAAAGAAGGAAAATCAAACTAAAAATTGGTATCAGTGGAAAAGTACATAAAGTATATTCCAACAGAGGACATTTGAGATCTGTCACTAGAAGAACAATTGAGGAAGTTGCAAGAAGAACGAACTTACAAAGTAGTTACAAGGAAGTTTCCAGTGTATTTATTCCTTATGGTCATCTGGTAATATGCTAAGAATATACACCTTTAAGCAAATGCCCAAATTGCAAGGATATAATCCAGGGTACTATTCATACATTTCCATAATGAAGAAAACCCAAACTGGTGGATGAATTTATATAGAAACACCTTTAAAATATTGTTGAACAATTGATGCTATCTGAAGTTAGTAACCTTAAATTAGTAACATTACTAATCTTAAATTAGTAACATTTGTGTTCTACAGTGTTTTGGTTCTAGTATCTTGTTTTCAAAAAAGTAGACAGTATCATAGATTATATTTAATATTCTTTGCCTATTTGCAGTAGAAAACTTGCCTGTGATGAATATTTTTGTATTTAAGGCAGTGGAGACGGTATATTAGTATATATGTATGAATATATGATGAATAAAAGTGCTATTCATACAATATTTCAGGAAGTAATAAATTTGGTACTCTTTCTAAAAGCTTTGAGTAATCTATCAGACTATACTTTAAAAGAACTGAGAACCAGGAACCCTTGAGTTTGTTAGAGTTATAGGTGCAAATTTTCTTTGGTGCTTTTCACTATTTTGTTATAAAATAGGAATTTGTATTTTATTGCCATTGATTAAAAAAATCTTTTCTCTAATTTGTGAGAAACATCTTAATAAAACACTTTAAAAAGAAAAAAAAGGTATAGATTACATCACTGTTGTATTCACAGTCCTCCAGTGGTTTCTTATTCTAGGTCTAAACGCCAGAGTTTTTATTACCGCCTCTCTGACTTTACATAATCTGATTCCCAGCTAACTTTCTGACCTCATTTCTTTCCTTACTTCCCCTTACTAACTTTGTTACACCCACATAGGTAGAATTCCTAAGGGTTGTGGAAATGTACCAAGCATGTTTCTGTCTCAGAGTCTTTAACTTCTTCCATCTGCCAGGAATATCCTTTTCTCAGAGAGCCCCATGGCTTGCTCCCCTTAATTCATTCAGGTCACTGTTATATGACGTCTTATTAGAGAGGCTTGCCTGTGCCTATCGTATCTAAAATAGTATCTCCCCACCCCCTCAACCAATCTCTGCTCCTATATGGAGCAGACACTTTGGTGATTGTTTTTTACTCTATTCCCTTCTAGAATGTAAGTCATAGAACCAGAGACTTTATCTGTTTTATTCTTTATGTAGTCCCAGAGCCTAGAATGGAGCCTGGCACACAGTGAATGGATGGATGGATGGCTAGATGGGTAGATGGATGATGAATTGGAATGTCTGGCTTTTGTTTGAAACAGAGATTTGTGGTTATTAGACATAATGATAATGTAATTGATTCCTTACGTCTCTCTAGCTCTTTACCATTTTCAGTGATTTTATGCTCACTTTGCCTCATTTAATCCATTCAGTGGCCTTCTGAGGTAGGCAGGGAGCTGTAGTCATTATCCCTGTTTTATAAATTAAAAATGTGAGACTTAACTTAGACCCTTGCCCAAGGACACAGGGCTAAGAAGTAAAAATCTGGGTAATAACCTAGACCTTTCTCTCTCTGACAGATGTTAATATCACTGCCCAAAGCTATCACCTATGGAAAACAGAATCTTTTACTGAGGAAGGTGATGAAATCCCCTTCTCTACAGTTTTATAAAGCAAAGAAACCTAATGTTTACAGTATACATCAGGGGAGCTCCAGGGCTACCTGATGATGAAGAGCCTTGCTGAGTCAACTTTATTCCCACTTTAGGTTTTTAGTTAAATTTTGTTGAGTGGAACAGCGGGGAGAAAATAAATTAGAGCAGAAAAATATCGAAATACATATTTTGACCGGGAAAGAACCTCTATTGAGTTTTGGAACTTAAAGCGATTTAAGGTCATCCCTCAAATTATAACACTCCTCTTCCTTCACATTCCTCAGGTGATTAAACTTCAAACCAAGGGGACAGATTTATTGCCTGTGGTCACCACAACTGCTTATATATGCTCGGCACTGCCAGTTTTTAAGTTACGCTTTGTGCTGGAGGCCCTGTTAAAATCTATGAGAGTGCTAGTTTTTCTTACTTTAGTATGTCAAATGTGGTAAAAGACAGTCTCCCACAGTCAGTACCTCTAGTATATTATTCCTTAGTTCTTCCCTTTATCCCGTCATTCTGACTCTTGACCTTCCTCTTAGGAGGCTCCAAGTGTCAGGCAGTAGGGGCTCTCATTCTCTGTCTATCTCCTATACCAGATGGTCACTACTTTAGGACATGGACCATCTTTTTCATCTTTGTACATTTACGTCAACAGTATCTATCACAGTCTTACTGAGCACAAAGTAGGTGCTCTGAAAATACCTGAAACTATTGAATTATATCAGTATATATTGAGAGCCCCATCACCTCTCCAGTTCTTTGCTGATCAAATAATAGAATCATTTGATCTCTATCAAAAATCTCATATTTTGGAGGCACCTTGTCTCTTAATTCTGTGTAATAAACAGTAATGGTATGCTATTTTTGCCTGGATCTGCCCTAAAACCTGCCACTCTTGGCCCAGCTCTGTTATAGTTTGCATGGGGAAATCAGGTTGTCACAGATTGTAAGCAGATCTAATTAGTGGTAAGTTCCATTCCAGGGTAGGGCAGAAGCTTAGGGAAATAGATAGTATCCAGTCTGGGGAGAAATTCGTTGTTCTCTTTAGATAACATGATCCTGATGCTGGTGTCCTTTATCTTCAGGTTGAGGCAAGGACCTCTGGTGATGTAATGGGTTCAGGAGACTTTTGCAAAGAGGAAAAGGACAGGGCAAAAGCCTGTTTACACTGCCATTTACCATATCAGGAGAGAGTAAGAAATTATAATGATGTATTTTGAAAAATTAGAAAGTTTTGATCCCTTCCCTACATTTCGTACTTTATTTCCTATTCAGTGTGGAGAGCAAAATTCATAGAATAAGAAGGTACTGTGAGCTTGTCTCAGGGGTTGGGTTGGGGGAGAGGCAGGTAGAAAAGCTGTAAGCTAGCTTCCCATTCACAGTTAGGCTTTGGGTGGGAGAAGGAAGCCCCAAGGGACTGAGTGGATAGTGATGGCTAAAAGAAGAGGGAGAAACAGATTGAGTTTCTGAGACTAGCTACACAAAGGTGAGAGCTTGGAGGCTAATGTGGATTTCGAAAGGGGTATCAGGATGGCGTTTCTCATGGGGGGTTTGGTGATCCTGATAGTTAAGTTCCATGGAAGCTGGACCAGATGCATCTTGCTTTTCTTCTTTGCACAGAATGTGAAGGCTGTGTCTGAGACTCCTGCAGTGCCACCAGTTTCAGAAGATGAGGATGATGATGATGATGATGCTACCCCACCACCAGTGATTGCTCCACGCCCAGAGCACACAAAATCTGTGAGTCTTTGGGGACCTGGCCAGTTTTGTGATTTATTAGAGTAAGTGGGGAGAGGGAGGAGTTGGTGCTGAGACCTAGAAGTTTAATATTCTGGTAGGCGTCCTTAGATTTTGGAGCTGGTGAAATCACTGTACTACCTTGACTAAAACTACTTTCTGTATGATTAAAGACAAAACATCATGTATTTATTTATCACTGGTTTGCAGATAGTCCCAAAGTGTCCTAGGTAATTGATGTTTATACCAATCCAGTCTTGGTTTGCTTAGCCTGTTCTCCACAGATAGGACAAGAAGATATATAGGATTGATGCTACTTAGTGTAGGACTAACATAAATTATTCCAGTCTCCAGGGAAGCAACAAATTGTCTTGCTACAGATCTTTTCTTCTCTGTTAAATGTGCAGCGTTCAGCCTCTTAGAGCATTATTGATAATATTGAAAGACCCAAGAGAATTTATAAATACATTAGCGCTATTAATATGCTGGGCATCAGGAGTGCATTTTGATGCTGGATGTTGGCAATGATTTCTATTTAAATTCCTTTGAGGTTCCTGCATCTGAGAATAGCCATGGTCCCTCTACCCTTGCTTTGAAAAATCTGGTCCCTGTGCCTTTTACTTAATTTGGCATCACTGAGCACCGACCTACCATCAGATGATACTCTACTAGTGTTTCTTTGTTTAGGTCTTTTATTAAGATGAGAGCTCCATAATGAAGGAACCATCTAGCACTTCTGTGATCATGAAAGAAAAAAAAAAGGGCTACCTCTGGAATACAGCATTCAGGGAGGTGTTCAAACAGAAATTGGTTGAATGACTATTGGAGATGCTGTGGAGGAAATTCAAAGGAATTATATGACCTATTAGGATGAGAACTTACAAACAGAATCTGTGGAATCATCTTCTCTGTAGGTCACAAAGTTACCTCAAGGGAAAATGTGCTTCAAAATTGGAGAGTTGTTAACACTGATAACGGTTTTTTTTTGTTTGTAGACATGTTCATTTAAAACATTTTTTTTTCCCCACTAAACCATGAACAGCTTAAAAAGTAGAGGAAATCCATATGTATGTATTTCTAGTGCTTAACATAGTTCTTGGCACCTGCAGAGGTGGGTAAATATCAGAGGACAGTAAATATTGAATTAATTAATTAATTGATCTTCATAGCATTCTTTCTAAAAAGGTATTGTTAATTCCTAATTTATAGAAGAAGCAGCTGAGATTTGGAGAGGTGAATTGATCTGCCCAGTCTCTTAGTAAACTAAAGAGCCAGGATTTGAAAGCAGGTAATTAACCCCAACTCCAGGTTGTTTTCCACCATAGCACAGTGGTATTTTTGTGTGTACAAACCTGTGCTAGGAGCCAGAGAAGGAGACTATTACAGAAGGAAAAGGCAAGGTTTCTGTCTTCAAAGAGATATATCAGGAGAGGCAAAAGAGGACAAGGCATGGAAGTATAGGTTTAGGTGCCTGGGATGTAGTTTGTCTACAGGTACAAGAATAGAAAATTTGAGAAATCATTATGCTAGAGTAGTAATCAGGAAGGAAGCCATCGCCTCTGATCTCAGTGTCTTGGCTTATTGCTGTTCTCACTACTGGAAAGTTTTCTCCCATTTTCACCTATTAAAAGCCTGTCCAGTCAAAAGGTAGCGTGGTCAAGCAGTCCAAGGTGCAGGATTTAGTTGGTTTTAGTCTCTGTGGAGCCATGGATTTGAGTCCCACTGTTGCCAATGGCTTTGTATCATCGCAGATAAATGATCATCATAGATAAATGATCCTCTATTCTTTGTAGAAACCTATCCATCCTTCAGGATCCAGTTGCAGGATCCTGTTTATTTATTTATTCCATCAAATATTTACCTGAGTGCTTGCTTTTTTTTAGTAAGTGGTTAGATGGAGGAACTCAACGGATGAATGACCCACATTCCCTGTCCATATACAGTTTATGGACTATCCGAAAGATAATTGTGATATTTTTATGATAAAATCTGTTAAATACCTTGAAGCATCTCCTGGGGAAAGGAAGTATAATTTATGATCACTTCTGAACCTCAATATTATATAGCCTGCCCATTTCTTTATAACATGTATCACTTTCTGCCTTGTAGTTATGATTTTCTCACCTCCTTTATAAGAATGAGAGGATGGGGCAGCATTTTGTACAGGATGAGGCAACAAGTAGATTCTCAGTAAATGTTTGTTATGTAAATGAATGAATTGAACATTTAATATTTTTAAAAGGTAAAATTTGAGTGCTTAATGTCTGCTGGGGATGATTCTGATTACCACACATATTAATCAGTTTACTCCTACAGCAACCCCAAAAGATAGTTATCATTATTATCACCATTTTATAGATGAGGAAACTGAAACACAGAGAAGTTAAGTAACCTGCCCAAAGTCATGCAGAAGGTAAGAATAACAAGAGTTGGGATTTAAGTTCAGGCAGTCAGGTTCCATAGTCTGTGTTCTAAATCACCACACTCTACTGCCTCTTGATGAAGAACAAAAGTAGTTCCTTCCCTGCAAGGGTTCAGGATGTAAGGAGGGAGTAACTCAATAGAAGTTGGTGTTGTGCTAGTAATGCAAAGTGCTATTTGCATTACTACAGGATATTTCTTTTAGCTTGGGGAAGCATGAAATATTACAGATTAAGGGGATTCTTATCTAATAGAATTGTCTTTAACTAACTTATTTTGATAGTTGTCTAGCCTCTATTGAATATCTTTAGTGCTGAGACTCTCACTTCTTTTGTTTATAGTGAGTTGTTTACAGTGGCCTGTTTACAGGCCATTTTACCCAGAATGGATGGGCCTGGGCACAGAGGAGGAGTAATATAGATTTTGACATAAGAGAAAGGATGAGTTTATTGGGGTTTGCTCTGTGGATGTTCTAACCTCACATCTAGGAGAGGTTCCCCTATGCTAACAAAGGCTGGTCTTGCCAAAATTTTGCACTAATAATGCAGGTATACACACGATCTGTGATTGAACCACTTCCTGTCACTCCAACTCGGGACGTGGCTACATCTCCCATTTCACCTACTGAAAATAACACCACTCCACCAGATGCTTTGACCCGGAATACTGAGAAGCAGAAGAAGAAGCCTAAAATGTCTGATGAGGAGATCTTGGAGAAATTACGTAAGGAATTTGTAGCTTTCTGAACCTTTCTTCGCTTTATGACTGGTCAAGCACAGAGATTTGCTGGTCGTAGGCTTGGTCCATGCAGCTGGCTGGCCATGCTTGGTACCTTAGCCACAGACTGCTTCTCCTCACCCTGCCCCTACACCTCCCTTCCCTGTCTCACAGCCCTGGTTGGATACCATGTTAGGATGGGGATGTGGTGAGAGAGTGTGGATAGCTCACTTTGAGGGCAGGGTACCCCTCACCCCTAGGCATGTATTATAGAGATGACAAATAGTTTTTCTCTAATGAATAGTCTAGAATGCCATATTGAGAAAGACTGAGGACCTAGTGGAAAAGGGCGCTGTGATTGATTATTGATGTTTTGCCATTGACCTAGGAGAAGACAGATCTGCCATCTTGGTTGTAGGAAAAGAGGGAAGGGAAGTTAACATTTTATGAACCTATAGTATGTATCAAATGACAAGCAAAATATTTTATTGATTTTTTAAAATTTAATTTTATTAACCCTGTGAAGAAAAGCATTATGATCCTAATTTTTGCAATTAAGATACCTGAGGCTCAGGGAGGCTAAATATCCTGCCCAAAATCACACAGCTAAAAAGTGACATGGCTGAGGTTAGAACACAGTTTTTGTTCCTGCAAGTAGAGGATACTGCCTCTAGCTGTCAAGTGGAAACTTCCATTCTACTTTCTTTAGCTGCCAGAAATGGGGGTATGTTAGGGTAGCTTATTTCTGTGTTTCAGTAAACTGCAGAAGAATTCATATTAGAAGGAAGAACTAGGTTGATCTGTGGGCTTGGAAGAATCATTTGACAAGGGCTTTAATTTATTCGCTGTATCTACTTACTTCCGATTTGGCGACATCTGCAAACTGGCATTGCTTTCTGGTTCTCTAGTTGTTCCTGATTAATTCCTATATGACTTTAAAAAAATTTTTCACTGTTTTAAAAATTGCCCTTTTCTGGATCCCTCATAAAATGACAAAGTAAGAAAAGCCACTTACCTAGTCATCTGTTTACTCCTGTATGTAGTCTTGTTCTCTAAACCAGAGTTTTTTTTTGTTTTGTTTTAACAATAACACTTAGAATTATGACTTAGAATTAAGACTTGGCCTGGGAGTTAGGACACTTGAGTTGAAGCTTCTGCTCAGCCAGTGACTTGTGTCTTAGGCAATTTTCTACTGTTCTCTAAACCTCATTTTTCTCATTTTTAAAATAGGGATGTTAATACTTGTCTCATTTGCAAATCAAGTGAGGTAATATATGTGAAAAGTACCAATTCCTAGTAATTGGGTATTAATGGAGAGCACATTGGACCGGGAGACTAAAAATGAAACTCCTAATCTTAGCTCTGACACCAATTTGCTGTGTGACCTTGGGGAAGTATCTTCTTCCCTTCTGTGGGCCTCAATTTCTCCATCTCTAAAATGCAAGTTGTAAAACCCAATGGAAAACCTCTATGTCATTGCACTTGAAATATTCTTTGTTGTAAACCTCTTCTCTACTTTATCTCTCTGGCTTTTACTTAAAGTAGAGATCAGTCCATATATCACCTTTCTGAAGCTTTTCCAGTCTTTTTTTGTGTGTGTGCCTCTTTCTGTACCCCTTTGGCATTTATCACAGCAATTATTATATTTTCATGGAACTTTATGCTTACTTATCTGTCTCCTCCATGAAATTGACCTTCTTGAGAGCAGGGACTGCCTTGACTGTGTCATATCTCTTCATTCCTAACACAACATATGGCTTGGTGCGTATTAAATGAGTAGATATTTACTGAATGGATTAAAAAATGAATGACTTTTAGGAGTTTAGAAATGGAATAGCTTACTATGAATCAAAGCAGTCAAGGTGATGAAACTTTTGGTTGAGACTTACGGGGTAAGCTGAGGGCCTGTTTAGCATGCTCTTTGGCTGTTGGAGGTAGTTCTTTAACCCTTGCCAACTACAGGGGTTGGGGAAATGTGGGACCTTTTTTGTATCTTGATTTGGGAAAAAATGATTCATGGTCTCTGTTTCTTTCAAAGGAAGCATAGTGAGTGTGGGCGATCCTAAGAAGAAATATACACGGTTTGAGAAGATTGGACAAGGGTTAGTAGGGGCATTTTCTTTCCCTGGAGAAATGACTTTAAAGTGTGTGTGCCAGCATATATGATTTTGCTTTTGTTTTGCCTCTCATAAACCTTGTTCTTCTTTCTCCACTTTACCCCTCACCCATCTGGAGTTGTTATGTTAGACTGACTTCAGATTTGGCAGAATTACGCTTAATGTGAGAGATATGCCATTAGCTGACCATGTTGCTAAAAATACCCCTGCAGTGACAGTGAGAGAACAATTTTTTTTCTTAGCACAAAACCAACTTCCCAAATTACAACTCTGCTTTTCCGGATGAACCCTGTTTGTCCTAGTGCTGAGATCCACCAGCACTAATATAAAATGGAAGACCCAAAACTATAAACCCTTCTACTACTGTGATAGGACCTGTTTTTCTAGGTAGACGCCAGAATTTATCCTTCTGGCATTCATCCTTCTCTGTATCTTGTATGCTGCCCTCAGTGTAATGAATTCAGCAAATCTTAACTGAGTTCCTATTGTGTGCAAGGCATTATGAATTCAGAGACAATCTCTGCTTTCAAGGACCTCAAGTCAACAGAAAAAGATAGGCAAACAATTGTATAGTCATATGTTGCCTAACAAAGGGGATATGTTCTGAGAAGTGCATCCTTAGGTAATTTTGTCACGTAAGCATCATAGAGTGAACACAAAACTGAATAGTATTAGCCTACTACACACCTAGGCTATATGGTATAGCCTCTTGCTCCTAGGCTACAAGCCTATACAGCATGTTACTGTACTGAATACTGTAGGCAGTTGTAACACAATGGTAGTTGTATATCTAAACATAGAAAAGGTACGGTAAAAATATAGCATAAAAGATTAAAAAAAAAAGGTATATTTGTGTAGGGCACTTACCATGGATGGAGCTTGTAGGACTGGAAGTTGCTCTGGGTGAGTCAGTGAGTGGTGAGTGAATGTGGAGGCCTAGGACATTACTGTGTACGCTACTGTAGACTTTATAAACCCTGTACATTTAGACTGTACATTACATTTATTAAAAAACAAAGTAATTGTGCTATGACATTACAACTGCCACAGTGTTACTGGGGTGATAGGAATTTTTCAGCTCCATCATAATCTTATGGGACCACCATCATATGCGGTCCATTGTTGACTGAAACATCGTTATGTAACACATGACTGTCCTGTGTTTTTAAAGTGTTCGGCTGTTATTTTGAGTGAAAGAAGCTAGATATGAAAAAGCAGATACTGTCTCATTTGATTTATATGAAATTCAAGAACAGGCAAAAGTAATATATGATAATAGAAGTCAGAATAGTGGTTATTTCTGGGAGGAGGATGTAGAGTGGGAATAGGCATGAAGGAATCTTCGGGGGTAATGACTGTAGTGTCTTTTGAAAGTGTTTGGGGGTGGAGCCAAGATGGCCGAATAAGAACAGCTCTGGTCTACAGCTCCCAGCCTGAGTGACACAGAAGACAGGTGATTTCTGCATTTCTGTTTGAGGTACCGATTTCATCTCACTAGGGAGTGCCAAACAGTGGGTGTAGGACAGTCGGTGAAGCGCACTGTGTGCGAGCCGAAGCAGGGCGAGGCATTGCCTCACTCGGGAAGCACAAGGGGTCAGGGAGTTCCCTTTCCTAGTCAAAGAAAGGGGTAACAGACGGCACCTGGAAAATCGGGTCAGTCCTACCCTAATACTGCGCTTTTCCAACGGGCCTGGAAAACGGCACACTAGGAGATTGTGTCCCGCACCTGGCTCAGAGGGTCCTGTGCCCATGGAGTCTCGCTGATTGCTAGCACAGCAGTCTGAGATCAAGCTGCAAGGTGGCAGCGAGGCTGGGGGAGGGGTGCCCGCCATTGCCCAGGCTTGCTTAGGTAAACAAAGCAGCCAGGAAGCTCGAACTGGGTGGAGCCCACCACAGCTCAAGGAGGCCTGCCTGCCTCTGTAGGCTCTACCTCTGGGGGCAGGACACAGACAAACAAAAATTCAGCAGGAACCTCTGCAGACATAAATGTCCCTGTCTCACTGACAGCTTTGAAGAGAGTAGTGGTTCTCCCAGCACGCAGCTGGAGATCTGAGAACGGACAGACTGCCTCCTAAAGTGGGTCCCTCACCCCTGAGCAGCCTAACTGGGAGGCACCCCCCAGTAGGGACAGACTGACACCTCACTCGGCCGGGTACTCCTCTGAGACAAAACTTCCAGAGGAACTATCAGACAGCTGAATTTGTGGTCTCATGAAAATCTGCTGTTCTGCAGCCACCGCTGCTGACACCCAGCCAAACAGGGTCTGGAGTGGACCTCTAGTAAACTCCAACAGACATGCAGCTGAGGGTCCTGTCTGGTAGAAGGAAAACTAACAAACAGAAAGGACATCCACACCAAAAACCCATCTGTACATCACTATCATCAAAAGACCAAAAGTAGATAAAACCACAAAGATGGGGAAAAAACAGAGCAGAAAAACTGGAAACTCTAAAAAGCAGAGCACCTCTCCTCCTCCAAAGGAATGCAGTTCCTCACCAGCAACGGAACAAAGCTGGATGGAGGATGACTTTGACGAGTTGAGAGAAGAAGGCTTCAGACGATCAAACTACTCTGAGCTACGGGAGGAAACTCAAAACAATAGCAAAGAAGTTAAAAACTTTGAAAAAAAATTAGAAGAATGGATAACTAGAATAACCAATAGAGAGAAGGGCTTAAAGGAGCTGATGGAGCTGAAAGCCAAGTATCGAGAACTACGCGAAGATTGCAGAAGCCTCGGTAGCAGATGCGATCAACTGGAAGAAAGGGTATCGCTGATGGAAGATGAAATGAATGAAATGAAGCGAGAAGGGAAGTTTAGAGAAAAAAGAATAAAAAGAAATGAACAAAGCCTCCAAGAAATTTGGGACTATGTGAAAAGACCAAACCTACGTCTGATTGGTGTACCTGAAAATGACGGGGAGAATGGGACCAAGTTGGAAAACACTCTGCAAGATATTACCCAGGAGAACTTCCCCAATCTAGCAAGGCAGGCCAACATTCAGATTCAGGAAATACAGAGAACACCACAAAGATACTCCTCGAGAAGAGCAACGCCAAGACACATAATTGTCAGATTCACCAAAATTGAAATGAAGGAAAAAACGTTAAGGGTGGCCAGAGAGAAAGGTCGGGTTACCCACAAAGGGAAGCCCATCAGACTAACAGCTGACCTCTCGGCAGAAACTCTACAAGCCAGAAGAGAGTGGGGGCTGATATTCAACATTCTTAAAGAAGAGAATTTTCAACCCAGAATTTCATATCCAGCCAAACTAAGCTTCATAAGTGAAGGAGAAATAAAATATTTTACAGACAAGGAAACGCTGAGTGATTTTGTCACCACCAGGCCTGCCCTAAAAGAGCTCCTGAAGGAAGTACTAAACATGGAAAGGAACAACCGGTACCAGCCCCTGCAAAAACATGCCAAATTGTAAAGACCATTGAGGCTAGGAAGAAACTGCATCACTAACGAGCAAAATAACCAACTAACATCATAATGACAGGATCAGATTCACACATAGCAATATTAACTTTAAATGTAAATAGGCTAAATGCTCCAATTAAAAGACACAGACTGGCAAACTGGATAAGGAGTCAGGACCCATCAGTGTACTGTATTCAGGAAACCCATCTCACGTGCAGAGACACACATAGACTCAAAATAAAGGGATGGAGGAAGATCTATCAAGCAAATGGAAAACAAAAAAAGGCAGGGGTTGCAATCCTAGTCTCTGATAAAATAGACTTTAAACCAACAAAGATCAAAAGAGACAAAGAAGGCCATTACATAATGGTAAAGGGATCAATTCAACAAGAAGAGCTGACTATCCTAAATATATATGCACCCAACACAGGAGCACCCAGATTCATAAAGCAAGTCCTGAGTGACCTACAAAGGGACTTAAACTCCCACACAATAATAATGGGAGATTTTAACACCCCACTGTCAACATTAGACAGATCAACGAGACAGAAAGTTAACAAGGATATCCAGGAATTGAACTCAGCTCTGCACAAAGTGGACCTAATAGACATCTACAGAACTCTTCACCCTAAATCAACAGAATATACATTTTTTTCAGCACCACACCACACCTATTCCAAAATTGACCACATAGTTGGAAGTAAAGCTCTCCTTAGCAAATGTAAAAGAACAGAAATTATAACAAACTGTCTCTCAGACCACAGTGCAATCAAACTAGAACTCAGGATTAAGAAACTCACTCAAAACTGCTCAACTACATGGAAACTGAACAACCTGCTCCTGAATGACTGTTGGGTACATAATGAAATGAAGGCAGAAATAAAGATATTCTTTGAAACCAACAAGAACAAAGACACAACATACCAGAATCTCTGGGACACATTCAAAGCAGTGTGTAGAGGGAAATTTATAGCACTAAATGCCCACAAGAGAAAGCAGGAAAGATCCAAAATTGACACCCTAACATCACAATGAAAAGAACTAGAAAAGCAAGAGCAAACACATTCAAAAGCTAGCAGAAGGCTAGAAATAACTAAAATCAGAGCAGAACTGAAGGAAATAGAGACACAAAAAACCCTTCAAAAAATTAATGAATCCAGGAGCTGGTTTTTTGAAAAGATCAACGAAATTGATAGACCACTAGCAAGACTAATAAAGAAGAAAAGAGAGAAGAATCAAATAGATGCAATAAAAAATGAAAAAGGGGATATCACCACTGATCCCACAGAAATACAATCTACCATCAGAGAATACTACAAACACCTCTATGCAAATAAACTAGAAAATCTAGAAGAAATGGATAAATTCCTTGACAAATACACGCTCCCAAGACTAAACCAGGAAGAAGTTGAGTCTCTGAATAGACCAATAGCAGGTTCTGAAATTGTGGCAATAATAATAGCTTACCAACCAAAAAGAGTCCAGGACCTGATGGATTCACAGCCGAATTCTACCAGAGATACAAGGAGGAACTGGTACCATTCCTTCTGAAACTATTCCAATCGATAGAAAAAGAGGGAATCCTCCCTAACACATTTTATGAAGCCAGCATCGTCCTGATACCAAAACCTGGCAGAGACATAACCAAAAAAGAGAATTTCAGACCAATATCCTTGATGAACATTGATGCAAAAATCCTCAATAAAATACTGGCAAACCGAATCCAGCAGCACATCAGAAAGCTTATACTCCATGATCAAGTGGGCTTCATCCCTGGGATGCAAGGCTGGTTCAACATACGGAAATCAGTAAATGTAATCCAGCATATAAACAGAACCAAAGGCAAAAACCACATGATTATCTCAATAGATGCAGAAAAGGCCTTTGACAGAATTCAACAACCCTTCATGCTAAAAACTCTCAATAAATTAGATATTGATGGGACGTATCTCAAAATAATAAGAGCTATCTATGACAAACCCACAGCCAATATCATACTGAATGGGCAAAAACTGGAAGCATTCCCTTTGAAAACTGGCACCAGACAGGGATGCCCTCTCTCACCACTCCTATCCAACATAGTGCTGGAAGTTCTGGCCAGAGCAATCAGGCAGGAGAAGGAAATAAAGGGTATTCAATTAGGAAAAGAGGAAGTCAAATTGTCCCTGTTTGCAGATGACATGATTATATGTCTAGAAAACCCCATTGTCTCAGCCCAAAATCTCCTTAGGCTGATTAGCAACTTCAGCAAAGTCTCAGGATACAAAATCAATGTACAAAAATCACAAGCATTCTTGTACACCAATCACAGACAAACAGAGAGCCAAATCCTGAGTGAACTCCCATTCACAATTGCTTCAAAGAGAATAAAATACCTAGGAATCCAACTTACAAGGGATGTGAAGGACCTCTTCAAGGAGAACTACAAACCACTGCTCAATGAAATAAAAGAGGATACAAACAAATGGAAGAACATTCCATGCTCATGGGTTGGAAGAATCAATATCGTGAAAATGGCCATACTGCCCAAGGTAATTTATAGATTCAATGCCATCCCCATCAAGCTACCAATGACTTTCTTCACAGAATTGGAAAAAACTACTTTAAAGTTCATATGGAACCAAAAAAGTGCCTGCATTGCCAAGTCAATCCTAAGCCAAAAGAACAAAGCTGGAGGCATCACGCTACCTGACTTCAAACTATACTACAAGGCTACAGTAACCAAAACAGCATGGTACTGGTACCACAACAGAGACATAGATCAATGGAACAGAACAGAGCCCTCAGAAATGATGCCGCATATCTACAACTATCTGATCTTTGACAAACCTGATAAAAACAAGAAATGGGGAAAGGATTCCCTATTTAATAAATGGTGCTGGGAAAACTGGCTAGCCATATGTAGAAAGCTGAAACTGGATCCCTTCCTTATGCCTTATACAAAAATTAATTCAAGATGGATTAAAGACTTACATGTTAGACCTAAAATCATTAAAATCCTACAAGAAAACCTAGGCAATACCATTCAGGACATAGGCATGGGCAAGGACTTCATGTCTAAAACACCAAAAGCAATGGCAACAAAAGCCAAAATTGACAAATGGGATCTAATTAAACTAAAGAGCTTCTGCACAGCAAAAGAAACTACCATCAGAGTGAACAGGCAACCTACAGAATGGGAGAAAATTTTTGCAACCTACTCATCTGACAAAGGGCTAATATCCAGAATCTACAATGAACTCAAACACATTTACAAGAAAAAAACAAACAACCCCATCAAAAAGTGGGCGAAGGACATGAACAGACACTTGTCAAAAGAAGACATTTATGCAGCCAGAAAACACATGAAGAAATGCTCATCATCACTGGCCATCAGAGAAATGCAAATCAAAACCACAGTGAGATACCATCTCACACCAGTTAGAATGGCCATCATTCAAAAATCAGGAAACAACAGGTGCTGGAGAGGATGTGGAGAAATAGGAACACTTTTACACTGTTGATGGGACTGTAAACTAATTCAACCATTGTGAAAGTCAGTGTGGCGATTCCTCAGGGATCTCGAACTAGAAATACCATTTGACCCAGCCATCCCATTACTGGGTATATACCCAAAGGACTATAAATCATGCTGCTATAAAGACACGTGCACACGTATGTTTATTGCGCACTATTCACAATAGCAAAGACTTGGAACCAACCCAAATGTCCAACAACGATAGACTGGATTAAGAAAATGTGGCACATATACACCATGGAATACTATGCAGCCATAAAAAATGATGAGTTCGTGTCCTTTGTAGGGACATGGATGAAACTGGAAAACATCATTCTCAGTAAACTATCGCAAGGACAAAAAACCAAACACCGCATGTTCTCACTCCTAGGTGGGAATTGAACAATGAGAACTCCTGGACACAGGAAGGGGAACATCACACTCCAGGGACTGTTGTGGGGTGGGGGGAGGGGGGAGGGAGAGCATTAGGAGATATACCTAATGCTAAATGACGAGTTAATGGGTGCAGCAAATCAACATGGCACATGGATACATATGTAACAAACCTGCACACGGTGCACATGTACCCTAAAACCTAAAGTATAATAATAAAAAATAAATAATAAATAATAAAATACAACTTGAAAAAAAAAAAAAAGAAAGTGTTTGGCCATTATTTTGAGTGAAAGAAGCCAGATATAAAAGAGCAGATACTATGTCATTCTATTTATATGAAATTCAAGAGCAAGCAAAACTAATGTATGATAATAGAAGTCAGAACAGTGTAGTTATTTCTGGGAGGAGGATGTTGAGTAGGAATAGTCATGAGGGAATCTTTGGGGGTGATTTTGGTAGTGAACACATGGGTGTGTACATACATAAAAATCCAGTTGTACACTTAAGATTTGTGCAAATTAAGTTATACCTCTCTATAAAAAATAAAAATAATGAGATTTCTAAAGACCCATCAAAAGAGATAAAATTAAAAAGAAACTGAAAAAGAAAAATGTCTGGCTCTCAGTGTTAGTGGAATGAAAGCATTATTGCTAATGATGTCATTGAAATTTTCTTTTTTTAAAAAATTATACACCCAAGAATTTCTGAAAATAAAAGATTGCATAATATAGGGAGGTTCTGTTTATATAGCATTCTACAGTTCACATCTGTTATTTGCATTTATTGTTTAATCCTCAAAACAACTCTGGGCTTGAGTGGATCTTATTTTTTTCTAGTTCCAGTGTTTTTCAAACTAGACATGTTTTTGTGAGTCTGAACTGGTGTAAGGTATTTAACACCTTGAGAAAAAAATTATTTTGCTTACCTCAGAGTAATGTGGGATGGTATTTCCTTTAGGTAGTGAAATTGAGATATTAAGAATGTAGCAGAAATGTACATGGACAAGCATAGGCAAGTCAGGTTTCTTCTCTGGACTGGAGTTTCTTCCTGTAAATTTAAGGAAGACAGATTGTGAATTGAGGACCTTTTACCTCCAGAACTTTTGTGACTTTTTTTTTTTTTAGTTACTGATATATGAGACCTATAAATAGGCAACATCTGCATAATGTTCTTTCCTTGCTTACTTGACAGGTCTGTTAGTGCTAAGGGAAGAATGAAGTATTTATTAAGCACCTATGCTGATGTTTCCACATTTCAGAATTTTTAAAATATAACTGCCACACCAATATGATGAATTGGTAATATTGTAATTTTTGCTTGCTTTTATTTCTCCTTTAAGACCTGAAGATTATTATTCTTTTGGACTTGGAATTCATATGTCTAATTATATGTCTATTCAAGTTAGAAATAGGTATTAACCAGTGGGCCTGAGTAGCTTTCTAGAACTTTGTAATCATGAAGACAGTCCCCTGAGGCTTGTGTATGTTTGTCCTTTAAGAATAGTACATCTAGTAGGATCAGGAAGGGATGGGGATAGGAAGACAGATACCAGCTTTATAACAGAAGATAGCTAGGGGCAGGATAATCAGGCAGCGAAGAAATAACTGCCTGTACAAGTCGTCCAATCCTTGTTTGATAGCCAGTATGTTATAGTCACAGTTTCCAGGCATGTAGCTAGGGTCCCAACTAAAGACTGATGGTTAGGGAGCTGGTGACCATAGTTCTAGCTGCAAGGCATGCTTACACATGACTTTTCCCCCTGGATTGACCTGACTTCTCCAGGAATTATAATCTCAGGGCTTGCCTAGGAAGCAGTCTTGTAATAGAGCAGAATTTTAATTTTCTTCAAATTGCATCATATGTACCTAACATATGGCATGTACAGGTACAAATATGTGTTACAAATTACTTACCTACAAATACACAGGGTTTATGGTCTTAAGCATAAAATGAGGGTTTTAGTTATTTTGAATGGATTTAGTTATTTTGAATGAATTATTACTTTCCTAGCATTATTTCTGCATTTCTTTCCCCCTTCTGTCTGTATATATGAATGTGTATATACTTACATACATACGTGTACACACATGTGTCTAGTGGGGTCATTCTTACCTTGGGGGTGGGGCAGAGGTACCTCAGATCTTCTGGGAGCATATATATTTGAAAGAGTATATTTAATATCATTTTATGTTTGAAAAATGAAAACTAAAAACCACTTTTATAATACGAACTACAGAAAACAAAATTCACATATCCTATTGATGGAATAAATGATTGAAAACCATTATTTTATTTTAAAGGATCCAAGTGTATCCTATAATATCAGTGGGAAGGGTACTTTGAGATTAGATTATTCAGTGTGGTTCTTCAAGTTTTTATAGTTTTTTACTATTTATAGTTTTTTAATGTAAATTTTCACTAAAGATAGCATACATAAGTGTACAACTCAATGAATTTTCAAAAAGTGAACATGCCTATGTAACCAGTACCCAGATTAAGAAAAAGAACACTGACACCCCAGAAGTCCATATTCCTTTTTGATAAATAAATAAGGTATGCCGGCTCACCCCCAAACACATTCTGATATTCTCCCCAGGGCCCCTTTCTCCCCACCTGTCACCCCCCAGTTGAAAATCATAGATCTAATCTTATCCCTTTTATAGATGAAGAGTTTGAAGCCACAAGAAATTAGAGCCACTTGCCGAGGGTGATGGAGGAGAGGAGAGAAGCAAGCAGGAACAGGAAATTAATATATATTGAGCATCCGTTATATGTTATGCAATTGGCTAAGTACTTTACATGAACTAATCAATTTAAATTTTTATATTCTCTTATGTCCACTTTACAAATGAGGAAAGTGAAGCTCAGAGAAGTTAAATAACTTTCTTAAGATCCTACCTAGTAGGTACTAGGTAGAAATACCAGGTTGGAATTCAGGTCTCCTGGCCACTAGAGCCTGCATTCTCTGTACTACCTCTTATGGCTTCTTAAATGTGAGAATGGATGCTGCAGGGAGAGGATTATTTTTACTGCTGTTGTTTTTGACACTCACAGATTGTGTGTAGAACTGCATTTGACAAATATCACTTCATTGAACACTGTGTTTTTTTCCCTCTTTCTCCGCCACCTTACTGTTCAGTGCTTCAGGCACCGTGTACACTGCAATGGATGTGGCCACAGGACAGGAGGTGAGTATCCACCACCCACTGTTGCTCCTTTAGTTCTGTTTCTTTTTTGGGGGGATTAATTTTTAGCCCTTGTTAGGTCAATAGGAACATTTCTAGTTTTTTTGTTGGTTTGTTTGTTTGTTTTAAGATGGGGTCTCACTCTGTCATCCAGGCTGGAGTGCAGTGGCATGATCTCTGCTCACTGCAGCCTCCTCCTCCTGGCTTCAAGCAGTTCTCCAGCCTCAGCCTCCTGAGTAGCTGGGATTATAGGCCCCTGCCACCATGCCTGGCTAATTTTTGTATTTTTTAGTAGAGATGAGGTTTCACCATGTTGGCCAGGCTGCTCTCGAACTCCTGACCTCGGGTGATCTTCCTGCCTCAGCCTCCCAAAGTGGTAGGATTACAGGCGTGAGCCACTGTGCCCAGCTGGAACATTTCTAGTTTCTTACTGTAGCATACAAGAGCCAAATAGCAGGATAACTTGATGAAACTTAAGGTTTGGACTAAGGTGAAATAGTTAGATGGAGGGAAGTGGATGGATTTGAGAGATAACTTAGCAGGTAGGTTCGATAGGATTAGATGATTGAATGTGAACATTACTTACAAGTGTGTGATACTATTCACGGAGAAAGGAAAAAGAAATTGGATACTGCCTGATTGCCAAGTGGATAGTTGCTTACACAAGTTTGGGGCTTGGGGGAGAAATCTGATCTACAGGAGATTTAAACCATGTCTCTTGACTCCTAATTTACTGGTGCTACCTTTACTTTCCACTGAACAGTGAAATCCTCATTTATTTGGAGGCAGCTTTTTGTCCCTCTCATTTCATTAAGCCATGAGAACTATAGCTAAAGCCTGCTGACCCAAGGTCTTATATTCAGTAGAAGGAAGATATGAAGGGAATATAGAGTACTTGAGGTTTCCTTGCATTTTAATATTTGGTTGCAGAGTAGGAGTGTCAGCCAGTGAACTGTGGATGGCAGCTGCCCCAGAGAAGTTCTTACTTCAAAGAGTACCAGGACACAGTAATTGAGAGAGGCACCTCCTCTTCCAATGAAAATAGAGTTGGGCTCCTGTGAGGGAGGCTGCTAGAAACATGCTTCTATATTTTTGGTAGTTGAAACCACGTGGCACCCTGGAGAAGTCATGGTTAATAGGGGTAGCACATATCTCACTAGGCTCTCGTGAGTTTTTACAAGTGTTAAAGCCAAATATTAAAGCTCCACCTAGGGTAAACCAAGTTTTAAAAATCTTTATTATGGTTAAGGATTTATTCATTGTTCTTTGATGTGAGAATCCAAAGACCTAGATGCTTATAAGCCTTTAGCTACTCATATAACCTTGGGCAAGTCATTTGACCTCTCTGAGCCTGAATTTTATATATTTATAAAATGTGCATAATAAAATGTCCACAAAAGTGTTGAAAGAATTCAGTAAAGCAGTACATGTGAAAATGCATTATAAACTTGATGAACTACGTATTCATATTTATTCATTTTTACTCATATACATATGTACGTATTCCACAAAGCATTTGCTTTATGCCACACCTTATGCTAAGAATTCTGTGAAAGTTCACAGACATTAAAATCATATGTAAATGTAAGAGACCATAATTTCCTTTGTGTACATATAAAAGCCTTGCAATATTGGCACGAGTCTACCTTAAAGTAAAAATAATGATGAGGAAGGAAGGATAGTATTATCATGGCATTTTAATGATGGTGAATATGATGCAGAGATTAAAATAAAGAAGGCTATACCAATCCTGAAAAGAACTCTATGAGGTAGGTAATATTATTTCTTCTTTACTGCTGAGGAATTTGAGGCTCAGGATGTATAAATAACTTTTTTTGCAAAGTTGTACTGTCAGCGATTACCAGGGACTGGATTAGAATCTTTGACTCCTAATCCTGTGTGTTTTGGGCCGCAAGAGCACAACAGAGCTGAGGTTAGATACTAGAGTCCCTTGTCATGGTTCTGGCCTCAGGCCTCACAGTCCTTGATGGGAGGCAGGTAGGTGATGATGGTGGTTCCTGGAAGACCTAGAGGCTGGCTATGTGAGAAGCTGGCCAGAGGAAAAAGAAATTTAAATTCATTGTATGCCTGTCTTGTGGTTACAAAACTATGAATGGAAGGGAGTCCATCAGGGTGGCTAATGCAGTGTGGTCAGGAAGGCTTCATTTCCTGCCCCAGGGAGAATGAATCTTTGTTGGAGTCCACGGGATGCTCTCAGTCTTTATGAGTGAGTGCTTATTGGGGGTTATCCAGCTGAGAAGGGCAGACCTATTGTCTCACATACAGGAAGAATGTTAGTGCTGGGAAGTCTTCCAGTTACAGATCCAACAATTATTTTTCAAGTGTGTTTTTAGAGAGAATGTGTATAATAGAAAGAACAGACTGGAAGAGCCTTTGGAGTCACATGGACCTGTGGGCATTGATTATGACCTTAGAATTTTCTTATGAGTCTTAGCCTCAATTTTCTTACCTGAAAATGCAGATCATGATTCTTACTTTGCAGGGTTGTGTTAGGTTTTACTGTGATAATATAAGTAGGGCATCTAGCACAGAGCCTGGCACACAGTTGGTATTTGATAAACAGTGGTGGGAGAGTGGTTGCTGTGCCAAGTACTTATTAAATGCTGTTATTACTATGATTACCATTTTTGTTATTGTCTAACTTTATTGCTTAAATTATTTACTTATATGTGAGTAATGCATTGGCCATTGTCTCACTTGGTATTCAAAACAATCCTGAAAAGAGGGGAATCAAGGTTGAGATTATCTTCAATGTACTGATGAAGAGACTGAGGCTCAGAGAGCTTGCGATTGGTCAAGGTCAGTAAGTGACAGGCCCTGAGCTTAAGTCCTCAGAGTTCCAGTCCAGTTCTTTTTCTGTTACAGGAATGCTATCTCCTAGCCTATATAGGTGGGGTCTGATTAGGTAAAGGACACTTAGCCTAGCCCATAGTTAGTAGCTATTGAAAAGGACTCCCGGCCAGGCGCGGTGGCTCATGCCTGTAATCCCAGCACTTTGGGAGGCTGAGGCAGGCAGATTATGAGGTCAGGAGTTCGAGACCAGCCTGGCCAACGTGGTAAAACCCTGTTTCTACTAAAAATACGAAAATTAGCTGGGCGTGATGGCAGATGCCTGTAATCCCAGCTACACGGGAGGCTGAGGCAGGAGAATCGCTTGAACCCTGGAGGCAGAGGTAGCAGTGAGCAGAGATTGCCATTGCACTCCAGCCTAGGCAACAGAGCAAGACTCTGTATTAAAAGAAAAAGTAAAAAGAAAAGGACTCCCATGTCCTGCCCTAGCCTCCATGTTTGCCTCTTTCTGCCTCTCCTCCCCTGCTGCTGCCAGCAGTGACCACTGTGAGGTTCGTAAGCAGTGTCCCATCCTCCAATGAGGCATGAGTAACTCAAAAGACATTCTTCTGGCTCCAGTCCTTAATGTGCGTTATAAGGGTTAACTATACTTAATATCTTTAGATCAACATGTTGCTTTTCAAACGTTAGGAAAAACTAATGCTCAGCTGTTATAGACAGCTACAGCCCGACCAGAAGCCTGACTTAACAGGAAACCCCACTCCAAGCAATTTTTCCTTACTTGAGGTAGGGAATGGAGTGTTCAGATTTTTTTACAGAATTACTTCTATTCTTAATGATTAACTTGGTCTCTGCAAAAGACTGTCCATTCTTGACTTGAAGAAATAATAGAGTCAGGGATTTGTCACATAAAAGTTTGAATCATTCCTTCTTTATACTTCTTGCTGCTTCTAGAAAGACAACTTAGTTCTGTTAGATGTTCGTGTTCTTGTCCACTAAGCAGGAAAAAGGAAAAATATCTCTAGAGAATGAACACTTAGAAAATAATTTAAAGTATACTCCTATGGGATAGAGGAGCCCATTGCCATTTTTTTTGTTTTTATTTAAAAACAAAGTACTTTCCAACCTACTGACTTCTCTCTTGCCCTCTTCCTTTCTACAGACATTTGTTGAGCACCAACTCTATGTGTATAAAGGCCTGTGTTTGGCATTGGGGGTTCTGGGCTTTCAATCAAGCCCTCAAACCTCTTGATACACACAAACATACACACTAATCATTATACATGATAGCAAGTTGTAAGTTCCATAAGAGAGGAATAAATATGATCTTACAGGGCTTTAAAGAAGGGAAAAGGCATATTGGGTTTGGAGAATGAAGTTTCCTTTGGCCTGATACAAAGAGTAAGTAGCTTTTGAATGTGTGGAAATGATACAGGCTGTTCCAGGTGAAGAGAAGATTCTGAACAAAGGAAGGGGGACTAGATACCAGGGAGAACAGGGAGTGTTCTCCATGAACACTGTCCTCTGTGAAGGAATAGAGTTGGAAGTAAAGTAGGGGCCAGATCATGAGAACTTTGAATGTTGTACTGAGAAACATTTCTAGGCAACCAGGAGCCATGTAAGTTTTTGAACAAGGTTATCAAATGTGTACTGTGGGGGAAAATTAATCAGGCTACATGTACAGGGTAACTTGGCATCCCTTTTGAGGGTTCTTATCCTGATTTTGCTATTGAATAGCTATGTATGCAAGTCACATCCTCTCTGAAACAGTTTCCCCGTCTGTTGAATCATTAGTAATATTTAGCACACAAGATGTCTTTGAAGATTAAATGAAATAATAAATTTGAGAACACCTTATAATAGTACCTTACACATAGAAGGAATTGATACCAAGTACCTTAGAAACTAAAGTATACCTTATATTCATGTTGTCTGGAAATTTGTTTTTATTTCTGTAGATAGAGCTCTCATCCTCCTTTTCTCTTCTTTCTTAACCTGGTCAACTCTGATTTATCTTTCTACACCAGGTTCAGAAAGTCACCTCCCACTTTATGAAGCCTCTATACATGGCCAGATTGAAAGAGTTCTTGGCTTTTGCCATATTTTGTGTTTCGCTAGCATTTTATATGAACCTCTGTTATAGCATCTCTTTTCTGTTGTGACTTTTTAAAAGTATTTTTCTACACCAAAGTTTGATTCTGAAACTTTGATGTATATCACAGTGACCTGGAGGACTTTTTACATCACAGAGCTTCTGATTTAGTAGATTTGGGGTGGGACTCGAGGTTTTTATTTCCAACAAGCTCCCAGATGATGATGATGCTGGCTTGAGACCTTACTTTGAAGACCACTGGTCTACATAGACAAATTGTGAATTACTCGAGGGCTAAGCCTGTATCTTACTCATCTTTGTTTCCTGAGTACTTAAGGTCTGGTACTTAGCAGGTGCTTAGTAAATGGGAATGATCATGGTTGCACATTGAATATACGCTTGATTTCAGGTGGCCATTAAGCAGATGAATCTTCAGCAGCAGCCCAAGAAAGAGCTGATTATTAATGAGATCCTGGTCATGAGGGAAAACAAGAACCCAAACATTGTGAATTACTTGGACAGGTATGGAGTGGTGGGTCCCATCAGAGGGAAAGGGCCTTTGGGACTGATTGGTGGTGAAGCTGTTAGAGAAGAGGGCAGTGCCAGCACTCAGAACTGCCTGCATTTAAGAGTCTTCTGTGATGCTGAGCTCTCTGTATGTGACCCTGTGTAATGCTGGACACCTTTATTGCTGGGAAATCCTTCTATGTTAGGCTGAACTCTACCACCTTGTAGCTTCTAACAGTTGATCCTAGTACTGTTTGTTTTGCCTAAGGGAAACCTACCAGCCCATCTGCCTGAGTCAAACATCTAGGTCCTTAACTCATTTTACATCCCAAATCTTTGCTTATTCTGCTCACCCTCCTGAATAACTTCTTGTTTGTTTATGTTCTCTTAAAATGCAATGTGCAGAACTAGATGTTTCATTTGAGATCTGACCACTATGGAGAGAGTGGGACTCTTTCTAAACTCAACACAGCTTAATGATTTCATTCTCGTTTTATCTTTTAGGTTGTCTGCTTTGACTCCTAGTAAGTTTGCAGTCAACTAAAATTTCTGATTTTTTTTTTACATAAGCTTGCATTAAACTGGAAATGTAGAACTTTTTCACTATCTTCATTAAGTCCCATTTTTATTATTTTAGCCCATCATTCCAGCTCATCAAAAATTTTTTGCAAAATAGTAATAGTGGTTGTATATAATATTTGTATTGTGCTTTACTTTGTACCAAGCACTTTCATGAACAGTAGTATCTCATTGCGAGGTAGGGTTTTTTATCCATATTTTACAGACGAGGAAACTGAGGTTTATAGACGTTAATAACTTGTCCAAGAGTAGTAAGCCATAAAACAGCAAGGCAGTGTTTTGAATTTGAATATTCCTAGCACCAACATCTAGCACCTTTCTATTATATCATGTTCTTTTCTCCGATACCTGAAAAAAAAAAAAAAGTTAAGCTTCTTGCCCAGGGTTCAGAGACATCACAGGGGGAGGTGAAATTGGACTAAATCTTGGACTCTAATTTCTTTACCTCTTATATTGCATGACCAGCTACCTCTTCCTGTTACTGGTAGATTTCATAAGGGTGCCTTCTTGTTCTGCATCTAAAACACTAGTAAGCTTCAATTTCCTTAAAGAAGAAAAGAGTTGAACTTTGACATTCCCAACACTGTAAAGAATAAAGCCTTCTTCTCTGAGATGGCTGTGTCTCCTTAATGTGGGTCCTGACTGGCTCTGAAGACTCCTCTGAAAGTTAGTACCTTATCATCTCTTTCAGAACTTATTATACAGAGAATATAGCTCATGCAAACTACTGAAGGTGACAGGGGTATTAGATTTTGGCTCAGGATATGGAAAAATGAAAGCCGTCAATAAGGGTATGGCCTGTCTCACAAAATGGTGAGTTCCTCCAGTGGATGCATCTACATGATAAGATGATGTTATTGAAGGACTTTGTGTTCTGGGAGTAGGATTAAGAGACTTACAGATTTGTTTATTAATCATACCTTTACTGGTATTCCTAGAGACTTTTACTCTGGAAATTAGAAGTAAATAATGCTATCTTTGCCCTCAAATAGTTCCTGGTCTGGTATAGAAAAAAAAAAATACCTCTGTAAGATCATAGAAGAGGATCTTAACCTGAGCATTCAGTGAAGGTGTTGCAAATGAGGGTCTGTGGTTTTTGTGAGATGTCCCAGAGGGGAACTCCATCACATATGGAAGAACTCATGGGCAGAACCCTCATGATATAATCACCTTCCAAAGGCCCCACCTCCTAATAACATTAGTGGTTAGATTTTCAACATACAAATTTTGAGAGACACAAACATTCAGACCACAGCAGTTCAAATCCCCGTAGTCTTCTCTCTCAAAAGAGATTGTTGAAGAAACACTTAGTCTGTCATGTTTATTTGTCATGGACATTAAAAAATCATAAATCAGAACACAGAGTTTTATGGAAAGAGCTGTCGATTAGTAGTCAAAAAAATAGGATTCAAATCTTACCCTTTGCTTGAGTGCATTTGTTAAAATCTTCCAACAGTCTCCACATCTGTCCAGCAGTATTCCCAATATCAGAATGAAGATAAGATGATACCACACAGTTCAAGCCAATGCAAAAAATGTTTTTTTCCAATCTAGCTTCTTTGTCCAAGACTGGCAGAAGACTTTAGGGCTCTAGGCTCGCCTTGTTTTTATTTGCCCGATTCTATAGTAAGGAAACATTGACCAGATAGGCTAAGTGACCTTTTTATTTATCGTATAATAGGGTTGAGTGATCCAACTCCTGAGTGAAACTATTCACTTCTAATTCATGTCAGCCCATAATCTCTCCGGGGATATCTTACTAAATGGTAGCCTTGGCTTATCAGAAGGCTTTGGCTCCGTAAGCCCTTGCTAAATTCATTCCATTCTTGAATCACAGACACTGAAAGTAGAGGTCAATTGTCAGCATAATGACTATGTAGACAACACTTTGCAGCTTTTAAGGGACTCTTATAAACATTATTTCATTTAATATTTATAGTTATCTTTTATGTTATTCATTGATTTATTTAGTAAATATTGGCATCTGCTGTGCTGGACTCTGGGGTTAGAGTCTTGAACAAGACCCAATACTTGGTCTCATAGATCTCAGATCTGGTAGGACTCTCTGGGAGGTTTAGTAGCTCTCTCTTCTTTGGGTAACGTGGACTCTAAATCCTATCTTTGTCAAATGTTTGGATGCTTCTAGAGGTGTGGGAATCATGTCAGTCTTTCTAATTTTAGGATGTCTTCCTTTGTGTTGTGATGAAATATAATTTTATTGTATCACTTTAAGCTAGTGATCTTAGTTCTGCCCTTTGGGGCTTCACAGAACATGTATACTTGGTTTTCTCCAGGAGCATCCTTGAGAGATTCAAAGTTAGTGATTCTGTCCCCCAGATTCTGCTTTTCCCCAGAGTAAAGAACCTTTTACTTTACTTTGTGCTAAGACGTAGTTTCACTCTGTGTATATGCTTAGCCTTTGAAACCCAGTGCTGTGGCTCAGTGTACTCTGATTGTTCCCTCTCACCCTTTATCTGTATTCCTGCAGTTACCTCGTGGGAGATGAGCTATGGGTTGTTATGGAATACTTGGCTGGAGGCTCCTTGACAGACGTGGTGACAGAAACCTGCATGGATGAAGGCCAGATTGCAGCTGTGTGCCGTGAGGTAAGGCCAAGGGCCAAGCAGTCTTGGGTAGAAAGCTGCCTCCATATTCCTGTCTCCTGAAGTTCCCTGTACAGTGAGATCTCAGCCTGGGCTCTGTGGAATTGGTAGAAATTAGTGCTGACACTGCTGTCATTCCTGTATTGTACCTGTGTTTGTCATTTCTATCACCATGATTTTTTTTCTTTAATGATAACTTTATTCTACCCATTGTAGAAAAATTATAAAGTACTAGAAAGTATATATTGTAAAAAGTCACTCATAATTCCAGTCTTAAAGATAACCACTTGCCTAAGCACATTATAATATATTCCTTTATCTCTTTTATCTGGGCATATATTTCAATCATTTTTATTCTGCTTTCTTGCTTTATTTATGTGCTATAAGGAAAATAATGCAGAGTAAGAAGGTAGTGATGGAGGAAGTACTATTTTAGACAAGATAGTCAGGGAAGGTTTTGCTATAGATTTGAGTAAACATCTGAATGATATATAAAAGCAAGCCAGCAAAAATCTGGGGTAAAATACTTCCAGGAAAATAAAAAAAGAAAACAAAGCTCAAATAGATACTCCGTTTCTCCTCATTGCTATTAAATGTGTAGAATCGATAATATGCTGATGTAAGAGGAAAAAAAAGCCCTCCAGAAGGCCTGGACAATGTCCTCAGGGAATAACCACATTTCATTTCCATTAGAGCAAGAAGATGAAGAGAATATTCAGAGACATTGAGGATATTGGGTGTTTTGCTGATGACAGACTGGAACTTTCTGGTGGCCCAATAATGCAAAAGTAATTGCGGTTTTTGCCATTACTTAAAAAAATGCCAAAAACCACAATTGCTTTTTCACCAACCTAATAGAAAAGTTAGGAAATTAGGGGAAGCATAGAAGATGAGATGAGGTTCAGAATTTTGTGGAGATGAGTATAATAGTATGATTGGGGTTTGATGGTGCAAGATCTGAAGGCATATTGCTGAAATTATGTAGTTATATATTTAATCAGTGTTAAGAAAAATAAAATGTGAAATCAATACTGCCCTAGAAAATATGGTCCCCTTTGCCGGGCGCGGTGGCTCAAGCCTATAATCCCAGCACTTTGGGAGGCCAAGGCGGGTGGATCACGAGGTCAGGAGATCGAGACCATCCTGACTAACATGGTGAAACCCTGTCTCTACTACAAATACAAAAAAAAATTAGCTGGGCGTGGTGGTGGGCGCCTGTAGTCCCAGCTACTCCGGAGGCTGAGGCAGGAGAATGGCGTGAACCCAGGAGGCGGAGCTTGCAGTGAGCCGAGATCGCGCCACTGCACTCCAGCCTGGGCGACAGAGCGAGACTCTGTCTCAAAAAAAAAAAAAAGAAAGAAAATATGGTCCCCTTTGCAAACAACTTTGGGATCTAGAATGTTCACAAGTAATTGGAATTAATTAATGGAATTAATACCAGGCTGGGATTCTTAGGGGTTCTGACTTTTTTTTTGTTCCACTACTAATGCAGTATTTCTTAACCTTCTTTTCATTATCTCCTTCTTAAGAAGCCTTTTTCCTAATCATACTCCCTGCCATGAAATTTTAATATCACAGATATATAGCTCAGTTGTTTGGGTCATAAACCATTGTAATACCTAAGATTTTTTTTCACCCCACCGCCTTAACCCTCAGGAACCAGGTTTCACTAGTGGAGAATACATGCATATGTATACTTTGGGAAATCATTTTGCCTCATTATTAATCTGTAAAATGGAAATTGCAACATTCACACTGTATATACCTTAGGGGTGCTATATGGATCAAAAAGCACTTGGAAAAAAATTTTAATGTTGTATAATAGATGGTATTACTATTCTTCAGTTCTAATAGAGATCATCTCCTCCTTTTTAAAACATCTTTATTGAGATATAATTCACCCATTTAGAGTCTATAATTCACTAGTTTTTAGTATATTCATAGAGTTGTACAACCACCATCATAATGAATTTTAGATCCTTTTTATCACCCCAGAGAGGAAATTAATATCCATTAACAGTCACTCCCCATGTCCCCTGCCCTGACTCTCCCAGCCCTATGTAACCATTAATCTATTTTCTACCTCTGTAGTTTCCCTGTACTGGGCATTTTATATAAATGGAATCATGTAATATTTGCTCTTTTGTAATTGGCTTCTTTTACTTAGCTAGCATTATGTTTCAAAGATTCATCTGTTCTGTAGCATGTATCAGTACCTCTTTCCTTTTTATTGCCAAGTAATAGAATGGACATTTGGGTTGTTTCTGTTTTCGGCTGTTATAAAAAATAAAAAATTACTCTATGAACACTTATATACTAGGTTTTGTGTGGAGGTGTGTTCTCATTCTCTTGGATATATAACTACAGGTGGATTGCTGGTCATATGGCAACTCTATACTCAACTTTTGAGGAACTGCCAAACTGTTTCTGTAGTAGCTATACTGTTTTACATTCCTGCCAGCAATGTATGAGGGTTCCAGTTTCTCAAGATCATTCTTTTTCATCATAATTTCTGACATCCTGAGACCTGGGTCTCCACCCTTCTAAGAAGAGCAGCTCTTACGTTTTCAGGGAAAGTCCAATTCTGGATACTGTTTTATTCTTAATTTGGCCATTGGTATATTCTTAGAAAGTAAAGTATTAGGTTAGGACCATTTAAATAGTATTTTCCTGTTCACTTATATCTTCAGTGTTTTTTAATTGGTAGAAGTTTCTAAAAAATTAGTTTTGGGTCAATGAAATCAAATTATTGATTTAGTAGAAAAGCTGAGATGATCTCATCTGATTCCCACATTTTACAGATGGGAGTCCAGAATTATATAGTCAGTTGGGTAGCAGCAGAACCAGGCATTTTAATTGTACCATTGTGTCTCTTTGTTACTCATTCTGCCTGCTAAGTATAGGTGTTTTCCAAGATTCTTCCTTTCTCCTATAACCTTTGCCAGGTTCAACCATTTTTATAACTTAAACAAAAATCATCTCTTCCCAAATGACTTGTAAATATTTACGACTGTATGGAACCTAAGATTCATAAATTCAGTTGCCTACTGGACATTTGTCTTCAGATGTCAAATTCAGTATATCCAAAATAGTACAAAATATCTCCTCACCAAAATAAGATTATCCTGCTACCTTACTGCTTCTAGTATCACTTCCATATGTCTGCTTCCTCAAATATGACCCTTATTTGTTGTTTTCCTCCAGTCTGTCATTATAAGATCCTTTCCATTTTTCTTCAGTAATTTCTCTTGGGCCTTAGGTTCTTTACCAAGGATGTAATTTAAAAAAAAAAAAAGAATACATTGGAGGAACTCCTTTACTTAAAAAACTATTTTAAGGTGAAAGGCAGCATGGAGTGTTAAAAGAATGGTTAGCTAGGAGATGGAAGACTTGTTTCTAGATCAGGTTCTGCGATTGATTTGGGGCAAGTGCTTTTACTCATTGGGGCCTTACTTCCTTTGTTTTAAAGTGAAGAGGTTGAATTAGTTGATTTTCTATTAAGTCTTCTGTAATATATATATGTCCTTTCTTTCTCCCCCTGCCCACACCACTTCAATAGTGTCTGCAGGCTCTGGAGTTTTTGCATTCGAACCAGGTCATTCACAGAGACATCAAGAGTGACAATATTCTGTTGGGAATGGATGGCTCTGTCAAGCTAAGTAAGTAGGAGCCTTGGGAATGATAATACTTCTCTCCCTGTGGGGCCCCGTCTCCTGTGAGACGGTCATCATATAATAGTAACTGCGACACTCACCAAAGGGATATGAGGGCTGTTTTATATTCTTCTGTATTAATCACAGGATATAATTTCATTATTTTTTCATTCATTTATACATTTAACAACAACCACAAAAAACTTTGCTGAATGCTTATTCTGTGCTAGGTCCTGTGATGGGCACTGAGAGTACATTTTCCCTACCTTCTCAATCTAGTATGGAAAACATGTAATAGATAATTAGAAAAAAGAGTTTTGTGTAATTTCTTCCATTCAGTTATTCAGCAAATTTTTATTGAATGTCTAGTACATGCCGGTCCTTCTAGGGATATGAGGACAAGTAAGAAGACATAATCCGTACTCTCAAAGGCTTCCTAATTTAAATAAATTTATAATTACAATATAATCATGGCAGGTAGAACATTTTGTTCAAAGGTGTAAAGACCAGTAGACCAGACAAACAGGCTGTGTCATGGGTGGATGGGCAGTTTATGGAAGGACTGCTAGCAGCCCTGGGCCTGGGGCATAAAAACAGGGCCATGCCTAGTCATAGGTGATTGGGGTTTAAATCAAGGACTCGTGCCCAAGGAATAAGGCAAGGACCTAGTCGCCAGATTTGGGATTATGGGAATAGTTTTTCAAGAACAAAGCAGAATTGGGACGAGCAATCAAGACCAAAATGGGCAGCTTGGACTTTAAGTCCCCTGGTTCGAGGAGAGGTAGGAGGCCAGAGATGGTGTTTCTTATATTCCTTCTATTTCTCTTCAGAGTTCAATAGGAAATAGGCTAGGAGCTAGACATGAAGGTGGTCATCAAGTGACTTTGGAGAGACAAAGGATAGCAGAGCTGGAAGCCAGGCAGATCTTGTCACCTATATGTAGGTACACAGTCAACACTTACTGAAGTGAGTGTATATCCTAAATGTATGTTCTTTCTCTTATTTTTCTTTTCTAGCTGATTTTGGATTCTGTGCACAGATAACCCCAGAGCAGAGCAAACGGAGCACCATGGTAGGAACCCCATACTGGATGGCACCAGAGGTTGTGACACGAAAGGCCTATGGGCCCAAGGTTGACATCTGGTCCCTGGGCATCATGGCCATTGAAATGATCGAAGGGGAGCCTCCATACCTCAATGAAAACCCTCTGAGAGTGAGTGTTACCAGTTCTATTTCAAGTTATTTGGGCTGTTGTCTCTAGTCCCAGGAAATAAGAATCCAGGCTGTTCTCTGTGGCTTTCAACCTGGAGATCCCTTTTCTGGATACAACTAGTCACTGTTGAACTTAAAGTATAAATGGTCAAAGAAAAGGAATATTAGAAGTCACTCATTCATTTATTCAACAGTTATTTGAGTCCCTATCAAGTGCAAGAAACTATTCTAATGAAAATAAATTAATATGTAGTAACAGATGGTAAATGCTGTGAGAAAAAGCAAAGTAAGGGAGTTAACAGAGTAATGGAGGAACAGGTGTGCTATTTTAGAGTAGAGAGGAAAGTTCTCTCTCATAAGTTATTTTATTCTGCAGAGTTGGGAAGTCATTAGAGGGTTTTGAGCTGAGGAGTAATGTGATCTGATTTATGTTTTAAACAGATCATTTTGGCCGCTTTTATGGAAAATAGACTGCGAGAGACTGTTGTAATAGTTCAGAGTGGTGATGTCTTGGTAGGAGTGGAAGTGAGAAGTGGTCAGACTCAGGAAATGACTTAAAGGACTAGCTGACAAGATGAACTGAATATTAGAGAAAGAGGAATCAGCAATGACTACAAGATTTTTGGTCTGAATTGCTGAAAAAATTCAGTTGCCATCTGTTGAAATGGTGAAGAGCATACTTAAATTGGGTAATAAAGAGTTGGTTTTGAATGTGCTGATTTGAAATGTTAATTAGACGTTTAAGTGGAGCTGGGAGTAGAGTTTGGCTTAAGAGTCTGGAGTTCACGGGTGAGAGGTCAGGACTATAAACATAAATTTATTAGTAGATAATATATAGTTGGTATTTAAAATCAGAGGTAGATGAGATCACTCACCTAGGGAATGAGTACAGTTAAAGAAAAGAGATTTGAGTACTGAGCTCTAGGTTATTCTACTGTTTACAGGTTGGAAGAACTAGCAAAGTAGACCAAGGAGTGGCCTTTCTAGTGTGAGAGAACAGAGAAGTGTCTTGGAGGTGAAGTGTCCTGGAGATGAAGAGAACAGTGTGCTTCCCGAAGGAGGAGAAGGGTAGATTATGTGTCGAATGTGATTGATAGGTTAAGATGAGACTGAGAAATGAACATTGGATTTGCCAATGTAGAGGTCCTTAATGACCTTAACAATCAGTTATCAGTAGAGAGATGGGGATGAAAGTCTAGTTAAATTCATAAAAGTGGAAGAAGAGGACATTGAGATGGCATGTATAAACAGGTTTTTTTTCTCTTAAAGGAATTTTGCTGGGAAGGGTAACAAAAATGGAGCGCTATCTTAAAATGGAGTCAAGGGAGGGTTTTTCTAAAAGATGATGTCTGTGTGCTAATGAGAATGATTTAGTGGAGAGGAGGAAAATGGTCATGTACAAGAAGGAAGTGACAACCGTAGAAGTGATATCCTTAAGTCGATGAGAGGGGTTCGATGAAGTACTGAAGTAAAGGACATTAGATTAGCATGGACAATTTATCCCTTGTAACAGAGCGTATCAACACAGGTGCAAATAGGTTGGTAATCTTGGTGTGGGCAAATGTGAAATTTATTCTGATTGCTTTTATTTTCTCATTTATTCCTACCTCCCATCCAGTGCAGGAATTCCCTGTGCACTGTTGCTGGTAGGTGGTCATCTACATGTTCATGTCATCCTTGGATATGTCTGATTATTGGAAATTGCTTCAGTGTACCAAACTGAAACTACCTTCTGTAGTTTCTATCCTTTGGTCCCAGCTTTGCCTCTGACTCCCCATACAACATATTCTTCCCTCCCTTAGAACGGCCTTGCAGATATTTGAAGATGATAATTGCTGGGATATGTTGGAAATAAGACAGAATGATCCTAGACATAGACATATTTTTTTTTCTTTTTTTTTTTGAGACAGAGTCTCACTCTGTCACCCAGGCTGGAGTGCAGTGGTGTGATCTCAGCTCATCGCAACCTCCACCTCCCGGGTTCAAGCGATTCTTCTGCCTCAGCCTCCTGAGTAGCTGGGATTACAGGCACCTGCCACCATGCCCAGTTAAGTTTTGTATTTTTAGTAGAGACCAGATTTCGCCATATTGGTCAGGCTGTTCTCGATGGTCCTAAACTCCTGACCTCAGGTGATCACCCACCTCAGCCTCCCAAAGTGCTGGGATTACAGGAGTGAGCCACCACGCCCGGCCCTAGACATATCTTTTTATGTTTCTGGACCTTATCTGTGAAGTGAGGATGATAAGTCTTGCCCTATTAACCAGAGTTAATTGTGGCCATTAAATTAGACAGTGCTTATGTAAGTACTCTTTGAATTAAGTGCTGAGTGATTATAAAGATTTAGTCTTACTATGTTTTTCTTTACCTTTCCCAGGAGACGCTTCATTTAGGGGACCAGGGTGGCAACAGTTTTCACTTACATTTAATTTTCCTCTCCTGCTATAAGAGATCAGTTCTTGGATGACTGAGGTGAAGGCACCAGGAATAATTTCTGCCAGCAGCTGGGCAGATGTTTAACTCAACAGGCTAAATGGATAATAAACCCTTCAGATGTGTAAGCAAGAATAATAATAAAGCCAGGCACAGTGGCTCACGCCTGTAATCCCAGCACTTTGGGAGGTTGAGGCAGGCTGATCACTTGGGTCTAGGAGTTCAAGACCAGCCAGGCCAACGTGGTAAAACCCCGTCTTTACTAAAAATACAAAAAGTAGCTGGGTGTAGTGGCTGGTGCCTGTAATCCCAGCTACTTGGGAGGCTGAGTCAGGAGAATCGCTTGCACCCAGGAGATGGAGGTTGCAGTGAGCCAAGATCGTGCCACTGCACTCCAGCCTGGGCGACAGAGCGAGACTCCATCGCGAAAAAAAAAAAAGAATAATAATAAACCCTTAGGTCTGTAACATATTTCATAAGTTTACAAAGTACTTTCAAATACACTATCTTACTTTATTTTTACAGACATGTGAGATGGGCATTATCATCATCCCTACTTTACAGACAGGGAAGTTGCACATAGTCTCATGGCCTTTAAATGTTCAACCTGATTCTTAGGTCATACTCTTTCCAGTATATATACACAGCTGCTACTTTGCATCCTAGCGCATAAAGCAGCTGACCATATTTCTAGAACTTGTATATGGGGAACAAGAGACAGCCTCAGTTGGAGCTCAAGGTGATTTACCATTTTTATTGCCAGGCCTTGTACCTCATTGCCACCAATGGGACCCCAGAACTTCAGAACCCAGAGAAGCTGTCAGCTATCTTCCGGGACTTTCTGAACCGCTGTCTCGAGATGGATGTGGAGAAGAGAGGTTCAGCTAAAGAGCTGCTACAGGTAACTGTCCTTATGCAGGGAAGCACCTAATTCAAGAAATCACTAAACCAGGCCTTTTTCACTTCATGTTTGTAAGGTACTGGATATTATAGAACTAGGCTTCTCTTCTACCACTTCCTACACTCACTCTGTTCCTACTGCCCTAACTTTTATCCCTGGGCCTTTGCTCATTTATTTTCTTAGCCTCTTTCTCAGCCTGTTAAAACTCTACACATTCTCCTAGGCTCAGTTTACAATCTATTTTCCGAGCACCTATTGAGCTTTGCTTGTAGCTTTCTTGCTTTTTTCCTTCCTTCCTTTCCTTTCTTCTTCCTTTCCCTTTCCTTCCTTTCCCTTTCCTCCTCTCCTCTCCTCTCCTCTCCTCTCCCCTCCCCTCCCCTCTCCTCCCCTCCCCTCTCCTCCCCTCCCCTCTCCTCTCCTCTCCTTCTCCTCTTCCCCCTCCTCTTCCCCCTCCTCCTTCCTCTCACTCCCCACAGGGTCTCGCTCTGTCACCCAGGCAGGAGTGTGCAATGGTGTGATTTTGTCTCACTGCAGTCGTTCTCTCCTGGGTTCACTCAAGTGATCTTCCCACCTCAGCCTCCCAGGTAGCTCGGACTACAGGTGCACGCCACCATACCTGGCTAATGTTTTAAAAAGTTTTTTGTAGAGACGGGGTTTTGCTATGTTGGCCAGGCTGGTCTCAAATTCCTGGGTTCAAGTGATCTGCCCACTTCACTTTCCCAAAGTGCTGGGACTACAGGCATGAGCCACCATGACCAGCCTGCTTGTATCTTTCATTAGCACTTCCTTTGTTCTGCTTGAATTAGTCTGGCAGAATTTGTTTGAGTCTTGTTGAGAAACGGCTCTCTGACACCCAAATCTTACACAACTTGTATTTTGCTGGGATTAGCTCACAGGATACATTTTTAGCAAAGGAACATAAGTTTATTTTATTTATGTTTTGTTTTTCGAGACAGGATCTCTCTGTTGCCCAGGCTGGTGTGCAGTGGCGCAATCATGGCTCACTGCAGCCTCAACCTCCCGAGGTTCTGCTGATCCTCCCACTTCAGCCTCCAGAGTAGCTGGGACTACAGGCGTGCACCACCATACCTGTCTAATTTTTCTATTTCTTGTAAAGACAGGGTTTTGCCATGTTGCTCAGGCTGGGCTCAAATGATCTGCCCACGACAGTCTCCCAAAGTGCTGGAATTACAGGCATGGCATGAGCCACTATGCCCATCCATGGAACATAAGTTTAGAAGATAATTAGTGAGTGTAGCTTTTGGAGTCTTTACACTTTCTTCACTGGAAATCCTCAGATAATGGCAATGATGCTCTACTTATTGAGAGTGAGATTTTGCCAGTTTGTGGGGAAACCCGGAGTCAGGGGTTTACCAGGCCTTTTATACTCCTACCTGCCTAATCCTGATAATTTTATATGGTTGCAAAAATTGCCTTTAGCAGGCCACATCATTTATATTTAACATATATGTTTCAAGTACAATTTCTTATAACTAGTGTTCTTCTATTGTGTTGCCCACTAGTGATCTAATAGTAAGTATCACATGCAACTTTATGAAGGCATGCACTGTCATTTACTTTCGTATTATGAAGCCCAGGAGTGACAGAGCAGGGCAGGGCAGGGCAGGACCTAGCATACTGCCCTGTGTTAATTATGAATCTCTTTCCTATTGGATTATAACCTCTATTTTATTAATCCCTGAGTCTCATGTTTTACCTAGGACTTGACTCAGGATAGGTACTCAAAAAATATTTATTGAATTGAATGAAATTGCTGGAAGAACCCACATTGGAATATCACCCTCTGGAACATATTTAGCATGTCTTTGTAATTGAGGTTACTGATTATGGAGTACTGGCCTATTAGATATGGGATCTGGGTTCTACCAGGTATAACCCATTAGTCTCTAGTATCTGTTGGAACTAAAAGTCTCTTAATACAATGTAGGACCCCTTTTGCTGTTCATGAGAGTTGTATTCTGGAAACTGTAGGCACTGGGAAATGTGTAAATACTATATGCTAAGCCTGCGATTAGTAAAGATACCATTCTTAATTAAATACCAAATTATAGTTCTTGAAAGGTTAGTGTCCTCTAAAGTTTTCTTCCTGATATAGTAATATAACTAGTAATAAATGCATTATATTGAATCTTTACCATATTTTAGGCACTAAACACCTTATATATTTAGGCACTAAGCATTTTATATATTGTCCTTCACAACAACTCTGTGAGTCATACGTTCTATTATTCTCATTTTTACAGGTGCGAAAACTGAGGTTTCAAGTGTTTAGTAATTTTTCCATGATAGTTGATAAGTAGCAGATCCAGGATTTCAGCCTGTTTGGCTCTCAAGTGTGTATGCTCTTGGCCACTGCTCTTAACAGGCTCAAAGAGTATCACAACTGGAAAGCCCTTAGGGCTCATCTAGTCTGTTTTGTTTATTAGACAGAGAAGGAAACTGAGGCCTCCCAATTCGGTGTTGGATCATGCTGCTCTCAACTTAGGGGAATTGTAGAAACGTGATCTGAGAAAGCTGGCTTTTTAACTTGTTGGTGTACATTGTAAATATTGAAAACCATGACTTTGAGAATCACAAATCATAAAAGCTTCACATCTGTTTCTCCTGTGAGAACATACTTATGGACAGAAATACATAGGATGATATATATTGGAATTCATATCTTCATGATTTAGCTAGGATCTTTTATTCCTTTCATAGTAATAGTACCTTCTTGTTCTCAGTAGCTTTTTATACTATTTCTGTCCCAACAGAAGTTGAAGCAATTCTCAGCAAAGAATATTAGTATATATGTTTCTCTCTCTCTCTTTCTCTCTCTCTCTGTGTGTGTGTGTGTGTGTGTGTGTGTTTGTGTACATATATACAATATGACTAATCAAGGGAATTATAAGTATGGCAGAAGAATCAGATATGCTCATGTGAGTTGAGTAGTTATGCTTAGAGGTCAAATCTGGTTCTCAATTTCCTGGTAGCCAGGGCAGAAAAGGAAATGTGATAGTTCCTATATTTTTTATCAAATAGAAGAACATCCTACAGCTTTAAGACACAAAGCTTTTTTACTACTAAATGTTTAAAAAGAAAAAAAAGCACCATTTTTAAGAGGCTCTGAGAATTACATAAGGAATTGTTAGGCCAGGCACGGTGGCTCATGCCTGTTATCCCAGCACTTTGGGAGGCTGAGGCCAGTGGATCAGTTGAGGTCAGGAGTTCGAGACCAGCCTGGACAGTATGGCAAAACCCTGTCTCTACTAAAAACACAAAAATTAGCCAGGCATGGTGGCGGGCGCCTGTAGTCCCAGCTATTCGGGAGGTTGAGGCAGGAGAATTGCTTGAACCCAGGAGGCGGAGGTTGCAGTGAGCCGAGACCACACCACTGCACTCCAGCCTGGGCAACAGAGTGAGACTCCGTCTCAAAAAAAAAAAAAGGAATTGCTTTCTGTAACAGTTTTACTGAAAATGGAGATGCAATTTTCATATAATATTTTCTCCTAAATAGTCATTAAAGGTTGAAGGTATGGCCCAAAGTACAGCCCAGTGAAAGTGATTTGGGAAAGGACCAAGCTACTGAACTTTTTACTAAATGAATTAGCATTATTGGATTTGAGAATAGAACAATAAATTCCTAGATCAATGCTCCCAAAATGCAGTATTGCAATATACTACTGGGTCATGATCTATTAATACCTTCCCCAGAGGTAATTATTATTCTGATTATCGCCATGGTTAGGCTTACCTTGGAAGAAATGGAATAATACAATATGAACTCGCTTGTCTGGCTTCTTTCCCTTAACGTGTCTGTGAGATTCAACCCATTGTCAGTGTACCAATTACTTATTTTATTGCTGTGTAATTTTCTGTATAGTATTATATGAATATAACACTATTCATTTTTCCATTCTCTTGGACATTTGGTTTCTTTCTGATTATTGGCTATTATAAGCAAATCTTTTATGAACATTTCTGTGTGTATCTTTTGGTGGCTATATAAACTAATTTCTCTTGGGAATATATCTAGGATTGGAATTACTAGGGTATAGGTAGATGTATGTTTATCTGTAAGTAGATGCTGCCAAACAGTTTTCCAAAGTGGTCTATTTTAAGATGTCCTTCAATTTGGGGATGATCGGAAGCTTTCCACACAGCACCCTTTACAAACAAAGATGCCTTTATGTCTTATAATGGTTACTGGGGAAGAATGGTAAATAGTCATGTGTCTTTTGCTATTTTTCTCCTTTCTAGCATCAATTCCTGAAGATTGCCAAGCCCCTCTCCAGCCTCACTCCACTGATTGCTGCAGCAAAGGAGGCAACAAAGAACAATCACTAAAACCACACTTACCCCAGCCTCATTGTGCCAAACCTTCTGTGAGATAAATGCACATTTCAGAAATTCCAACTCCTGATGCCCTCTTCTCCTTGCCTTGCTTCTCCCATTTCCTGATCTAGCACTCTCAAGACTTTGATCCTTGGAAACCATGTATCCAGCATTGAAGAGAACTGCAACTGAATGACTAATCAGATGATGGCCATTTCTAAATAAGGAATTTCCTCCCAATTCATGGATATGAGGGTGGTTTATGATTAAGGGTTTATATAAATAAATGTTTCTAGTCTTCCATATGTCAAAATCCTCACCTCCTTCATAACCATCCCCCACAATTAATTCTTGACTATATAAATTTATGGTTCGATAATATTATCAATTTGTAATCAATTGAGATTTCTTTAGTGCTTGCTTTTCTGTGACCGAACTGCCCAGACACCTCATTGTACTTGAAAACTGGAACAGCTTGGGAATGCCATGGGGTTTGATAATCTGCCAGGGACCTGAAGAGGCTCAGCTTCCTGGACCATGACTTTGGCGCAGCTGATCCTGACATGGGAGAACAACCACATTGTTCTTTGTGTGTGCTTCTAGCAGCTGTTTGGGAGGACCTTGACCCAATAGTGTTCCCATGCTGTTTCTTGTGAAATGCTCTCGGCTATGTAGCAGCTTTTGATTCCCTGCATACCCTAGGCTGCTGCCCCCATCCTGTCCCTTGTTTATAACATTGAGAGGTTTTCTAGGGCACATACTGAGTGAGAGCAGTGTTGAGAAGTCAGGGGGAAAATGGTGACTACTTTTAGAGCAGGGCTGGGCATCAGCACCTGTCCAGCTCTACTTGTGTGATGTTTCAGGAACTCAGCCCCTTTTTCTGCCTGGGATAAGGAGCTGAAAGATTAACTTGGATCTTCTAATGGTCCAAATCTTTGGGTCACAATAAAGAGTCTCCAAATTAGAGACTGCATGTTAGTTCTGGATGGATTTGGTGGCCTGACATGATACCCTGCCAGCTGTGAGGGGACCCTGTTTTTAAGATGCATGGCCAAGCTCTCTGCAAATGGAAATGCTTACACTGGGTGTTGGGGATGTTTGCTACCTCCTGCTATTTTTGTGGTTTTGGTTCTCCCACTATGGTAGGACCCCCGGCCAGCATCGTGGCTTGTCATGTCAGCCCCATTGACTACCTTCTCATGCTCTGAGGTACTACTGCCTCTGCAGCACAAATTTCTATTTCCGTCAATAAAAGGAGATGAAAATATTCTATTGGAGTATGCCTTTCTTTTTTCTCTTAGTTCTTTCTTTCCTTTTCTAATTTTTTATATGAAATAATGAATAGTTTCTTCCTGAACCATTTGAGAGTGGTAAGTTGCAGATAGAATGCCCCTTTACCACTATATACCTCAATGTGTATTCTTTCTTTTTAACACTTTTATTTTAAATATAAATTAAGAGAAATGGGCCAAAACCATTTGTATTGTTTAAAGAATAATTATAAACACACTTGTATCCACCACATCAAGAAATGGAACACTGACAGTAAGAACCTTCTCTATCTTGTCCTTCCCTTTCTCATTATAGCCCCCACCTAAGAGGTAACCACCGTCTTGACTTTTATTTAAATAACTTTCTTGCTTTTCTCTATGCTTTCATCACATTCAGGTGTGTTCCAATACAAGTAGATTTTAGTTTGGCCAGTTTTTGAACTTTAAGTAAACATAATAGATATGTTCTTTTGTGCCTGTTATTGTTTCCACTCAAGATTATGTTTTTAAGATATATGTACCTAGTTTGTGTGTAGCTCTAGTTCATTTATTATTCTGGCTGTAAGCACTTGAGAGGAAAGTTTTAACTTGTCCAAGACGAATTCCCTGAGGACTGGCCTCCCAAAGGAGTTGGTTTTCTGCAGAACTCTATCATAATGGGCTACAGCCAACTGCTCAAGGCAGTCATACCTGGTAGAATTCTCAGGTGGCTAATCAGGCCACGGGTCTATCACATCCTACAGCTACAACCATAAGGCTTGAGCCCCAGCTCTGATCACACCAGAGAAAATGCTTCGCAAAGACGGCACAACAGAGCTAGAGGCCAGTGTTTTGTTGTGTGGTTTTACTATTGGATCCCAGCACCTAATACTACTAGAGATGATGTAGTGCTTCTTAGGTGTGCAAAATATAATCCCCATGGCTCAATGCCTGGAGTCCTTCTCTGGAGTATGATATCTGGGCCCTACTACATTTCTTTGCCCCAGAAGGTGATGGGCATTAGAGTTTCCACATTCTGGATAATGTTCCTATAACCACACGTTTCCACCAATAAAGCAGGCTCCAAAAAGTCTGGAGTGGATACTGCCTCATCAGCTGCGTGCTTCATAATGGCAGCAATAACTGTGTATTATGGAAACCAACCAAGGAATTAGAGAACCAAGATTCACCTTGGGTGAGAAAATGCCCTCTTTGCACAAAGACAGCTGGCCAGCCATATTCAAGGACTGGGATTGAGGGTCACTGACTGGTTGCAGGAACAAAACCTGCCAAGCCAAGGAATTTAGGAGTTATATTCCTGAGAATGGAGATGTAGGGGTGGGGGATGTCACCCAGGATGGTATTCCAAGGTTGTTTTTAAGAATCTTAGAGTCACCTATGAGGAGACTTCCACTGCAGGAAAGGCTGGACTACTAGCTCTGATTAAGTTCCTGAGAATCTTAGATTCACTGTGGACCAGAGACTTGAGGTAGAACTTAAGTGATGATCTCTTCAGGGACAGAATTCTGTGGTTACTAATGACCTTGGAGAAACCTGTCTCCCAGGAGGGGCTTATTGAGAGTAAGGCTGAATCAGTACTGGATGAATTTTAAACTAAAATGTGGAATATGTCCCCCGATGACATGCCCCTTGTGTAAAGAATGGCATATGACCTTACCTGAGCAGAGCCAATCAAATGGGACCCTTCCCTGATCTTCCTCCCTTGGCTGTGAGTGAGGAGCAGCTTGAGATGTCAGTATTACTAAGGTGTTGCTCTTTCCTAAAAAGCAAAGATTAAGAAGGCCTAAAGAGGTGGTCTATGTGAGATACAAAAAAGATACCTAGTACAGTAGGCCCCACTTAACGCTGCTTCACTTTCTGTGGTTTTAGTAACCCACAGAACAATAAGATATTTTGAGAGAGACCACACTCACATACGTTTTATCACAATGTATTGTTATAACTGTTCTATTTTATTACTGTTGTTAATCTCTTACTGTGCCTAATATGTTAACCTTTATTATAGGTCTATATGTATAGGAAAAAAAAACATAGTATATACAGGGTTTGGTACTATCCATGGTTTTAGACACCCATTGGAGGTCTTGAACATATCTCCTGCAGATAAGCGGGGACTACTGTATAAGGTATTGGCTCATGTGATTACGGAGGCTAACTCTTGGGATCTGCTCCACAAGCTTGAGACCCAGCAAAGTTGGTGGCATAGTTTGAAGGCCAGAGAGCCAGGGAGCCAATGGTGTAGATTCCAGTCTGAGTCTGAAGGACTGAGGACAGGAGCTCTGAGGGCAGGAGAAGATCAATGTCTCAACTCAAAACAGGCAGAAAGCAAATTCAACCTTCCTTTGCCATTCTCTTCCATTCAGTCCATCAGCAGAAGGGATGATGCCCTTTCATGCTGGGGCGTCAGTCCACCAAATCAAATGTGTCCCTCTTCTGAACACACCCTCACAGACACAGCCAGAAGTAACAGTTAACCAGCCATCTGGGCACCCCATGTCCCAGTCAAGTTGACTCTTAAAATTGTCACCCCTTGGGGCCGGGCGTGATGGCTCACGCCTGTAATCTGAGCACTTTGGGAGGCTGAGGCAGAGGGATCACAAGGTCAGGAGTTTGAGACCAGCCTGGCCAACATAGTGAAACCCCGTCTCTAGTAAAAATACAAAAAAAAATTAGCTGGGCGTGGTGGCAGGCGCCTGTAATCTCAGCTACTTGGGAGGCTGAGGTAGGAGAATCGCTTGAACCCGGCAGGCTGAGGTAGGAGAATCGCTTGAACCCGGGAGGCAGAGGTTGCAGTGAGCCGAGATCGTGCCACTGCCCTCCAGCCCAGGTGATGGTGTGAGAATCTGTCTCAAAAGAAAAAAAAAAATTGTCACCCTTCTGAACTCCAATTCTAGGTAAAAGAGATAACCCTTAAGGGAGACCAACTAAGTTGACAGCCTTTTTTTTTTTTAGGGGGGATCAGGATCTCACTCTGTCGCCCAGGCTAGAGTGCAGTGGTGGGATCTCAGCTCACTGCATCCTCCACCTCCTGGGCTCAAGTGATTCTCCCACCTCAGCCCCACAAGTAGCTGGGACTACAAGTACGAGCTACCACACCCAGCTAATTTTATTTTATTTTATTTATTTATTTATTATTTTTTTTTTGTAGAGACAGGGTTTCACCATGTTGCCCATGCTGATCTCAAACTCCCGAGCTCAAGTGATCCACCCACCTTGGCCTCCCAGAGTGCTAGGATTACAGGCATAAACCACCATACCCGGCCTGAGCTGACAGCTCCTATGCTATGGGGTAATGACTTTTAGATCAAGGGGTCAAAAGTGATGAGATTGGTGACCCCCAATGTTGTTTTATTGGGGGAAAAAACCCCAGAGGTACAGGAGTGCCTCCATGCAATTGCTGAAAGGACAGTTTACGGGTGAGATATAGAGAATGCTAGATGATGGTATAGCCCATCCAGGAGACAGGAGTGATGAGAACACAAAGATTGTACCCTGATTTTAAGACTGTGATGGTAAACTGGTAAGTCTGATGAGGACTGAGGAATCATTAATGATCACCCCTCTGGATTCTTAGAGTTGTCTGATTCATTAGGTGTTAAGACAGAAGCATTGGTTGTCCTGTGAACTTTCCAACACAATTTAGGCTCTGTAGGAATGACTGCTTACTACTAGGATATCTAGGTATCCATTCAGACAGTGGAACATTCTTCATGCCCAGGCATCTTAACACAACACATTCGTATATCTTTTTCTGCCTGCAGAGTATGAAGGCAAGAGAACCCTGAAACTCTCTACTCATAGACACTTGCAGCTTGTCTAATTCTACATGTCCTGAATACATTTATTACCTGCGTTAGTTTTCTATTGCTACATAACAAATTACCATAAACTTTGTGGCTTAAAACAACACAAATTATCTCATAGTTTCCATAGGTCAGAAGTCTGCACAGCGCGGCTGTATTTTCTGTTCAGGGCCTCATCAGGCTGAATGAAATCCCCCAGGTGTTGGTTCAGGCTGTGGTTAACGTGGGGCTGGGAGTCTCCTTTCAGGCTCACTGGTTATTTGTAGAATTCATTTCCTTATAGATGTAGGACTAAGGTCTTATTTTCATGCTAGTGTCAGCTCCTAGAGGATGCCTGCAGTTTCTTGCCACATGGCTCCCATAGGCAACTCACAAAATGCATGTTTGTTTTCTTCCAGGTCAGCTAGAACATATCTCTCTGACTTTTCTGCAACTAGCCAGAGAAAACTTTTTTTTTTTCCAAGCCCTTTAATATTCACTTAAACAGTTGAGGCACAAGCAATAATAAAACTGCATTCTTTTTTTTTTTTTTTGAGATGGAGTCTCGCTGTGTCGCCCAGGCCTAGAGTGCAGTGGCGTGATCTCGGCTCACTGCAAGCTCCACCTCCTGGGTTCATGCCATTCTCCTGCCTCAGCCTCCTGAGTAGCTGGGACTACAGGTGCCCGCCACCACGCCCGGCTAATTTTTTTGTATTTTTTAGTAGAGACGGGGTTTCACTGTGTTAGCCAGGATGGTCTCGATCTCCTGACCTCGTGATCTGCCCGCCTTGGCCTCCCAAAGTGCTGGGATTACAGGCATGAGCCACTGCACCTGGCCCTAAAACTGCATTTTTTTACATTACAAAAAGATTGTGTATGATATGTGCATGATATACCAATTTTCTAATCCCTTCTGCAATAACATTTCATTAACACTCTGGTCCACAGGTTGATTTAATAAAGTCTGAATGGCATGCAGGAAGTTGGTAAAATAAACTTACTGAGAGGCAAAAGGAACCAAACATTTACTGACTGCCTATTATGCACGTTCCACTAGGTTTTACACACGTTACATAAATGTGAACCTAAGTTCTAGTTACCAGTTAACAGGCCAGCATTGCTATGGCCAGTAAGTCTATGTTTTAAATGTTCTTTCACCTTAAGTACAAATTGTGGACCAAAACAATGGATGTTTGCCCAAAGAAGCATGTCAACTGTTGCACTAATACATTATTTCGCATTTCCAAAGTTTTCGTTTTTAGTAAGTATGCAACATTAGCACATGGAAACATTCAAGCTGTTTATTACTCCACTGAAATTTGGGTTTTTTTCGTTCTCACCTGCTGAGCACCATTTGGCCAGCATCACTACAACGACCTGATTCTATCACCTTGTAAAACTCAAGATGGGAACGGATAGTGTTTGGTGATTACATTTCTGGGAGAAAAAGTGCTATTTTTTTTTCTTTAACTTGACACAGCTAGCTTTAAAAAGTAGTACCTCATGTTAAAGCACCAAAGTTGTCATTTAAATAAGAAAATGTACTTGGCTTAATGAGATGTAAAATGAAGATATCACTGCCTTTTCAATCATTACAGCAAAGCCAGTATGTTCAGAGCCAAGTGATACTCAGCTCATACTGCACTCCAGTTCCCAACGAAATGGCGTTTCTACCCTCCCCAGACCTAAGCTACTCTTCACTCCTCCAGCCAGCCCTCCTTTTTCTGAGCCCGTTCTTTTCATGCTGAGCTGTCTGCCCCTTGCTCCCTTTCCCACCCCTGTTTTCTTTCTAACTGCCCCTCTATATACATCTGGGCTGGTGCCTAAGACTTCTTAGCTGCCTGGTTAATCACTGACCAATCACAACTACACTGCTTTGGATTTGGGATCCCACTAGTAAAACTAACTGGCATGTTTGTACTGGTCATCCCCCCTGCCAAAAGCATCCTGTGTCACCAAAAAAGCACTGTTTAAGGGTTCAAGATCACAAACCCTCAAGATACCTGAGAAAGGTCCTCAAATGTGAGTCACCTAGTCTAATAGTAGAGGTAAGTTCAGAGATGAAATGTGACTTGCTCAAGGCTGTGCGGCTAATCAGAGGCAGAAACTAGAACTATTTCTCTTTCCTCTACACCACAAAAACCCGAGGTTAATAACGATTAAGAAGAGTTTGTAAGTAAACCAAAATAAAATGTCTAGTACATAGGAAAAGCCTTTGGGATCTCTCCACAGACTTTTAGACAGAATAAAGGCAATCTTTACAATGAGAAATGCTACTCAGTTCAACAGATGCCACCAAGTACCAAGGATCCTTACTCAATTCTGAAATGCAATCTGTGACTACGTAGAATATGTCACTATTTGAGAATAAGAGGTCCCACCTGCTCCATTATTTTCAAGTTTTCAGTCACAAGGTTGTAACTTACTCTCATCGTTTAACAAGATAAATTAATCAAGTTGAAGTAGGATTTGGTACGTTGATGATAAAAGCAAAGTCAACAAACATTTTTACAAGCAGATCATCTCAGTTACCTTAAAAGTTTCAGATTAATTTACAGAGAAGTGACAGAACCATATAATTTCAGTGAAAATCAACAAGATAGTTACACCATTAAAAAAAGATCAATTCGGCTGGGCGCGGTGGCTCATGCCTGTAATTCCAGCACTTTGGGAGTCCGAGGCAGGCGGATCACCTGAGGTCGGGAGTTCCAGACCAGCCTGACCAACATGGAGAAAGCCCGTCTCTACTAAAAATACAAAAAATTAGCCAGGCGTGGTGGCACATGCCTGTAATCCCAGCTACTTGGGAGGCTGAGGCAGGAGAATCGCTTGAACCTGGGAGGCGGAAGTTGCGGTGAGCCAAGACTACGCCATTGCACTCCAGCCTGGGCAACAAGAGCGAAACTCTGTCTCTAAAAAAAAAAAAAAAAAAAGTCAATTCGGAAATACTAAGGCAAGCATGCAAAATTCAGAATATAAAAAAACGCAAAGCCTGGTTGCCCACACGCATTCCTTAGGTTAAGGTGGATTTAAAGATGCTCATCAGAACCCAGTGAATCAGAAGCTGAAAGGGACACTTTGGTGATCAGTGGACGCATTCTCTCATGTGAAAAATGGAGGGAAAGTGAGCACACAGGAGCTGGTGAATCTCACAAGGCTAGATCAGGGGTGTACATAGCTGTAATTCCTGGTGCTATTTGCAACTACATGTATTTAAAATCCAAGGAGGTAAATACTCAGAACACATTAAGCCCACTGATTTAAACAAAACATTTCAAGACCGATATACAGAAAGGGAATGAAGTTGTTAACAAAGGACAGCAGCATACGTCACATATTTATGTCTAAGAGATTAAATGGAAATAAATGATCGCTCAAAAACTTTAATGCTCAGTTTTCACAAACACAACCAAGTCTATCAAATTTCCGGATTTACAGCAAAATGTCTGAGCTAAAGAAGTGTGCATTCTTCAGTTTCTCCTATACTTTTTTTTTTTTTTTTGCCTATTTTCAAAACTGAGCATCGGGTATTTTTAACATAAGCCATGTCATATGTACAGTTTAACTATGTTTCTGGAATAAACAAAATCCATAATATTTCAGTAACTCATAGTGTATTTATAAAATGAAAAGTTCTCTATCAAAATATACTTTTCACTGGGAAAAAAATAGACAAATGGATCTACACAAAGTAAACATTAACTCTGATAGATTTCAGTGTAGTTCATAACAAGCATATTTGCCCTTATTCCCCCCAGAGCTGCTCAACTACCAAGAATTTTAAATATATATGTGTGTGTATATATATATATATATATATATACACACACATATATATTTTTTTGAGATGGAGTCTCACCCTGTCGCCCAGGCTGAAGTGCAATGGCATAGTTTCAGCTCACTGCAACCTCCGCCTCCCGGGTTCAACCGATTCTCCTGCCTCTGCCTCCCAAGTAGCTGGGCTTACAGGCGCCCACCAACACACCCAGCTAATTTTTTGTATCTGTAGTAGAGACGGGGTTTCATCATGTTGGCCAGGCTGGTCTCGAACTCCTGACCTTATGAGCCGCCTGCCTTGGCCTCCCAAAGTGCTGGGATTATAGGCGTGAGCCACCGCGCCCAACCTTAAATATTTTTAACTGAGATTTTATTATGTTGACATTTGTTTCTCATTCCATATCATCTTCAGCCAAGCTCTAAGCACTTACAATTCTCTAATTGTTGGGAGCTTAGTCAGAAGCATCTGGAACACTGGTGGTGGAAGAGTTTGCTGTAAGACCTGCAGTAACTGCTGTGGCTGTCCACACACAGCAATTGCATTTGTCAGATGGTCTACACCCTTCTCATATTTACCTTGAGCTAGTAACTCTTCACCAAGCTGTGTTTCTTCAAGGAAGAATTTCTGAACAGCTTCAGCATCTTCAAGGTCAGGTAACTTGGAAAATCCAGCTCTCTCCTTGGGAAGCTTCTGTTTCTTTCTTCGTTCTCGAAGCCTGTTCTTGAAGTTGGGGTCACTTCGTCTTTTGTGGTCGAAGTAGATGCAGTACCTGATAAAAAGGGCCCCACATACACTGGCGGCAATGGCGCTCTTCTGACCCACCGTCTTCTCTACAATGCAGAGCGTGGACAGTGGCGGCAGGGACTGCAAAGGAGCGATGGGCCATGAACCCTCAGGGCGGAGGGCAGAGGGCGCTGCTCATACCCAACGCCCGTGGGCCAGGGACTCGGAAAGCCTGAGAAAACTTTTAAAGGGTTCATGTGATTAGATCAGGCTTGCCTAGATAATCCTTATTTCTAGGTCAATTGGTTGGGGAACTTAATTACATCTGCAAACCCCTTCACCACAGTACCTAGATTGAATAACTGGGAGAAGGTATGTGTACACCAATGGGTGGGAATGTTGGTGGGTCATCTTAGAATTCTTTCCAGCTGCCAGGTGTGGTGGCTCACGCCTGTAATCCCAGCATTTTGGGAGGCCGAGGCAGGTGGATCACCTGAAGTTGGGAGTTCAAGACCAGCCTGACCAGCATGGAGAAACCCTGTCTCTACTAAAAATGCAAAATTAGCTGGGCATGGTGGCGCATGCCTGTAATCCAAGCTACTCAGGAGGCTGAGGCAGGAGAATCGTTTGAACTTGGGAGGCAGAGGTTGCAGTGAGCTGAGATCACGCCATTGCACTCCAGCCTGGGCAACAGGGGTGAAACTCCATCTCAAAAAAAAAAAAGAATTCTTTCCAGCACATCCTGCAAGGGTCCATCTGGACTTAGGAGTTAGGGGATGAGAAAATAACTAGAGTAGTACAACTGCACTGCAGGGACCTGAACCTAGATATTCCTTTCCACACCTTTGCACTTTTTTTTTCTTACCCTGATTCTCTTTGGTAGTTGGGAATTCTGCACAATGCCATATACCAAAAGTGGGCAGACACCAACCTGAAGGCACTGCTGTCTAATGGCTATCTAGTGTAGCTGATCTATCTGAAGTCACACTAACACCTTCATCCTGCATTTGGTGTTATTATATACCTTGCCACATGGGCACTGTGCTAGCTTGCCCTCACCCTTGGGTGCAAGTAAATGCAGTTCAACTACTATGGGGTCATATAAGAAGACTGGGGGTGATGGGGCTACTCCTGTTTACCTGTTAAGGTGATTGTACTGGGCCAGATGTTATAGATTTTTTCAGAAGAAGCCCCTCACCAGAAATAAGGGAATATCTGAAATTGTAGGACATAAGTGGAGGGAAGACACACTACCTTGTTCTTGGATCCCTCTGGGAGGATTGTCACTCAGGCCATCCCAAATTCTTCCAGGCATCTCTGATTGGCTGCCTGTGGCTCCTTTGCTAACCTGTCACAATACTGGATCAGCCGTCAGTTACTACCTGCAGCAGGGGAGAGCTGGAAACAGTCTAGCGTTTCATAACATTTTACTACTTCCAGCTTCCTCTCCTACTCTGTTGAATTACACTAGACTACCCACCTGCCTGTGAAACTGTCAACAATGGACTCAGGTCTCAATGTCTAGCTTGTCCTCATCCTCTTGGGATGACACAGAATTCCTGGTCATTGGGAAAGGCCTGGAAGCAATCCAACAGCCTTGGTTCGCCTCTATCCAAGCCCTGTAACCATGACTGTTGTCTTTACTCCACACAGTGCATGCATGCATGTGCACACACATAACTTTGGACTGGACCCTGTGTCTCTCTTAGCTTCTTCCCGTGTGACCAAATGGCCTTGTTTGCCTCCAGAGACCAAGACCTACAACACTGAGGTTAACACTCAGCTGTTTCATGTTTTCTGGGATCTTCAGGCCCCCACAGCCACAATCTGGCCTAGATATGAAGGAGAAAACTTCCCAGTTGCCAGTCAGGGAGGAGGACTAGGAGTCACAATGTAGTCATATTCCTGGCTGGGAGTAATTGAAACTAAAGACAATAATAGAAAATCTGCAGTCATTCTAGGCTAAATAGCTAATGGGACCCGTCTAGTCACCCAGTGGATTAGTCTGTACTCCTTAACCAGGGTGGTTTTATTTTTATTTATTATTGCTATTGCTACTAATGTTAGTATTTTAACCAAAGTGGATTTAGATCACAGAATTGATCTTTATAATCTGACAGCCAAAGGGTGGTCTGTGCCCTAATCTACACATCTTATTGTTTATGGATTGTGATTAGCAGTAAGTAAAATAATCAGTATTCCACATATAGGAAAACGCATATGGTTGTCTAATGGTTATCTAACTCCCATCAGAACTCTGGTGCCTCTTCTCTTGGCTGAGTCTGGGCCCCCTTAGCCCTTGATGCAGGGTAGGACTATTCATGGCTTTCTCTATTCCACTGATTTTCAAAGTGTAGTTCCTGGACCAGCAACATTAGCATCACCTGGGAACTCTTTAAAAATACTAATTCTCAGGGCCCTCTGTGGATCTGCAGTCTGTGTTTTAATAGACTCTTCAGGTATTTCTGATATAGCTCAAGTTTGAGAACCACTACCATAGTTGCTGTATTAACCATTCTCCATAGTTGCCTATAGGTTGAAGTGGCATGTATTACTGATGGAACAGGGTATGATGCATAGAGGCCACATAGAGATTGGAGGTGGAGAACTGCAGTGGTGGAGAAATACGGCTAACTTGGGCCTTCACTACAGGCTGGCCTCCCAGAAAAGGAGTTGTCCTTCAAGCTCCATGGAAACTGGCTACAGCCAATGCTTAAGGCAATCAGTCCTACTGGAATGCTGACCAGGCCACTTGTCTGCCATAACAACACATAGACTTTTGCCCCTGCTACTGTCAAGAGAGAGCCTGTGCACTCCTAACTGATAAATGAAGTGGTGTAATGGACCAGAAGCCATGGTTCTACCAGCCACGTCATGTATCTATTGGATTGCTGCCCTTGTCAGGCCAGCCATTCTTTGATGTTTCAAGGCTTTTACTCAAAAAGGTGAAGAAATAGCCTTCCTCACTGGCATTTAGGGGCTTAGTGGATTAGGAGACACTACACCATCATATTCATGCAAGGACCAGGCTCTCTTTCATTGCTGTGTGCTGACTCCAAATGGAATGGGCTACAGCAGATCTCCGCACCTACTACTGATCCAATAAATGCTGAAGGGAAGATAATATAATTCTTTTTTTGACCCATGTAAATTCTTAGTTGAGACACTCTCCTTAAAACCAGTCAGGGCTGGGCATGGTGGCTCACGCCTGTAATCCCAGCACTTTGGCAGGCCTACCTAGGTGGGAGAATCACCTGAGGTTGGAAGTTCGAGACGAGCCTGACCAACATGGAGAAACCCCATCTCTACTAAAAATACAAAATTAGCCGGGCGTGGTGGTGCATGCCTGTAATCCCAGCTACTCAGGAGGCTGAGGCAGGAGAATCACTTCAACCCGGGAGGTGGCGGTTGTGGTGAACCCAGATCGCACCATTGCACTCCAGCCTGGGCAACAAGACTGAAACTCCATCTCAAAAAAACAAAACAGAACAAAACAAAACAAAACCAAACAACAAAACCAAAATCAGATTTACAAGAGAAAAATCAGCAGAAGTTTGACATACGTTGACATCATATGGGAGAGGGCTCAGTTCAAAAGTATCTTTCTCAAAGCAGTGGCTTAGGAGCCTTGTTTAAATAGTATTTTAACAAAGAGTAATAACTCCCATAATGGCAAGACAGAGAAGAGCACAGGTGTCTTTTAAGAGGTGTGAAAATGTGGGAAGGTAGTAAAATCTGTTCCCAGATTTCTCTGGTGCCTGCTAGTGCCCTCTCTGGGCGGATAAGCAAGTGCTGTTTGTAGTAAGAAAGGATTTATGTTCTGCCATCAGGTGAGTAGAAGCTGAGACAGTGTTCCTCTGTGTTTTCAGTGTCTTTGACTTAACAATTCTCAATATTTGGGGGAGAAATATGTTGGTTTCCTTCAATGCTATTCTAGAAAGCCTAGTATGTGTGCTGTCTCATCTTTTGGCTTTGTTTTCTCCATGTTATTCAATTATATGAATATGCTGATATTTTCCATTCTTCTGTTGATAAACATTTGGATTGTTTCCTGTTTGAGGCTATGACAAACAATGCTGCTATGAATGTTGTTGTATATTTATCCTGATGTATCATAAACACAAATTTATATCTAGGAGATTGCTATGGTTTGGATATTGTTTGTTTGGCCCCAACAAGTCTCATGTTGAAATGTGATCCCAGTGTTGGAGGTGGGGCCTGGTGGGAGGTGTTTCGATCATGGGGGTAGATCCCTCATGAATGGCTTGGTCTCATTCTGGTGGGAGTAAATGAATTCTCACTTTTAGTTCCCGTGGGAACTGGTTGTTTAAAAAAGCCTGGCATTTTCTTCCTCTCTCTCTTGCTTTCTGGCTCTCGTCGCGTTTGATCTCTGTGTGCGTCTTCTCCCTTTCCCCTTCCACTGTGAGTGGAGGCAGCCTGAAGCCCTCCACAGAAGCAGATGCTGGTGCCATGCTTCTGGTACAGCTTGCAGAACCAAGAGCCAAATACACTTTTTTTTTTCTTTAGAAATTACGCAGCCTCAGATATTCCTTGATAGCAACAGAAAATCTGACTAAGACAGATACCTTAGGTGTGGAATTACTGAATCATCGCAGGGCATATAGCTCTCCAATTTTTAAGATAATGTCTAAGGGTTTCCCAAAGGGGTTGCACCAATTTACAGGTGTCACTAGTATGGGAGGATACTTTGCTCAACATCCTTGCTAACACTTGATACTGTTAAATTGTTTCATTATAACCAATCTAGTGTGTGTGTAATATTAATAGTATTTCATTGTACTTTTACCCATTTGTAAAGTATCATTTCAAATCTTTTCCTCATTGTTTCTATTGTTACCTTTTTTGTGTATTTTTTGGTTAAAATTCTTTATATATTTTGGATAATTATCCTTTTTCACTTACGTGTTGTAAAGTCTACTCTGTTGTTTGCTAAATTAAACTTTTTATTTTTCGATAACTTGTAGATTCACATGCAGTTGTATGAAATAACAGAGAGAGCTTCCACCAATGGTAGTTTCTCCAATAGTAACACTTTATCAGTTTCCTCCAATGGTAGATCTTGCAAAACCATAGTAGAATATCTTAAGACACAGTCAAGATGCAGAACCTCTGCATCACCATGAGGATCCCTCATCTTGCCCTTTTATAGCCATATCCACTGCCCCTGCTTCCCCCACTCCCTCCTTATTTCTTTCCTTTTACTTGCTTTAGCTTTATTTTGCTCTTCTTTTTCTAGGTTCTTGAGGTAGAAACATATTATTGATTCGAGATTTTCTTCTTTTCTAGTTTATGCATTTAATCCTATAAAATTCACTCTCAACATAGCCTTAGACGTGTCCCACAAATTTTATATGTTGTATTCACTTTCATTCAGTTCCACATATTTTTTAAGTTTACACTGAGACTTGTCCTTTGACCTCTGTATTATTGGAACTGTGTTGTTTAGTTTCCTAATGTTTGTAGATTTTTCTATTATCTTTCTGTTACGATTTCTAATTTGATTCTATGGTCAGAAAATAGACTGTATGATTTAAATCCTTTAAATTTGTTGAAGTTCATTTGAAGGCTCAGAATATGCTATACCTCGTATATGTTCCATTAGCACTTAAAAAGAAGCTACACACTGATGTTGTTGAAAAGAATGTTCTATGACTATTAATTAGATCTTGTTGGTTGATGTTCTGTTTTTCTACATATTTCCTGATTTTCTGTTTCCTTGTTCTATCAATTGTTGAGAGATGAGTGTTGAAGACTTGAACTATTACTGTGGATTTGTCCATTTCTTCTTTCAGTCCTATAAGTTTTTTGTTCATGTATTTTGCAATTTTGTTGTCCACTGCACACACATTTAGGGTTGCTGCGTCTTCTTGGTGGACTGACCTTTTTATCATTATATGATGTCCTTCTATGTTTCTTATAATTTTCTTTGCTCTGAAGTCCAATTTGTCGGAGATTAATGTTACCTCTTCTGCTTTCCTTTGATTCACATTTGCATGTATAACTTTCTTCATCCATTTACTTTCAACCTGCCTATCTTGTTATCCATGAAGTGAGTTTCCTATGGACAGCATATAGATGGCTCATGAGTCCTAGTCTGTATCTTATACTAAGGAAGTCACACAAAAATCAGACCATGTGTCCTGATTTTTATTTATTTATATTTATATTCTGCCTTTTCCCACAAAGGATTGGAGAAAACCTATAACAAGAATATCTACAATGAAACAATAATAAGTAAATACAGGTAGAAAGTCAGGACCAAGAAAAAGATGGGCATGAATATGTTGATCACAAAGGCTAAGGTATTGCTATACTTAAGCTTAAATTTGAAATTGAACTTTCTGACAAAGTACCAAGGTAATTTGTGTTATTTGCATTATCAGGACAGAGAAAGAGAGAATATCCCAGTTACTTATGATTCTAGATACACCTTCTGCAATAATGGATTCTATATCTGCATTGTCCAGTATGGAAGCCACTAGCCACATGTGGCTATTAAGCACTTGAATTGTGGCTAGTCATTAAGGAATTGAATATTAAATTTTGTTTACTTTGTATTAATTTACATTTAAATAGTGAGTAGCTACATTACTGGACTAGTAGCTATATTACTGGTCCATTATGTGGCTGGTAGCTACATTACTGGATAGCAAAAGTCTGAAGGAAACAACGCAGTATAGTGTAATTGGAATCAAGTGTGCTGTGTTTAAATTTTGGCTCTGTCACAGTGTTTGTGACCTTGGAGAAGCTACTTAACCCTTCTGAGCTTCAGTTTCCAGATCTGGAAACTGAGTATAATAATAGAACCAGAGCCAGACATGGTGACAAGCACCTGTAATTCCAGCTACTGGGAGGCTGAGGCAGGAGGATTGCTTATGTTCAGGAGTTCAAGACCAGCCTAGGCCACATAGCAGGACCCTGTCTCAAAACAAAACAGTACCTACTTTTGTGGTTCTGAGGAAACAGTAATGTATGTAAAGCATTTAATACAATCCCTGCCACATGGCAAATACAGTTCTATTTTATAATGCTCGAAATTACCTGGTTTGTTAGGAGACTACGACAACTCTCTTTCGCTGGCACTAAAAGGGAGGTTTTACAGAAGAATCAGTAACTGGGAGTCTGAGTTGTGCTTAAGCATCTTAGCCAGTAACTAGTCTCTGGCCATAGAATCAAATGTCGACCAAACATTGAATTTTAAAAACTTGTATCCATTTGAAGTTGCTTAAGGGTACTTTGTTAGAAAACCTGGGCCTCTTTTTGTTTTCCTGTTAAGCTGCTGAGGGATTAAGCACCTAATATTACTATTTAGTATCTCTTTCAACTTGTAGTTCAACTTTTCTTCATCATGAGTGTGTTAAAAGCAAATGTATTAATTTCAATGACCTTTCACTTAATAGGAGATTCATGAGGGAGGATGGTCTTCCAACAAGAACTACAACATATATAACCAGCCAGTGGCTCACGCCTGTAATCCCAGCACTTTGGGAGGCGGAGGTGGGTAGATCATTTGAGGTGAGGAGTTCGAGACCAGCCTGGCCAACATGGTGAAACCCCGTCTCTACTAAAAAAAAATATATATATATATATATATACAACAATTAGCCGGGCGTGGTGGTACACGCCTGTAATCCCAACGAGGGAGGCTGAGGCAGGAGAACTGCTTGAACCCGGGAGGTGGAGGTTGCAGTGAGCCGAGATCACGCCACTGCACTCCAGCCTGGGTAACAGAGTGAGACTCCATCTCAAGAAAAAAGAAAAAAAAGAAAAGGAAAAAGGAGATTCATTACTTTTAATAAAAGTGACACTCCTTGAAACAAGAATACATGCATTTAGCAAATATAATGTCCAAACTTTGGGTTTGATATACTGCTGCTGCCCTGTTGACTAGGGTCTGGCAAGCCTCAACATGCTGCCAAGAAAGAGAAATCAGAAGCTGGCACTCGACAGTGAGGTGCCATATGCTTCCACAGGTCCTGAGTTTATCCCTTTCTTTATGTCACTTTTATCGTTGTGTAGATTTAGATTACTGCCTCTTAAAACAGCCCTTGACTAGGCCGGGCGCAGTAGCTCACACTTGTAATCCCAGCACTTTGGGAGGCTGAGGCGGGCAGATCACCTGAGTTCAGGAGTTGAAGACCAGCCTGGCCAACATGATGAAACCCCATCTCTACTAAAAATACAAAAATTAGCTGGATGTGATGGTGGGTACCTGTAATCCTGCTATTTGGGAGGCAGAGGTTGCAGTGAGCCAAGATCATGCCATTGCACTCCAGCCTGGGCGACAGAGTGAGACTCTGTCTCAAAAACGGAAACAAAACAACAACAACAACAGAAACCCTTAACTATCCATTCTTCAATCCAAGGAGTGACAAAATTGCTCTTGTAATGAGAAAGCTACAAAGGGTTGGATGACTCTTGCCTAGGCTTCAGGCAGCAGAGAAAGTTGGAAATTGGCTGTGTTTTTTTTTTTTTTAATTTAATTTTTTTTTTTTATTTTTTTGAGATGGAGTCTCGCTCTGTCGCCCAGGCTGGAGTGCAGTGGCACAATCTCGGCTCACTGCAAGCTCCGCCTCCCGGGTTCACGCCATTCTCCTGCCTCAGCCTCTCGAGTAGCTGGGACTACAGGCGCCCGCCACCGCGCCCGGCTAATTTTTTGTATTTTTAGTAGAGACGGGGTTTCACTGTGGTCTCGATCTCCTGACCTCGTGATCCGCCCGCCTCGGCCTCCCAAAGTGCTGGGATTACAAGCGTGAGCCACCGCGCCCGGCCTTGGCTGTGTTTTTACAACATTACTAGCTGAGAAACCTTTCCTATACACAAAGGCCTAGGTGAACGTGTGCCGTTTTAGATGTTTAAAGAGCGAATGGTGTGTGTGTGTGTGTGTGTGTTTGTGTGTGAATACACGTTTGCAAAATACTTGAAATAGGGCCTTATGGACTACAGCAAATTGTTGTTTTTAGCAGAATTCTCCAAAAGATGTAACAATGTAACAATGATTACTAAAAAAAAAAAACTTTATCTGAAGTTGGTTTGCTCCTCATGGAAAGTATTAGACTAAGTGACTACTCTCCAGAATAAAGCCGGAGTTTTGAAGAAATGACTAGCATATATTCTGCAGTTTTGAAAGAGGTTTTTTTTTTTTTTTTTGCCTAGCATTAGACAAAACCCACCAGACTTAAAACAATATTTACTGGAAAAGGATCATTTAATTAGCTGAATAATGAGCCTACAAAATTGAGTCAGTTTTGTTGGCTGTTGGGACAATAAAGCTGGGGAGAAAATCTTTCCCAGATATTAGTGGGAACCTGTGGTTTTTAAGAAACCACATCAGGTCATCAAGTCTACCTTCATTACTGATTTTTAACAGCCAGGGTTGAAGCCTCCTACAGAGATTAATTGAATATTTATACCCTTGGAAATAAGAATGTTACAATTTGACTCATTTGATAAACTCTTTGGTACTGTTTTTTATATTCTGTTTTACCTGCTTTAGTTTTGTTTGTCTTGCTTTTTGATGTACCTTTAAAACCAGGAGCAACAGGATCAGGCCTATATTTGCTCAAACTTGGGACCAACCACCAGAGCTTATTTCATTGTCTGTTGATAAGAGAGGAGGGAAACAGGGACTCTCAAGAAGCAGTCAAAATGGAGTTTCAAAAAAATCTTCATATCACAAAGATTGTTTAATCCCTTGACTGGCACTTAGTGGGTGCCAACAGTTTAGTACTGTTATGTCAAGGGTTAAGCTAGGGTCCAGAATGGAAGTTAGGAGGGAGAGGGTAAATATCTCAAGTTTCAATCAACTTCTCTCCTTCTACACTATCACTGACCCATCATCCAAGCTAACAATCTCTTCAGGATACTGCCAGATCCTCCTAACTGGTTACTGGGAGGCACGCTCCAGAGAATTCAGCTGGGTCAGAAAAGATGCAGCCTAACTGCCTAATTCCCTTTAAGGGTTGATGGGTCTGTAGCTTCTGGCTATTTATGTAACCAACCAATTGACTGACATGTGCCAAGCATTGTAGAAGGCATTGGGAATAAAGAGATTAGTTAGATATTGTCTCTCCCACAGGTAGATTACAATTAGAAGGGGGAAGCAGAAACTAAAATATTAGCAAAAAAAATAGGTAATTATATTCAATGTGGCTAGGATAGTAATAAGAGGTTTATTTGGAGGGATATATAGAACACACAGGAGAAGGTAGTTAATCAAATCTGGTGGTGAGAAATAGGGGTGAGGATGAACAAAGAAGGCTTCCTGAATTGAACCTCACACTAAGAGAAGGAGGGTTAGCCCAGTCAAACTTGGGAGTGTATAAGCCTGGCAGTAGGGACGGCATGAATAAACATACAGAATGGTGTAGGGGAGTAGAACAAGAGGTTTGCTTTGCTGAAGCTTCAATGTAAGTGGTGGTGGAGGAGAGTTGGGGGCAAGTTGAGGCTGGAGAGAAAGGTGAGATCCAATTTAAGGAGGTTTAACTTTTGGAATGTGTTTTAGGCATAGTCAGATTTACATTTTTAAAAGATCAACAGTTGGTCTTAGATTTTGGGAGGGGTAAACTGGAAACAGTGAGGCGCTTTGGGAGTCTGCTGCAGTCTGCCTTAACGTAGCAGTATTAAGCTGGTTGGCATGTACTGAGATGATTAGGGCCTAGTGGTCACTGAAATGCAACAAGATAATGACTAGGGGAAATAGGAAGTATCATAATAAGCAGAATTTGGTCACTTATTATGAGGGTTGGGGGGTTGCAAAGGAGTAGGAGGAGTTGAGGATGAGACATCTGTTTCAGATCTTGTCATTTAGTGATTTAGAGCCATAGAAGATGGGGCAGACATGAAGGGAAAGATAATGAATTTAAGTTAGGGTTTACTGAGTTTGAGGTGTCTGCAGCAGGACAGCCAGATTGACAGCCAGTGGCTGGCAGTTGGAGTTAAAGATCTAGAGCTCAGGAATGAGGTCAGAGTTAGAGAAATGGCCAGAGGAATCAAAGATTAAACAAACAAAAGTGAAAACAGGCCCATTTGTGGCCCTTTGAGTGTTTGAAACTGGTTTAAAAAAGGTAAGGCAAAGTGGGGATGGTTACTGGGTACAACAAATACACAGTTAGAATAAATAGGATCTAGTATTTGACAGCACAACAAGGTGACTACAGTCAGCAATTATTTATTGTACATTTAAAAATAACTAAGAGCGTAACTGGAACGTTCATAACCCAAAGAAATGATAAATGCTTAAGGGGATGGATACTCAATGTACCCTGATGTGATTTTTTTTTTTTTTTAGATGGAGTTTCACTTTTGTTGTTCAGGGTGGAGTGCAGTGGTGCTATCGCGGCTCACTACAACCTCTGCCTCCCAGGTTGAAGTGATTCTCCTGCCTCAGCCTCCTGAGTAGCTGGGATTACAGGAATCCACCACTGTGCCTGGCTAATTCTTTTGTATTTTAGTAGAGACAGGGTTTCATCATGTTGGCCTGGCTGGTCTCGAACTCCTGACCTCAGGTGATCCACCGGCCTCGGCCTCCCAAAGTGCTGGGATTACAGGCGTGAGCCACCGTGCCTGGCCTCCTGATGTGATTCTTACACATTGTATACCTGTATCAGAATATCTCATGTATTCCTACTATGAGGTGTATAAATAATATACCTATTATATACCCATAAAAATTAAAAATTTGTTTTAAAAAGGCAGAAAAAATAGTTAAAAATAAAATAAAATAAAGAGGTAGCCTGGGCGTGGTGGGTGGGGGGCACAGGGCTGTAGTCCCAGCTACTCTTCAGGCTGTGGCAGGAAGCTGCTTGAGCCCAAGTTTGAGGCCCAGACTGGGAGACAAGACCCCGTCTCTTAAAAAAAAAAAATATATATAAATATATATATAGATGTGTATATATATGGCAATTTTATGAATAACTGGGATACAAAAAATTGGTAATGCCTGAACTAAGTTATTAACAAGGACTAAACTTACAGTCAAGTTCTTTTTGTAAGAACCAAACCAAACCAAAAACAATGAGAGCATACCTTACTGGACATTTAAAAGGTGGGGCTCTGAGCCAAGGCTTGGGGTCTGGCCTTAGCTTCAGCCTTGCTTTGGCACGGGGTGTCCTTGACCACGCCCACAGCCCCGCCAGGCCACGCCCTCCTGCCCCGCCTGCCTCGGGCTGCCCCTCCAGCCAGGCGTCCATCTTAAGAGACGCTGGTCTTCGCGGGCGTGAAGCTTGGATTTGGGTTGGGACTGGGAAGTCTCGGTAAGTAAATGTGCCCAGTTCCGTGCTTCCTCCCTAAGCAGCACCAGAAGCGGGAAGTTCTATTAGTATTCTGGGAAGTCTTGGTAAGTAAATGTGCCCAGTTCCGTGCTTCCTCCCTAAGCAGCACCAGAAGCAGGAAGTTCTATTAGTATTATTAGTCGGCAGCCAAACTTGAGGCCTTTTGACGTTGTTCGCTCACTCTGCCGAGTCGTTTGTGTCCCCACTCCAGGACTACGGGCCTGGACCTCCTGTTCAGTAGCTGACAGTAGCGGCTTCGTGTATTTTCTAGTTTTCTAGTTGTTAATGGCAAAGGGGATAAAAGTCTGTTTCGACTATCGCGATCCTGGCCGGCAACCCCTGGGTTTTGACTTCATGAGCTGGGGAATGGCCGTGTCCTTTACTGAGATGGAACAGATTGCAGGAGGAATCGATTTTAGAGGGAAAAAACATCAAGGGTTCAGTTTTGGACATATTACTTTTGAGGTGCCTGTGACAAATCCAAATGGAGATTTCAGTGGACTGTCGGATATATGGATGTAGAATTCAGTGAAGAGGTGTGGGAAGGAAACTGTTTATTGATCTCCCCTTAAATATTAGGAATTTTCATGTAAACTTGGTTACGCTGGCTGGTGCTTAAACACAAAGTATCTGCAGGTGTGTAGACAATGGTGGTCGTAATTATTCTGGTTAAAAAGCTGCCTTTTATTCAGTATCCAAGCAGCTTACCATCCTCCCATAGAGCTTTTTGTTCATAACGTCTGCCCTTGGACACCCCAGTATTTGCAATTAGTCACAGCAAGTTCTATATATATACAGTAGTTTCATCATTAACCAATTGAAAGTTTTTTTCTCATTTCCATTGTGATTTTTCTTTGACCCATGCGTAGGTTTTTATGTGTTTAATTCCCAAATGAGGAATTTGTTTTTCTTACTGATTTCCAGTTAAATTGCACTATAGTCAGAAGATATATTCTTAAGATGTCAATTAAAGTTTATTAAAACCAGTTGTGATTTTTGATAAATATTCCATGTCCATTTTAAAAAAGTACAACTCTGCATTTGTTGAGTACAGTGTTCTATAAATGTTAAGACTAGTTAATCAAGTTTTACAGTCTATATCCTTACAGAATTTTTTTCTGCTTATTCTGTTTTTTTTTAAGAGGTGTGCTAAATCTCCTACCATGATTATGCATTTGTCCATTTCTCCCTTAGAGACTAGGTGATTGGGTACTGTTATAGTTTTGGTGCTGCAAAAGAAATAGCACTCAAATATAAAATTTTCTTTTAAATTCTCAGCAAGGCAGTATACTTCTATAGAAGGGTGTGCCCTTACACATGGAGCAATGGTGAGCGCACACTTGGACAAGGGTGGGGAAGGGGTTCTTATTTCTGACGCACATGGCCCCTGCTGCTGTGTCGTTCCCTTATTGGCGAGTGTTAAACCGCACAGGCTAAACTAATTCCGATTGGCTAATTTAGAGAGCGAGACGGGGTGAGTGGTTTGGCGGGAGTCAGGGTGGAGCAGGTGATCGAAAAAGGTTGCTTTATGAGGAAGTTAAGTTTAAAAGTAGAAGGCAAAGAATTGAACATACTGACATACTGATTCTTTGAAGAGAAATTTAGAACTCATATCTAATAGTACCTATAAATTGCAAATTAAAATTTTTGTTTTTTCACATTCTGAAATGTCCCTCATTGTCTCTAGTATTGCTTTTATGCCTCAAAGTTTACTTTGCTGGTCATAGAGAGAGGTAGATAGTATTAATTGACTCCAACTCTTCACCCTTCTCTTAGTTACATTCTTTGTGTTCACACCTTTTTATGTGTAACTTTACTGTGACTGACTACCATGAGGTGACCTGCCCTGATTGTTGACTTTGGGCTCAACCATATGAACAGACATCCCATGAGGCAGGGGCTTGAAATGGGCTTGCATTTGGGACTTACTGTCTTGGACAACTTCCAACACCATGAGAACATACCCAGGCCAACCTGGTTGAGTGACACATGAAGCAAAGCCAAGTCATCCCAGTCATTCTAGCTGAGGCAGAACAGATCAGCAGAACAGGTAGCCCATTAGCTCAGATGTGTGAGCAATAAACTCTTATTGTTAAATGCGGAACTTACGCTCTAGGAGGTAAAGACACACAACAGTAAACATCCTAAATAAATACATTATATAATATTTTCTATAGAAAAAAAGTAGAGTGCAATAGAGGAGTTAGAAGGAGGGAGGAGGTTGCAGTATTAAATAAAGTGGTTAGGGTTGACCTTGAGAAGGTGACATTTGAGCAAGGAATTGAAGGAGGTGAGGTAACTACTATTGAGGGTGAGATAGTCATTTAGGATTTCTTCCATCTTTGGGCAAATTAATGGGACAGAATACCTAATTCTTATATTGGGGATGCTGATGGTATTCTGTGGGGCTGGTGAGAAGCTGTGGGGTGGTTGGTGTTGCCTAGCAACTGCCACCTCCGGCCCCTGTCTCATAAAGAGGGTCCAGGATGGGAATGTGTGATATTCTGGGTGAGAGGGATTACCTGGTTTTCATAGGAGGCCAGAGTGAGGACTAAACGCTGATTATTTTTTTATCTTGTCCAAATTCCTATCTAAGGGGTCTGGGGAGTCATGCCCTACAAACCATAAATTCTCATCAGATGGGTTTTATTTAACCCTAGAGTCATGCCCTACAAACCATAAATTCTCCTCAGATGTGTTTTATTTAACCCTATATATCATGATTTTCTTTCCGACCTGACTCTGGCATAACAATATAAGACAAGAAAAAAATATTTTACCCCAAAATATGTTTCTTTGCCATATTTTGAAGTGGCCCTGCAAAGCTGTTTTTTGTGGGGTCGGGGTGGGGGGTGCAGAACATTTGCATCTGTAAAGAATCTCTGTTAACATAGCTAGATCTTTTTCTTCCAGACCCTTCCAATCCTAAAGAGATTAACTAAGATCTGAATAGGAAACATTTGTCACCTATTGTCTCTAAGGGCAGCCACTATAAGACTTCAAAACAAGTTTGGTCTCCACAATCTTTATCTTAACATGACCATTCCCTTTCTTTCTATCCCAGGTCTTTAGACAAACTCAACCATTGTCAACCAGAAAATGTTTAAATTTTTTTTTTTTTTTTTTTTTTTGAGACTCCAGGCTGGATGCAGTGGCACCATCTCTGCTCACTGCAACCTCCGCCTCCCGGGTTCAAGCAATTTTCATACCTCAGCTTCGCAGGTAGCTGGGATTACAGGTGTGCGCCACCACGCCTGGCTAATTTTTGTATTTTTAGTAGAAACGGGGTTCCACCGTGTTGGCCAGGCTGGTCTGAAACTCCCAACCTCAGGTGATCTGCCCGCCTTGGCCTCCCAAAGTGCTGGGATTACAAGCGTGAGTCACCGCGCCTGGCCTGATTATACTTTTCTACTGTCACTTAAAGATGATTTGCAAGGAAATGGAAGGGAAATGTATGTGCCTAGTTCCTTTTCTTAAACTGAATCTCCAAGATCTTTTTATTTCAATCTGTTTTTTTAAAAAAACAAAACAAAAAAACTGTAGGTAGTCTTTATTTTCCCTGTCTTTTTCAGCTCCCTCCTGAACTACCAAAATGTCTTCATTTATGCTCTGAGGCTGGGTTAATCACTCTATTCTCCGTGCTGCCTAGTGTACTGTATAGATGTTTATTCTAGAAGTTATTACATTATATTGTACTCAATTGCTAATATACATTTCTTCCACTATATTTAAATCTTATCAGTGATAGCTTTGACTTATCACTTTGCTCTTGACGCATAACCTAATGCTTGGTCATTTGAGTGCTCAAAGTGTGCTGAATGAATAACAATTATTATATTGCTGTAAACTGGTTCAACCATTGTGGAAGTCAGTGTGGCGATTCCTCAGGGATCTAGAACTAGAAATACCATTTGACCCAGCCATCCCATTACTGGGTATATACCCAAAGGATTATAAATCATGCTACTATAAAGACACATGCACACGTATGTTTATTGCGGCACTATTCACAATAGCAAAGACTTGGAACCAACCCAAATGTCCAACAATGATAGACTGGATTAAGAAAATGTGGTACATATATACCATGGAATACTATGCAGCCATAAAAAATGATGAGTTCATGTCCTTTGTAGGGACATGGATGAAACTGGAAACCATCATTCTCAGTAAACTATCGCAAGGACAAAAAACCAAACACCACATGTTCTCATTCATAGGTGGGAAGTGAACAATGAGAACACATGGACACAGGAAGGGGAATATCACACTCCGGGGATTGTTGTGGGTTGGGGGGACGGGGGAGGGAGATCATTAGGAGATATACCTAATGCTAAATGACGAGTTAATGGGTGCAGCACACCAACATGGCACATGTATACATATGTAACAAACCTGCACATTGTGCACATGTACCCTAAAACCTAAAGTATAATAATAATAAAATAAAAACACCAACTGAAAAAAAATACACAAAGTCATGTGCAAATGATGAGAGTTTTATGCATGTTTCTTGGAGGAAAATTTAAAAAAATTATTATATTGAAAGCCAACATTCAGTTTACAATATTTCCAGAGCTAAGTTCTTCACATCTGTTGATTCAATAATCCCCACAAACTATATTGATATGTACCATTTTCATCCACATTTAAAGATGAGAAAAGTGAGGTACAGAATACTTACATAACTTGCCTAAAGTTGCACAGCTAAATATGGCAAAGCTGGGATATGAAACCTAGGCAAGGAGCTCCAGAGCATCTACTTTTTTTTTTTCCTAGACGGAGTCTCGCTCTGTTGCCCAGGCTGGAGTGCAGTGGCGGCATCTTGGCTCACTGCAAGCTCCGCCTCCTGGGTTCACACCATTCTCTTGCCTCAGCCTCCCGAGTAGCTGGGACTACAGGCACCAGCCACCGCACCCGGCTAAATTTTTTGTGTTTTTTAGTAGAGACGGGGTTTTACCATGGTCTTGATCTCCTGACCTCGTGATCTGCCCACCTTGGCCTCCCAAAGTGCTGGGATTACAGGTGTGAGCCACTGCGCCCGGCCCAGAGCATCTACTTTTTAAATTATGAACTATTTAAAATATACAGGAAAATCTAACCCCATATATTTATAATTGTTAACATCTTCCAATATTTGCTTTATCTTCTTTTTTTTTTTTTTTTTGAGACGGAGTCTCGCTGTGTTGCCCGGGCTGGAGTGCAGTGGCGCGATCTCGGCTCACTGCAAGCTCCGCCTCCCGGGTTCACGCCATTCTCCTGCCTCAGCCTCTCCGAGTAGCTGGGACTACAGGCTCCCGCCACCACGCCCGGCTAATTTTTTTTTTTGTATTTTTAGTAGAGATGGGGTTTCACCGTGGTCTCGATCTCCTGACCTCGTGATTCGCCCTCCTCGGCCTCCCAAAGTGCTGGGATTAGAAGCATGAGCCACCGCGCCCGGTCTGCTTTATCTTCTTTTAGATGAAGTATTTGAAAGTGAATTGCAGACACCATACATTTTACCTGTAAATACTTTGTGTGAAACTCTAAAGGAATTTTTTTGTTTTTTTTTTTTTTTAGACAGTCTCGCTCTGTTGCCCAGGCTGGAGTGCAGTGGTACGATCTTGGCTCACTGCAACCTCCGTCTCCTGGGTTCAAGGGATTCTTCTGCCTCAGCCTCCTGAATAGCTGGGACTACAGGTGCACACCAGCATGCCTGGCTAATTTTTGTATTTTTAGTAGAGACAGAGTTACACCATATTGGCCAGGCTGGTCTCGAACTCCTGACCTCGTGATCTGCCTGCCTCGGCCTCCCAAAGTGCTAGGACTACAGGCATGAGCCACCGCACCCGGCCAAAAAATGAATTTTTTTCACACAACCATATCATCATTTTCACACCTAAAATTAATAATTTACTGAACCAACTAAACAAATCAGTTAATAACCAAATTTCTACCAATTTCCTCCAAAAAGTCTTCTTCACAGGTTCCAATCAAGATCTATACATCTGGCTGGGTGTGGTGGCTCATGCCTGTAATCCCAGCATTTTGGGAGGCCAAGGTGGGCAGATCACTTGAGATCAGGAGTTCCAGACCAGCCTGGCTAACTTGGTGAAACCCTGTTTCTACTAAAAATACAAAAAAATTAGCTGGGCATAGTGGTGTGTGCTTGTAATGTCAGCTACTCGGGAGGCTGAGGTAGGAGAATTGCTTGAACCCGGGAGGTGGAGGTTGCAGTGAGCTGAGAGCGTGCCATTCCACTCCAGCTTGAGCAACAAGAGTGAAACTCTGTCTAAAAAAAAAAATTAAAAAAAAATCCATACATCAATTCATATACTTATAAGAGATTTCTTTTTTTTTTTTTTTTTTTTTTTTTTTTTGAGACGGAGTCTTGCTCTGTCCCCCAGGCTGGAGTGCAGTGGCATGATCTCGGCTCACTGCAAGCTCCGCCTCCCGGGTTCACGCCATTCTCCTGCCTCAGCCTTCCGAGTAGCTGGGACTATAGGTGCCCGCCACCATGCCTGGCTAATGTTTTATGTTTTTAGTAGAGACGGGGTTTCACCATGTTAGCCGGGATGGTCTCGATCTCCTGGCCTCGTGATCTGCCTGCCTCGGCCTCCCAAAGTGCCGGGATTACAGGCGTGAGCCACCGCGCCTGGCCAAGAAATTTCTAATTAAGATAAAATTTGCATACACTAAAATTCACCCTTATTTAGTGTATAATTCTGCAAGTTTTGACAAATGCATATAATTGTGTAAGTACTATCAAAATATAGGACAGTTTTTTCTCCCAATCTGTGGCCTACCTTTTTACTTCTTAAGAATGTGTTTTGAAAACTAGAAGTTATTAATATTGATGAAGTACGGCTTACATGTTTTTTCTATTATGGATCATGCTTTTGGTGTTATACCTAACAAATCTTTGCCTAAAGCAGGGACACAGATTTTGTCTATGTTTTCTTCTGTAAGTTTTATAGCTTTAGGTTTTATTTATTTATTCATTTAGAGACAAGGTCACCCAGAATGGAGTATAGTGGCCCCATCATGGCCTCCTGCAGCCTCAACCTCCTCAGCTCAAGTGATCCTCTTGCCTCAGCCTCCTGAGTAGCTGGGACTACAGGTGTGCACCACCACATCTGGCTAATTTTTGTATTTTCTGTAGAGATGGGCTCCCACTGTGTTGCCTAGGCTGGTCTCAAACCCCTGGGCTCAAGTGATCCTCTAGCCTCAGCCTCCCAAAGTGGTGGGATTACAGGCATTACCCGCCACACCTGGCCAGCTTTAGATTTATATTTAAGTCTGTGATCCATTTAATTTTTACAAAGAATGCAAAGTTGTGGGCCAGGCGTGGTGGCTCACGCCTGTAATCCCAGCACTTTGGGAGGCTGAGGTGGGCGGATCCTTTGAGGTCAGGAGATCGAGACCAGCTTGGCTAACACAGTGAAACCCCATCTCTACTAAAAATACAAAAAAAAAAAAAAAAAAATTAGCTGGACGTGTTGGCATGCGCCTGTAGTCCCAGCTACTCAAGAGGCTGAGGCAAGAGAATTGCTCCTGGGAGGCAGAGATTGCAGTGAGCCGAGATGGCCTTCCGCTGCACTCCAGCCTGGGTGACAGAGGGAGACTCTGTCTCAAAAAAAAAAAAAAAAAAAGCAAAGTTGTAGATTGAGGTTCATTTTAGATGAATATCCAGTTGTTCCAGAACCATTTGTCAAAAAACCTGTCCTTTCTCCATCCTTCATACTTCTGTCAAACATGAATTGACCATATATATGTGGACCTTTTTCTGGAACCCGTATTCTGTTTCATTGATCTCTACGTCTTTTTTGCTGATTTCACGCTATCTTGGTAACTGTAGCTTTATATTAAGTCTTGAATTCAGGTAGTTTGAGTCAAAATACATTTTTTTCAAAATTGTTTTGGCTAGTCTATTTCCTTTGCCTTTCCATATAAATCTTAGAATCAGCTTATTGATTTCTACAAAAAAGTCCTCAGAGGTTTTGATTGGAATCATGTTGAACCTGTAGATCTGTTTGGGGAGAATTGAGATTATAACAATATTGAGTCTTCTAATCCAAGAAAGTGGTACTTAGATTAGAAGACTCAGTATTGTTATGAGTCTTTACTTGAGTCTTCTTTGATTTCTTTCATCAAGTATCTTATAGTTTTCAGCATGCAGATCCTGCACATATTTTGTTAGATTTATAGTTAGGTATGTGTTTGTTACTGTTGTAAATCATCATTTAAATTTAATTTTTAAATAAATGTTTCATCTTGGAATAATTTTAGATTTACAGAAAAGTTACAAAGATAGTGCAGACAGTTCTTCTATACTCTTACCCAGTTTCAGTTTCCCCCAGCGTTATCCTTTTACTGTAGTTCATTTGTTAAAACTAAGATAACACTAGCACATTACTGGCAACTAAACTTCAGATATTATTCAGATTTCACCAGTTTTCCCATTCATGTTTTGCTGTTTCATGATGTAAATAGTGATTTAAAATTTTTACCTTCTATTTGTTCATTTCTAGTCTATAAAAATTTTTGATTTTTGCATCTGGTTCTACCTTGCCAAACTCACTTATTAATTCTAAGTTTTTTTGTAGAATTTTGGAGATTTTCTACATAGATAATCTTGTCTGCAAATAGTTTCTATTCTTTATGCTTTTTATTTCTTTTTCTAGCCTTATTGCACTGGCTAGGACTTCCAGTACAATGTTGAACAGGATTGGTGGTAACAGACATCCTTGCTTTGTTTCTGATCTTAGAAAAAAATAGTTTAGTCTTTAGAAAACAATCAGTCTTTCACCATTAAGTTTGAAGTTAGCTATTGGCTTTTAATATATTCTCCATATAAAGGCATAATATTTGCCATTCTATTCCTAGTGTGCTGAGGGTTTTTGTCAGGAATGGAGTTAGAATCTGCTCAGAAGTATTTTATGTATCTATTTAGATGGCCATATAGTTTGTCTTTAGTTTGATAATATGGTTAAGTTTATTGATTTTTTTTTTTTTTTTTTTGAGACAAGGTCTCACTCTGTTGCCCAGGCTGGAGTGCAGTGGGTGATCTTGCCTCACTGTAACCTCCATCTCCAGGCTCAAGCAATCCTCCTGCCTCAGCCTCCCGAGAAGCTGGGACTACAGGGATGTGCCACCACACCCAGCTAATTTTTCTATTTTTTTTTTTTGTGGATACAGGATTTGGCCATATTGTCCATGCTGGTCTTGAACTTTTGGGCTCAAGCAGTCTGCCTGCCTCAGCCTCCCAAAGTTGTAGGATTACAGAAGTGAGTCACCATGCCTGGCACCAAGTTGATTGATTTTTGAATATTGAATAATCTTTGCAGTCCTTAGGAAAACTACACTTGGTCAGTATGTATTGATGTATGTTAAGAATTTTTGCATTTGGATTCGTAAGGGATATTGGTTTGCACTTTTCTCAGGATATCTTTGTCTGGTTTTGGTGTCAGGATATTGGTCATATAAAATGATTTGGAAAGTCTTCCATTCTTTTGTAATGTAAGAGTTTCTATAGAATTGGTATTTCTTCCATAGATGTTTGGTAGAATTCACCAGTGAACCCATTTTTTTTTTCTTTTTCTTGTTGGGAAGGCTTGTTTAACAAGCCTTTTTAACAAGACTTTTTACTTTTTAATTTAAGTAAAATTCAATTTACTTGATAGATAAAAGGCTATTCATGTTTTCTATTCCTTCTTGAGTGAGCTTCAGTAGTTTTTGTCTTTCAAGGAATTTGCCCATTTCATGTATCTATAGAATTTATGGGAATGAAGTTGTACCAAATTCTTTATTGCTACTCTTTTGATGTCTCTAGGGTCTGTGGTGATGATTCTCTCTTATTCCTGATATTGATAATTTGTGATTTCTCTCTTGTTTAATCTCCTTAATGATCCTAGTCAGAAATTTATTAGTTTTGTTGGTCTTCTCAAAGAACCAGCTTTTGATTTCATTGATTTTTTTTCCTTTTTTTCTATTTAATTATCCATTGTTATTATTCCTAATCTTCTGTTAACTTTGTGTTTAATTTGCTCCACTTTTACTGATTGTCTAAAGATGGAAATTGAGGTTATTGATTTTGAGATCTTTGTTCTTTTCTATTATGGGCATTTAGCGTTATCAATATCAATGTAAGTATTGCTTTAACTCTACCTTACAAATGTTTCCATGTTGTGTTTTCATTTCTATTCAGTTCAAAAGGTTTTAATTTCCCTTTTGATTTTTTTAACTCAGAGTTACTTAGAAGTTGCTATTTAAAATATTTAGGAGTTTTCCAACTCTCTTATTAATTTCTAATTTAATTCTAGTATTTTCAATTCTGTTGTCCAATTCTAGTGTTTTTCAAGTCTACTCTATCCTGCTTACTATTATTGAGAAAGGGGTATTGAAATCTCTGACTATAATTTTGGATTTGTCTATTTCTCCTTGGAAGGTCAATGAATTTTGATTTATGTTACTTGAGGGTTTTTTTTTTGTCATTTTGCAGATTTATTAATAAAATTGAAAATGTGTATAATCAGATACCAAAAACACATCAAGTATGAATAATAATAATAATAATTTTTTTTGAGACTTTCACTCTTGTTGCCCAGGCTGGAGTGCAATGGTGCCATCTTGGCTCACCGCAACCTCCACCTCCCGGGTTCAAGCAATTCTCCTGCCTCAGCCTCCCAAGGAGCTGGGATTACAAGCATGCACCACCATGCCCAGCTAATTTTGTATTTTTAGTAGAGACGGAGTTTCTCCGTGTTGGTCAGGCTGGTCTCAAACTCCCGACCTCCGTTGATCCGCCCACCTCGGCCCCACAAAGTGCTGGGATTACAGGCGTGAGCCACTGCGCCTAGCAAGTATGAATAATTATATATTAACTCTCAAATATGTAAATGTCTATGCTGATGGAAGAAACAAAAGGAAACAGAGTTTCTAAAAATTTTTATTAATACATAATGTTTGTACACATGTGATATTTTGATACATGCATAGAATGTGTAATGGTAAAATCAGGGTATTTAGGATATCTATTGCTTTGAAAATTTATCATTTCTTTGTACTGGGGACATTTCAAATCTTCTAGCTATTTTAAAATACAGAGTATATTGTTACCTGTAGTCACCCTACTATGCTGTCAAACACTAGAACTTACTCCTTTTCTCTAACTGTATGTTTGTACTTATTAACCTACCTTTCTTCATCCCCTTGCAACCCCATGTCCTTCCCAGCCTCCGGTAGTTATCATTCTATTTATTCACTACCTCCATGAGATCAACTATTTAAGCTCCCACATGAGTGAGAACACACAATATTTGTCTTTTTGTGCCTGACTTATTTCACTGAACATAATGACCACCAGTACCATCCATACTGCTGCAAATGACAGAATTTCATTTTCTTTTTATGGCTGAAGAGTATTGCGTTGTATATATAAGTTCATTTTCTTTATTCGTTTGTCCATTGATGGACACTTAGGGTGGTTCTCTATCTTTGCAATTGTGCATAGTCCTGCAATAAACATAGGGATGCAGGTATCCTTTTGATATACTGATTTCCTTTCTTTGGATAACTATCAAGTGGTGGAATTGCTGGGTCATATGGTTACTACAATATTTTAGTTTTTTGAGAAATCTCCATATTGTTTTTTATGGGCTGTACTAATTTATATTCCCACCAACAGTGTGTAAGAGTGCCCTCTATCTTCACCAGCTTCTTTATTTTTTGTCTTTTTGATAATAGCCCTTCTAACAGGGGTAAGATAATATCTCACTGTGGTGTTTATTTGCATTTCCCTAATTATTAGTGATATTGAACATTTTTTCATATACCTGTTGGCTATTTGTATGCCTTCTGTTGAGAAATAGAAGGGCTTTGGTTTGTTCTTGATTTTCCAGTTCCTTGAGGTGCATAATTATTTATTTGAAATCTTTCTACTTTTGATGTAAATGTTTATTGGTATAAGCTTCCCTCTCAGCATTCCTCTTGCTGTATCACGTAGGTTTTAGTATGTGTTTTTTCATTTCATTTGTTTCAATAATTTTTTTTCTTCTTAATTTCTTCATTGACCAATGGTCAATCAGGACCATGTTGTTAAAATAATTTCCATGTATTTTTACAGTTTCAAAAATTTCTCTTGTTATTGATTTATATTTTTTTCCATTGTGGTCAGAAAAGGTACTTAATGTGATTTAGATTTTTACAAATTTGTTTAGACTTGTTTTGTGGCCTAACATGTAGTCTAGCCTGGAGAATGTTTTATGTGCCAATGGGAAGAATGTGTATTCTGTAATTGTTGGATAAAATGTTCTGTATATATCTGTTAGGTCCATTTGGTCTTTGTTTTCTTTCAGTACTTTGAAAGAAAAGTTTTTCTTTCATGCCATCCTCTCGTATCGTGTAAGATTTCTACTGAGAAATCCACTGTTAGTCTGACCAGTTTCTCTTATATATGACTTGATTCTTTTCTCTTGTTGTTTTTGGAATTCTCTGTCTTTGGCTTTTGGCAGTTTGACTATAAAGTGCCTTGGAGAAGACCTTTTTGGGTTGAATCTATTTGGGGATCTTTGAGCTTCCACTATCTGGATGTCTAAATCCCTTGTAAGACTTGGGAAGTTTTCGGTGATTATTTTATTAAATAGGTTTTCTATGCTTTTCCCCACCTCTTCTTCTGGAATATCCAAAATTCGAGTACTTGGTCACTTTATGGTTTCCAAAATGTCATGTAGGGTTTCTTTATTCTTTTCCCTCCCTCCTCCCTCCCTCCTTTCCTTCCCCTCCCTCCCTTCCTTCCCTCCCTCCTTCTGTCTCTCTCTTTCCCTCCCCTCCCTCGCTCCCTCCTTCCTTCCCTGCCTGCCTGCCTTTCTTTTTTGAGATGGAGTCTTGCTCTGTCACCCAGGCTGGAGTGCAGTGGTGCAATCTCAGCTCACTGCAACCTCCGCCTTCCAGGTTCAAGCAATTCTCCGGGCCCAGCCTCCCAAGTAACTGTGATTATAGACGTGCACTACCACGCATGGCTAATTTTTGTATTTTTAGTAGAGATGGGGTTTCTTCATGTTGGCCAGGCTGGTCTCGAACTCCTGACCTCAAATGATTCCCCCCACCCCCCGCCTTGGCCTCCCAGGGTGCTGGGATTACAGGCATGAGCCACCATGGCCGGCCGGCCTGCCTTCTCTCCCTCTTTCTCTCTCTCTCTCTCTCTCTCTCTCTCTCTCTCTGTCTCTTTCCCTCCTCCCTTCTTTTCCCCTCCCCTCCCGTCTTTTTTGAGATAGAGTCTTGCTCTGTCACCTAGGCTGGAGTGCAGTGGTGCGACCTTGGCTCACTGCAACCTCTGCCTTCCAGGTTCAAGTGATTCTCCTGCCTCAGCCTCCCAAGTACTTGGGATTACACATGTGCACTACCAAGCCCAGCTAATTTTTGTATTTTTTTAGTAGAGACGAGGTTTCATCATGTTGGCCAGGCTGGTCTCGAACTCCTGACCTCAAATGATCCATCCACCTTGGCCTCCCAAAGTGCTGGGTGTGAGCCACTGTGCCCAGCCAGCCTTCCTTCCTTCGTCTTTTCCTTCTCTTTCTTTCTCTCTCCCCCTCCCCTCCCCTCCCCTCCTTCTGTTTCTTTCACCTTTATGGGTTATTTCAAATGACTTGTCTTCAGGTTCTGAAATAATATCTCCTTGTTGAATTATCTCATTCGGATTCTGAATTGTTTTTCTGATTTGTTTGTATTATTTATCTGTGTTCTCTTGTATCTCATTGAGTATATTTAATATTGTTATTTTAAATTATTTGTAGGCATTTCACACATTTCTTTTACATTGGAATCTCTTGCTGGATAATTATTATATTACTCCGAAGTTGTCATGTTTCCTTGCTTTTTCATTTTTTTGTGTGTCCTTATGTTGATATCTGCACATCTGCTGTAACAGTTGCTTTTTCTAATTTTTTGGGTTGGCTTTCATAGGGAAGATTTTTTTTTTTCTTGTAGATGTATCTATAGAGTTGGTTGGATGGGGCACTTTAGTTTTTATTCTGGGTTCATCCAGTAGTATAGTCTCCCTGGGATTTCTTTGGCTGTAATCAATATCAATGGTGTCTGATTTTTTCAGTGGTTTAGGCTGTGGTTGTTAGCACAGGCTGCGGTGAGGCTTTGCTGGGAATGGGGAAATCAGGCAGGCCAATCCTCAGGCCCCAGTGGTGGTGGTGGCAGGCGGATTGTTCCTGTCCTTGGACCCCTGGCCAGTGTACACAGGCACTGGTGTTAGCAGGTCGAAGTGGGCCAATTTTTAGGTCTCTAGGTGGCTTGCTTGGGTACTGGCATTGTTAGCAGTGTGCAGGGCAGGTGGGTGGGACCCTGGAGCCCTGGGCAGCATGTGTGATGTCAGCAATGGCAGTAGTGTTAGTGGGCCAGTCTTTGGTCTCCCAGGTAACATGCACTCGTGCTGGCAGTGACAGCAATAGGATGGGTGGGTCAGTCTATAGGTACCCAGGTGGCATATGTGGGTAGGCATTGGTGGTGGCAGTGGTGCCAGGTGATGTCGGCCTGTCCTCAGGCTCCTTGATGATGTACACAGGTGCAGGTTGTGGTGGGTGCCTGTGTTCTTAGTGCCATTGTGAAGCCACATGCTACATATTTTGTTCTATCTCTGAAATATTTTATGTTGGCAAAGGAAAAATAAACTTGTCACATTTCAGCCATTGTTATTTTGAAGATTCCATCATTCATAATTGAAGCTAACCCTAACTGATTCCATATGGGAGAGGAGAGAAAGGGAAGGAGCAGCCAGCTGTGTGTCTGAGTCACTTACTAGTCAAAGATGGTATTTTCATGTACCTCACCCGTGCCTTTAACGTCTTAAGTTATTTCAACAGCATATTGCAATTTGAGAAGCACATTTGTGTATATTATCTAATTTGATTCTTTCAGCATCTATTAGTTGGTGAGGACAGGGAATATTGTCCCATTTTAGAGGTGAGAAAACTAAACCTAGAGTGATGCAGTGATCACAGTAAACACTCAACAAGTTAGTGGGAAAGGTAGGAAGAAACTCTATTCTTCTGCCCCAAATCCAGTATATTATCTTTGATTATAAACAGTTTTTTAAAAATCCATCTCTCTTTGATAAAATTTTCTGCAGAATGATGGGATAAGGTACATTAAGGGGAGCTACACTAGATCCTGATTATTTTGTCTTTCCAGCTAAAGGGTGAATCATGTTTAAGAAGGTCAACAGGATTGAGCACAAGAGGAATAAGACAGGAAAACCAAAAAAGCTTAATCCATGGATTCCACACATCTTCAACCACCAGTGCTATGTCACCTTCCTTACTGGCTGCTATAGTTGCCTCTGGAAATTCAGACAATGGGAAAAAACTAAAGTTGGATTTTGTTGCTGCACTTGGGTACAGAATGATAAGGAGCTGGACCACATTTTCTCAGATGTGGGGAGCATAGGCTGGCCGCTGGCCCCATGAGGGCTCTTTACGGTCTTCAGGACTGGGGATGCTAGGGCTCCATTTCTTCCATAAAAGTATTGCACCAATGTTAAACTTACTGAAACATGTACTTGGTTTCTTCATTTTCTTTCCTTCACTTCATTTTTCACTTTTATTCTTTATTTTCCTTACTACCTCTTTTATGTTTATTCATTAGTTCACTTTTGCATTTATTCATTCAGTGAATCTTGAAGAAAAAGTGATGTTTGGGTGCAATTAGATATTTTTGATTAGGGATTACAGGGATGCCTGAATTGTAATTTGCTCTCCTCTGTGAATTTCTCTTCTCAGGAGAAAAAAACAGCAAGTGAGAAACAAGGTGCTCCTTTATTATTGGTCAAGCTAGTGGTGATTTTTCCTAAGGAACAACTCTAGTAAGGCTGAATGGTGGCACGTGGACTAGCCTCTTTTAGGGCCTCTATTTGTAAGCCATATGTTGGAACCCTTTGGTGAGCTACATGGTATAAGTGATTAAATGATCAGCACACTGAAATGAGAACAGAAGAGCAAAATCATGTACCTTTACTTATTTGTAAACATGATCCAGCTAGAGTCCCAGAATCAGACCAATTGGGTCATTAATTTCTTATACCTGAGGTGGGGAACACAAGGAAAGGGGTAGGAAATGGGAGGTTTCCCTGGAGTAGGCAGGAATGTTCTTCTGTCCCCACTGTATCTTTCCTGCCCAGATATTTGGCCTCTATGCTAGTCACTGGGGATAATACAAGTGCTTTAGGCATGGTTCTTGCTCTTAAGGAATTCAGTCTACTGTGGGGAAGATAAGTACAGACACAATCTCAATATAGTAAGAGGAGTGCTGTAACTGTATGTGCATGTACACAGGCACATAGCAAGAGGAGGGCCACCTTTTAGAAGGTGACGGGTGATTAAGAATTGGATAGGTAGAGAATTGGGGATGGTGGAAGAATTGGTATTGGAGGAGTAGTCAAAGGGCATAGTGAGTTTGGAGATTGATACAAGGTTTATTTTAGATGAAGGAGAGGATATGAATGTGAAGAAGTGAGGGGAAAAGAAGCTAGAGAGGGATATGGGTCCAATGTTGTGTGGTTTTAAGAATCTGACTTCTGCCATGTTGGGAATAAAGAATCCCCAAAGACTTCAAGCTGATGAAGTAGTCTGAGCTGTGTTTTGGAATGATTATTTGATTGTGTGGAGGACTTATAGAAAGGGACAAAACTAACACAGGGAGACTTCTTTGCCTTCAGAGAAAGCAGTACCTTCTCCATAATGATAACCTCCATTTTGGCTTTGAGCTTACACAGATCTGGGTTCTAGTCCTGTCCTTGCCACTTCTTAGCTGTGTGATCTTGAATCAATTATTTTACCTCTCTGAGCTTTCTTCTGCAAAAATGAGGTTGATGCCCAACTCATATGGCTCTAATGAGAAATAAATCAAATGGAAGTAGCTTGTGAAATTCCCTAGCATTTTACTAGAACAAAATAGCTACTTAAAAAAAATTATTCTTTAACTCTGATTCCCCCTTTCTTCTCCAGTGGGGTAGATTGATGACTAAATGAACTAATTAATGATGAATGAATCAATAAATTAATTACCAAACAAAACATTTGATAGCTGGAGAGGCAGGTGAATTCAACAGATGATTGTTGAGAGCCAGCTGCATTCAAGAAACGATGCTATGTATTGGTAATACAGAGACGTTCCTTTTCCTCAAAGAAGAAACAGTGTAGCATCAGATAAAACATGAATGCATAATTCCAGTTCAGTGTAAGAAAGGTGGTAAATAGGCATATACAGGATTTGGTAGGGGTAAAGACAGTGATCACTCCAGCCTCAGGAGGGTAATGCATGGCAGTGCAACTATGCTGACCTTTGGCAAGTGTATACAGAAACTGCTGAGGGTAACAAGGATAAATGGAGCTAAGTTAGATTTCTTTTTTCTCTTCCCAGAAAGAGCAATTATTTTGCCCGTGCCTGGTAATTTCATTTGTCTTGTCTCTGATGTTGCTGTTCCTGTGGATAGAAACATCCAATGAATACTTTGACTGGTGAGTTTCACTTTTTGTAGTTTCATTTGTGTAGGGGCATTTTGGTCTGATAGCCACCTGGATTCTACCTCAGGCTGAAAAGATCTGGTGATATAGTAGGGAAGGCGGACAAAACGGCTTTCCACAGCTTGTGGGTGAGAGGCCTGCCTGTGGGGCAGGGGTAGGATGCTTAGCACCCTAACCTGTTGTACTTTCTTCCACTGTGTTCAGTCTCATACTTAGACTAAATCTGGCTCAGTGGGAATCTTTCATGCTTCCAATATCCATAGTCCTTCTACTCAGATAATGATTCCCTGGTATCTTTTCTTTAGTCTCTTTGAGTTACTGATGTTGACGGTAGTTGGTCTTCCTGATCTCTATCCCTGAACCCTGCCTTCTCTGCTGCCCCTATACCCTCTTCCTCTCCCTACTGTTCTTAGGAGGCTTCCTAGGATTCTGAACACAGTGACAGGTATCCCTTTCCAGTACCCTTTCATGGCTAAACTCCTACTCTGGAATGTCCCCAGCCCTTTTCTGGCTTGATGTCTTCTAACCTTCCTGCAAATCTTGTTATTTGGTATTTGGGGGAGAAGGATCTGTTCGGATATGGGGCTTTTAAAAATGGAATACAGTTGTTGTTTTCTTTGTAGAAGTAAAACGTGGTTTGTTATTTTATGTGTAAAATGCAAAAAGTTAGAAAATACAGTATCTGCCTAGTCTCACTCTTGAGAGATAATCACTTGGTATATTTTTTCTGTTTATTTTTATATTATGCTCATATTGTATACATAATTTTGCTTTCTCTTTTCACTTAAAATAAACATTTTAACAAAATTTTTAAACTAATGAACATCATTTAAAATGGTTTAAAAATATTTCATGACAGATGCTATAATACACTTAGCCATTTTTAATTGTTAGGCATTATATGTGTGTCCAATTTTCTTGTTTTTGTAAACTAGTAATGCAGGTAAATCTTTGTATTCTGATTAATGTTCCTAGAATAGATTCCCATAAGTGGCATTATTGAGTGAAGAAGAATAAATGTTGTTAAAATTCATTATGCCCCAAAGTCAGCCAGCAGTGGTCATGTGTGCTTGTAGTCCCAGCTACTTAGAAGGCTGAGGTGGGAGGATCCCTTGGGCCTGGGAGGCAGAGGTTGCAATGAGCCGAGATCATGCCACTTCATTCCAGCCTGGGTGACAGAGCCAGACCCTGACTCAAAAAAAAAAAAAAAAAAAAAAAAAAGGCATTATGTCTGTTGCCAAAGTACTTTCTCAAAAGGTTATAGCAATTTCTATTTAAAACAGGTATATGACAGCTTTAGATATTCTAATATTGCATAATTTTTTCTTGATGAATTTTTTTTGTTTTAATTTGAATCATTTAGTTTCAGAACAAGTTTATTTAACTAATTTCTTTTAAAATTTATTTTCCTTTGCCTACTTATTCATTGGGGGTTTTCAGTTAGCCTTCTCACTGGTTCATCTGCAGTTTCATTTATGGGCCAGTTCTGAATTATTCCACAGAAATTGTATTTCAATTTAAAATATAAATGCTATGGTATAATTCATTTCTTTATGTTTATAAATTTTAAAATACCAGCTCTGAGATCCATAGTTGACAAGGTTTATGCAAAGTCTAATATCCAAATCTTTCTGCCTCTCTCCCCATCCCTTGAGTAGTATCAAAGTCCTGGGGCTTACCACAAGACAGCAAAAATAGCGTGGTGGTGGTAAGAAGAAACTCTGGTCATCAAAATGACACTGGTCACTCTGGTCATATTACTTTCATTAGACAATGCCTCAGTCAAGCACTGGTCCCTAGCTACTTTTTGTAATTGCTCTTCCAGGCATTTTACAGAAATATCCCTCACAACAGGCTTTTGCACTGACCACAAGCATGGCTTGGAACCCTCACCATTGTTCCCAAGACTGAGATGCTTACTGGCTAGTTTCCATGATCTTCCTTGCAGCCATTCCCAATTTGTGATCTTCGTCTGCCAGGATGCAGTGTTGTAAATCAGGCACAAGTCTCAGTACCAATGAAGTCTTCAATCTTAGTGCAAAGTTGCAGCATAGTCTTTCATTTTCTTCATATGTTTTTAACTTGAAGACTATTTTGTATAATAACTAATACAGCTATACAGCTTTGCATGGTTTATCTTTTCCATCCCTTATTTTTTATTTTATTTTTTTTGAGACAGAGTCTCGCTGTCGCCCAGGCTGGCGTGCAGTGGTGCGATCTCGGCTCACTGTAGGCTCCGCCCCCCGGGGTTCACGCCATTCTCCTGCCTCAGCCTCCCGAGTAGCTGGGACTACAGGTGCCCGCCACCTTGCCCGGCTAATTTTTTGTATTTTTAGTAGAGACGGGGTTTCACTGTGTTAGCCAGGATGGTCTCGATCTCCTGACCTCGTGATCCGCCTGCCTCGGCCTCCCACAGTGCTGGGATTACAGGTGTGAGCCACCGCACCCAGCCCCATCCTTTATTTTTTTAACCTTTCTGTAGCTCATGTTTTGGAAGTTTCTCTTATAAATAGCATATGGTTGGGTTTCTCAAATCCAGTTTGGCAATATTTGTCTTTATGTTCCAAATGAAAAACAGCTCTGTACTAATGTATCACTAATATATTTTATTTGAGCTTACATCCATATTCTTCCTAATGCTACTGTCCTATCAGTTCTGTGTTTTTTGTTTTGAGGCAGGGTCTCACTCTGTTGGCCAGGCTGGAGTGCAGTGATATGATGATCTTGGCTCATTGCAGCCTCTGCCTCCCAAGCTTGACCGATCCTCCCACTTCAGCCTCCCAAGTAGCTAGGACTACAGGTGCAAACCACCACACCTAGCCAATTTTTATATTTTTTTGTGGAGACAGGGTTTCGCCATGTTGCCTAGGCTGGTCTCAAACTCCTGAGCTCAAGTGATCTGCCCACCTCGACCTCCCAAATTGCTGGGATCGCAGGTGTGAGCTACCGCACCCAGCCCTGTGTTCTTTTTTCCTCTTTTGCCTTATTTTATATTAAGTATTTTTTATTACTTCATTTTTTCCCCTCTATTAAATTGGAAGGAATACCCATGTTTTCTCTCCTACTCACTCTTGCTGTCTTTTTTGTGCCTACCCTGGAAATTACAACTTGTAATCTTGACTTACCAAAGTCTTATATTAGTATTTTAACCTTTTCCTGGATAATACAAGGATCTTGAAACACCTTAACTTCATTTAACTCCTTCTGAGTTATAAGCCATTCTCATCATATATTTTAATCCTACATACTTTTCCAACCACATATGACATTATTGTTGTTTTGTATAGTTAATATTCTTTTAGATTTACCTACATATTTACTTTTTTATTGCTCTTCATGTTATCATGCACCTCTGATCTTTCATCTAGAATCTTTTTTTCCCTGTATAAAAAATAACCCCTACATGTCCCATAGAAGATGACTGTTAGGGAGAGGCCTAAGCTGTGTATGCTGTCAAGGCAGTACCTAGGGGGAGCAGACTAATAACATCTGTTCACACATTTAGATGCTTCAAAGCTAGGATTCATTTCCCCACAAGTCACAAACTGGAAAAGTTTGTGCTTACTCCTAGAATGTAACCCTGGAAGGTTCCAAATCAAAGTGTATTGTGTTTACGAGATTACCTTCTCCCCTGTAGCCCTGTGAAGTTTACCAGAGCTTCCTGTACCTCAGCCAATTCTTCTAGAGAAAAATTACCCCAAATGCTACACTGTCTCTGGATTTCCTTCCTTATTTGGATCTTGGCTCCATAGTTCTTCACTGTCTGGTAGATGTCTGATGCTTTCATTTAGATTTTTCAAAACATTTTGTCTAGCTTTTCTAGTTGTTCCCCTTAGCTAGAAAGAGCAGAATTTTTTGGTGGGGTAACTGTAACTTCTCTCTTTTCCCCTCTGTGTGTGTTGTTTCTCCATTTCTCACTGTGTGAGGGTTCCTAGGGCCTCCACCATCAATGTGTCTTTTTTTCTCATCTAGAGTTACTGTCAGCTGATAGTTAGTGATGCTGATAGAAAACATTGCAATATGTATTGGGGAAGGGTTCAAGAAAGCTGCATCTTACAGCTGTGAGAAAGCAGGGAAGGGGTCCTTGAAGGTTTCTTTAAACATTGTTATAATGATAACAGAAAATATGGATTTTACATGAGTAGGTTGCATTGACTAGGCTGCCCCAATAAAGCTGTCTTGGTTGAGTGAGTAGGCCTACATCCAAAATGGAGGTGTGATTATGCTGCTAGAGGGATGTAACACAATGGTCCAGAGCAGAGAGAAAACTGCTTAAAAATACTAAGTCAGAAGGAGCCTAAATTGTACACATTCATGTAGAGTAGGCCTACTGCATAGTCATCGGCATTGTATATTCCCAGCTTAAAGAAGTGATGGCCAAGAAAGGAGACTTCCTTTTTCAGCTCCCACTGATGTTCAGGCAGTCACATAAGCAAACTCCTTCTCACTCTTTTTCACTCCCTTTTTTCACACCACTACCATCACCAACAGTAAGTACAGTTACTTACCGGGATGGGAAGAAGTAGGAGAGAGAGAAAAAGCCAAATCACGGTCCTTCTTTTGCCTATAATCCATTGCTGGGGGGTGGGAACTTCACCTGAGTTTGGTGAGAGGGCTTTGAAGTAAACCAAACTAATAGTAATATTTACATGTGATCGGATATCCAAAAGAAAACCTTTCAGGTTGAAAGGGATTAAAATAAAATATCAATGTGACCAGTAAAATGATTAGAAGAAAGAGGAGTACCATGAAATGACAAACATTAAGTTTTCTTTGTTACTTGGAAAGCAAAGTCAATATCACAATTTGGTTAAACTGATTAATTCTTTGACTACATCTAGAGTGCTATTAAGGCCAAATTTCATGGCTTTTTTTTTTATTTCGAAAATTTTTTTTCAAGATCTCTGATTGTTTTGATAACCACCTGTGCTTGGGTTAAAACATCCTATTCTTGTTTCATGGATGTGAATCATTCCTTTGCATCATGGAAGATCTTAAATATATTTATTTTATGGCTCTTTTCTGATTGTTTTATTAATTATGTTTTCTTGGGTCCAAGTTTTTCTATTTGTTGGCTCATAGGGTTCATTTGTTGACATCCCTTACATGTTTTCTGATTCCTGATTGTGAGCTTATCTTCTACAGAACACTCTTCCCAGTCTTGATCTGGGATACCTTTTGCTAGTAAGGCTGTTTGCCTGTTTGTTTCTTCCTAGTTTATCTCACAGCCCTTGTCCAAGAGAATTTCCTTTATAATTCTTATTAGTGTAGTTATATGTTCACTAATCTATAGTTTAATTCTTAAAAAATTTAATTGCTCCAGGTTTTGTACGGAGAGGTGGAAATTTCTGTTTACTTGAGATGAAGTTTCAAATTTCTTTGTGTAATACCTACACCAAATATAACATTGTATCTCCTAACAAATCATTAACAATTTTCTCTCATATGCTACATTAGGAACAGAAAAATTGGGGCTTTTTAAAAAAATATGGTGGCTGTGATTGCAATTATGTCCAAAAATACATATGCATGTGGACAAGGAGCCTGCCAAAGTGTAAAGTGTTAGTTTTGTTCAGGCAGTAAACTTATGGGATGTATTGTTTCTCTTCCGGTATTCCCAAATTTCTGTATTATGTTATTTTTTAAAAGAGGACATAATTTTTAAATATGTATTCTAAATAACTTAAAATCCTACTGCGTTTACAGACCCCATGAACATCCCCAATTGCCTGCAGAACACAACTTTAAAACTCCTCATATAATTATCCGCAAAAGCTGCTGTTCACACACTGCTTCTTTTTATCTCCCTTCATTTTCTTATGCCTTATCTAGTCTGCTTTTGTCCCCATCCTTGACACAGATGCTACTGATTTCTGCAGTATTTTAAGAACTGAAACACATTTTTTTTCAGGGTCACTTTTCTAGGAACAGGATACTGGTTTTTCTGGTCTATTTTTATTCTGAGTTTAGCTGGGATCCTGACTGCCTACTCTTCATTGCTGTTGGTGAGTAATGCTTCTCATTTCTTCCACTCCCTTCCTGAGTAGCCTGATGAGGTGTTCCTGCCTGTGGTATAGTATCCAGTTGGTACTGGGGGCTCTCAGAACCTAAGATCACTCTTGTTTTAGTAGAGTTGGGATTTACGTTAGCTAGTTGAATTTTAGGCACAAGGAATAGGGCGTGGAAGGAAAGCCTGTTCTGTTAGAGGTTGTGTCTTGCCAGTTTGGCCCTTTGAAAGTGTAATGGAACATCCTTTTTCTATTTCCTTGTTTCATACCCTATCCTATGGTTCCCTCAATATTGTCATTTTAGATACCTGTAGCTTCACAGCAGCAGTATCTTTACTCATCTCATGTCCCATCTTCTGAAAATCAGTCTTTCTGGGTCTTATAAAAATTTGCTTATTTGTTAAATTTGTTCTAATGTACAAATGCTAGTCACCTAGCCCAGATGCAAAGTACAGTTTAGCAAAAGCCTTTGGCAATAGTGTGACCTTGCTTCTGTTGCATAACATAGTAGTGTCACTTAGTGTGAGAAATTTATTCCAGGTAAGAGAAAAGTCTGTGGAAATGGGAGGATAACTTTAGACAGAGTTTTGCAGTGCCCATTTATACATAGGGCAGATAACTTTCTCTGATTTCACCATTCCTTTCTCTATTGAATTCTTGTCTGATGCAGAAGAACCTAGCCCCCAAATCCATTGGTATTTGCATGAACTTTTTCTTTCAACAAAACTTGTTAATCATTATATGACTAGAACATTGTGAGAAGTGCTGAGTATACGGAGATCAATAAAAGCTAAGCAATTTCTGTTTTCATGCAGTGCACTTCATAGAGGTAGATGTGAGATATAAGTTATAACTATTCCTTGTCACTGGGGTGGGATCTTAAAGGAATGTTAGATTTGGACATATAGATATGATAATGAGGAAGAACATTGTGGGCTGAGGGAGCTTCATGACTAAGCAAGACAGAAAAATGTAGGATGTCTTGCTGAGAGGGAAAGGTCAGTTCTGTTAGTATGTAGGGCATAATGAAGAATAATGGGCCAGGCGCTGTGGCTCATGCCTGTAATCCCAGCACTTTGGGAGGCTGAGGTGGGTGGATCACAAGGTCAGGAAATCGAGACCATCCTGGCTAACATGGTTGGAAGTAAAGCACTCCTCAGCAAATGTAAAAGAACAGAAATGATAACAAACTGTCTCTCAGACCACAGTGCAATCAAACTAGAACTCAGTATTAAGAAACTCACTCAAAACCGCTCAACTACACGGCAACTGAACAACCTGCTCCTGAATGACTGCTGGGTAAATAATGAAATGAAGGCAGAAATAAAGATGTTCTTTGAAACCAACGAGAACAAAGACACAACATACCAGAATCTCTGGGACACATTTAAAGCAGTGTGTAGAGGGAAATTTATAGCACTAAATGCCCACAAGAGAAAGCAGGAAAGATCTAAAATTGACACCCTAACATCACAATTAAAAGAACTAGAGAAGCAAGAGCAAACACGTTCAAAAGCTAGCAGAAGGCAAGAAATAACTAAGATCAGAGCAGAACTGAAGGAAATAGAGACACAAAAAACCCTTCAAAAAATCAGTGAATCCAGGAGCTGTTTTTTTAAAAAGATCAACAAAATTGATAGACCGCTAGCAAGACTAATAAAGAAGAAAAGAGAGAAGAATCAAATAGACACAATAAAAAACAATAAACCCCATCTCTACTAAAAATATAAAAAAAAAAAAATTAGCTGGGCGTGGTGGCGGGTGCCCATAGTCCCAGCTATTCGGGAGGCTGAGGCAGGAGAATGGCATGAACCCGGGAGGCGGAGCTTGCAGAGAGCCAAGATCGAGCCACCCTGCACTCCAGCCTGGAGTGAGACTCTGTCCTAAACCTTTGATATAAACTTTTCTTTTATAAAAATTATCTCGGTTTTGTTTGAGGTTGGGGGCAGAGTACCAATTAAAAAAATGTAGATGAAGGATGTGCTGTAGGGCAAACTCTGACCACTGAATTGTACCACTTTTATGCACAATAAACATGAAATGGTATAGTTAGGTTCTAAGTTGGGAATGAATTCTGGTGTCCAATAAAGCAATATATTTTAACAGACTTTCTACTCTACCCTACCTCTTTTTGGATACATACAATGGCAACAATAGTGAAAAAGGAGGGGGACCTGGATTCTATTTCTAGTTCTATCTTTAGGTTACTATGTAACCTCGGTCAAGGCATGTAACTCTTCTGACCTCAGTTTCATTTTTTTTCAAATAAGAATGATAATAATATTTAATAAAATGGTATAGGGTTAAGTAAAGAACAAATGAAATACACATGAAATTATTTTGATAAAGAAGTGAGTGCCTTTCACATCAAATTATCATTAATATCCTAGGTATCTGAGGACTCCAGTTCTCTGTTTCTATCTTTATATTGACTTGGTGACTGGCTAGATTTAGATTAAAATCCAAGATTTATTGAATCTATACCAGTGTTAACAACAGTGGTTGACAGTTGTAACAACAGCCCTGCTTCCCCAAAACAAGAGTGCTTGGAAGGGCTGCCTCCTGACCTTTCTTCTCTTACAAGTGAGTCCAAGTAATACCAGGAATAAGGTTCCTCACAGGGAAAAGAAATGGGCAGGAACTCAGGAAGAGTATCAGTGTGGTAATTGTTATGAAATCTTAGAGAAGATAACACAGAATTCTTCCTGAGGTTGCGGGTGAAAGTTATAAATAGGAGGTGAGATTTGAACTGGCTTTGAAGAGTCAGTGGCATAGGGAGAGGGAGCTTTTTCAGGCAAACAGCATGGAAAACTCCCAGAGACTAAATAAAGTACAGGTATAGCAAGAAGTGAGTGTTCTACCAGACTGTGAATGGAATTTGGAGCTGTAGGAACAGTGCTTTGGGTGGCAACTTGGTGATTTCAAAATAACTCTTTTTCTCTTCTTTGCTTTTGCAGTTAGTTGGATTTTTGTTGATTTGGGAAGGGATTGAACTATACCTGCACTTGTGTCATAAGGTAGGACATCTGAATCCACATAGGAAACCTTAGACCAGGACTGAATCTTAGACCAGGCCTGAACATGCTCCTTGGTACTCAGTTCTGTGTCTTCTCTGTTATTGTTCTCCTTGGAGAGAAGAGATTTACTTACACCATATTAACTGAAATAATTAAATTTCTAACGTTGCAACTGATTTATGGAAGGAGCTGAACCCGAGCTGAACCCAAACTCTTATTTGTTCTCACTACTTCCTGTTAAACTCAATCTGTAGCCCTGTTCTTCCCATTCCATTAAAATCTTAGGCACTCATTCCATTCATTTCCCAGTACTTTTTAGTCACAAGAATAGTCTCATTTCAGTGATTAAAAATTTCAGTTCACTGTAATAACCTAAGCTCCAACTTTATTAACCTTAAAATGTTTCCCCTCCCCTATTTGGGCCTGAAGCCCATAGCGGCAGAGAGGGCATGGTGGTCGTTCCACCTCTTTTCCGCCTGAGTGGGGTCCAGGGGAAGAGGAGATGGAGAAACGAGCACAGTCTCACAAGGAGAGGGGAGAAGGGAATCGGGTTGATTTCCAGGTAAACGTACAGTTGCTTCTTTTCCCGTGGGCTTTTTCTATGTGTGTTTTCAGAAATCCTACTGAGAATCTTGACTATAACTCTCTTGGTGGAGTCAGTGCCTGTCCTCCTGTAGCCCCCTGAAATTTCTTTTTTGGAGTCCTTTTTACCCTCTCTTGGGTTTGGATATCTTTAAAATAACACCAGCATGATTTCTTTCACAGGGTCTGTATCTGGTCCCCAGAGGACAGTCAGCTTTGCCCCACCATCTGCAGGCATGCGGCATATTTCCAATATAGCACCCTTGTTTTGTTCTCCCATGGGCTTGAGCAGCTCCAGTGACAGCCTCTTGCTTTTTTATAGACTTTGATACATAGTAATTAGACATATTTGTGGGATCCATATGATAATTTTGATATAGCCTACAATGTATAATGCTCAAATCAGGGAATTTAGGATATCCATCATCTCAAGCGTTTATCATTTCTTTATGTTAGGAACACTTCAACTCTTCTAGCTGTTTTGAAACTTTTTTGAACTATTTTGAAGCTATTTTATATTATAAATTATTGCTAACTGTAGTCACCTTACTATACTATCAAACATTAGAACTTATTCTTTCTATCTAATGGTATGTTCTCATTAACCAATCCCTCTTCATTTCTCCCACTCTGACCCACCCTTCCCAGCCCTTGGTAACTATCATTCTATTCTCTACTTCCATGAGATCAGCTTTTTTACCTCCCAAATATGAGTGAGAACATCAGGCATAGTGTTGATACCATTTCTTGTATTTCTTTTATTTCCCCAAATCCAGAAACATTTCAAACTCTTGAGTGGTCCCCTTAAGTCTTGAATCAGTCAGTTTGCATTGCTAATAAAGGAATACCTGAGATTGGGTAATTTATAAAGAAAAGAGGTCTATTTTGGCTCATGGTTCTGCAGGCTGTAAAGGAAGCATAGCACTGGCATCTGGTCCTGGTGAGGGCCTCAGGAAGCATACAATCACGGTGGAAGGCAAGCGGGGAGCCAGCATATCACATAGCAAGACAGGGAGCAAGAGAGAGGAGGAGGAGGTGCCAGGCCCTTTTAAACAACCAGATCTCATGTGAACTCACAGAATGAGAACCCACTCATTACTGCAAGGACAGCACCAAGCCATTCATGAGGGAGCTGTCCCCATGATCCAAACACCTCCCACTGTGCCCACCTCCAGTATTGGTAGTCACATTTCAACAGGAGATTTGGAGGGAACACAGATCCAAGCCATATCAATATCCTCTTACTCAAATGAGAAGTATGAACTGGAAATATAAATTTAGAGTTGTAAGAATAGATGGAGCTTGAAGCCATGAGATTTTCTAGGGAAAGAATATAGATTTGAAAATTGAACAAATAGGCTTTATTGATATCCAACATCTATTTTGGAGTTGGGACACCATGATAAATTAACCAATACCAAGAATCCCTGAAAACATTCTGATTACCATTCCAGGTTTGTGTCTATTATAAAAGCTGTGCTTACGTTGCCTGTGCCAGTTAAGTACTGCTACTTGGCCTCTCCACAGCAGAAGCACATCATCCCCTTTGAAATCAGGAAGACTGTTTTAGTGGCAGCATCTCTCACCTTTTTTCAGGCATACAGGATGGCCACCACAGTGCTCTTCAAGGATGCTGACACTTTCCTCACCAGCGTCTTCTGAGACCTCCCAAAAAACGCAATATAGGGAGTAGGTTAGCTGATCATAGGTGATACCGTTCTAGCACCTTTTCTTAATAAATCTTTTATTATTTCTTCTATATTATACTAAGAAATTACTGGCATCCCAATTTCATTGAGTATAGGCTACCAATGAGCCTAGGCTTCAGATAACCAAACAATCAGAACCTCTTTGAACTGCTTAATACCTGGATTCTAGGATATTAAATCCAGAATTTCTGGTAAGTGCACCCATATCAATAAATTTAGTCTGATCTAAAATTATGTTCTCTTTTCCTTATCTAGCACCCTTAGAATTCACTCCCACACATATTCTACAGGATTTTTGCCAATATTTGTTAGTAAAATCTTGTTTTCTAAGTCTTCATCTTCTGAGGCATTCTGGGATCTAGTTCACAGAGTCTGAAGGCAATGAAAAGTGCAGGGTGATTGTTAAGAGTTGGCATTCCCTTGGAAGTTAACTACGTTGGTTGAGTCTTCAGGTCTTCAAACCAGGAAGGACCAGGCTTATCAGACTTGTGAGGAGAGACTGATTTTATTGGCAAGGGAGATTTTGTGGGGCTTGGAATTTCAGTTTTATTGTACTCAGAATAAATTTAGGAAGAAAAGCATTAGCACCAGGCCTAGAACCCCTTCCCCTTCTACCTACAGATGCCCAGAGAGAAGTGAATGGTATCAACCCAAACTCCTTGTAAACATGCTAATAACCTGACCTCCTGGTAAACAAACTAAAGATATTTGTCAGCTCCTTATCTGCAAAAATTTCTAGCAGGATATACCTAGATATATTTAGGTTGGTTTTATTGTAAACAAACCTGGAATTATATAGGTTCATGTGGTAGAAGACATGGCTGGCTAAAGTTATATAATTAATAGAATATAAAATAATGATGCTCTATAATCAAAAAACCAAAATAACTCCTGTGAAGCAGTGTTTCTTCATATTTTGCTCAAAACACACCTTACATTTTAAGTCCAAAACCAGAATGTATACTAATACAGGAGAGGAAAGACCCTATATGAGTAGCTGCATTTGACATGATCATATTCACTCGAATTTTTTTTTTTTTTTTTTTTTTTTGAGGCAGAGTCTCACTCCGTTGCCCAGGCTGGAGTACAGTGGCGCAATCTCAGCTCACTGCAACCTCTGCCTCCTGGGTTCAAGTGATTCTCCCACCTCAGCCTCCCGAGTAGCTGGAACTAAAGTTGTGCGCAACCACACCTGGCTAATTTTTGTATTTTTAGTAGAGATGGGGTTTCACCATATTGGCCAGGCTTATCTCGAACTCCTGGCCTCAGGTGATCCACCCGCCTCAGCCTCCCAAAGTGCTGGGATCATAGATGTGAGCCGCCGCTCCCAGCCTGCCACTGGAAAATCTTTTATCTGTCCCCTGTGATTTCCTGTATCCTTTAAATCCATAGTGAAGTTTGGTGTTGGGTAAGATGTGTGATTCTTATGACTCTGGCAATTCAACTTTTGTGTTGTGATGCATTTAGTTTTTCCTAATAGGTTGTTTAAAATTTTTTCATCTATGTATGTATTTTCTGTTCTTGTAATAATGTCCTTGTTAAATTTGGGTATAATGTTTTGTTGACTCATGAGATGCTATAAAGTATTCTCTCTTTTTCTGTTCTCTGAAAGAGTTTGTTAAAGATTGGAAATATTTCTTCCTTAAATGTCTGGTAGAATTTATCATTGAAGTCAGCAAAGAGTTGTGAAAGACTTAATTATGGATTCAATTATTTTAGATGTAGAGATTATGGAAAGGAGAGAGAGTACTGTCTAGAGGGCAGCACAGATGTAGGAAAACTACACATTTGAAAGGGAAGAAGTTAGGAAAAGTAGGTCTTCTTGGTCTCAATGTTCTTTCTGTATGAAGTATACAGTGTTCTGGCAGGCAGGTTTTTTCATCTGTTTATATAAATACTTATTGGCTGCTTACTATGTGCCAGACATTCTGCAGGATGCTGAGGATGTAATCATAAACAATACCATTATTAACCTTGACTTCATGAAGCTTATAGTCTGTTGGGGAAAACAGACATTGAAAAGGCAATTACAGAGTATTATTTGCTTATAATTGTATTGAGTATACAATTGAGTTCTAAAGAAATGGTGAAGACTTTAATGGCAACTGTTGAATCTGAGTAAGAGATACCAAGCAATGTTGAGGACCCAGCTGAGGCTGGAGATAGTAAATTAGTAATGGTAAATTAGCTGTGTAATTTTTTCCAGCCATGCTGTACAGCAAAGACTTAGAAGCAAAGACGGTGAATGATTGGTTCCATCTAATACTGGGGATTTGCAGGAAAAACAAGATCTTTCTCTACATTATTATGTTAAAAGAATGAGGAAGCAGATAAGGTCCCTGACATTGTGAAGACACACATACAATTCCTGAGGACACTTCTGATCCAAGCCTAGTGCTTGAAGTCAGGAGATTTTTTTCTGCTTCCCTAGATCCTGATTCTGCTAGTGATTCTTCTGTGTGTCATGTTAATGTTCATTATATGCAAATTATGGAAAGAAAGATGGCTGGTAGCTGGGGTGTGACTGCAGGTAAGCATCATCCTATAGCTCCAGCACTAGCTGTCTAGATGTATCCAGCCTGACCTTTGGCTTTCTCACAGATCTTTGCTCCCTACGTGCACCTGGTCAGCATAACTGTGATGGTTATCCTTTTCTGGCCTGTGGCCTTCTACATGGCACGTTTGGAAAGAGAAGGTATGTCACATAGGGCAGAACCCTGCCTATTTCTTCAGCTCTGGCTTTAGCTTGCATACTCCACTCAGGAAAACAGAAGCTTGGGAACTAGCTGCCCGTATGCCTCGTTGAAATTGATTTAGCTTGTTACTCAGGCGTGCTCCTGTGCTTTCACTCACTACCCTGTCATAGTGGCCAGTGGCCTGTCGTAGTATTTCTGTGGCCAAACAGACCTTCTTCTAAAGAGGGATTCTTTTTTTGGAAAAACAAGATCTTTCTCTACATTATTATACATTGACTGTCTGAAGATGGATGGTGGGTGACGCAGTAGAGGCCGTTGTAATTTTACTTGACCAAAGTGCTGGTACAAGGAACAGTTCTTTCCATTTATATTCAAATATTAGTAGTTTCTTTTTCTTCTCTTTTTTTTTTTTTTTTGAGACAGAGTCTTGCTCTGTTGCCAGGCTAGAATGCAGTGGCACAATCTCGGCTCACTGCAACCTCCTGGGTTCAAACGATTCTCCTGCCTCAGCCTCCCAAGTAGCTGGGATTACAGGTGTGCGCCACCACGCCTGGTTGTATTTTTAGTAGAGATGGGGTTTCACCATGTTGGCCAGGATGGTCTCAATCTCTTGACCTCGTGATCCGCCTGCCTCAGCCTCCCAAAGTGCTGGGATTACAGGCGTGAGCCACTGCGCCCAGCAAATATTAGTAGTTTCAACTAATACTAGGTGCGGAGATTTCTGCTTACATCCAAGTAACTCAAAGCAGTCCCCTGTGAGACCATGTCATACCTGAGGACTTACAGCAGAAGGTTAAATGTCTGTCTCTGTCACTGGTTTCCTCTTCATTGTTTGCCCCAGTGTAATGGAATCAAAAGAACTGGATCTGTACACTAAACTGTTTTGAGAATGGAATTATCTTTCACCACTCTATGGATAAACCAATAGGACCTTCTTCTCTCTGGGTCTCCTTTTTCCTCTTTTTTAAATAAGAGGTATTTGCTTTCTGACCTGTGGAGGTATGCAGGCAAGAGAAAGACTGCATAGATAGTGCTGCCATTGTGTGTGTGTGTGTGTGTGTGTGTATATATATGCTTGTGTGTGGAGGGTAAATTTTAGAAAGTATTTCTGGGGCAAGGGCTTAAAGAGGACAATAATGAGCTCTTTTCTTTTTCACTTTCTAAATTTTAGTTAGAATGAGAAGATACAGGATGACACATTCTGAGAAAAAAAGACTCAAGAAATGTAATCACAAGGTTAAGAGGTTAGAGCTGGAGACTGAGATTTGAAAGTCACTGAAGCATAGGTGGTAACTTGAAAATGTACAAATGGGTAAAATTCTCAGAGGTCTAAAATAGTAAGTCTTGGGGAATGGCTGGTTATCTCAGGCATTGTGTACAGGCTCTGTATGTGAATGTGTGTGTATGCACGAGAGGGAGACGGAGGGAGGGAAAGAGGGGAAGCAAATGATTAATATTTATAGAGTAACTATTATGAGTCAACACTGTCATAACAACCTGTAAGGTTGATATAAGCAGCAGGACAGCCCCATTTTACAGAAGAAAATGAAGATTCAGAGAGGTTAAGTTGTCCTTAGTCACACAATTAGGAAGTGGCAGAACTTGGCTTTAAACCCAGATTTCTGCCAATTAGTGCCCTTTCCACTATACTGTACTGCCTTAAATATACAGATGTTTTAGGATGATCTTTACAGACTCTGGGGCTTTCTTAGAATCAGCCAAGCTCCTCCTCCTCCTGAGAAGCCACTCCTTAACATCCCTTCTCCTTCCTTTCCTTCCCTATCTGCCCCTGTACAATTGAGCCCTCTGTCCATTTCCAGTTCCAGTAAAGTTGCCTTAATAATGCCCTATATTTGTACAGTTCTATACTTCTATATCCAAATCCCTGGAGGTAAGTGGAAATGTCACAGAAATAGAAAGTAAATTAGCCAGTACACAGTCAATGAAACCCATGGACTGTGGGTTTACTCAGGCTGCTGCTTTGCTTGGAGTGATTTTCCATCTCTCTTTATCTTTTTTTTTCCCCACTTCCCCTTCCTTCCAAATTTTTCAGGTCTACAAGTGGCTGTTGGATTACCCTTTCTTCTTATCCTTTTAAGTCTCTATTTGATGCCACTGGGGATTTATTCTCCCTGCATTCAGGAGAAGGAGAATTTGGGGCCCAAGCCAACCATCTTTGGACATAGAGGTGCACCCATGGTAGGTCTGAGCATGATGAACATGGGTGAAAATAAGTATGTATGGGGTATGTGGTCGAGAGAAGAAAACTGAGAACCATGGGAGCCCCTGGAGAGAAAAAGTGATTGCATTAAGATGGCAAGAATAAAGAGTTCATTGTAAAGGTTGGACTTGAATCCAGGCCACCTACCTCCCAGTCCATTTCTCTTTACTGTGCCCAGTGACATTGTCTCAGATGAGCAGAGTCCCAGAATCGGCTTGGACGGAGGGTATACAGATTTTGAAAGGAGATCTGAGAGAGCCAAGCTCTGCTCCCCAAAATCCTACTGGGCTCTACCCCTACCACAAAAGGAATGCTGGGAGGACAGACTCTGAGGCTTAGGGCCTGATGTCCTTTTCTTCTACAGTTGGGGCCTGAGAATACCATGATGTCCTTTGAGAAAGCTGTTGAACATGGGGCCCATGGATTGGAGACTGATACACGCTTAAGGTAAGAAAGCAGGGAACTGGGGTGAGGGGAGGAGGGGAGTTAAGTTCAATGCTGTGAAAGAGAACCAGCCTGGCCTGAGGTGTAGAGACAGCAAGCCCTGGGGAGTTGTTCCTGTGTTCATATGGCATATGTGCACGTACTACACAGATGAACCACATCTCACAAACTGCACCTCTGCATCTCCATGTTTTCAGTGACAGGGTTACAAATCAGACACACTGGATATAGTCTTCACACATGATTCAAATATGACCCCATTGCAAACCGTGCTTACCACTTCACTCTGTGTACTACCTTAGCAATTTATTTAACATTCCTTGAGCATTTGCTGTATTCCAGGCCTCCTTCTGAGTGCTTGGGAGATGCAAATGAATAAGATATAGTCATACCTAAAAGATGTTCCAGCTAGTGAAGGAGACATGGAATGTTTACAGATAACTACAGAATAAGGCCATTTGTGGCAAGAACCTTCCAGAGAAAAATAAGTGCAATGGAACCTCAGTGGAGGAAAAGGTCGCTTCCTGTTGTGTGGGAAAAAAAAAAAATCTATATGCTCAAAGTTGTGTTTGGGTTGAGCCTCGAGGGAAAAGTACCATTTTACCAAGCAGAGATGGGGGAAGAAGAAAATTCCAGGGAATTTATTCTGAAAAGCTTTTGCTCTAAGACCCTATGAGGAGAATGAAAAGACAAGTGTCAGACTGGGAGACAATATTTGTAAAACACATATCTGGCAAAAGACTTGTATCTAGGATATATAAACTTTCAAAACTCAACAGTAAAATGAAAACAAAAACCAAACAATCCAATTAGAAAATGGGCGAAATACATGTGTAGATATGTCACTGAAGAGAATATACAGATAGCAAATAAGTACATGAGAAGATGTTCAACTGCATTAGCCTTTAGGAAAATGCAAATTAAAACTAATACTACTCACCTATCGGAATGGCTAAATTAAAAAATAGCAAGAACAGTAAATGCTGGCAGACAAATTGAATCACTCATATGTTCCTGGTGGAAACATAAAATTGTATAGCCACTCCAAGTAAGTTTGGCAGTTACCTACAAAACTAAATACAGTCATATCTCACTTAATGATGAGCACACGTTCTGAGAAATGTGTTGTTAGGCAATTTTATCATTGTGTGACCATCATAGAGGATGGCATAGCCTACTACACACCTGGGCTATATGGTATGACCTGTTACTCTTCAGCTGCAAGCCTGTACAGCATATTACTGTACTGAATACTGTAGGCAATTGTAGAACAATGGTAGGTATTTGTGTATCTAAACATATCCAAACATAGGAAAAGTATGGTAAAAATAACAATATAAAAGATAAAACATGGTACACCTGTATAGGGCAATTACCATGAATGGAGCCTGCAGGACTGGAAGTTGCTCTGGGTGAGTCAGTGAGTGAGTGGTAAGTGAATGTGAAGGCCTAGGACATTATGTACACTACTGAAGACTTTATAAACACTGTACACTTAGATTGTGCTAAATTCATAAAAAAATTTTCTTCAATAATAAATTAACCCCAGCTTATTGTAACTTTTTGACTCTTGTGATAACACTTAGTGTAAGCACAAATACATTGTACAGCTGTACAAAAATATTTTCTTTCTTTGTAACCTTATTCTCTAAGCTGTTTTCTATTTTAATTTTTTTAAACTTTTTTGTTAGAAACTAAGACACAAGCACACACATTAGCCTAGGCTTACACAGGGTCAGGATCATTAATATCACTGTCTTCTACCTTCACATCTTGTCCCACTGCAGTGTCTGCAGGGATAATAACATGCATGGAGCGGTCATCTATGAAAACAGTGCCTTCTAGAATACCTCCTGAAGGACTACCTGAGGCTGTTTTACATTTAATTTTTAAAATATATAATAGAATGTATATACTCTAAAATAACAATAAAAAGTGTAGTGTAGTAAATATATAAACCAGTAACAGTTGTTTATTGTCATCATCAGGTATTATGTACTATCTGTAGTTGTATGTGCTATACTTTTATATGATTGGCTGTACAGGTTTGTTTACACAAGTATCACCATAAACATATGAGTAATGTACTGTGCTACAATATTATGGCTACGAAGTCACTAGGTGATAGGAAATTTTCAGCTCCATTATAATCTTATGGGGCCACTGTCATATATGAGGTCCATTGTTGACTGAAATGTCATTATGTGGCACATTATGTACTTACCATGCACCCCAGAAATTGTACTCCTGGGCATTTATTCCAGAGAAAAGAAGACAACGTTCATATAGAAAAAAACTTTACATTAATTTTCATAGCTGTTTTATTTGTAATAGCCCAAATCTAGAAACAACCCAAATGTCCTTTAAGAGGTTTAATGATTAAATAAACTGTGTTCATCCATACTGTGGAATATTACCCAGCAATAAAAATGAATGAACTATTGAAACATGCTGCTATTTGGATGGACCTCATGGGAATTGAGTTGAGTGAATAAAGCCAGTCTCAAAAGGTTATATATTGTATGATTCCATTTGAAGATCACATTCAAATGACAAAATTAAAGGGATGGAGAAAAATCAGTGGTTTCCAGGGGTGAAGGAGGGAGAGAGGTGGCTCCCACTTTAAAAGATAACACAAAACTCTTCTTGTATATTTACTGTTCTGTATCTTGACTGTGGTGGTGGTGATATGTCTGCACGTGTGATAAAATTAACAAAATATACAAATAAGTTCATGTAAACTAAATATAGAACTAAATATACAAATAAGTTCATGTAAAATGAATGAACTCTGAATGAGGTCATAGATTTTATCAATGTCAGTTTCCTTGTGATAGTATAGTATAGTTATGCAAGATGTTACTATTGGGGGAAATGGGCTAAGGGTATGTAGGATCTCTCTGTATTATTTCTTACAAACCCATGTGAATCTACAATCCTCTCAAAATAGAATTTAAAGAAAAGAATCTCATCAGCTTTTTAAAGAAAAGATATAGACAAAGTGATTCTAAAATCAGAAGATGATCCATTCTGACATTTTAAAACTTTTCTAGGCCCTATATCCTGCTCCAGTTTATGCCCCATGTCTTCACTTTCTTTTAAGCAACATTCCTCCAAAGAGTGGTCTGTACTGCTTTAGAGGATCAAAAGTTTGTGTTAGTCTCCACCCTTCTAGGTTCTTTGGCTAGTCTACAAATTAAATTGGCATAAGAGATTAACAGGAGAAAAATAATTTTAATTACGTATGTACAAATGGGAGTCCCACAAAAATTTGGAACTCAAGGAAAAGGCCAGATGATTGAAGCTTGTATGGTTTCCTGAGCTATAGAAAGGAATAGAGGCTGTGTGGGGGCAGTGACAAATTGTGGGAAGAAGAGGAAAGAAAATGTGTGGTGAATAAAGGTTGTCTTATTATACAGATATAAGTCTCTTGATAATAAAATGATTTCAGAGCAGCTCTCTTATTGGTACAGATACTTTTACTAATGAAAATTTCCTTTATAAATATAAATTTCCTTTACAAAAGTGCAACTTTTCAGAGCTTCTCCTGTGTCTGCTGTTTCTCAAAATAACCAGCTCAAAACAATCAATATGCCAAAGAGGTATATAGTGGGATGGCATATTCTGGTCTCCTCAGTCATATTTTAGGGTGAGTGTCTTGAACTCCAACATTGCCTTTCTTTGCCTTCTCTCAGTCCTCCCCTTTGTTTTGGATAACTTTTAATCCTTTTTGAGCCTATCCCAATCAGGCTTCTTCTACACCACTTCTCAGAGCTCCTACTAAGTTATCAGGGACCTCAAACTTCTTAAACATCATAGTAAATTTTCAGTTTTCATCTTAACCTCTCAGCATTTGAGTAGTCCTTCATTTTTGAAACACTTTCTTCATTTGGCAATTAGAATACCATACTCTCCTGATTTTCTTCCTACCTGGCTGTTTCCTGTGTGACTTTTGCTGGCTCCTTCTTCCCTTCTTGCCTTTAAAATGTTGGAATTTTTGAGATTTGTGATAAAATAGTTATAAAGGATGTTTGATCCCTACACCAAGTTCACCCCAAAGTGAATTTGATAGTGCTCATCCCACTTTATAAAATTGCAGCTATGTTGTTCTTAAATGTGAAACAGGTTTATATGAAACCTTCATTTGAACATATTTTTGAGAAGCCATTTGAAAAGGCAGAGACATTTTTTAAACCTAAAAAGCAAGTAATGTAAACAAGTTATTTGCATCTGAGTGAAAGCCTATGGGAGATCCTGAGAAGATCTATGCAAAATTTTTGGCTGCTATTATTCCCAGTCCTCTTATAAAAGTTCTAGCATAAAAGCCCAGCCAGCCATACACCTCTCTGGAGAACACTGAATTGAGTTTTCTGGGGATTGCAGAAACACACAGATCCTGAAGAAATGTTGACCTCCTCATGTAGACCAATAGGAGAAATCTTGCCAACAGTCACTGGAAGTCCATAGAAGCTGAGTTAGATTGAAAGATCCCAATAAGCTTGTTTGTGCCTATTGTTCTTACTCCCTCTCTGCTACCGCAGTCTCCACCTAACTTTTTAAGGGGAATAAATGTACATGTCACACATAACAAGTATGTGTGTGATAACTAGTTTCTGTTGGTATTTGCCTACCCTTTAGCATCCATGATGAACAAAATGTCAAAAATTTTAATGAAGATGTGTCATGCCAAGCCATATGAGAACCTGAGGCAAAAGGAAAAATCAGTAATACTATCTTATCTTCATTTAAAATTTAATATTTTGTTTATAGTGGATTTTTGCATTGGTTTTGTCTTTTAAATATTGTATTAAAATAATATTTATCTTGCTTATTAGTTTTTGGCACCCCTTTAAATTTTAGACCCATGGCAAGTGCACTATCATTTTGTTATTTGTTTTCTCCTTTCCTGCCTCCTTTTGGACTAATGGAGCATTTTTTAGAACTTTATCTCTACTGTTGGATTATTAGCTATACCTCTTTTTTTTTAGTTGTTATGCCAGAGTTTACAATATGATCTTTAACTTATTTCTCCCTTTGAGTATTATACATTTTTGTGTAAAGCATACATCTTTTATCAGTGCACTAACATTTCATCTCTCTCATAGTATGACCTGGTGCTATCATGAACCTCATTATACATTGCTATTACTTTTTGCTTTAAATAGTTAATTCTGTTTTTAAAAAATGAGAAAAAAGTTTCTATATTTACTCATGTATTTATCATTTCTGGCACTATTTATTCTTTTGTGTAGATCCAAGTTTCGAATTGCATCAGTTTCCTTTTTGTCTAATAATTATTTTAATCTTTTTTACAGTAAAGGTATGCTGGAAATGAATTATTCTTCTTTTTGTTTGTATGAAATATTTTAATTTTCCCTTCATTTTTGAAGAATATTTTTGCTGCATATAGAATTCTAAGTTGACAGTTGTTTTCTTCAAGCATGTAAAAATTGTTATTTCCTAGTTTTCTGTCTTATGTTTTGATAAGAAATCTTCTGAATGCTTATCTGTATTCCCCTCCACATATGCCCACCCCTAGCCCCAGCTCCTTTTTTTTTTGCAGCAGCAGAGAAAGAGGTTTAGTGATAGAGTCATCAAATGAGGAAATAGGAGGAAACCTCAAATCCATCTCCCTGAGGAGTTTGGGGCTAGAGTTTTTAATGGTTTTGGAGTGGGCTGAAGTGTGCAGATCGTTGATTGGTCAAAGAGTACAGGGTGAAGTCAAGGGACAGGGAGATGAAGAAACTATATTCTCATGCTGATTCTGTTCCTCTGTGGGGGTCTTCAAACTGGTTCACATCAGCTGTTTTACTGGAATATGGGATCTGAAAAACATCTTAAGCAATTCTTAAACAAAAGCCTTGTGATTCTAATGTCAGAAATCGTATCTATAGATACACTGGGGATGCAAATGGTCAATGTCAAATGATTTTCCATTACAAGGAAGTGGTTCAAAATGAAGCCTGATTAATACTTAATTAGAGCTATATTTCTGTCCAGAATTCTTGTTAAGCCTGTGAGGATGGCTTCAGTACCCCCTCATCTTCTTTATCCCTCAATCCTGAAGTGTGATCATTAAGGAGGAATTGGTCCATGACTGCTTTGGCTGATTCCTGCTGATAAGGGTCAAGGGGACCATAATTAGGATTTGAGGAATGAAACTGCTTTGTGGTAGCCTGTAAATGTTCTTGAGTGCCAGGTATAGGGTTCTGATTCTGCATGACAAAAATGTCAGTTCTTTTGTTACTAGTCCCTCTTGTCTGTTGTGAATAGAAAGAAGAGCAAGATGACAATAATAAGAGTTTGTAAGGGGAACTAAAACCAGTTTCCCATTCCCTTAGGAAGCCAGCTAAAGAGATCATTTAAGGGGATCTGTGGTACACATCTCTCATAACCATTTAGCTTATTTGGAAATTTTTTTTATTCACAACAAGTGGTATTAGCTGTTGCACAGATACCACTTGTTTTGCCAAAAGGAAATCTAATACAGTTTAATTATTCACAACTGCCTGGGCCAAAGAGCTTAAACCATTATGCTTAACAGCCTTCTTTATTTCAGCATGTCAGCATACCACATTTTGGGTGTAGGCTTCTGAGCTCCAGCATCCCCATCTGAAGCTTCCCTAGAGGTTTCACACACTAAAAGCTGAGTTGCTGGGAAAACTGAGTTAATAGCTGAGTGGCAAAGGATCCCCGTAAACCAGTCTTCTGTTTCTGGAAATAGCCCAGTCCCATTAAACAGCTGTGTCTCATTTCAGGAGTTAGTATCGCAAATGAGCTTTCAAATGGAAGAAAAACAAATGTAATGTTTGGAGAAATCTATAAACCAGTTTCCTTAGTCTGGAGGGCAGTCAGTTGAGGTGTCTAGATGTTAGATTTGGCCGGGCATGGTGGCTCAAGCCTGTAATCCCAGCATTTTGGGAGGCCGAGGCAGGGAGATCACCTGAGGTCAGGAGTTTGAGACCAGCCTGGCCAACATGGTGAAACCCCATCCCTACTAAAAATACAAAAATTAGCTGGGCGTGGTGGTGGACACTTGTAATCCCAGCTACTCGGGAGGCTGAGGCAGGAGAATCACTTGAACCTGGGAGGCGGAGGTTGCAGTGAACTGAGATGGCACCACTACACTCCAGCCTGGGTGACAGAGTAAGATTCTGTTTCAAAAAGAAAAAAAAAAAAAGATGTTAGGCCCAAAGCATCTTCAGTTAATGTGGAAGCAGGCAGTGGCAATCTGACAGATTTTTCTTGCCTGTAGTTTATGTATCACAAGATATCCTTGCAGGAAAAAGATAGTGGCAATGCCACTGAGTCTAAGTGAGAAAAATGGAAAGAGAATTTGAAGACGTTAGTTTGGAGACTTTTAGCCAGGAAAGAATTCTGTATTCAGTTCAAATCTTCATCAAATTTTGAAAAAATTTTTAGTTTCACTGTTTGAAATGTTTTTTTCTGCCCCTCCCTTCTTTTTTAGGATTCCATTTACATATATATAATACTGCTTGATCATTGCCTTACAGGTCACTGATTCCCCATTCTTTTTTGTTTCAGTCTTCTTTCTATGCTTTCATTTGGATAGATTCTAATGCTACATCTTTAAATTCATTGTTCTTTGCATGATCTGCAATATCTGATCTGTTTTAAATTTCATGTGGTGAAATTTTCATTTCAGTTATTATGTTTTGTCTCTAAATTTCCATTTTTATACCTTGTATGTATATCTTCATTGTGTTCATGTTTTCCTTTACATACCTTGTTTACACCTTTATAATTTTGTTCTACACTGTTTAACACCCTTGTCTATGAATTCTGTCATCTCTTTCACTTTTGAGTTTGTCCCTGTTGAGTAATTCCTCTTCCATACGGTCACATTTTCCTGCTTATTTATATCTCTAGTAAGTTTTGATTACATGCTGGACTTGTAGTTTTACATTGTTGGGTGCTATATCTTGTATCCTTTAGGGTTGGTCATTTTCTAGCAGATAGTTGTTACTTCCAGACTAGTTTGGTCTTTTCTTTGGAGGCTTGTTTTTAAGCTCTTTTTTAGAGGATCTAAAGTGGCTCTAAGGCCATTGTAGTTCTAAATTATCCCGCGCCCCCCACTATTTTATTTTCTGAGACGGAGTTTCACTCTTGTTGCCCAGGCTGGAGTCCAATGGTGCGATTTTGTCTAATCGTAACCTCTGCCTCCCAGGTTCAAGCGATTCTCCTGCCTCAGCCTCTCGAGTAGCTGGGACTACAGGCATGTACCACCATGCCTGGCTAATTTTTGTATTTTTAGTAGAGACGGGGTTTCACCATGTTGGCCAGGCTGGTCTCGATCTCGACCTCGTGATCCGCCCACCAAAGTGTTGGGATTACAGGAGTGAGCCACCACGCCCAGCCAATTATCCCCTTTTCTAAGGTGTGATCTTCTGGAGTCTCTAAAGAATGCCTATGTAATTACTGAGGACTCTCCTCTCTTGCTGGATGGAACTTGAATGATTCATCATACCCCTGTGCAAGCTCCAATTGTCTTAGAACTGTCTGGTAATATTTTCTTTTCTTAGAAGTTGTTCTTGCCAAGCTTCATAGTTTTACTCTGTACACATACAGATTGATATCTAGCCGTAGACTTACAGACTTTCGCATATTTTCTTGGAACTGTGTCTTTGTTTTTGCATAACTCTATCCTTTATGGGACTCTAGCCCACAAATTCTAGCTGTCTTGGCTCCCCCCTTACTCTAATCTCTTTCTTCTCATTTCAGCAAGACAGCTAGGTCCCTTTTAGGTTCCCCCACCCTGTACTGGAATTCAGTATTCACTTGCAGGAAAGAAGCCTGGGTGATGGAATTGCTTATGTCATTTTTTTTATTGCTTTTCTCAGAGATTGTAGTAATATTGTGCATCCTTTTGTCTATTAACTGAAAATAGTTATTTCCTTTATTTTGTCCAGTTTTCTAGTGGTTTATGGCAGAAGAGTAAGTTCCAAGCCTTATCTTCCTCATTATAGATGTTCTCTTCATAGATATTTTAATGAGAAAGGGAGAGATAGTTTCATAAAATCAGAGATTCTCCAAAGCAAATTGCAGATAGAAGAACAAGGAACTTACCTTATGATACTATCTGATGTGGAGAGTGTAGGACCAGAAATACTCAGTGTGGGCTGGGCATGGTGGCTCATACCTGTAATCCCAGCACTTTGGGAGGCTGAGATGGGCGGATCACTTGAGGCTAGGAGTTCGAGACCAGCCTGGCTAACATGACAAAATCCTGTCTGTACTAAAAAATACAAAAATAAGCCAGGTGTGGTGCTGCCTGTCTGTAGTCTCAGCTACTCGAGAGGCTGAGGCAGGAGAATCACTTGTGTGATCATGGTTGTGGTGAGCCGAGATCATGCCACTGCACTCCAGTCTGGGTGACAGAGCAAGACTCCGTCTCAAAAAAACAAAAAAACCAAGCAAACAAACAAAAAGAAATACTCAGTGCAGTGCCTAGCTGGGAAAGGATCAGAATAATATAGGAAAACTGTGTGGACGCCTGCTTAGTATGGTCCTGGAACCTGAGGGCCTTGTGTCATCCCTACCTCCATTCACTTTATTTTCAGGCCACTACTGTGCCTGCTGTTTTCCTAATGCCAGAAAGCCCCTGAATAGAGAAGCTATTCTTTCACCATCACTAATGTGATTATATATCATGAAAGATTGATCCCTAGAGCAGAAAAATATTGACATCAAAGTGTAAATGACTGATATGTAGCCCTTTTCTAAGATTTGAGAGGGAGTAAGGAGCCCTAGTGACACTTGTGACCTTGAAGGACTTTCTAGGGAGCCTGTCTACCAAGGTAGCTAAATTCAGCCTATCTAACCCTGCCCTTCTTTTCTACCTCTGCCGCAGTTATGATCATGTGCCTTTCCTCATGCATGACTTTGACCTGAGAAGAACAACCAATATCGGGGAAGTTCAGCCAGAATCTGCCTTCAAGAACCTTGCCTTCTTCAATTGGGATTTCCTGTCGACTCTGAATGCAGGCAAATGGTTTGTAAAACCAGAGGTAAGACACATTCCCAAGTTCCACAAACCTGCATTGAATTTTTGTAAGAGATCATGTGCTGCTCCTGAAAATAAAGGCCATAGATGAAGATAGGCAAGTATCCACATGATTTCATCCCATTTTGGTAGCAGGACTATAGTATTGGCAGGAGGGCTTTTTCAGTAATGAAGTTAGTCTAATTGCTGCTTTCTACATTCACTAGGAAGTCTGAAGACAAACTTGTAGACTTACCCTTATCTCGTAATTTCTTTTTACCCAAATATTTCATAAGCTTTTACAGTATGGCCAACATGTACATAACATTTTCCTGGATGAGCAGACTAGGACATATATTTTTTATTTTTTCTGCTTGCCATTCAACAAATATTGAGCACCTAATGGTACAAGGCACATGGAATATAATGGTGAATAAACACACATCCAGCCTTAATGGAATTCACAGGCTAGTATAAGAAACAGACAGTTACTATACATTGTGATAAGTGCAAAACTAGAGTTAATTTCAGGTTGCTTCAGGAGCACACAAGAACAACTTCTAACTCAGACTGGGGAATGTGGATGGGAGATTCTGGAAGGAGATGTATAGACTAATAATGGATGTGGTACAGTATAAAGCATGTGCTGTGTGGTGTACAGTGTAATTTTGAGGCAAGTATGAATCGTTCCTCTGGAAGAAATTGGGGAATACTTTATGCACAGCTACCATTTGAGCTGAGGGAAGATCATTACCAAAGGAAAGCAAGGGCAGTAATGATGATGTGTTTCAGAGATTATCCTGGAGCAACAGGGTGTGTGTGTGTGTGTGTGTGTGTTGTGTGTGTGTGTGTGTTGTGTGTGTGTGTGTAGGAGAGGGAGGGAAGGATAGAGGAAAGAGAGGAAGGAAGGAGAGGGGTAGGAAGTAGATGAGAGATAGATTGGGAGAATAATCTGGAAAATATGTTGATGAAGATTATGGCAATGCTTACATAACAAGTTAAAGAGTTTAGAATTATCCTTGAGTGTTTTTAAATGGGTAAAAAGTCAGAATTGCATTTGATAAAGGTCAAGCCTACTTTCTCAAGATAGATTAAAGAAAACAAAACAACCTATGTTTTCTAGCTTATTTTATGACTAGGAATTCATGTGACCTAGGTTCTGACCAATCAGATATACTCATTTGAGACTTTGATTTTGAAAATAAACATCTCAACAAGATAGATAGCAGGCATCCATATTGCTAGCACATGTGACAGCAGAGATAGCAAGGTGTGAGGGTCAGCTGTGGTAATAGCTCACTTATATGGTAGTAGTGTAATTAGGAAAAGAAATATTAAGGGATTTTTGATTGTGTACTGGTGGAATGGAATTTTATTTATGTTTGATGTTAATCCTGAGGGCCGTTTGATCATGTTTCATGTAAAAATAGGGAAAAGTGAAGAATTATGTACAGATGGACTTACCTACTGTGTCCATTTTGTGTTGCTATAAAGGAATACCTGAGACTGGGTAATTTATAAAGAAAAGAGGTTTATTTGACTCATGGTTCTACAAGCTCTACAAGCATGATACCAGCATCTGCTCGGCTTCTGGTGAGGAAGCTTTTACTCATGGCAGAAGGTGAAGGGGGAGCAAGGCATGTTATATGGCGAGAGAGGGAGCAAGAAAGAGAGAAGGAGGTACCAGGCTCCTTTAAACAACCAGCTCTTGCATGAACTAATAGAATGAGAAATCAGTCATTACTGAGGAGAGGGCACCAAATCATTCATAAGGGATCTGCCCCCATGACCCAAATACCTCTCATTAGGCCTCACTTCCAACATTGGAGGTCACATTTCAACATAAGATTAGGAAGGGACACATATCCAAACTGTATCATCTACTGAGACTCCACTTCAGATTCATTGTATTAATTAGTATTAATATAAGAAATAGCTGAAAGTGGATTTATTACTGTAGTTGCTCAGAATATTTGTCCTCATAGGAGTACATAGTCTATACATGCTATTTCCATATATGAAAATAATATGATTACTCTGATATTCTAGGTTTCTGAGTATATGTAGCTTCTGCAATATGTCTCATACATAGACACATAAAAACTAGAGGTGCTCCATTAGGATGTATATATTGAATTAGTTAGCTATAGTTCATATTTTGGCAAAGGTGTGTTCTAGATGAAAAGCCTATTGTATCTGATGTATAATATAAGGCTGATAAGTCTTATTAGGATTCACAGAATTAAACTTACTCCTAAAATTGAGCCAAAGTTTCATCAGGCTGAGATGTTTGATGGAACAGTAGAGTTGATGAATTTTAATTAATAGATGCTTTTTCTTGGTCTTTATGGGAACTTAGTGGTCCTTATTGCTGAAAGACAACAGTTGTTTCTCATGTCAGTGGTCATGGTTAGCTACCATGTGGGAACCATGAATTTAATTTTTTTCATAATTCTAAGTACATTCAGAAACACTTAATACTTAATAACTTATTAAATAGCATCCTTATTTTTAGTTTTCTTTTTTTTATATTTATTTATTTATTTTTGAGACAGAGTCTTGCTCTGTAGCCCAGGGTGGAATGCGGTGGTGTGATCTCAGCTCACTGCAACCTCTGCCTCCCAGGTTTCAATTCAAGCAATTCTCCTGCTTCAGCCTCTCGAGTAATTGGGATTATAGCTACATGCCACCATGCCCAGCTAATTTTTTTTTTTTTTTTTTTTTTTGTGAGACGGAGTCTTGCTCTGTCGCCCAGGCTGGAGTGCAGTGGTGTGATCTCGGCTCACTGCAAGCTCCGCCTCCCGGGTTCACGCCATTCTCCTGCCTCAGCCTCTCCGAGTAGCTGGGACTACAGGTGCCTGCCACCACGCCCGGCTAATTTTTTTTTGTATTTTTTAGTACAGATGGGGTTTCACCGTGGTCTCTATCTCCTGACCTCGTGATCCGCCTGCCTCGGCCTCCCAAAGTGCTGGGATTACAAGCGTGAGCCACCGCGCCTGGCCTTTTTTGTATTTTTAGTAGAGATGGGGTTTCACCCTATTGGCCAGGCTTGTCTTGAACTCCTGACCTTGTGATCTGCCCACCTTGGCCTCCCAAAGTGCTGGGATTACAAGTGTGAGCCACCACACCCAGCCTTATTTTTATGTTTTTTGAAACGGAGTTTCACTCTGCCACCCAGGCTGGAGTGCAGTGGCATGATCTCGGGACACTGAAGCCTCCGCCTCCTTCATTCCAGCGATTCTCCTCCTTCAGCCTCCTGAGTAGCTGGGACTACAGGCGCCCGCCACCATGACCAGCTAATTTTTTGTGTTTTTAATAGAGGGTTTCACCATGTTGACCAGGCTGGCCTCAAACTCCTAACCTCAGGTGATCCACCTGCCTCGGCCTCCCAAAGTGCTGGGATTACAGATGTGAGCCACTGCACCGGCCTTATTTTTGGTTTTCAAACATTTCTTCAAAACTGCCTGCAGTTTTGAATGTTTGGGTTAGTTGTAAGTGATAGGGTTGGATCTGTTATTGTAATGACTTTTGGTGGGCATTTTTTAGGATTAATAGCTCTGTTTTAGCATGTTTAGGGTGTTCAGGTGCTTTGCTTGTAGCATTTAGTTATCCTATTTCAATGGCTACTGAAGAGCATCCTGAAACCTGGGGTTTAAATATGGTTATCTGGAGACTTTAGGTTTGATCATGGAGCTTTCTTGGCTTTCATGCTGTATGGTTAGAAGGTAGTTGAAATGGTGTTATCATGTGATTTAAAAGATTTGGAGATTTGGGTAGTTTTTTCCATAGTGAAAAAATTAGTAAAGATTATTCTGATGATTCTTTATTGGTTGGGTATGATTATTGATTGATCATGGTGGTGAATTGGCCATTATTTATTAATGTATTTATTAGTCTTGAGATTATTGTGAAAATCAAGTAGCTAATCTTATAACAAAATAAGAATAGATACAGACATTCTGGGAGTTGATACTGGAAGCTAAACTGAATTCCTGTTTCTTTAGCCCAACCAACACTTCCGTGGAACTTTGTTATATCCTTTTGTGAAAGTATAATTATAGAAATGATAAAAATATAATTCTCATGCAGATACATAGTCGACATGAGTACAAGTTTTATTTGTCACATTAATGAAGGAACAAGCAGGATAACAAAACCCACTCAAAGGAGAAATGACAGCAAGATATTCAGCTAGAAAATACTAGCACTCATCCCTTCCACAAAGACAGCCAAAACAATAAATAAAAAAAACATATTTTAATGAAACTAAAGGACAGCACCAGAGTACATCAAAGGAGTAACAGAAACCCTGGTGAGCACAGAAACTCAGGAGACCCACATAGAGAATGGAAGGAAACAACAGGACCCTGCCACCTCATCCCCCAGCTGAGATCAGCCGGGAACCAGGAGGAACTTCTCTCTATGGTGAAAAGCTAGGCAAGAGGATCCTAGCAGCCCCCAGCAACACCTTGGACCCCTATTGGGGTCCCCTGCAGTCCTCACAGGCCCTAAGCCCAGCTGGGGTAGCTACCTAGAGGCCATACAACCGTGTTCCCCTCAGAGAAGTAGCCAGCTGTGCCTGCCCCGTGGCCTACGTGGCTGCTGTGCAATGTCATCCTGGAACTACTCACATCTTGCTCCAGAGGTGAGTAGCCACAGCACCCCTTCATCCCTTATGCTAAACTGCTGGGGAACCACCCCAACAGAGTGGCCTAACATCCCCAGGCCAAGCAACTGTTACACCTTTCCCTGTGGAGCCAAGCAGCAGATAGAACTGTTTCATTTACCCCTCCCCCTGTACCTTTGGGCTAGAGATGGAGCTGTGTACCCTTTCCTGGGGATATGGTGCTTTGGCAGAACAGCTCCATCTACCTCTTTCAGACTTGGCTATGCCCTGCCACTGGGGTCCTGAGTTGAAACTGTGCACTGCCCTCTCAAGGAAAAAGTACTTTGTCAGAGCCCTGTGTGGCAGGGAAATGGTGCCTGGGCTGCTCAGAACAGTCAGGCCCCCAAGGCCTGAGTAGAGTGGCACATCAACCCTTGGAGAATCAATGTTTTGACTGAGCTGAGCAACTCACATTCCATGGCTGAGCTAACATAGTACCCTTCATCCCAGGGAAACAAACCAGTGTCTGAGCAGAGATACCCGACCCTACAGGCCAAACAATTGTAGTACCCTGCTTCCCTGGAGCTGGACTAGCTCCCTAGAGTCTAAGCTGCTGAGATAGTGCCATCCCTAAGGAATGGAGTCACATTGTGCTGCTTCTTGCCCCCCAGGACCCAAACACCAGCCATACTGGGGTACTTGCTGCTGCACTTGGCCTCACAGAGTCTGGGATACTGCTGAATCCTACCATCTTAGAGTCTAGTGTTGCCACTACATGGTGCCTCATCCCCAGGCACCCAAGCTGCCACTGAGCCCTGTTGGCTCAAGCTCCCAAATTATAGCCATGCCCTGTGCCCTAGGCTTAAACCTCCAGAACACACCTTCTTCCTTAGAGTCAGGCCAGGGCTGTTCCCTGCCTAGCAAGAGTAGAGTCACAGCTACAGCCTAACTCCCTGGACTCAAGCTGCTAAGGGGTTAGAGTCTGATGGTGTGGGCAACCTATGTCCAACCCTGCCACAGAGAGTGAAAGGTTCACAGAGAGGGCAAATAGATTTGTGAGACTCTGATCCTAGGACTCTGCCAATCTAAACATTTGCACCTGGAATCCAGCACCATGGCAGTTGATTGTAGGCCATGTCAGACCTGACACCAAGAGGGATCCCCTCAGTGAAGTCTCCTCATTGTAGAGAAAACAAGAATTGGAGAACCCCAAAAGCCTTTGTGGACCAAGGACATTAACAACATACACCTCTGCTGTTGCGACAACAAATTTCCACACCCCTAAGCCACTGAGATGCCCACAGTTATTGCTGATGTTGAATGCAGCCAAAGAAGCTGCACAGAGACTATACCACTGCACCTACCCAGGAACAAAGTCACCACACCCTTCTCAACTAGTGCACTACGACCCAACTGCAGGTGAAAATCTTTCTCTAGAAAAGCCACTCTAGAAAGTTTGGAAGAGGTGATTATTCCACCAGATGCATAGACATTAGCACAGGGACACAAGAAATGAAAAAGCAAGGAAATATGACACCACCAAAGGAACATAATAACTCTAGTAACAGACCTGAATGAAAAGGAAATAAATGAATTGCTGGAAAACGAATTCAAAATAATTACCTTAAGGAAACTCCATGAGATACAAAAAAACAGACAATTCAAATTAGGAAAACAATTCATGATGTCAATGATAAATTCAACAAAAACATAGATACAGTAAAAAAGAACCAGCCGGATGTGGTGGCTCATGCCTGTGATCCTAGTACTTTTGGAGGCCGAGGCAGGTGGATCACCTGAGGTCAGGAGTTGGAGACCAGCCTGACCAATATAGTGAAACCCTGTCTTTACTAAAAAAACACAGAAATTAGCCAGGTGTGGTGGCATGCACCTGTAGTCCCAGCTACTTGGAAGGCTGAGACAGGAGAATTGCTTGAACCCAGGAGGTGGAGGTTGCAGTGAGTCAAGATCACAACACTGCACTCCAGCCTGGGCTACAAAGCAGACTCCGTCTCAAAAAAACAAACAAACAAACAAACAAACAAAAAAACCAAATGGACACCCTTGCAGCTGAATAATTCAAGTACCAAAATAAAACAATATAGTCCAGAGCTTCAACAAGAGACTTGTTTTAGCAGAAGAATCTCTGAGCTTGATGAGTCATTTGAAAATTACCCAGATAGAAGAGAAAAAAAGAAATGAGAATGAAAAAGAATAAAGAAAGCCTACAAGAAAGGACACTATTAAGCAAACAAATTTTCATATTGTAGATGTTCCTGAGGGAAAGAGTTGGAAAAAGCCATAGAAACACTATTTAATGAAACAGTAGCTTAAAACTTCCCAAATCTGGGGAGAGGGGTGGTCATCCAGACCTAAGAAGCTCAAAGGTTCCCAAATAGATTCAATCCCAAAAGGTCCACACCAAGGCATATTTTATCAAATTGTCAAAAGTCAAAGACAAATAATTCTAAAAAGAGCAAGAGAAAAGCATCAAGTCACATATAAGGGAATTCTCATTAGACTGACAGCTGAAACTGTCCAGACCAGGAGAGAGTAGAATGAGGTATTCAAAGTACTGAAAGAAAAACTATTGGCAGCCAAGAATATTTGACTCAGCAATCTATCCTTCAGAAATGAGGGAGAAAGTCTTTCCCAGACAGGCAAAAACTGGGGAATGCAAAACCACTAGACTAGCCCTACAAGAAATATTCAAGGGATCCCTGTATCTAGAAGCAAAAAGGTGATAATCATCATTATGAAAACACACAAAAGCATAAAACTCATCAGTAGAGCAGATATGCAAAGGAGAGAGAGAGAAAAAAATCAAACCTTTTATACTGCAGAAGACCATCAAATTGAAATGAAAAACAAGAAGAAACAAAGAATATACAAAACAAACATAATACAATTAAGAAAATGACCACAGCAAGTCATCACCTATTACAATAACCTTGAATGTAAACCAATTAGTCACTTGAATGATAGACTGCCTGAATGAATAAAGGAAATGACTCAACTATATGCTGCCTACAAAAAACTGACTTTGCCTATAAAGACACATACAGACAGAAAGTGAAGGGATAGATATTCCATGCAAACAGAAATCAAAAGCAAGCAGGAATAGCTATATTTACATCAGATAAAACAGACTTTAGTTCCAAAACTATAGAAAGACAAAGAAGGTCATTATGAAATAATAAAGGGATCAATTCACCAAGAAGATGTAACAATTATGAATATACATGCACTCAACACCAAAGCACCCAGACATATAAAGCAAATATTATTATATTTAAAGGGGGAGAAAGATTCCAATGCAGTAAATGTTGGTGACTTTAACATCCTACTATGAGCATTGAACAGATCATCTAGACAAAAGATCAACATTGGATTGAAACTGTACTTGGACCAAATGGACCTAACAGACAATTACAGAATATTTCATAAAATAGCTATGGAATACACATTCTCTTCATCAGCACATGGAACATTCTCCAGGACAGACCATGTGTAAGGCCACAAAACAAATCTCAACAAATTTAAAATAATTGAAATCATATTAAGTATCTTTTCTGACCACAATGGAATAAAACTAGATATCAATGAGAGGAACTTTCAAAACTGTACAAATATATACACCACAAAATACTATGCACTTATAAAAAAGTGAAATCATGTCTTTCAACATGATGCAGCTGGAGGCCATTATCCTAAGTGAATTAATACAGGCTCAGAAAACCAAATACTGCATGTTCTCACTTATAAGTGGGAGCTAAATATTGGATATACATGAACATAAAGATGGCAACATTAGAAAATTGGGACTACTAGAGGAGGAAGGGGGCCAGGGTTGAAAAAACTATTAGGTACTAAGCTTAGTACCTGAGTGATGGGTTCATTCATACCTCAAATCTCAGCATCATGCAATACACCCAGGTAACGAACCTGCACATGTACCCACTGAATCTAAAATAAAAGTTAAAAAAATAAATTTTATTGGCTCAAATAAAAGAGAATGTAAAAATCAGATAATACTGTGTTTATAAGATTTTATGTCAAAATTAAGCTTTACAAATAAGATGTTATACTTTTTTAAAAACTGTACAAATATATGGAAATTAAACAACATGCTTCTGAATGATCAGTGGGTTAATGAGGAACTTAAGGAAATTTAAAAAATTTTTGAAATGAATGAAAATAGAAACACAACATACCAAACCCTATGGGATATAGCAAAAGTGATGTTAAGAGTGAAGTTTACAGTAATAAATGCCTACATCAAAAAAGTAGAAAGATTTCAAATAAACAACATAATCATGTATCTCAAGGTGTCCCCTTGAGTTTTTTTAACTCTCAGACTTGTCCACACTAATCCTCCAGGAATTTGTCAATGATGGTTCAAGTTTTCCCACCCTAGCACTGGTTTCCTTAGTGGTTTCCATTTATTAGGCTCATTCTGGTAAGCTATGATTCATCTCCTTTCACCTGTGTCTCCAATTTTCTGGGCAGCAGTTTGCCCTGTGTCCTCACCTCTATTACATATCCAAGAAGAGTTGTTGATTTTTCATTCTGTTCAACTTTTTACTTGTTGTTAGGATGGAGTGACAGCTTCCAAGCTCCTTATATGTGGAACCAGAAACCAGAAGTCTATTTGGTTATTTTTTTGAATCAATATAGTAATGTTCATATGAGCTGTAATTTGATAATGTGCGATAGAACCTTTTGAGGCTTCTAAAAACAATTTGTCTGTAGTACATTTCCTCTTGTGGTCCTTTTTGCAAAGTAGCTTCCTAATTTTTTTTTTTTTTTTTTTTTTTTTGATGGAGTCTCGGTCCGTTGCCAGGCTGGAGTGCAGTGGCATGATCTCAGCTCACTGCAACCTCCGCTTACCGGCTTCAAGCGATTCTCCTGCCTCAGCCTCTCGAGTAGCTGGGACTACAAGCACACACCACCGTGCCCAGCTAATTTTTGTGTTTTTAGTAGAGACAGGGTTTCACCATGTTGGCCAGGATGGTCTCGATCTCTTGACCTTGTGATCTGCCCGCCTTGGCCCCCCAAAGTGCTGGGATTACAGGTGTGAACCACCTTGCCAGCTTCTAATATTTAAATTTATAGGGGAGAGGTCATGAGTTTGAGACCAGCCTAGCTAACATGGTGAAACCCTGTCTCTACTAAAAATATAAAAAAAAAATTAGCTGGGCTTGGTGATGGGTGCCTATAATCCCAGCTACTCAGGAGGCTGACGCAGAATTGCTTGAACCTGGGAGGTGGAGGTTGTAGTGAGCTGAGACTGTGCCATTGTACTCCAGCCTGGGCAACAAGAACAAAACTCAAGAAAAATAAACATTAAAAATAAATAAATAAATGTATAGGGAAAGTGCCATAGAGAAGAAAGAGATGTTCTTCTGACGATGGTCTCAAAGTAATAGTTTTATGTTGGGACATGGAAAAAGACAGGATTGTTAGATACTCCCACTACTTAAGTGGTTGTAGTACTCTGGTGATCTGATTTTTTAATAGTAATGCAATTAATGGTAGGTGTGGTGGTGCCCATATCAACAAGAAAATTGTATTGTTAGCCGGGCATGGTGGCTCACGCCTGCAATCCCAGCACTTGGGAGGCCGAGACGGGTGGATCACGAGGTCAGGAGTTCAAGATCAGCCTGGCCAACGTGGTGAAACCCTGTCTCTAGTAAAAATACAACAATGAGCTGGGCGTCATGATGCATGCCTGTAATCCCAGCTACTTGGGAGGCTGAGACAGGAGAATCACTTGAACCTGGGAGGCGGAGGTTGCAGTGAGCTGAGATTGCACCACTGCACTCCAGCCTGGGTGACAGAACAAGACTCCGTCTCAAAAAAAAAAAAAAAAGTTGTATTGTTCACATGTAGTTACAGTTAGTTCTTACCAGAATTGTCTATTCAGTGGAATGTTTCCTTGATGTGGCATCATTGGACAGGTTTGATTGTCCTTCTATTTCTTTCTTTTTTTTTTTTTTTTTTGAGACGGAGTTTCACTCTTGTTGCCCAGGCTGGAGTACAATGATGCGATCTTGGCTCACCGTAACCTCCACCTCCCGGTTCAAGCGATTCTTCTGCCTCAGCCCCCCGAGTAGCTGGGATTACAGGCATGTGCCACCACACCCGGCTAATTTTTGTATTTTTAGTAGAGACAGGGTTTCTCCGTGTTGGTCAGGCTGGTCTCGAACTCCTGACCTCAGGTGATTCGCCTGTCTCGGCCTTCCAAAGTGCTGGGATTACAGGCGTGAGCCACCGTGCCCGGCCTTGTCTTTCTATTTCTTAACCAATATTATACATTGGCTCTTCCAATAACCTTTCTTCTTTTAATATGTCTACACAGAGGCACAGAGAACAGAGGACCTTTTAATCTTATTTTTATTTGAGGAACCAGATGTTTCATCTGGAGGACCAGAAATTTATTTTCATTTCTAGCTTGTTACTTCCTGTGGCTTTTTGAAAACATTCAATCACATGTTGGATATAGTCTAAACAGGCATTTATCCATTCCAGTTGATTTTTCTGATTAAGTCTAAAGAGGCACAATGTACTTTAGCTGTTGGCCCTACCCCCATAATACTATTTAAAGTTTACTGGAGTCTAGTTTTAAACTCTTATATCGATTAAATATTTACCATCTTTGCTATTTTGAATTTTTGGTCTTGTGTTGGTCTTTCCCATAAATTCTTTTAACAATTTTTCTCACAAGAAGGTTTAACAGTTAAGTGAACCAGTTGGTTTAGGTCTGGTAGTAGCTAAGAAAATCTTGAATTCTGAAGCATATTTCTATTGTCCTGAGAATTAAGAAAACCATTAGTTGTAGCTTTCAATCAGATCTAAACCATGGTTTAGATCTGCCTTCTGGCCTAGCAATGATCTGCCTTCTGGCCTAGCAATTTTCTGGAGATACTGTGCAATGTGATTGTTTCTTTCCTGAGAAAAATGTTAAAACAGGCAGCTTATTTAGGTCAAATGAAGAAGAAGAAGAAATAGGAGAGGTATGAAAGAGAATGATGATAAAGTTGTGTAGAGAAAAAGAGAGATTACTTGAGTCTTAAGAAAATGTGACTTCTTCCTTCTACTGCTTCCTTCTCCTGGGAGGTAGCCTTTTACACTGCCTTCACTCAAATGATCTAAAAAATGGCAAGTGATTATCAAAGTTGCCATCTATTAAATTTAATGTAGCAAACATATGTGTGTTCTCCCATGTGTTAGGTGAAATGCTGTGCATTTCAAAGAATATAGGACAGTTCCCACCAAGAGGGAGTTACATACACTCCAGTAGAGTCAGTAGAGAGTGAAGGAACTAATGTGAATTGTATACTTTTCTATCTATGTACCAGACATACTCCCAGACCCTGTAAATATTTTTATCATATTTAATCTTCAAAATAATCCTAAGAAATATATAGGTTATTCTTTCTCTCCTCTATTTTATAATTTGGGCAATGATGACTTGGAGAATTTAAATGGTTTTATTACCAAGGTTGCATAGCAAGAAGCATAGTGAGCCAGGATTGAACTTTAATGTATGTACTAAGACATGTCCAAATTCTAATTCTGAAAATTTGTCTCTAATTGTATATTTATAAATAGTGGTTAATAATTTTAGTTTCTTCTCATGCTTAGCTATTTTTACATATATTAGCTATATATGAATGAGACATACAGTTACAGAGCCATAAAAATGGGCCATTGGGCTTTAAAGCCATTGAAGTCTCTTTTTTTATTTTTTTTAGAGATAGGGCCTCACTCTATTGCCCAGGGCCTCACTCTATTGCCCAGGCTGTAGTGCAGTGGCATGATCATAGCTCACTTGCAGCCTCAAACTCCTGGGCTCAAGTAATCCTTCTGCCTTAGCCTCCCTAGTAGCTAGGACTACAGGCATGTATCACCACACCCAGCTATTTTAAAATTTTTTTGTAGAGACAAGGGTCTCACTATGTTGCCCAGGCTGGCCTCAAACTCTTGGCCTCAAGTGATCCTCTTGCCTCAGCCTGCTGGGATTAAAGGCATGACCACAGCACCAGCCTTGAAGTCTCTTTAGTTCAGGAAGATTAAAGGAAAGCTTCATGAGGGAAATAGCATTTGAAGGGTAGGATTTTAACAAGTGGATATGGCAAGGAAGTCAAGGGAGGGGTAGAGATGGTATTAAATTCAGTTGAGCCAAAGCATGTGTTCTTCCTATTACACAAAACTAGAATAGCAAGAGCCCATGTGGGAAGCCAGCACGACTGAAAAGGGATGTATTATCTTGAGTTATGGGAGAAAAGGCTGGAAAGGAAGGCCAGGATAAGAACATTACCTTCAGTGCAAATACAACAGGTTGTAGGATATAGAAGAGACCATTCCAAACACTGTAATTATTGATGATGATTACATTTTATTTCTCTCCTTGTCACCTGTTATCTAGGACTAGTATTTCAGAGGGCCTGGTGGATTGAATGATAGTGGAGCAACTGAGGTAGAGCTGGATGTGTGGCTACATAGTAGGAGAACTGGAAAGTGCTTTTGATGTATTTCTTGATGTATTTATTTCTAGCTCAGGCCATTTTACAATATGAAACCTCTATCAGAGGCAGATACAGAAAGAGCAAGAAATCAGTCAATTCCAACACTAGCTGATTTATTGACACTTGCAGAGAAGGAAAGAAAATTTGTGATATTTGATCTTCATGGCCCTCCACCAAAACATCCTCTCAGACACACATTTGTCCGCCAAGTAGTAAGTGTGATCTTTGCCTCTAAAATCGAGCAACATCTGGTATGTCTGTCTCAGTATTTATGACACAGGTTGGGAGGTGGGTAGCATGTCCTAGTGTGTCCGGAATTGGTGGGTTCTTGGTCTCACTGACTTCAAGAATGAAGCTGTGGACCCTTGCGGTGAGTGTTACAGCTCTTAAGGTGGTGCGTCTGGAGTTCGTTCCTTCTGATGTTCGGATGTGTTCGGAGTTTCTTCCTTCTGGTGGGTTGGTGGTCTCGCTGGCTCAGGAGTGAAGCTGCAGACCTTCGCGGTGAGTGTTACAACTCTGTTAAGGCGGCGCGTCTGGAGTTGTTTGTTCCTCCCAGTGGGCTGGTGGTCTCGCTGGCTTCAGGAGTGAAGCTGCAGACCTTCGCGGTGAGTGTTACAGCTCATAAAAGCAGTGTGGACCCAAAGAGTGAGCAGTAGCAAGATTTACTGCAAAGAGTGAAAGAACAAAGCTTCCACAGTGTGGAAGGGGACCCGAGCGGGTTGCCACTGCTGGCTGGGGCAGCCTGCTTTTATTCTCTTATCTGGCCCCACCCACATCCTGCTGATTGGTAGAGCTGAGTGGTCTGTTTTGACAGGGCGCTAATTGGTGCATTTACAATCCCTGAGCTAGACATAAAGGTTCTCCAGGTCCCCATCAGATCAGTTAGATACAGAGTATCGACACAAAGGTTCTCCAAGGCCCCACCAGAGCAGCTAGATAGAGTGTCGATTGGTGCATTCACAAACCTCGAGCTAGACACAGGGTGCTGATTGGTGTGTTTACAAACCTCGAGCTAGATACAGAATGCCGATTGGTGGATTTACAATCCTTGAGCTAGACATAAAGGTTCTCCAAGGCCCCACCAGAGCAGCTAGATACAGTGTCAGTTGGTGTATTCACAAACCTCGAGCTAGACACAGGGTGCTGATTGGTGTATTTACAAACCTTGAGCTAGATACAGAGTGCCGAATGGTGTATTTACAATCCTTGAGCTAGACATAAAGGTTTTCCAAGGCCCCACCAGAGTAGCTAGATACAGAGTGTCGATTGGTGCATTCACAGACCCTGAGCTAGACACAGGGTGCTGGTGTATATTTACAATCCCTGAGCTAGACATAAATGTTCTCCACATCTCCACCAGACTCAGGAGCCCAGCTGGCTTCACCCAATGGATCCTGCACCAGGGCTGCAGGTGGAGCTGCCTGCCAGTCCCGCGCCGTGCACTCGCACTCCTCAGCCCTTGGGTGGCCGATGGGACTGGGTGCCGTGGAGCAGGGGGTGGCGCTTGTCGGGGAGGCTCAGGCTGCACAGGAGCCCATGGAGGTGGGGGAAGGCTCAGGCATGGCGGGCTGCAGTTCCGAGGCCTGCCCTGTGGGAAGGCAGCTGAGGCCTGGCGAGAAATCGAGCACAGCACCGGTGGGCTGGCACTGCTGGGGGACCCAGTACACCCTCCGAAGCCGCTGGCCCGGGTGCTAAGTCCCTCATTGCCCGGGGCCGGCAGGGCCAGCCGGCTGCTGCGAGTGCGGGGCTCACCAAGCCCACACCCATCCGGAACTCCAGCTGGCCCTCAAGCGCTGCACACAGCCCCGGTTCCCACTCGCACCTCTCCCTCCACACTTCCCTGCAAGCTGAGGGAGCCGGCTCCCGCCTTGGCCAGCCCAGAAAGGGGCTCCCACAGTGCAGCGGTGGGCTGAAGGGCTCCTCAAGTGCCGCCAAAGTAGGAGCCCAGGCAGAGGGGGCGAGGGCTGTGAGGGCTGCCAGCATGCTGGCGCCTCTCACTAGGAGCACAGCAGTTGAACTTGACCTACCTTGTACATCTACCCTGGGATCCTTAAGTAATTTTACTTCCTATGGAAATGAAGATTGTTACTTATACAGCTACATGTGGTAATCTAGGAATGACCCAGTTAAATTTATCTCAGCGGGGAAAACCATTGAGGCTGTTTGCTATTCCAAACCAAATGAAATGTCAGCACTCTGTTAAAGAGGAATATGTGTAATAACGATCTAATGTGACCTGCACCACACCAACATAGATCCATTAGAAAGAGTCTGGGTAACATTAAGGCTTTGAAGACTTGGCATGATGAATGATATAGAAAGGAGAGCTGGTTCTTAATTGAGCAGAGATTTGCTCATAATGTTTTTCAGAAGCAACTCTGCATTTGGGCATTCAGTTGTTCCAAATCCCATAAATTCTCAGAATATGGGAGTGCTGTGAGTGAAACAATTATGTCTTTTTACAAATGGAAGTATTTCATAGATGAGTCATAATAGCATCCCTGTTGGCAGGAAACGACTCCTCTCAAAGATGATTTTTTAAAAATAAAATAGAAGCAGGGCCTCCCTATGTTGCCCAGGCCTGTCTCGAGCTCTTGGCCTCCCAAAGTGCTAAGATTACAGGCATGAGCCACCACACCCAGCCTCAAAGATGATTTTTAACATCATTAACCAGAAAGATGTTTTTGATTCTCACTATTCACCCACATCTATCATCTAATCTACTTGGCTTGTATGAGTCTTTGTGTACACAGTAGGCCCTTGACACTTGATGTTAACTGGTAAATGGAGAGGTCGTGAGAAAACTAAGCTCCAGAGTGGCCCTAGTGAAAGCCCCGTTATAAGAGTTCATTAGAAGATAGTAGCCCAGGGCTGGGCGCGGTGGCTCACGCCTGTAATCCCAGCACTTTGGGAGGCTGAGGCGGGCAGATCATGAGGTCAGGAGATCGAGACCATCCTGGCTAACATGGTGAAACACCGTCTCTACTAAAAATACAAAACATTAGCCAGGTGTGGTGGTGGGCGCCTGTAGTCCCAGCTGTTCGGGAGACTGAGGCAGGAGAATGGCGTGAACCCGGGTGGCGGAGCTTGCAGTGAGCCGAGATCACGCCACTGCACTCCAGCCTGGGCGACAGAGTGAGACTCCATCTCAAAAAACAAAACAAAACAAAGAAAATACTAGCCCATGTTGACTGTTTCACCAAGGACTAGAATCTCTCTCTCTACTCTCTGTACAATACTACCTGTGCTGGAATGGAGCTCCCTCCATTCTCTATGGGGCTGTATGGGGCTGTTCGTACCTGTATAGCTGATTATTTACTGAAGGACTTCTTGTTTCTCCTTACAGATTTTTTGGTTGCCAACTCATGATAGGCAATATGTCAGGTCCGTGGCTCCTGGTTTTCAGCATGTGGGCCATTTAGTATCCGTTGAAACCCTTGCTAAAAACAATATCAGTATAATAAATGTTGACTACAAGAAGTTGTTCCCTAATGGGTTAAGGTAAGTGTTTGACCACACCTCTCTTGGCACATATTGCCTTACTTACACAAAATACACATTCTAATTAAACTACTTAACTTCCCCTTTCCATCTTAGAATTTCTGTGTGTGGTTATCTTCTTTGAATCTCCTTTCTTTTTCCTATCCCTTCCTCCCTCCCTCCCTCCCTATGCCAACAAACATTTATCAAGTGTTGACTATGTTCCTGGAACATAGACTTTAGCCTCTCCTGTGTACTCTAATCTTTCACCATTCAGTACACTTTTTTGTATGCTTGGCATTTCTGTTCTTATGTAAAAGGTGGATGTTGCAAAGTCAGAACGCAAAACGTTGTTTATTTCCTCTTACCATTACCAGATGGATGGCAGTACCTTGTAAATGGCTTTGTGATCCAGATAGCCATATTTCTGGAAGGGATAATTAAGAATATAACAAAACCATTATTTAAAAAATGTAAAAATAGCTAAGCATGAGAAGAAACTAAAATTATTAACCACTGTATTTATAAATATACAATTAGAGACAAATTTTCAGAATTAAAAGCACCTGGGAATAAAATGATAACTTTTCCAAACTATTATTAAACATGCTTAATTTAACCCATATCCCCTTTGTCTTAGATTTAAGGTTAATTTTTTATATGATTCTAAATGCTTTAGAGACAAAGTCTTCCTTGGGGAGGGACAGAGGGAGGGAGATAGATAACAGGTTAGAGAAAATATATAGATATCTATTATCTACCTATCTATAGATAGATAATATCTAGGTATCTATTATCTACCTATCTGTAGATAGATAATATCTAGATATCTATTATCTACCTATCTGTAGATAGATAATATCTATATCTATAATCTACCTATAGATATAGATAATATATCCATGCTGTTTTGATTATCACACCTTTATAATATATTTTGAAATTAGGGAATGTGATGTGTCCAGCCTTGTTCTTTTTGCACAAGATTGCCTTGGCTTTTGGAAATCATTAGTGGTCATACAAATTGAAGGATTTTTTTTTCGATTTCTGTGAAAAATTACATTGGAAGTTTGAGAGGGATTATGTTGAATCTGTAGATTGCTTTGGGTAATTTTGACATTGTAACAATATTAAGTCTTTCAATCCATAAACACATAACTTTTCAATTATTTGTGTGTGTGTTTTTTTTTAATTCTTTCATCAATTATTATTTTTTTTTTCTGAGATGGTCTTGCTCCGTCATCCAGGCTGGAGAGCAGTGGCACAATCTCCACTCATTGCAACCTCTGCCTCCTGGGTTCAAGTGATTCTCCTGCTTCAACCTCCCAAGTAGCTGGGATTACAGGCACATACCACTGCACCTTGCTAATTTTTTATATTTTTAGTAGAGACCAGGTTTCCTCATGTTAGCCAGGCCGGTCTCAAACTCCTGACCTCAGGTGATCCACCCACCTCAGCCTCCCAAAATGCTGGGATTATAAGGTGTGAGCCACCACACCCGGCCCCTTTCATCAGTGTTTCATAGTTTTTAGTGTACAGGTCTTTCACCTCCTTGGTAAAGTTTTATTCCTAAGAATTCTATTTTTGTTGCTATTGTAAATGGGATTATTTTCTTATTTTCATCAGTTAGGTAGTTGTTAGTACATAGAAAGAAATGCTACTGATTTTTGTATGTTGATTTTGTATCTGCAACTTTGCAACCGATAAACTGAATGTATTAGTTTTAGTAGTTTTTTTGTGGATTCTTTAGGATTTTCTATATAAAAGGTCATGTCATCTGCAGAGAAAATCTGACTTCTTTCTTATTTGGATGACTTTTATTTCTTTCTCTTGCCTAATTGCTCTAGCTAAGACTTACAGTACTATGTCAAAAAGAAGTGGTGAGATTTGGCATCCTTGTCTTGTTCCTGATCTTAGAGGAAAAGCTTTCAACTTTTCACCATTCAGTATGATTTTAGTTGTGGCCATGTCCTGAATGGCCTTTATTGTATTTTGGTATATTCCTTCTATACATAATCTGTTGAGAGTTTTTATCATGAAAGGGTGTTGAATTTTGTTAAATGCTTTTTCTACATCTATTGAGATGATCATGTGGTTTTTGTGTTTCATTCTGTTAATGCAGTGTGTCACATTTATTGATTTACATATGATGAACCCTCCTTGTATCCCAGGGAGAAATCCCACCTGATTATGGTGAATGATTCTTTTGTGGTGCTATTGAATTCAGTTTGTTAGTATTATGTTGGGATTTTTATGTCTCAGGATTTCATTGGTGATATTGGCCTGTAATTTTCTTTTCTTGTAGTGTCCGTATCTTGCTTTGGTATCAATGTAATACTGGCCTAGTAAAATGAGTTTGGAAGTATTCCCTCCACTATTTTTTTGGAAGAGTTTGAGAAAGATTGATATTAGTTGTTCTTTAAGTGTTTGGTGGAATTCAGCAGTGAAGCCATTATGTCCTGGGCTTTTCTTTGTTGGTAGACTTTGTATTACTTTTTATTACTCCTTGTTATTGGTCTGTTTTTAATGTTTTAAAAAAATTTTAAATAAAAAATTGTATTGAGGTGAAATTCACATTTTTTTTTTTTTTTTTTTTTTTTGAGACAGAGTTTCGCTCTTGTTGCCCAGGCTGGAGTGCAGTGGTGCGATCTTGGTTCACTGCAACCTCTGCCTCCCAGGTTCAAGTGATTCTCCTGCCTCAGCCTCCCAAGTAGCTGGGATTACAGGCGCACACCACCACACCTAGCTAATTTTTGTATTTTTAGTAGAGACGGGGTTTCATCATGTTGGCCAGGCTGGTCTCAAACTCCTGACCTCAGGTGATCCACCCACCTCGGCCTCCCAAAGTGCTGGGATTACAGGCATGAGCCACCACGCCCAGCCTAACATAAAATTTTAAAGTGAACAATTCAGTGACACTTAATACATTTACATTGTTGTGCAGCTGCCACCTTTAGTTCTAATGCATTTTGATACTGGAAGTTTTTATTTTTTCTGTTTTTCTTGATCAGTCTGGCTAGGGGTTTATGAATTTTAATCATTTCAAAACACTGAATTTTGACTTTGTTATCTTTTTCCTATTGCACCTTTACTTTCCTATTTCATTGATTTCTGCTCTTTATAATTTTCATACTGACTTCAGTTTTAATTTGCTGTGCTTGCTAATAGATGGCTTTTTTAGGGTAGAAAATTAGGCGACCTGTTTTAGATCTTCTTTCTAATGTAAACATTTAAAGCTATAAACTTATTTATTTTTTTATTTTTTGAGACAGGGTCTCACTCAGTTGCCCAGTTTGTAGTGCAGTGGTGTGATCTCGGCTCACTGCAACCTCTGGCATGAGCCATTGCGCCCAGCCTTAAAGCTCTAAATTTACTGTAAGCATTGCTTTAATTTTCTCCCACAAATGATATTGATATATTGTTTCTTTGTTATCCAACTTAAAATATTTAAAGTTTTCTCATTTCTCTTTAGACTCATGGATTATTTAGAAGTGTATTGCTAACTTTTTAAACATTTGAGGATTTTCTGGCTACTTCAGTTATTGATTTCTAATTTAAGCTTATTGTGACCAGAGAACAAACCTGTATAATTTCAAACCTTTTAAATTCTATGGCTTAAATTCTAAACTTATTTTATGGCTCACTATATGGTTTATCTTGGTGAGCTTCCCATGTCCCCCTGAAGATTGTGTGCCCTCTTCAGTTGTTGGGTGTAGTATTCTATAAATGTCAATTAGTTCAAGTTGGTTGATAGGCTTTTTGAAAATTTCATATTCATTTTTTCTTTTTCTGTTGAGCTAATACAAAGGATTAGATTGCAGATCAAACATTCACATATCAGATAACCTACCTACTGCCGAGATTTATCATTAATTTCAAGGATACAGCAGGCAATCAAGAGGCTCAAACAAAGCAAGGAGAGACATTGATCGTGGCTGTGCAGGTATCTTTATTTATTGGACACGTACTCTGTGGCCCAGAGTAATAGATGAGGCCTCCAAGTGAGTCTGTGCAGGGTTAACTTACACATAAGGGGAGCAGTTGAGTCATGAAACATCTCTATTTGATAGTCCCAGAGAGTTATCTAGTTTATGTGTCATTCTTCAGGGACCCATGCCTCATAAATCTGTTCCATGTTTATTTACAAAATATGTAATAAAGAAATACTTAAACAGGAACATCCTTTTAAGAACATTACATATAAGGCTACTCTTCCTAGTAAATATTATTATTCTGTTTACAAAAGATAAGGTTATCCTGTTGAGAAGGAGATTTCTCAGACTTCTCAAGATCAAGACTTACTCCTTCTTTCTTCTGGGAGCAACTTCCCCACTCAAAGAAAAATGAATGGGTCCCTATACTGCCATCTGTCAATTACCAACATATACCCAACTGTATGTATCTGTTAGTTACCGATATATATCCAACTGTTAATATATCCAACTGTAATTGTGATTGTTGATTTGTTTGTGTGTGTTTTTTTCCTTCTTGTATTTTGAAACTCTTTTATTGGGTGCATTTTCACTTAGGATTATTAGATCTTGGTGAATTGGCCCCTTCATTATGAAATGTCCCTTGTTTAAGGTAATTAATCTTATCTAAAGTTTACTTTTTCTTGTATTAATATTGCCACACTGGCCACCTTATAATTTGTGTTTGCTTAATATGTATTTTTCTATCTTTTGGCTTTCAACCACTTGGCATCTTTAAAGTGCATTTCTTATAAACAAAATTTTGTCAGTTCTTTTATATCTAGTTGGATAATCTCGGACTTTTAATTGGAATGTTTGGTCCATTAATATTTAGTTCACCAATGAGAACACTTGGACACAGGATGGGGAACATCACACACCGGGGCCTATTGTGGGGTGGGGAGAGCGGGGAGGGATAGCATTAGGAGATATACCTAATGTAAATGACGAGTTGATGGGTACAGCAAACCAGCATGGCACATGTATACATATGTAACAAACCTGCACGTTGTGCACATGTACCCTAGAACTTAAAGTATAATAACAAGAAAAAAAAAAGGGAGGGAAAAAGGTTAACAATAGTGAACCTGAAAAAAAAAATTTAGTTCACATATTAATATAGTTGGGTTTACATTACCATCATGCTATTTTTTTTTTCTATTTGTCCTTTCTATTCCTTGTGGGGTTTTTTGGTCACTCCTTTCCTCTCTTTTTATTTTTTAGTTAATTATTTTTTAGTATCTCATTCTATCTCTTCTATTTTTTTTTTTTTAATAGAGACAAAGTCTCACTCTGTCACCCAGCCTGGAGTGCAGTGATGTGATCATTGTTTACTGTAGTCTCGAACTACTAGGCTCAAGCCATCTTCCTGCCTCAGCCTCCACAGTAGTTAGGACTATAGGCATGTGCCACCACACCTGGCTATTTTTTTAAATTTTTTTGTACAGACAGGGTCTCACTGTGTTGCCAGGCTGGTCTCAAACTCCTGGCCCCAAGCCATCCTCCTGCCTTGGCCTCCCAAAGCATGGGATTATAGGCATGAGCTGCCATGTCTGGCTCCGGCTGAATTTTTACATCTTTGGATTATTTTTTACTGATTTTTCTAGGAAGTGTAGCTGTCTAGTTACTCCAGCATTATTTTTTGAAAAGACTATCTTTCTTCCATTGAATTGCTTTTGCACCTTTGTCAAAAATCATTTGTCACATTTGTATGGATCTATTGTATGGTTTTCGGTTCTGTTCCACTGATTTATGTGTCCATATCTCCTCTAATACCACACTAGCTTGCTTACTGTAGCTATATAGTAAGTCTTAACATCAGGTAGAGTGATTCTCTCTCACACTATTTTTTTTTTCAGATTGTTTTAATTATTGTAGGGCTGTGCTTTTCCATATGAATCTTATAATCCACTTGCTAATTGTACAAAAAAACCGTGCTGCATCAAACTTACAGATCAGTTTGAGGGAGAACTGACATCTTTACTACATTGAATTTCCAATCCATGAACACATATGTCACTCCACTTAAGAAAGTGGGCAAAGGATATGAGCAGACACTTCTCAAAAGAAGACATACAAGCAACTAACAAACGTGAAAACATGCTCAGCATCACTAATCATCAGAGAAATACAAATCAAAACCCTGATGAGATACCATCTCACACCAGTCAGAATGGCTATTACTAAAAAGTCAAAAAAAACCAAACAAACAGATATTGACAAGGTTGCAGAGAGAAGGAAATGCTTAGACACTGTTGGTGGGAATGTAAATTAGTTCAGCCCCTGGGGAAAGCAGTTTAGAGATTTCTCAAAGAACTAAAAATGTAACTACCATTTGACCCAGCAGTCCCATTACTGGGCATCTACTCAAAGGAAAATAAATTGTTCTACTAAAAAGATACCTGCACTTGTATGTTTATTGCAGCACTATTCACAATAGCAGAGACATGGAATGAACCTAACTGCCCATCAGTGGTGGACTAGATAAAGAAAATGTGGCACATATACACCATGGAATACTATGCAGCCGTAAGAGAGAATGAAATCATGTCCTTTGCAGCACATGGATGAAGCTGGAGGCCATTATTCTAAGTGAATTAGTGCAGAGACAGAAGATCAAATACCACATGTTCTCACTTATAAGTGGGAGCTAAACGTTGGGTACACATGGACATAAAGATAGAAATGACAGACAATGGGGAGTCCAAAATGGGGGAGGGAGAGACAGGGGAAAGGGTTGGAAAACTACCTATGGGGTACTATGTTCACTATTTGGGTAGCAGATCCAAACCTCAGTATCATGCAATATATCCATGTATTAAACCTGCACATGTATCTCCTCAATTTAAAATTTAAACAAACAAGGAATGTGATTGGTTTTTGAGTTTTGGTTTCAAAAGGTAAAAATAAGTAACTTTTTACTATTTTTTCCTAATTTTATTTTTAAAATTTATATCTGCAGGGATTGGTTCAGAGACAATTGTAACATATTGGATAACTAATTGCTAGCACCTCTGTTGAGGCATTATTATTTTACAGTTTCTATACTGAGGCCAAGAATTTACTAAGCTCGTATATTACAGAACTGGGATTTAAACCCAGGCTTGTACAGAGCAGTTTCCAATATGCCATACCATTTCAGAGTTGAAAAAAATTTTTGAAGGCATTTACGTGGTATGTTTTCTGAGAAATTGAATCCCTGAAAATGACAACTTAGCTAGAATTACTAGGTGTTCCTCCACTTATTTTCTTCCTGTCTCTATAAACAGTCCACAAGTATCCACTGACATATAGTGCCATGGGAAAAATTAGGTTTTCCCCCTATTTTCATTACTTGCAAAAATTCTTTATATTTGAAATTTAATAAGTTCACCAGATTGGTACTCATTTATTTGTTTTTTTCAATTAATATTTGTGGAGCCTGGTGTTATGCTAGGTATTGAGTATCCAGAGACAAATAAGACATAGTCTCTGCTTTTAGGTTGCTTAGAGTCAAGTAAAGAAGACTGATAAATGAGCAGATCATTCGAGTAGGGGGTGATAAGTGCTCTGACAGAAGCGAGTATATAGGTGCTGCTACATAGTAGCATGCCAGAGCCAGCTCCATACCAGCTTGTTATTAAATATTCAGAAACTCTGCAAATTGGTAAATTGGTTCTACCAATGGTAGCTTACAATTGGCTATGGTAGGAGTGTTTATACCATGGAAATTTGCATATGCTACAATAGGGCTTTCCTTTTTCCTTTTCCCCATTCTTTCTTTTTTTTTTTTAATATGTTTTCTTTCTTCCTTTTTATTATTCCCCTTAGGACATTTGGTTTACCAGCACACCACTGTTGCTACAGGAGCAGAGGTGCTAAATCCAATCCTTTATCTTATTGTACCGTGAGCCCATTCTGTCACATCGCATCATGAATTGTCCCTGGACCAGCTGCTTCTGGTGATTTAGGCAACAGCCTTTCACAAAGATGGTGGCTGTTCTCCTTTTAGATGATGAGAATGAAACTTGATCTAAATCCCCTGTGGGTTCTTTTTTTGTTCCAGAGATTATAAAGCAGCTAACATCCGTGTCAACGTATACACCGTCAATGAGCCTTGGCTTTTCTCATCGGCCTGGTGCTCCAGGATTAACTCAGTGACCACAGACAACATTGGGCTCCTGAGTCAGCTTAATCACCCTCACTTCTTCATGGTGAGCTGGTTGTCCAGATTGTTCTTCCAGGCTTGGTATGATAGCAGTGCAGTCCCCCCAGCCCTGTGTTGCCCACTGTGCCATCCCCTGGGCAGCCGCTTAAGAGCACAGACTTCTATGAATATTGGAGATGTGGTATTTTCCATTCTCTCACACAGATCCTTCTGGGATTTTAAGGCAAAAATTAGTATTGTTATACTAATTGACATTTATTGAATCCTTACAATGTGCTTTACATGCGTTATGTCATTTAACCCTTTGAATTAGCCACTGTTATCATCTTCATGAGGAAACTGAACAAAGATATCTTTGCATGTGGTCTCATGAGGCAGGATTCAGAATGAGGTCTGACTTCAGAGTTTTCTTACTGTAGCCCCACCTTTGTAGAGGCATGGCAACAATTGACAATGGCATGGAGAGTGGGGAGAAAACCAAGCGTACTTGACTCCAAAGTGGAAACTGTGTGCCCTAACAAATTGCTTTTGAAGAGGGTAGCCAGTGTCCAGTTGCCTGTTCTAGGCCTTCTGTTGCTTACTGCCAGAGGCTTTAGAACCTGGAGACCCGGTTTACAATCCCAGCCAAATCCTATCGCTGTCTGTGGAGGGAGCCCTAGCTAACCAGTTATTGCTACAGAACTTGTTCTTATCTGTATAGAGAGTAGGTTGACTGGGTGGGACACAATAGCATACAACAGAAAACAGTTTAATTTCGCTGCATTGATTCTTTAAACGTGGTCTGTGATGTAGGCCTTTCTCTGCCCCTGAATGAAATCTCACTTAGGTCCTGTAGCTTTTCCAGTCACTCTTAGATAACTTTTAAAAGTTCACTTCTAGTCATCAAAAAGCCTCACTTCAGAATTAGAGTCCAATCCCAAGTAATAAACTCCAAATGGCCTTGAAAGTTAAAGCCTTTGTCAGAGAAGCCTAAGAGGGAAGGGGCCTCAAGTCACCTCCTCCAGATCTCCACCATCTGGCCTGAGCTTCTGACCTGTTCAGGGTCAGGACCAGGGGAAAAGGGATCCAGGGTGAAGGCACAGTCTTACAGGGCCAGTAACTGCATCCAGGCCCTCTGGTAGAAAGGAGAAATCGCTGACTTCTTACTATGGTGGCTTGGTCAGCTTTCTGGAGATGACCCTGAAGGGAGCTTTGATTGGCAGGTCACTCAGCACAGGTGGAGCCTTTCCATCCACCTGTCCCCATATAACTCCCCTTCATGTATATACTATGTGTTTTTCTAACATTTTAAAATCCATTCATTACAAAAATGCATAATTTGGAAAGCAGCACACCCCTCCATAATCCTATCCCCTGAATCAGTAATGTTTCAAAGTTGTCCCTTTGGGAGGTACACGTTTACTTAAATGATGCTATTTCTGAATGCATTTTTTTCATTTTAATATTTAAAAAAATCCATGTGATTCAAAATTCAAAAAGTTTAAAAGGATATATGTAAAAAAACCAATCTTCCTTCCACACCTAGTCTAGGCATTTTTAAAGGACCCAGTGCATGGTTCCCAGCCTATGCCATGTGTCATTTTATTCAGGGAGGTGGGGCTGGTGTCCCAGAGGACTTAACAGGCAGCCTACACTCCAGAGTTAGACTGATTGAGATTTAGATTCAGATCTTGGCTCCATTACTTACTGTGTAAATGTGGAAATATTAGTTAACCTGTTTGTGGTTTTTGGCTTTTTTGTTTCTTCTTTTTGAAAATTGGGGATAATAATAGTGCAGTAGAAACACACACTTGTGTCCAACATAATCTGGTCTGGTCATTGGTCTCGTAATTGAGAAAGTTAAATTGAGGAATCATTTAAAAATGATATACACTTTATCAGTTAGCTTTTAATGCTTAATAAAAACTACCTAAAACTTACTGTCTTAAATATTTATCATCTCAATTCTGGCTGATGGCTGATGGCTTAATAAAAACTACCTAACTTAGTGTCTTAAACAAATATTTATCATGTCTCAATTCTGGCTGATGGCTAGGTGGTGTCTGTGGTTTCAGCCAGGTGAGCTGGGCTGGATAGTCTAGGATGCCTTGTTCATTTGTCTAGAGGCACCTGGAATGACTAAGTTTCTCTTTGTGTCGTCACTCATCCTCGAGGCGGCTAACTGGAATGTGTTCACCTAGTGGAGATGGGTTCCCAACAGCAAGAGAGAGCAAGCCCCAAAGCACATGGACTTTTCAAAGTTCTCCCAGTGTTATGTTTGCTGATGCTCCATTGGCCAAGGAAAATCACATGGCCAAGTTCAGATTCAGGGTGGGAGAGAAACAGACTTCACCTCTTGATAGGGAGGCACAGCTAAGTCACGTTGTATAGGGGCCTGCATATAGGTTTGGAAGGAATTTTATGGTCATTTTTATAAACAGTATGCCACATACATACTTCACAAATTTTATTTTAAAATATTCATTCACCTTTTGACAGTCATTTCTTTGAGGATATTTCTGCTGATTGAGTTCTATGTTCTCTCATTTAAACATCCAGATGAACTAGCTAGGATTTCTAATTGTTTGTTTTACGCAGAACAAGAACTTAAAGTCATTAGGACAATCAATCTGAATGAGGAATCTACCTAGATTTTTATAATCCCTCAAACCCTTGTAGTGTTTCACCTACACCTAATCTAATTGCTGTTTATTCTTTAATGATCTATTTTGTCCTGATTGAGTTTTTCAAAGCATTTGACTTAGTTTCTTTGAAAATGACATACTTTTTTCACTCAAATCTCACAAATTTAAGCAGCATCTAATTACATTGCACTATTACAATAACAAGTACAGTTGACTTAAGCCATTTGAGAAACAAACTGATTCTTTGTGAACATTCTGCTCATCTGGTAGGCCTCTTGGAGCAATCAGCCAACTACAGCAGCCCTCAGTCAATACTTTTCCCAGAGGGGATTAAGAGCCTCAGTTCAGTGGAAGTTGGTTAAGATTTTCTACCAGTAGGGCTATTATGAGGCTTAAATGTGAAAATACCCCTGAAGTGCTTAGAACACCTGCCTGGCTCCTGTTAATTGCTCATTGTTAATTATGATCATTAGTGTTATTAATTATTCAGCTCAAGGAAAGACCTCGGGATGGGGTGGAGAGTGGCCTGAGAAAGGATAAAATGTGCCAGCCCTATTAGCATCAAGTGGAATTGGAGAGGGCGCAGTGGAGGTGGAAAGGGAGCATCAAAATCAATGAGAGGACCCAGAAGACAGAGCTCTGGGAAATAGGTGACTTGGGCAAGGAGCATAGAAGAGGAGCATGTAGGTAAGGGGTAATTGTACTTCGGCATTCTTAATTGAAGTGTGATACTTTAGAACAATGGTTCCCAAATGCTGGCTTACAGACACATGGCTTCAGCATCACCTGGGAATGTGTTAAAAATGCAGAGATTCTCATTCCTTAGGTGTCTCGTGAGACCCAGAAACCTGTATTACTAAAAGCTGCCCTGAAAGACTTGGCTGCGCAGCCAGGTTTGAGAAGCCATGCCTTGAAAACAGCAGTAGAAGTCAAGAACCTGGACTGTGGTCTTAGGTCCAGAATAGACTTGTGTGACTTCTCTGGGACCCTCTCTGCCCTCTGACTTGGGAGATGAAAGGTGAGATGAAAGGTGTGAAGTGTTCTGTTCTCTCCAGAGCCCCCTGCATGCATAAGGGTGACTGTTAGGACACTTGCAGGGACTCTCTGTGTTTGAGAATGCCACATCAATCAAGATTCCTTGGCCTGTCTATCCCCTCTTCCTCTCCTCCTCCAGCCCTGGCAGCAGAGCAAGGGACTTAGACCATATGATCCAAAATCCTTTCTAACTATAAAGTTCTTTCACTGTGGTTTGTGTTTTTCAGACACCAAAGTTCTATATGTTCATGTGGCTCCTTGCAGATATCATTTCTGTGCTTTTTATTGTTGTCATATTTTGTTTTCACTGGTAAGTATATACGTAATTTTAAATGAATTTTTTCCAAAATAAATGGATTATTATAGGAAATTGAGAAAAATAAGAGTTATGCTCTTCCCGTAATCCCACATGGCAAGATGGCGTTTATAATCTGAACCTCTCTTCTCATGCAGTCTGCAGTTCCTCACACCCCTTTGACCTCCCCAAAATAAGACGATATTTTCAGGATAGGGACTGTCACTAAAGCTTAGTCAAGCCTATTACTATGGATTCAATGTGGGGCAGTTGAAAGAGGACAGGGCTTGAATATTGTCCAGAACAAGTGCCTCCACCTTCCCATCTTCCATGAAACGGCATAGCAGTGTGCAAAGAGCAAGTTCATAAACCAGGAAGACTGGGTTTTAGCTCTGGCTTTGTCCCTTAGTTGCTAGGTGACCCTGGGAAAACAACTGCTTCTTTCTGGGCCATAATCTTTTTTGTTTTTTTGTTTTTTTGTTTTTTTTTGCGATGGAGTCTCAGTCTATTGCCCAGGCTGGAGTGCAGTGGCATGCAGTGGCATGATCTTGGCTCACTGCAACCTCCACCTCCTGGGTTCAAGTGATTCTCCTGCCTCAGCCTCCCGAGTAGCTGGGATTACAGGCGCCTGCCACTGCGCCTGGCTAAATTTTTTTTTTTTTGAGACGGAGTCTTGCTGTGTCACCCAGGCTGGAGTATAGTGGCAGGATCTCAACTCACTGTAACCTCCACCTCCTGGGTCAAGCGATTCTCCTGCCTCAGCCTCCCGAGTAGCTGGGACTACAGGCACCACCACGCCCAGCTAATTTTTAAAAAAATACTTTTAGTAGAGGTGGTGTTTCACCATATTGGTCAGGCTGGTCTTAAAGTGCTGACCTTGTGATCTGCCCACCTCGGCCTCCCAAAGTGCCGAGATTACAGGGGTGAGCCACCCTGCCTGGCCCATGCCTGGCTAATTTTTGTATTTTTAGTAGAGATGGGGTTTCACCATGTTGGCCTTGCCTCAGGTGATCTGCCTGCCTCAGCCTCCCAAAGTGCTGGCATTACAGGTGTGAGCCACTGTGCCTCGCCCATAATCTTTTTATCCGTAGAAGAAAATGACATTTGGGAATCCTTGCAGGCAAATGCTATAGGATTGTAAGTTTCAACATGGAAGGGGGAAGAAGATCCTGGAGGAGGAACGTTAGAGGAGACCATGGTTCTTTAGACCCCTTCATTTCATGGATGGTCTGCTTCCTTCTAGGCGGAGAGAGACTAAAAAAGAAAAATGGTTTGAAACCTCCAGCACGCCCACAGGTAAAGTCACTCCTGTCTCTTCATCCCTACCCATTGCTTCCTGGAGACAGAGGCAGCTTTTCATGTCCCTGACAAGAGCTGAGGGTGTCTGGAAAGCTGGGGTTGGGGTTCGGGGGAGGGACCAGGGGAAGTATAGGCTGGGCACAGACTCTGGAGGACTCTGTACATCAGTCTTCAGATTTTGGATTTCATCCTCTAAGCAGTGAGGCCCCCTGGAAGATTTCAAGCATGGGTGTTTACTTCTCCATATATTCATGTATCATACAGCCACTGAGTCCACACTTCGTGCCAGGCACTTAGAGAGGGGCCGAAGATAACTGAAAGATGTCTGTGGAGGGTGGCCTGAGAGAGGAGAGGGGCTGGTCCTCAAAGAGCAGTGAGGAAGAAGGTAAAAGTATAGCATTGACATCATTGGGCCAGGCATCTAGGTCCAGGACAGAGTAGCTGCCATACCCATTAGGGGGAAGGTGCTTTATGGGTATCACTTGTGGGTGATATATGTTGGAGGCTACAGGAAGAAAACTTCAGCGGTCCTGGAATTGCTGAACTAGAGTCAAGTCACGGCATATTGGCAATTAGGAGATGGCATATCGCTTTCATTCACACAAGGAAGTGATATGGTTAGATTTCTGTGTAAGGGGCTGAGGAAGTGAATTAGGCTTAGTAAGGGGAAGGGATGCTAGAGTTTATTTCTCTGAGGGTTGTGAGGGTGATCACACAGTAAGTTACTGGTTTTGGAAGCCAATGCAGTGTCAAAGGGAAACCAATTAGGAGGCAGAAGACGGTGCGGTGTGGGATATAATTTCCTTCCGCAACTCCTGGAGACTTAAAGTTGGAACAGTCACAAAATCATGAGTTAATTTAATTTCTTATGGACAATGGTCAAGCTCCTGATATTCCATGAACCAGCTGGCAGATGAGTGGAACTGATGAAACACTTAGGGTTGCAGGAATGAATCCACAGGGATCATGAAAAACTAAGTTTAGAAATTTGAATAAATTAAATAGAAGGCAATGGTCTTTCATATGCTGTGAAACTGAAGGTTTAAGCCAAGTTTACCCAGGTCTGAGGCAGGGCGATCTCAAGTTACATGGTTACTTGAGTTACAAGTTACATGGAATTTAAGATCACTCTACTGGCTATGTTAAGAAGTCTGAAGCTAACTCATGATTCCAGCTAGCTTATGATTATATCAGTAGTTGTTCCTTAGTAAGCTAGGGCTGCCATAACAAAATACCATAGAGTGGGTGGCTTGAACAACAGAAATTTATTTTCTCACAGTTCTGGAGGCTAGAAATCCCAGATAAAGGTGCTGGCAAATTTGGTGAGGAGCCCTAGTGAGCACTATCTTCTTAGCTTGCATACAGCTGCCTTCTCACTGTGTGTTCACATGGCCTTTCCTCTGTGTGTGCTGGGGAGAGCAGGATCTCTGGTCTCTCTTCCTCTTCTCATAAGGACACCAGTCCTGTTGGATTAGGGCCCCACCCTTATGGCTTCATTTAACTTTAATTACTCCTGAAGCACCCTATCTCCAAATACAGTCACACTGAGGGTTAGGACTCTGACATATGAAATTGGATTTGGGGGGGACATAATTCAGCCCATAATAATAATCCAGCCAAGCAGTGAAAGAACATGGAGATGAGGAGGAAACATGGCTGGGAAAGAAGTTTTGAAAGTAAAATTGAAAAACTATATAAACCTAGATAAAAGAGGTGGCTTAGAAAAAGTACTCAGTTAACTTGACCCTACCCACTACTGTGTTGAAATGGTGAGTAGAAAATAAATGAAGCATTTTCCGTTTTTAAGAGCTCTTAGGTTGCCTGTTACAGAAACCAGTTTTTCTTGATCTAAGCAGAAAGAAAAGGCATTGGAAAGCTATTTGGGTACCTCAAAGAGATATCTAGAAGGTGCAGGACCAAGTTTAGAATCAGGGAAGGACCAAGGAAGACTAGACAGAAGTCAGGACCTCAGCCATAACCACAGCCCAGATCCATTCAAGTTGAGGAGAATGGAGCCTTATTTGCTAAATATAGAGTGCCATGTGTTGCCCCATACCACCTCCAGGATGGGCACGTACTACTGCACCTACTGATGCCATGTCTACCCCCAGAAGGCGCCTCTAGTGTGAGCGGGTATTTTTCAGCAATTTAAGTCAATTTTGTTGTCTTCTGTCTTATGTAATTTCTTATGTAAAGTTTTCAGTTTTCTTACCCCTGTTCTTCTGTTTGTAACGTGTCTTTTTTCCTCTGGCTACATTTTAAGATTATTCCTTTTAGTACTGGTTTTTAGTAGTTTGATTATGGCTTAACTTGGTGCATGTGTGTGTATGTGAGAGCGAGAGAGAGAGACAGACTGTCTTGATTAGGGTTTGCTGAAATTCTTAGATCTGTCGGAGTATAATTTTCATCAAATTGGACATAATTTTAGTCTTTATTTTTTCAAATATTCTTCTGCCTCTGCTCCCTCACTGCCTTCTGGGATTCCAGTTACATAGCTGTTAGTATATTATCCCATAGGTTACTGAGACTGTTTTTTTTTTTGTTTTTTTTTTTTTTTGAGAGAGAGAGTCTTGCTCTGTCACCCAGGCTGGAGTGCAGTGGCATGATCTCAGCTCACTGCAGCCTCCACCTCCCAGGTTCAAGCGATTCTCCTGCCTCAGTCTTCTGAGTAGTCATTTAAAATATTTAATTAATTTCCTTTATTTTTAGATAGATTCTATTGCTGTGTGTACTAGTTTTTTGTTTTGCTTGTTTGTTCAGAGGCAAGGTCTCACTCTTTCGCCCAAGTCTGGAGTATAGTGGCATGATCATGGTTCACTGCAACCTTAAACTCCTGGGCTCAAACAATCCTCCTGCCTTAGCCTCCCTAGTATCTGTGACCACAGGCACAAACCACTATGATTGGCTAATTTAAAAAAAAAAAAAGGTAGAGATGGCATCTCACTATGTTGCCCAGGCTGATCTCAAACTCCTGACCTCAAGCAGTCGGCTTGCCTTGGCCTCCTAAAGCACTGGAATTACAGATGTGAGCTACCCTGCCCAGCCTATATTAGTTTTTTATTGCTATATTTTAAAAAATTACTTCAAACCTAGCAGCTTAACACTATACAAATGTATTATCTCACAGACATGGGTTAGACAGTTCCTTTACTTAGTCTTTACACGGTAGCAATTGGGGCTACAATCTTATTTGAGGTTTATGGTCCTCTTCCAGGCTCACTGCTTGTTAGCAGAATTAAGTTCCTCATAGTTGTAGAAGTGAAGTCATCTCTATTTTCTCAATGGCCGTTAGCAGGGTTTTGGTCTGAGCTCCTAGAGGTGACCCTCAAGTCCTACCCACATGGTCCTCACAACATGGCAGCTTACTTCTTCAAAGCCAGCAAGAGAATCTCTCTCCAGTCTGCTATGATGACATCTATGTAATGTAATGTAAATCATCGGAGTAATTATCCCAGAACCTTTGTCATATAGCATAACCTAATCAAGAGAGGTAACTATCCTGAGGTCTGTTCCAAGATGGCTGAATAGAAACAGCTCCAGTCTGCAGCTCCCAGCATGATCAACACAGAAGACAGGTGATTTCTGCATTTCCAACTGAGGTACCTGGCTCATCTCATTGGGACCAGTTGGACAGTAGGTGCGGCCCATGGAGGGCAAGCAGAAGCAGAGCGGGACATCACCTCACCTGGGAAATGCAAGGGGTCAGGGGATTTCCCTTTCTTAGTCAAGGGAAGCCATGACAGACTGTACCGGGAAAATCGAGACACTCCAGCCTTAATACTGCACTTTTCCAACGGTCTTAGCAAACAGCACACCAGGAGATTATATCCCGTGCCTGGTTCAGCGGGTCCTACACCCACAGAGCCTTGCTCACCACTAGCACAGCAGTCCAGATGGAACTGCAAGGCTGCAGCCTGGCTGGGGGAGGGGCGTCTGCCATTGCTGAGGCTTGAGTAGGTAAACAAAGCAGCCAGAAAGCTCAAATTAGGTGGACCCCACTGTAGCTCAAGGAAGCCCCTGCCTCTGTAGACTCCACCTCTGGGGGCAGGGCATAGCTGAACAAAAGGCAGCAGCAACTTCTGCAGACTTAAACGTCCCTGTCTGACAGTTTTGAAGAGAGTAGTGGTTCTCCCAGCACGGCGTTTGAGCTCTGAGAACAGACTGCCTCCTCAAGTGGGTCCCTGACCCCTGTGTATCCTAACTGGGAGACACCGCCCAGTAGAGGCCGACTGACAGGTCATACAGCCAGGTGCCCCTCTGAGATGAAGCTTCCAGAGTAAGAATCAGGCAGCAACATTTGCTGTTCTGCAGCCTCTGCTGGTGATACCCAGACAAACAGTCTGGAGTGGACCTCCAGCAAACTTTCCCAATAGACCTGCAGCTGAGGGACCTGACTGTTAGAAGGAAAACTAACAAACGGGAATAGCGTCAACAGAAAGGACATCCATAACCAAAACCCCATTTGTAGGTCACCATAATCAAAGACCAAGGGTAGATAAAACCACAAAGATGGGGAGAAACCAGAGTGCCTCTTCTCCAAAGGATTGCAGCTCCTTGCCAGCAACAGAACAAAGCTGGATGGAGAATGACTTTGACAAGTTGACAGAAGTAGGCTTCAGAAGGTTGGTAATGACAAACTTCTCCGAGCTAAAGGAGGATGTTCGAACCCATTGCAAGGAAGCTATAAACCTTGAAAAAAGACGAATGGCTAACTAGAATAAATGTAGAGAAGACCTTAAATGACCTGATGGAGCTGAAAACCATGGCATGAGAACTATGTGATGCATGCACAAGCTTCAGTAGCTGATTCAATCAAGTGGAAGAAAGGGTATCAGTGATTAAAGATCAAATTAATGAAATGAAGTGAGAGGAGTAAAAAGAAATGAACAAAGCCTCCAAGAAATATGGGACTATGTGAAAAGACCAAATCTACATTTGATTAGTATACCTGAAAGTGACGGGGAGAATGGAACCAAATTAGAAAACACTCTTCAGGATATTATCCAGGAGAACTTCCCCAACCTAGCCAGGCAGGCCAACAGGCCAACATTCAAATTCAGGCAATACAGAGAACACCACAAAGGTACTCCTCAAGAAGAGCAACCCCAGGACACATAATCGTCAGATACACAAAGGTTGAAATGAAGGAAAAAAATGTTAATGGCAGCTAGAGAGAAAGGTTGGGTTTACCCACAAAGGGAAGCCCAACAGACTAACAGCTGACCTCTCGGCAGAAACTCTACAAGCCAGAAGAGAGTGGGGGCCAATATTCAACATTCTTAAAAAAATTTTCAACCCAGAATTTCATATCCAGCCAAACTAAGCTTCATAACTGAAGGAGAAATAAAATACAGACAAGCAAATGCTGAGAGATTTTGTCACCACCAGGCCTGCCTTACAAGAGCTCCTGAAGGAAGCACTAAACATGGAAAGGAACAACTGGTACCAGCCACTGCAAAAACATGCCAAACTGTAAAGACCATCAAGGCTAGGAAGAAACTGCATCAACTATCAAGCAAAATAACCAGCTAACATCATAATGACAGCATCAAATTCACACATAACAATATTAACCTTAAATGTATATGGGCTAAATGCCCCAATTAAAAGACACAGGCTGGCAAATTGGATAAAGAGTCAAGACCCATCAGTGTGCTGTATTCAGGAGACCCATCTCATGTGCAGAGACACACATAGGCTCAAAATAAAGGGATGGAGGAAGATCTGCCAAGCAAATGGAAAGCAAAAAAGCAGGGGTTGCAATCCTAGTCTCTGATGAAACAGACTTTAAACCAACAAAAAGATCAAAAGAGACAAAGAAGGCCATTACATAATGGTAAAGGGATCAATTCAACAAGAAGAGCTAACTATCCTAAATATATATGCACCCAATACAGGAGCACCCAGATTCATAAAGCAAGTCCTTAGAGACCTACAAAGAGACTTAGACTCCTACACAATAATAGTGGGAGACTTTAACATCCCACTGTCAATATTAGACAGATCAACGAGACAGAAGGTCAACAAGGATATCCAGGACTTAAACTCAGCTCTGCACCCAGCGGACCTAATAGACATCTACAGAACTGTCCACCCCACATCAACAGAATATACATTGTTCTCAGCACCACATTGCACTCATTCCAAAATTGACCACATAGTTGGAAGTAAAGCACTCCTCAGGAAATGTAAAAGAACAGAAATCACAACAAACTGTCTCTCAGACCACAGTGCAATCAAAGTGTAGATCTCAGGATTAAGAAACTCACTCAAAACTGCACAGCTACATGGAAACTGAACAACCTGCTCCTGAATGACTACTGGGTAAATAACGAAATGAAGCCAGAAATAAAGATGGTCTTTGAAACCAATGAGAACAAAGACACAACGTACCAGAATCTCTGGGGCACATGTAAAGCAGGGTGTAGAGGGAAATTTATAGCACTAGGTGCCCACAAGAGCAGGAAAGATCTAAAATTGACACCCTAACATCACGATTAAAAGAACTAGAGAAGCAAGAACAAACAAATTTAATAGCTAGCAGAAGGCAAGAAATAACTAAGATCAGAGCAGAACTGAAGGAGATACACAAAAAAACCCTTCAAAAAATCAATCCAGGAGCTGTTTTTTTTGAAAAGATCAACAAAATTCATAGACCACTAGCAAGACTAATAAGAAAAGAGAGAAGAATCAAATAGACACAATAAAAAATGCTAAAGGGGATATCACCACTGATCCCACAGAAATACAAACTACCATCAGAGAATACTATAAACTCTCCATGCAAATAAACTAGAAAATCTAGAAGAAATGGATAAATTCCTGGACATCCTCCCAAGACTAAACCAGCAAAGATCACCCTCCCAAAACTAAAGTGAGAAAGGTTGGGTTACCCACCTGAATTCAGAAGTTGAATCCCTGAATAGACCAATAACAGGGTCTGAAATTGAGGCAATAATTAAGAGCCTACCAACCAAAAAAAGTCCAGGACCAGACGGATTCACAGCCGAATTCTACCAGAGATACAAAGAGGAGCTGGTACCATTTCTTCTGAAACTATTCCAATCGATAGAAAAAGAGGGAATCCTCCCTAACTCATTTTATGAGGCCAGCATCATCCTGATACCAAAGCCTGGCAGAGACACAACCAAAAAAGAGAATTTTAGACTAATATCCCTGATGAACATTGATGTGAAAATCCTCAATAAAATACTGGCAAACTGAATCCAGCAGCACATCAAAAAGCTTATCTACCAAGATCAAGTTGGCTTCATCCCTGGGATGCCAAGGCTGGTTCAACATACACAAGTCAATAAATGTAATCCATCACATAAACAGAACCAATGACAAAAACCACATGATTTTCTCAATAGATGCAGAAAAGGCCTTTGACAAAATTCAACAGCCCTTCAGGCTAAAAACTCTCAATAAACTAGGTATTGATAGAATGTATCTCAAAATAATAAGAGCTATTTATGACAAACCCACAGCCAGTATCATACTGAATGGGCAAAAACTGGAAGCATTCCCTTTGAAAACTGGCACAAGACAGGGATGCCCTCTCTCACCACTCCTATTCAACCTGGTGTTGGAAGTTCTGGCCAGGGCAATCAGGCACGAGAAAGAAATAAAAGGTATTCAATTAGGAAGAGAAGAAGTCAAATTGTCCCTGTTTGCAGATGACATGATTGTATATTTAGAAAACCCCATCATCTCAGCCCAAAGTCTCCTTAAGCTGATCAGCAACTTCAGCAAAGTCTCAGGATACAAAATCACCCCATAGTCTCAGCCCCAAATCTCCTTAAGCTGATAAGCAACTTCAGCAAAATCTCAGGATACAAAATCGCAAGCATTCCTATACACCAATAACAGACAAACAGCCAAATCATGAGTGAACTCCCATTCACAATTGCTGTAATGAGAATAAAATACCTAGGAATCCAACTTACAAGGCATTGCCAAGACAATCCTAAGCAAAAAGAACAAAGCTGGAGGCATCAAGCTACCTGACTTCAAACTATACTACAAAGCTACAGTAACCAAAACAGCATGGTACTGGTACCAAAACAGAGATAGATATAGACCTGTGGAACAGAACAGAGCCCTCAGAAATACCACCACACATCCATAACCATCTGATCTTTGACAAACTTGACAAAAACAAGAAATGGGGAAAGGATTCCCTATTTAATAAATGGTGCTGGGAAAACTGGCTAGCCACATGTAGAAAGCTGAAACTGGATCCCTTCCTTACTCCTTATACAAAAATTAATTCAAGATGGATTAAAGGCTTAAATGTTAGACCTAAAACCATAAAAACCCTAGAAGAAAACCTAGGCAATACCATTCAGGACATAGGCATGGGCAAGGACTTCATAACTAAAACACCAAAAGCAATGGCAACAAAAGCCAAAATAGACAAATGGGATCTAATTAAAGAGCTTCTGCACAGCAAAGGAAACTGCCATCAGAGTGAACAGGCAACCTACAGAATGGGAGAAAATTTTTGCAATCTACCCATCTGACAAAGGGCTAATATCCAGAATCTACAATGAACTCAAACAAATTTACAAGAACAACCCCATCAAAAAGTGGGCAAAGGACATGAACAGACACTTCTCAAAAGAAGACCTTTATGCAGCCAACAGACACATGAAAAAATGCTCATCATCACTGGTCATCAGAGAAATGCAAAACAAAACCACAATGAGATACCATCTCACACCAGTTAGAATGGCCATCATTAAAAAGTCAGGAAGCAACAGGTGCTGGAGAGGATGTGGAGAAATAGGAACACTTTTACACTGTTGGTGGGACTGTAAACTAGTTCAACCATTGTGGAAGACAGTGTGGTGATTCCTCAAGGATCTAGAACTAGAAATACCATTTGACCCAGTGATCCCATTACTGGGTATATACCCAAAGGATTATAAATCATGTTACTATAAAGACACATGCACACGTATGTTTATTGCGGCACTATTCACAATAGCAAAGACTTGGAACTAACCCACATGTCCATCAGTGATAGACTGGATTAAGAAAATGTGGCGCACATACACCATGGAATACTATGCAGCCATAAAAAAGGATGAGTCCATGTCCTTTGTAGGGACATGGATGAAGCTGGAAACCGTCATTCTGAGCAAACTATCACAAGGACAGAAAACCAAACACCACATGTTCTCACTCATAGGAGGGAATTGAACAATAAGAACACTTGGACACAGGGTGGGGAACGTCACACACCACAGCCTGTCATGGGGTGGGGAGATGGGGGAGGGACAGCATTAGGAGAAATACCTAATGTAAATAACGAGTTGATGGGTGCAGCAAACCAACATGGCACATGTATACATATGTAACAAACCTGCACATTGTGCACATGTACCCAAGAACTTTAATAATAAAAAAAAAGAGCGGTAACTATCCTATGATAAGCCCAAAGATTCGCAGCCTCTGGTATATATCCCTTAGATCAGAAAAATATATCAGAAAAAATAGACTTTAATCAAAAAAGCCTTCATAAGGGAAGGCATATGATTGATCACTAAAAACTACAAAACTTTAGTGAGAGAATACCCAAATAAATGGAGCAATCATGTTCATGAATTAGAAAATATTATAAAGATATTGTCATGGAATTGATCTAAAAATTCCATTCAAATCCACTAAAAATTCCCTTTCTCCTATAAAGCTGACAAAAAAAAATGGAAGCTCATGTTTGTAGCTGTTTCATCCAGATTGAATTACACTCAGGTTAAAAAGCTTTGAATATAACAACTAAAACTTTTAAAAATTAAAGTAATAAAAATGTAAATCTAAGCACAAAACAAAACCTGAGTTCTGGGCTTCTTTGAATTCTCACACTCTTCTAGATTTTGGCCACGCAATTTCTCTGTATATTGTAAATGCCTAGATAATTTTAAGATGTTTTCTTGCTTTTGTGTATCATCCAGCTTTTGTCTTTGGGAGAAGGATTGGTCTTGATCTCCTAGCTCTATTATTAGAAGTATCTACCATCTAATTTTTTTTTCTGTTGGACAGAAATTATTTATTGAGCATTTACTGTGTGACAAACACTTGTAAGCACTGTATATGTAGTGGCAAGCAAGACAAAGTCTCTGCCCTTTAAAAAGCCCTCATTTTAATTGAGGGAAACCCTCATTTTTCTAAACTAATTTAATGGCTATGGAATACATGAACTTTAAGCAAATGTCAGTCTCTGCTTTCTGAGGACTTCCATGGTGAGCTAGAGCCTCATGCAGTAGACTCTTAAGCCCCAGCCCTAGGCTGAATTGGAGGGCCATAATAAGGTTTGCACAAAGCCTGAGGTAGAGGAGAGAGCTTGGAGGAAAGGACCTGAAAGGGTAAGGGAGTGGCTAACATTTAAGAGATAACTTGAATTTCACACATGACTGACAGAGAGTGGAGAACTGACATTTGAGGAATCTGTGTTTGTGTCTTTTCTATCCCACAGTGAGAATGAGGAAGATTTGCACATAGCCATGAAACCTCCTGCCCGAGTTGTGGAAAGTCCTTGGACTTTAGCAGCCCTCTACCCAGCTTTACCCAAGAGTGGAAAGGAACACCAAGGCCATTTCAATTTTGCAGCACCATCCAAGAAACAACTACTACCTATCAAGAATGCTGTCACACCTTTGAAGCCTGGCAAGCATGACATTCAACCACCGATGCCCACCACGGTCTTTGAACTCACCCAAGCACCCACCAGGTAGGCTACAAGTGAGGCTACCTTTCAGACTACATTGCCCACCCTGAAGGTGGATAAGCCAACCATGCCCTCCATAGAGGTCCCCTATCCTTAAATAAGAGACCTCTAAGAGATCCCCTTGGCTGAATACTCCAAATAATCCTATGTCACAATATATTCCACTGCATCTGACATAGCCTTCTGTGTTTCCAAAGAAGAATTAGCCACATCTCCCCTGCTTCTTCCTCTTCCTCTCTCTGCCTAAGGGTGGTGATGGTGGGGAGTGGTTGATAAAGGCACACAGAAGGGCCATTGAGGCTCTCAGGGGAACCATTCTGCTCTCACTTTCTATCAAGAATGCATCTCAAGGGGCTAGGCAAGGGGAGAACTGTTGTGTGTGGTCTTGGAACTGGTTGCTGTCAAGTTTATCTCATCCTAACACCTCCATAATATTCTCTGCTAAAGGAGTGACTGTGCATATAAGTAAAGGCAACCTCTCAGGAAGCCAGAGGTAGTGGTCTATTCTTTGGACCCCTCGTGATCAACCAGGGTGATGAAGGCTGGGGGATGGGGGCAATAGTGATGCCATCTGAGTGATCTCATTCTCTGGGCCACGGAATGAGAGGGGCATGGGTCAGGGACAAAGATCTCATCCCCACCCCACATTATCTGCTCTATGGTGCAGTGGGCTACTTCCTGATAGCTTGTGGTTTGCTGATTCCCCAGTAAGAGGGTGGGCACAATCCATGTACTCTCAAGAGCTTTTGGCCTTGAGGGGAAACCAGAGCTTAGAACAAGTATCTGGAGCCCCTTCTGTCTGGCAGCCCAAAGCTAGAAGCAGCGAGTTGAGCTCTTCCCACTTACACATCCTTTCTGGACCTGAGCCTCCTCTTTATGATGGTGGTATAAGGCAGACTACCACAGCACCTTCCTTCTGGCTCAGATTTCTCCTGGGCTACCTGTAGAGCTGTGTCCTCTAACAAACAGCCATGTTACCATCCCAGAAAGCAGGGCTCTCTGGTTTGAGGCCTCCATTTGCACACACCAGCCAGTCCTACACTAACAAACAGCTGAGGAGATCAGGAATAGCACTCCCTGTGGGGTAGACAGGCACATAGATGCTGATGAAGCAGGACCTGGCTCTGCTGAAGTATGGGACCTCGAGGGCAGATCACAAACCCTCCCCGCAAGGGGATTCTCCACTATCACTTCTCTAGGTGCTCATCCCAGCCACAGCCTGAGGATGCCCCACCCCTAAGTCACACCTTCCCCGTCTGAAGCCCCCACTGGCAGCCCTACTCCAGAGTCATGGCCAAACCTGGTTGTCCCATGCTGGTCACAAAGTAACATTTTACTGGCACCCACTGGACATGAAGATTTAACCCAAGGCAGCATTGTTCTCGGGGTTCTTGGACATGTCTTGATGAGCCAAGATGTTTCTGGCAGGTGCAAGGGCCGCTGTGGCTCCACTGGCCCTAGTTACAGCCCAGAAGCTGATTCCTCCTCTAGACCCCCAGCTCTTGCACTTAGGTCCTCACCTCCCAGCCTGATGTCCAGCACTTCCTCCCAACCCATCCCAATCTCAGCTGGTCCCTTTAAGCCACTTAAAGCACATCTTGAGCTCAAGCTCCCCAACCCCCAAACCCAGACCAGCTTGGCCCAAGCAGGTAAAGACCAAAGAAGTCGTTATGTAGGCTGCTCCCCTGCAAGGCCCTGTCTTGACCCCACATGCCCTTCCCTTCCACTTCCCCTCCCTGAGCAAAGACACTGTCGGGCCAGAGAATGAAACATGCTTTATGCCCTGAGGTGATCAGGGGAGACTTGAGCAGGAGCCCAGCATTCACACTGCAATATAGAAAAGTGGTCTGTCTCCCTCATCCCACCTGCAGATCCAGTCCCTTCGGTTTCAGAGTATTCAATGCACATTTGGTTTGGTTGTTCAAAGTATGGAGAGCTAGATTGGCCTCTTGATTCCTCTATCCCAGTGGTACACAGAAAGTCAAAGGAAGTTGCATGGTGGGGCTGGTCTGAAACAGGAGACACATCTAAGGATCATAGGCTCTCACAACCGGGAAGGCCACAGCAAGCTAGGACTAGACCAACCCAGGTGCCAGAGGGGTGGATGGAGGGAAGTTCTGCATCCCAGAGAGATGCCTCACTGGAAGAACATCAGAGGCCCAGTCGGTATGGGCAGTGGTGGCTGGCCAGCCCAGCCTTGCTGCCGGGATGGCATAAGTCTTCCCCAGCTGCAGGGGTAGCTGATGGGCCTGAGCCCACTGCTGCCTCGAGGGCAGGCATGGAACCAGCACCTCCCCTGACTGTTCACTTGCCGCTCCTGGAGCCCCGCTGTTTGCTCATGGCTGTGAGCATCTGGCTAATGTAGGAAGTCAGGAGGTCATCCATCTTGTAGCCCTGGAAGCAGGGGTGAGAAGATAAGCGAGCACACGGTGGGACAGGACCAGCCACTCAGACCATAGCACAGCTCCCAGGAATCTGCAACGGGCAGAACCCAGGACAAAGGCAAATCCCTCCCACTCAGGGCTTATCTCCCATCTGCACAGTTGAAGGGTTGAATTCATCCAGCCAGATGGCTAAGGTTCTACACTGTTATGACCCCACATTAAGCCCCTAGCTTGTGAGTCCCTCAAGTCATGGATCCCTCCCTCCAGGAGTGACTCTACTGGCTCTTAGTTGAGCTATGCCTTGGAAGTTTGAGCTTGGTCCAGGAGGTCTCATTGTTAATGGTTCCACTATTGAACTCGGGGGGCTAAAGGGCTGTCACCGTGGGCTCAATCCCCAGATACTGAAGGCACTCAAACAACAGTTGTTGAACGAGGGATCTGTTCCTCAGCCCCAGATTAAGTCCCTTCCCCAGACCTAAGCTGAGCCTCAAACTGACCTGACCTTGGCCCCAGCATGACCCTTGCCCATGACCCCAGGCCTAGCTGCACACTACTGTGTTTGTTCCAGGCCCCGGGAGGCTGGCTAAGCTGCAGGCAAGGCAGGGAGCCCACCAGGCCCAACAGGACGCGCCCTCACCAGTGACGTCTCGCAGAGCAGTTTGCTCCCGCGCACCAAGTTCCCGATGGTGATGTGGAAGTAGGTGTTGCCGCTGCTCCAGTTGGAGATCTTGGTGAAGGGGTGAGTGGTGAGGATATCCTGGGGGAGCAGAAAGGGCATGGAGAGGCACAGCCTGGGCCCTGTGGCCTCACTTGCCCACACATGCCCTCACAGAAGGCCTCAGGCCCTCAGAGGAGCCCACGGCCAGAGGGAAAAGCCAGCTCTGCCATCCAGCTGTGGTGGGAAGCAGGTGTCTCCCCCTCCACACCTTGGTTTGGACACCCAGGAAGTCCAGGAGGCTGTTGGGTACTTGGGGCCAGAACTGGGAAATTGGGAGGCCTGAGGGAACTGACACTGTGGCCTGAATGAGATGGTCCAGGGAGAGTTTGAGGAGGGAGCCAAGAAGAAGACAGGGCAGAGCCTTGGGAAACACAGTGTACAGGAGCAGGCACAAAAGGGATGGGAAGGAATGACCAAGACACAGAGGAGAGCCAGGAATGCGTGATGCATGAAGCCAATGGAAAGATGGTGGTCACGAGCCCTCTTCACCACCTGTCCAGTCGGACCCTCTGGGTGTGCAGCTGGGCTGCTCTGGCCCAGAAACACAGATGCACAGTCACCCCTGCACAGCCAGCCCCACGACCCGCATGGGCAGAGCATCCAGTGATACTGAAAGGCCAAGTACTAAAGGGAGCTCAGATTCCATAGGAAGAAGTTAGTAACTTCAGGAGAACAATTTTGGTGGAGCAGGCGTTGGGTAAAGTCCCAGCAAACGCTGACAGCTTTTGAAGCCATGTGATGGGTGGATGAATCTGGAGGTGGATGGTGGCTAGGAGGGCTTGTGGGGTTCGTTCCGGGACTGTGTCCAAGGTTCAGGCAGAGAAGCCTGCCCCCACTCGCCACCTTATCCCTGCTCACCTTCGTTTTGGGATCGATGAGGCTGACCCCATACTTGTTGATGGCAATTAGGAGGATCTCAGGGAAGTTTGGCTCTGTAGTTTGCTAGAAAAAAAGATGAGAAGGTATCAGATGGGGGCCCAGAGCAAGAAAAGCATCTGGAGCCAGGAATGAAGCCTGGCCCCAGCTGGGATAAAGTCAGCCTCTCCTGTTGCCTATGTGGTACTGACGGCCCTGCCATGACCTATGGCCTCCACCTCTGCTGGGCCCTCAGTGCTGCCTCACATCCCTTCCTGGGTCCCCCAGGCCATCCTCTGCTTTGTCCTCCCTCTCAGCCCAAGGGCCTCCCATCTTGAAAAAGCCTCCTGAACCCTGCACCTGCCTCCAGCTACCTACCTGTTCTCCTCGCACAGCTGAGCTTCTCAAAAGGCCTCCCATCCTAGCTGTGTGACAAGACCATACCTGTCCTCTCACACCAGCCTCCTCACCATACTCCTGCCTCTGTCGTGCCCCTCAGACCCCTCCTCCACCCGCAGCCTGAGAGGCTTTCTGGCCATGTCACCTGTGTTCAAAACCCTCCAAGGCAGGCCACCCCTGCAGGAAACCCAGCCTCTCACCTGCTTGCCAAGCTGCTGCTCTCCACAGCCCACTCTCACCTCCTGCCCTCACTACTTGCATTTCCTTCCCAGACCTGAGTTCTCACACCTCCAGGCCTTTTGTCTATGTGGGACCGCTGCCAGGAGCACTCTTTCTAGGGTCTCCCTGGAAAGCTCAGATATCACCTCCTCTAGGAGGCCTCCTCAGACCCGGCAGAGCCTCCCGAGCTCTGCCACCTGGGTGAGGGCTCCCCTGTGTCAGAACACAGGCCATCCTCCATTACCCCAGCCTGTTTACATGTCTGCCTCCACTGCCAGGCTGAGCTTCTGGTCCCTCCGTCCCCAGGACTTAGCCCAGCTAAGACGCTAAGCTGGGACAAGGCTGAGGATGCTGCCCTCCTTCCCTCACCAGGGCAGGTGTCCAAGGCCATGGCTCTTTCCCACAGTCCTAGGGAGGAGTCTCTGTGCTTTCTCAATGCCCTGTTCCCCTCCTCCTCTGCTCTGAGAAGCCCACGGTGTACCTTCACCTCGAAGAAGGCTGAGCCAAAGGTGGGCCACTTGAAGATGAGCTTCAGGAAGGCCAACTTGGCCTCCTCCTTGGACTTCCCTGCGTGCTTGTTGAAGTAGGCGACGATAGACTATGGGGACAGGGCGGTCAGGGCTGGGCTCAGTCCTGGGGACAGGCCTGCTCAGGGCAGGCCAGCTCAGAGTCCTCCCCACACCACCCCTGCCCACTCCAGCCCCGTCTGCACCCTCAGGGCCAGGCCTGGGACAGCAGACCTGGGGGCTGTGAAGGGCTCTCCCCATATTTCAGCTAATGGACTCCCGACCTCCCTTCTCAGCCCCAGGCAGGCAGACCAAAGGGTATCAAGGACAAGCAAGTTATCATGGTAACCAGGACAGGGCAAATGACTGCCAAGTGGCCACTGAGTCCTTGGCATGGAGGACTGAAGGATAAGACAGGCAGAGGAACAAGGGTGGGCGGCCTCATTAAGTACAGGAACCACAAGACACACCTCCCTGGGCTGCTGGCCAGCATCTGCCCCCTTGGCCCCTGGGGTGCCCCGAGACCCATTCAGGGCCCCACCATTCCCGCTGCCCACCCCATGCTCACCCGCTTCCAGTCATCAGGTGAGACCTGCCGGATAAGGTCCTGGGGCACCAGCTCCCGCAGCAGCTTGGGGATGCTGGGGAAGTAGGACTTGTCCTCCTCGAACTTGACCCTGTAGATCAGCGCCCCCAGCTGCAGCACCTCCTCCCGCGTGCACTTGTGGTAGCCTCGGAGATACTTGGGCAACTCCTGCCAGAGACAGAGCAGGTCACAGGCGTGAAGGGACCTGGCAGAAGTGGGCTCCTTTCCCACCACACCAAGACCCCCAACACCGGGGTCTACCACCTTACGCCACACATGGGCCCACCCACCTCTCCAGTCTCAGCTGACACTGCTCCCCCAGGGGAGACAGCACAGGACAGGGACAGAGCAAGTCTGCCTGCACAGACTCAGCACTTGGCAGTTGGAGTGCATGGCCATGTCTATTACTTCATTTCCCCCCATAACAGTCCAGTGAGATGAGCAGCCCCATTTCAAGATGAAGAAACTCAGAGTGACCAGCTGGCAACCCTGAGACCGTTCCATACCTCTCACCTCCTGGGCCCATCCTCCTTTGGAAGAGCCTCTCAGTCTGGCCTCCTTGCATTGAGTTCTCTTGAGATCAGCTGCTTTCAGCAGCAGTAGCAGAGGCCCTCCCACCCCCTTGAACTTCCAGACCCAAAACCAGAGGAACTTAGGCTGGGGAATGGTCCCAGAGCAGAGATGAAGCCTCTGAAGGGCTGGCGCTGCCCACAGACTCCTAGAGCCTTACGATCATCTTATCCACAATTTGAAAGGTAGAGAAACTGAGGCTGGCCTGAGGACACACTGTCAATCAGAGACCTGAGGCAATCATTATCCATCCTACCCACCCATCCACCCACTCACCTACCTAACTCACCAATTCACTCACCAATATCCACCCATCAATTCACTCAGCATCCTCCCATCTATATGTTCACTGAGTCACCAGTTTACCTATTCACCCATCCATCAATCCAACAAGTATGCATTGAACATCTATGAGCCAGGCCCTTTAAGCAACAATGCCTACCCTCCTTACTTCCATGGAACTTGTAGTCTCAGGGCAAGGACAGACATTAAAAATCATACCAAACAGATATGTAATGACAACCTTTGAAGGAATTTTCACAGTGCTGTAAGAGAATATAACAAGGTGACCTAATCTAGGCTTGAGGACAGGGCAGACTTCCTTTAAGATAAGATGGCTGATTGACATCTAAAAGCTCGGTAGGTGAGGGAAGGAACTGAGGGAAGAGCATCCCAACATTACAAAGGCCCTGTGGCACACTCGAGAAGTGGAAACAATCCAGCTGAGCCAAAGGAGAGCCAGGTACAAGGCAAGGCAGCGGCACCACCAGGCAGGGCCATGGTCAGGACGGGGGTTATGCCCTAAGAGCAAGGGGAAGCCACTGGGGGAATCTGGAAAGCAGGATGATCACCCTGTGGAGAAAGGATTGGAAGGGCCAAAATGGATGAGAACAGGGAGAAAGTCACTGCCTCCATTCTGGATCAGAGACGATGGTAGACTGACCCAGGTTAGGAAGGTGGTGATGGAGAGACATGGGGGATTTTAGAGATATCCAGGAGGTACAGTCATTAGGCAAGTGATTTGGGACGTGGGACAGGAGGAGCAGATGTCAACGCTGACTCTGGGGCAACTGGTAGTCCAGGGGCCATGTACTCAGTGGGCAGCATGGGGTGGGTGGGGAGGGGCATGAGGAAAGGCAGATCCCAGACTCCCAGGCCAGTGTCCTCTCTGCCACAGCAGCCACCGTCCCTGCCTCCTCTGCCCTTCCCAGCATCTTGGTTTTTCTCCCACAGAATGGTAAGCAGGCTGAGCCCAGAAAAGAGCACCAACCTGCAGTCATGAAGACCTGGAATCAAACCCCAGTTCTATCAGCTGTGTGATCCTAATCACAGCACGTGGCCTCTCTGAGTCTGTTTGTCCCTCTGTCAAATGGGGACAACATGCCTGCTTCTTGGGGTTAGGTGGGAGGACACAATGAGAGAAGAGTGCCAGACACATAATAGAGGCTCAACATGCAAGCTTCCCTCCCGGCTTCCTGCAGGTGCCTATGCTAGAAAATGTTTGCACAGAGGCCTTGGAATTACCCAGTTACAACAGCAGAATCTCGAAGTCAGAGGATAGCCCTGCACTGAAGGAGGGGCCTGAACAGGTAGGGATCGGAAGCTCAGAGGAGGAACTGTCAAGCCCCTAAGGGCTGAAGAGTCAGAAGATACAAGGATCGGAGTTGGGCCGTCCCTTGGGGCTCCAGTGGTCTTGGCAGGAATCCCTTCGAGGCCAGGCTGGTACAGGCCCCACACCTGGCAAGGGCAGTGGGTCTGTGCTTTCAGGGCCAAAGTACAGCAACACTCGCCGTGCATGAAGGCAACTAGAGTGCAGAGGTGCCCACCTGGTAATAGTGGAAGATGGAATCGGCCATGGGGTCTTTCCCTGGCACTGTGGTGGTCCACAGCTTCTTCATGAAGAACACCTGGTAGGTGAGTGAGGGCACAATTCCTGCAGCACAGGGCAGTCAGTCACCCAGAGGGTCCCTGCACAGAGGAGTGCTCACGTCCCAAGCCCAGCCCCAGCCCCAGAGGAGGCCCTCACTCAGGCCTGCCTAGGTGGGCCTCACAGCATGGCCCTGAGCCCGCACCTCCCTGCTCTGGGCCTCAGATGATCCCAGGACCCGGCCTCATTACCGTCCTTGATGGGCCGAGCTTTCTTTATCCAGTCTGTCAAGTGTCGAACAAAGTCAAAGAAGAAGTCATTCTCAGGCACGCTGATGACCTGGGGACAGGGCCATCGAAGCACACTCAGTTTAAGCAACACTGCATTTTCTGACCTTCCCACCTAAGGCCTGTCTGGCAGCTCCTTCTCAGGGAAGACTCCACTCCCAGCCAGAATGGGTTTGTGTGTGTCAGCCCCACCCTGCCCCATGTGCCTGCTGCGTGTCCCCAGAAGAGCCCACTTCTTGCTGGGAGTATTGGTCATTCCATTCAGTGCCTGGGACACTGAACGCTGCCTTAGACTCAAGGGAAGCTGGCCAAGAATGCGGCCCAGCCCCTGGCGTGGACATTCTCTGGCATCCATGTCCAGCTCCTCCTGCAGCTCTGTGCTCCCCTGGGTCTAGGATCTCATCGGGGTCACCTCTGGGTCCCAGTATCTGGCACAGAGACAGTCATGAAGCAAGGAGACAGACACAGATGCACACAGAGCCATCAGCCGGCAACAGGATGGGGCACCTAACTAGGTCAGGGAGGCCTTCCCGTGGAGGGGGCTTTAGCTAGGCCTGGAAGACTTCCAGGGACAGAGGTATTGGGGGAAGCATGATGTGAGATGGTGGCAGGGGCATGAGCTTTAGAGTCAGACCCACCTGGAGCTCAGTCCCTGCTGTGTGACCTTGGACAAGTTACCTAACCTCTGAGCCCTAGTTATGTGATCTATCAAGTGGGGATGATCACACCTTATTTCAAGGGTTAATTTGACCCAGCATGGCAATTAAGGGCCAGTCAAAGCAAATCTGGAAAGAACATGTGTGTTAGGACAGGGTGAGGGTCTGGTGTTTTTAGAACACAGAGCACCTGGGCACATGCCCCTAAGAGGGTTTGAGCCATGTGCAGTGCCTCAGAAGAGAGAGAGCTGGGGGCAGCCACTCCATGTAAGGGGAGGCTGCAGGGATGGAAGATGGCCAGATGCCAGCGCCCTCTTCCCCTCTCTCTCCCACTTCCTCTCTCTTCCCTCTGCTGTACGTAAGTTCTTATGGCCCCAGCAAATCTCCCACCTTGGCGAAGGTGGCGAAGGACCCACCTTGTCTGCAATTTTGACAAAGAGGCTGAATCCCTCTGAGGACTTGAGGAGCAGCCTGGTGGCGATGTTCTGGCAGAAGTCCTTGGCCTTGGTGCTGGACTCCACTTCGAAGGCCTGGGAGGGGCGGTGAGCACTGGGCTCCTGCAGGGCCATTCCCGGCACCTGGTCCTCCCGGGCCCTTCTGGCTATGCCTCCTATACTGAGCCCCCTCCCATGCCAGACACCCTCCTGTGGGCCCAGAGCTGGGCATGGCATTTCACAAAAGGAAAGGGCTACTCCTGCCTGGGTCTTCCCAGGTCTCCCACTCCCGACCCTCCAAGCAGAAGGTGGCCTTGGCGTCCAGAGTCCTGGGCCAGGGTGTACAAGCCTGAGTGACAGTGAGGGGTCCAGGGAGCACAGCAGGATGACTGGAAGGGTGATTGGAAGCAGGAGACTTGAGGTAGAGGAAAAGCAAACCCAAAAGTGGAGGGGAAAGCAGCCCAGACAGATGGGAGGGTTTGAGCGTCTGGGGAAGTTTAGATGGCAGGAGGAGAGATGTCTGGAGGGACAGGAAGGGATTTGAGGAAGTCTCTGGTCCTTGCAAATGAAATCCTGTCATAGCATTTCTGAGTCTCCAGCCTCAGACAAGTTTCATAAATGACTCTTCAAATGAAAAGCTTATCTGAATGAGACACTGTGTTGAGACAGGCAGGGGCTGGGGACCATGAGGGGCAGCATGACTACAGGCATGACAGACAGGACCTTTGGCAGACAGGACCTGGACAGAGGGAACCTCAACCACCTCAGGTGGGGAGGGGGGAAGGGGTGTCGAGGTTCTGCCTGCAGGAAAGTGGGCTCAGGCGACAGGGGAGGCCTGGACCTGGGGGCCAGTGGGGCGCTACACCAGGGAGGTGCAAAGCCAGCTCAGAGGCGCTTTTCTCCAAGGCAAGTCTTCCTCAGAGACAGGGAGGGAGGGGCACCCTTCTGAAGGAAGCTGCTCCAGGAAGCAGGGGTTGGATCAGGAATCAAGGGCCCCTGACCTGGGGAGTCGATGGCCTTCGTCCTGAGCCCTGACTGCACTACGGGGCAGGAGGACGAGGCAGCAAATGTCAGGTGATGGGAGAGAGGCTTAAGGCCGCCTTTGGTGTCCACCCAAGAAGCCCGGCCCTGTCCTGGACACTGCAGACCTAGAAGCCGGTGACCCTCACCTCGTCGGTGTCATCAGGGAAGTAGACCTTGTGGAAAATCTGAGTGGTCTTGTGCTGGATGGCCTCCACCTCCACCAGGTGCGGAGGGTACTTCCGGGACCCATTTCTGAAAAGGCGGCAGGGGCAGCAGGGGGCAGGTGCGTGGGACTGTGGAGACCAGGGGACCAGGACACTTGGAGGCAGACAACCCCAGTTCTGATCCCCGCCTGCCACTTCCTATGATGTGACCGGCCACTGAGTCTCCCAGAGCCTTGAGCTCTTCATCTGTAAAATGGGACGATGGGTGTGGAGAGGCCCAGCAAAGTGAAGAACACAAGTGCCCTTGGAGAGTATGAAGTGGGCCCGGGTGTCTGTGCCCACCCGATAGCCTGGGAGCTCTGGGCTGAGCACTCCCGAGCAGCCGGACTCTCCAGCTGGCAGTTGAGGTACCGCAGGGGCGGGTCCAACTGCTATGTGGTCCTCATCCCCAAGGGGCCCATCCCACAAGCCCGGTGTGGCCAGGAGCCCGCCCCAGTGTCTGCCCCTGCGCTGGCGGCCGCTGTACCTCAGGGCTTTCTGGAGCCGCTGCAGGCAGTCGATGGCCAGTGGGCAGTGCTTTCGGGACTGCAGGAAGCGCTGCACATGGGGCAGGAGGATGTTGCTGGGTGGGAAGAGGCCCGTGCACAGCCAGAGCAGCTCCCAACCCCGCTCCTCGCTGTACCTGCAGGAGGAAGCGCGGGCTCCAGCAGGGGCAGCTGCCATTGGGAGTCACAGGACCTGTGCACCCCCAGGTGAGGGGGCCATGTACCCCTCAGCTGCTCATCACAGCAGCACCGTCCCTCCTGACCCTTACGCTATCTCAGGACCCCTCACCCTACCTACAGACCCCTCTCCCTGACAGCCAGATGCAACTAGTGCTACCCAAAGTGTGCCACTGCTACCAGTCCCCATGGAGATAAGGGGCTTATGCCACAATGAAAAGCCACCAGGTTACCATGCACTCTGCTTCAGCTGAGGCTTTTTGTTTCCGTAGCAAAACTTTCTCCATGAAGGAAGCAGTGTGATTTATATTTTGGCAGAAGCTCTTTAATTCACCTATACTTTGAGTGTCAATGAGTTAGACCAGTCCCACCCCAGGCTCCTTCAGCCACCACTCTGAGCTTCTTGGGCCTGACAGTGGGAAGTCTGGAGGGCTTCTAGGAGGAGGTGGCATTTGAACTAGGCTTTGAAGGATGAAGCAAATTATGGCATGCAGAAAAGGGGCTGAAAAGTTTTCCTGGCTGTGGGCACGGTATGTACAAAGGTTTGGCACTGTCAAAAGAGCTGATATGTAGTTTGAGGATGGATTTGTGGAAGAGATGTAGAGGGTGACACAGCTGGGGAGGAAGGCGGGGGCCTGGGTGTAAGGAGAGAGGGTGGAGCTTCTCAGACTGAGAGGAGCCTGTGCCTGACTTCCTACTCCTGCCTCAGGCTGTCCCAGGGGGAGGAGAAGGTGGCATTCTTTGGGCATTGGGCCCAACACTCAAACCCATGAGAGTTTTCAGCCAGCGCTTCCAGCCGGCCCAGCCTGCACCAGGGAGGGGACACTTGACTGAGCTGGACCTGCAGGCAGACAGCAGGGTCTAGGCAGGGGAGGGGCATCCAGACGAGACTCCAGCCAAACGTTAGGAGGAGCTGGGGCTGTTACCCTTAGAGGACAGACTCAAAGGGAGACAGCCACCACCTCCCAGTTCCTGCTAGGCCCTCCTTGGGCCTTGGGGCCAAGCTAGGATGTGAGGGGGCCCATGAGCAGCTCCTGGCTGTGTGAGCAAGGACTGCATCCAGGCAGAGCCAGCGGCTGCCTCAGGAGGGAAAGAGCTGCCCGTTACAGCAGGTGGGGTCTGCCCCTCATCCGCCCACCGTGCCTGGCTCACCTGATGTGGTTGTCAGTCAGCTGCTTCAGGATCTGCACATATGCCTCATCCTTCAGGGGCTCGGCTTTCAGGGGACCCTCAAAGATCTGGTCAGTGAGCTCATTGACGGAGCGTGTCCTCTTGGACGGGTAGTCGCCCATGTACTTGAGCACAGGTGGGGACTGTCAAGGAAGGGCTTGTGCCGAATAGAGGGAGCACTGGCCTGGGGTCCAGAGGCCCCATTCCCGACAGGGCCTGCATCACCTGAAGCTGTGACCCTCGGCCCTCAGGCTGCGCACTCACAAAATGGGCGTGATCTGCCCCACCCTCTCTCCGCCTCCTCACAGCCACCAGCCCCACATTCCAAGCCCTCACAGCAGCTGGGATGGACTGCCCAGATCGCGAATCTGACCATGCCACCCCCTGCCCAGTGGTTCACCCTGGCCTTAGGACACGGCCCAAGCTTCCTCACAGGGCTCGGGAACCCTGCCTAAGCCCAGTCTTCCCATCCTGTCTGTGCTGAAGTCCTAGAGCCCTGGAACAGCCCTGCAGTGTGTGCCTCAGGGCCTTGCTACTGCTCCCTCTCTCTGGAACACTCCCCCCGCTCTCCCCTTTGCCTGGCTAAGTCCTACTTAGTCTTCAGGGCTCAGCCTAGATACCACTTCCTCCAGGAAGTCCCCCCTGCCCCCTCCAGGTCACATGGGTCAGGTCACAGTGCTGCCTGGTCCCATCTCAGCACTGATCTGGATGTGTGTATGGTCCCATGAGGCCAGGGGCTGGGCTGGTCCCTGCTCTACCTGCATGCCTGGCCCAGCACAAGGCACCCAATCCACCCGGCACCCAAATGACAGGGTCAGAGAAGACAGTGGGTGAGGCAGCCCCTTGCATATCAAAAGGTGCCAGGGAGGGGGTCCTCCATCAACCCTCCCCAGGCGTGCCCAGGCCCCAGCAGGCCCTCAGGAGGAAGGTGGTGTGCAGACGAAGGCCCTGCCCATTCCCCAGCTTCCCTGGGTGCAGCCCAGTGGCACGGATATCATTGAAGGCCAGGCAGGCCTCCTGCGAGAGCTCCTCACTGCCCAGGAGCTTCTTGAGCAGCGCCTGCTTGAGCGGCTCCCGCGTGTGGCTCCACAGCCGGTCCTTGCCTCGGGCCTTGGACACCATGACGCGGCTCAGCGTGTGCTTGGGTGGGGGCCTGCCACAGCACAGGGACCGTCAGCAACACCCCATCACTGGCAGCCCCGGGGAGAAACCCCCAGGTTGTGAGACCCCCACCCCCACCCACCCCTGTGCACAGAGGCTGAGGGTGGGCATCAGGCCCTGCTCTTTACTGCCCGTCACTGGGCCTTCCTTTCTCAGCTGTGAAACCCCAGCAGCGAGAACACCACGGGCTGTGTCCCAGCCTCCCCCACCACCCTGTGCCCCCTGTAGAGCTCAGTGCACACCGCCTCCATCAGGAAGCTTCTCACTGCCCCCCACCCCCCGCCCCAAAAGCATAGTCATCACAGCGCTGGGCACGCAGAATCCCAGCTGCCTGCTTCCAGCCCGCATCCCCACCAGGACTCAGTCTCAAATGCCCAGCCTGGGATGGGTGCAGTGACATCTCTTGAAGGAAGGAAGATAAGATGAGACACATAGGATGGGTCATCTTGGCAGACAGAAACAGCCCTCCAGCTCCCTCTGACCCAGGCCCTGCTCACAGGTGGGAGCTTCACAAAGCAGCCCCAGCACATGACCAGACAGTAGCGGAAGCCTGCAGCTCCTAGCCCTGTGGCTCCCATCCTTCCCCAGGAGGCATCACCTGAAGTAGTCATAGGAGAACTCCTCCAGTGTGTAGGGCTTGGCACGCATCTCGGGCTCTGCCGTTTGCAGCTGCAAGAGCCGGACAACGTCCTGCCTCTGGTCGGGAGTCATGGTGACCAGGGCCTAGGGGCCAAGAGACGGGGCTCAGGTCAGCTCTCCACCTGTGGCCACCAGGATCAACATGGTATACCCTGGAGCCTTCTGGACTCTGGGAGACTCTTCAGGGGGATGGACCCCATGCCTCATTCTGACCCTGCGAGCCCCGTTCCTCCTTGGGGTCTCTGAGGTCCCTGCTGCCTCCTTTGTGCTGAGCTCAGGGCCCTTCCCCGGGTGTCTGATCAGGTTGGGTCAGTCGAAAAGCCTGGACGAGGCAGGGGAACATGGTGTGAGAGCTGCCTCATCCACTGAGCCTGGCTCAGGAGCCACTGGGGAAGCTGGGCTGTGAGTCCTCAGAGCTGCTCTCAAGGGGGCTCCAGAAGAAGCAGGGCGCCCTTCCCAACTGTGCCCCCACTGCCTGTTCAGACAGCACTGCCTGTTCAGACAGTGCGGGTGATACTCCCCACCCCTTGGCAGTTCCTCATCTGATGCCATTTCTAGGCCCCTCCCCACCTGGCACAGGTTTGAGAGCTGCCCCAACTTTAAATGTGCGGTCCCATAAGATCCCAAGATCATCTTCACAGATGCACTAGACCATTAACCTATTGTACAGCTGTTGGAAGTGGACAAAGAGGGGTCTAATGGCACCTCCCACCCATCTGCCGCCCCCAGGCCACATACCACAATCTCCCGCCCCCAGGCCACATACCACAATCTCCCGCGATGGCATGGTGACAGTGGGCATGACGTACACACAGTCGGTGGGGAAGTCCCCACGCTGCTTGGTCCTCTCATTGATGCCGTTGGCCCAGCCCGAGTTCATAACCTGCTCGCCCGTGTCGTGGTCCAGGATGATGAGGTCTCCCTTGACAAAGCTGAGGAAGCCTGACTCCTCGCCCGCTGTAGAGCAGAGGTGAGTGGGACCACGGGGTCAGAGACAAGCTGAGTTGGAACATCTTCCCACAGAAGAACTGAGGTGTTATCACTCGTGTCTGCCCACTTGCCACTCTTCCTCCACCTTGTCACAACTCTCCATACAGAGACCATCACCAGAGTGGGCAACGCTCCTGCTCAAAAGCCTTCCGTGGCTCCTCATTGCCCTTGGGAGGAAGCCCCACACTCCTAGGCCTGTTGTGAGCGGGCCTCCCGGACTCCTTCCACCTCGCCTCTCCTCCCTCACTGTGCCTGTTCCCAGCCAAACCAAGCTGTTTGCAGTTCCCTGGACAGGCCAGCTTTCTCCCGCCTCTGTGCTGGCATCACGCTCCGCTCTCTGCCCGCTGTGCTCTGCTCACACGGGCTTCCTCCCTGGACCCTAGTCTGCATGGAGCCTCTCCTCTGGGCTCCTGGGGCTCTGGGCTTCCCTGCTTACTGCACTGTCACAGGCCTGTCACTATCTGCTTCCCACCCACCTCCCCACTGAGGACAGGGTGGGGTCATTTCATCTTTGTCTTCCCCACACTTGGCCAGGGCCTCAGTGGCCTCAGGCAGAGTAGTTGTTATTGCTGTTACCACTTGAAGATGGTGGGTCTTTTGAGAACACTGAGGAGGACCCTGATCTAACTTGGAGAGCTGACAGGAGATGAGTATTGAAGAGCCAGAAGAAGGGAGGGAGAGGAGGTTCCCCACAGGCCACAGATTGAAGGCACGGGCTTCTGCTCTTTGGTCTAGCTTCAGGGGAAAGATGGGAACAAGATCCTAGCAGCCTTGAGTGCCAAGGCCAAGACCACAGGGCATGGTCTGCGACATGGTTTAGATATTTGTCCCCTCCAAATCTCTCTGTTGAAATTTGATCTCCCAGTGTTGGCGGTGGCCTAGTGTGAGGTGTTTGGGTCATGGGGGTGGGTCCCTCATGAACAGTGTGGTGCCGTGCTCACGGTAATGAGTGAGTTCTCACTCTATATAGTCTCTGCGAGAACTGATTGATTGTTTAAAAGAGCCTGGCACCTCCTCCTCTCTTCCTTTCTTCTGATGCAGGCACCCCTTCTCCTTCTGCCATGAGTGGAAGCTTCCTGGGGCCTTCATCAGAAGTAGATGCTGGTGCCATGCTTTTTTCTTTTCTTTTTTTTTTTTTTTTAAAGAGATAGATGAGGTCTCACTCTTGCCCAGGCTGGACTGCAGTGGCACGATCATGGCTCACTGCAGCCTCCACCTCCTGGACTCAAGCAATCCTCCTACCTCAGCCTCCTGAAGAGCTATGACGACAGGCACATGCCACCACACCCAGCTAATTTATTTAACGTTTTGTATAGACGAGGGTCTCACTATGTTGCCCAGGCTGGTCTTGAACTCCTGGCCTCAAGTGATCCTCCCATCTCAGCCTCCCAAAGCTCTGGGATTGTAGGCATGAGCCACCATGCCCAGCCAGCACCATGCTTCTTGTAGTGCCTGCAGAACCGTGAGCCAAATAAACCTCTTTTCTTCATAAATCTCCCAGCCTCCAGTATTCCATAATAGCAACACAAATGGACTAATACAGTCTGCATAACACCCTGACCCCCAGTGCCAGGCAGCCCATACACTCACCGGGGTTGGGGTTATCCTGCAGGGCCACAACATACTTAGATCTCTTCCGGAGCCCCTCTAGGAAGGTGACCACCAGGTCACGAACGTCCTCAGCATTGCTGGAGGTGAAGGTGTATTCATCCCCCTTGATGGTGGCCAGCGTGAAGCTGGGGGCTGTCGTTTTTGCTCCCCTGCAGGACCAACACGGAGAACAAGGCCCCGCCGGGGTCAGTCCTGCCCAGCCTGAGTGAGACGCAGCACAGCCAAGATCAGAGCAGCCCAGTGAGAGCCAGACACGGCACTCCCTGAAGGCGATCAAGGCCAGTCGAGTCAGACGTGCCCCAACCAGTGGGAGACGTGGCCCAGCTCAGACACATCTCAGGCTAAGTCAGAGCTGGTCTGGCCAGAGTCAGGCATGGCCCAGAGGGAGACCCGCACTGGCCTGGCCCACTTCTCCTTTGCCTGTCTAATTCCTACTCACCCTTTAAATCTCAACCTACATGCCACTTCCTCCAGGGAGTCCTCCCTGCCCTTCCACAGCCCTGATCATACCATGCTTTAAAATGGCCTATTCAATGTCTGTCTCCTCTCTTGACTGAATATCCAAGAGGACAAGGACTATCTTGTCACTACTGCATCCTGTGTGCCTGGCATGTGTCTGGTCAGTGCTGGACACAGTCTGACTCCAGCCCATATCAGACACAACCCAAAGACACTGCTACAAGCCCCAGATGGTGGGGGAGGGAGCCACTGCACTGCTGGGAAAGCCAGTCAATTCCAGCAACCCACCCCACCATTCCACCTATGTGCACTGCGCTTCACAGTTTATAAAGAGCTCTCCCATTTATTATTCTTTCATTCCTCACCACTGTTATGGGAGAAAAGTATTAAGACTCCTGTTTTAGGAATGAAGACATAGAGTGAGTGCTACCCAGGCTCCTGAACCCCCAGGTCAAGCTCTTTTGTACACACTTGCCTGCCCCTGCCTGTACTGACAGCCCAGTCCTGTCTCAGAACAGCCTTAATGTGCTGTAAAGCCCAAGCCCATCCCTCCACTAGAAGGTGCCAGAGGGGTCTGCACAGTGCGGCACAAACTGCCCAATCACGTGCAACCAGGCAGGTCACTTCATGCCTCTTCACTTCCCGTGACCCGCAGGGAAGCTCCGGCCCCTCTCCTTCCCCCGTCTGTCTGCGTCTCCATGCGGCCCTCCTCACCTGCTGCTGGACACAGCCATGATCTCTGGGAAGGACAGCTCCAGAAGTACCTGCTCCTGCTCATCCACAAAGTACACGCCCGTCCAGTTGACGGCCACGATGACATCATTCTTGGGGAGGCTGGGGCCTGGGGTCGAGACCAAGGCACTGAGAGGCAGGCCTCCCATCCCCAGGCCCAGCCCTTCCCAATCTCATAACGGCCAGGCACGTGGCAATACACTGATTTCTATTTTACAGATAGGTAAACTGAGGCTCAGCACAAACTCACTACGTGGCAAAACCCAAAGTGCAGTAGGAAGAGAGTGTTGAATTGGGAAATTGGTTTGGGTCCCACTCCTGCCATTGGTCTTTGTGCAGCTTTGGACAAGTCCCTGCCCTGTATTAAGGTGGGATCTGGGGAGGGGTTGGACTGAGGCCCAGGGCTCCCTCCGGCCCTGGTACTTGGTGGTTCTGTGAACAGCAGCATCAGCACAGGGCCTGGCACAGAGCAGGTGCCCAGTAACGATGGCCCAAGGATGGTTGAGCCAGTGGCCTGTGTGGGTTTGTATTGGCTACTCTCGACTTCACAGAGTCGGCCCAGCAGGGCTGGCCCTGTCTGAATCCTGGGCTACCCTGTTCTATACACAGTATGTGCCTTAATGAATCAATCCTCACTCAGTTTTTCAATCCCGTGTACCACTGAGCACATAAGATGTGCCATGGAGTCAGGACCCGCTCAGCAGCATTGACCAGAACAGACCAAGCATCCCGTAGGCAAGAGTTCCACTGATGGGGGCCTCTGGCTCAAGCCATTTCCCTTGCCTGTTGTGGGCTGGAGCTACAGAGCAAGGGACTGGGAGTGTCGCAGGCTGAGGGTACCTGAGAATTTGTAGGCTTCGTAAAACCTGGAGAAGAGCAAGGGCCACTTGAAGCGGGCATAATTGACCACATCCTCTTTGACCTTCTGGGCATCAGTTCTCCTCTGGGCATAAATCCCCTGGAGGGAGAGAGGGACAGAGGGACAGAAGACAATGTATGAGTGAGTTTGCTCTAAAAATCAGCTACTGCTGCCTTCTAGCCAGGAGCAGCTTGGGGCTCCTGCACCTCCTGTGGATCGTGGCTTTGCCCTGCTCCCATCTGTCTGCAGCCACCCTGTCCCCACCTTTCTCATTCATCAACATCAGCGAGCACTTTTGAGTGCCACCTCTATGCAGGTGCTGGGGCCCAAAGTCAGAGAAAGCATAGCTGCCCCTCCAGGGAGTTCCCAGTTTAGCAGAGACAGAGAAGCAAGGATTCCAGCCAGAGAATGTGGGAGGCCCAAGGCCCCAGGTCAGTAGGAGGCGTGTGCTGGTGCAGCAGAGGTGTGCGCAGGGCAGACTGGGAAGAGAGGGAATGGGGACACAGCGTGGGGAGTCAGGTCCTGGGGGACTGTGAGTGCAGCCACAACTGCAAGAAACTGATCTGGTGAATCTGGGAGTTAGAAAGATCAGTGTGTCAAGGGAGAACTGGAGCCTGGAGGTGAGGTGATCCGTGAGGGGTGCTGCTGTGCTCTTGGTAAGATACAAAAGCACCAGCATTGTGTTTCTCTAAAAATATTCCCCCAAGCCCTAGTGAGAACTCTGGGGTTCTGGGGTAGCACTGGAGGGGTCAGAGTGAAATCCTGGTTTTTATAGTATGTAGACACAGGCGTAGGTAAGGGTGGATGTGTATGCCAGCTCACAGATGGCCCCATCTCCACCCATGGGAGAGCCCACCAGGGGTGCCATCCTGAGATCAGTGAGAATTCAGAGGCAAAGGGCTCAATGTCACCAACCCAAGCTCAAATGACTCAGAGAAAATACATATGTAGGTAGAGAGACAAATCACTGAGCAAGTGTGGCTATCACCCAGTGAATCTGGGAAGTGAAGTGCACACAGCAGTCCTACTTTTTTGAACGTGCAATTTCTCTGTAAGTTTGAAATTATTTCAAAATAAGATGTTTTCAAAACACCTCTCTGTTATGGACTGAATTGTGCGCTTCCTTCCCCCACCCACCATATTTGCATATTAAAGTCCTTACCTGCAGCAACTCAGAATGTAACCCTATTTGGAGATAAGGTCTTTTTTTTTTTTTTTTTTTTGAGATGGAGTCTTGCTGTTGTCCCCCAGGCTGGAGCACAATGGCATGATCTTGGCTCACTGCAACCTCCGCCTCCCGGGTTCAAGTGATTCTCCTGCCTCAGCCTCCTTAGTAGCTAGGATTACAGGCACCCACCACCACGCCCAGTGAATTTTTGCATTTTTAGTAGAGACGGGGTTTTGCCATGCTGGCCGAGCTGGTCTCAAACTCCTGACCTTGTGATCCGCCCGCCTTGGACTCCCAAAGTGCTGGGATTACAGGCGTGAGCCACCGCACCTGGCCTGGAGATAAGGTCTGTAAGGAGGTCACTAATGAGATCTTTTGGGTGGGCTGTAATCCAGTATGTCCGGTGCCCTTTTAAGAGGAGGATAATTTGGACTCAGACGTGCATGTGCACACATCACCGTGTGGTGACAGATGGAGAAGATGGCCATCTGCAGGCTCAGGGGAGAATTCTCAGGAGAAAGCCCCTGCTGACACCTTGATCTTGGAGCTCCAGGCTCCAGAACTGGAAGGAAATACATTTATTTCTGTTGTTGAAACCACCTAGTCTGTGGCACTTTGTTATGGCAGACCTAGAAAACGAACAATGCACCCTCCCACCCTACAAAAACTGTGATTCACAACTGTCCATTCTACGAGGGGCCTGGCCCAGGGCTCCGTGACAGACGCTCTGAGGAGCTCCAGTCCAGGAGAAACCCAGCTCAGCTGTGGGCTCCAAAGGGCAGAAACCATGTCTGTCCCACAAAGGGCTGTGTCTCCAGGTCCTGGTATCGTGCCCAGCACATGACAAGTGCCCAAAATAAAATGAATGCATAGTAATAGCACCCCACCCAGGACGTACCACATGCCACAATGGCAGTGAGCCCCGAGGAGGCCCTCAGGGAGGTGGGGGTGGAGGCTGCAGCTGTTTGGGAGGCAGCTGGACAGGCTGCAGTGGCTGCCGGCACGTGAGGGCCAAGGGAGAGGAGGTGCCTCAGGATGAAGGGCAGGGCTCTCACTTGAGGGACAGAGGGGTAGCAGGGAGGAGACGCTCCTCCTCTGAAGTGGGGTTCAGGAGGGTAAGGGCCTCGGGGGAAGCAGGCTGGCGCAGGGAGCACTCAGGACTCAGGGAGAGGCGGAGGCTGGCGGGGAGCTGACCAGAGAAGGCACACGGTCAGGTGGAGGGCGGCACAGGGCTCCCGGGTGAGGACAGAGGCCGCGAGGTGGAGGGGTGAGACCATGGGTCTGTGGTGCCCTCAGACTATGGAGCCCTTGACTTTTATGCAGGGACAATTCTCTTGCATAGCCAGGGCCATGGAGATGAGGCAGCCTTGGGTCCCCTGCCAGCAGCCAGTGCTCCCACCTTCTCCCCATCTGGATACCCCTGCTCTACTTGGCCAGGCTCTTAAGCTTGGGAGGGAACCACTCATGGCTGGTCATGGGCCTGGGCTCCAAGCAAGGGGGTCAAGGGGGCCTGTCCCTAAAGCTCCCCAGGCAAGAAGTTGGGCTGGAGTTCTTTCAGGAAAAAGGAGGTGCAATTCCTAAAGCTCTGTCTAGCGTCCACCGCCACTCCCGAGCTGCAGCTCTGGAAGCTGTAGCACCAACGAGTGGCTGGCGCAAGACCAGGAAAGGCGCCCCAGTACCCATGGCCCCACAGAGGCTGCAGGGTTAAGTTTGATTCCCTCTGTGTGCCTGGCACACAGATGGCAGGAGAATGAGTGAGCTGATGTCCAATGAAGGAAGGGCCACTGGGAGGTGGGAGGTCAGGTGCCATCCCATTCCCCACAGCCCCAACAGACAGGTTCAGATGACGGCTGGGACCTCCTTGGTTGTTCAAGTCCACATCCCTTCTCTAAGACTCCTCCCAGCCCTTCTACCTTCTTGTGGGCGGCGATGGCCAGCTGGGCCCACTTCTCCAGCGTCTTCAGGGGCGTGATCTCGCGGTCGGGGATGTAGGTGGGCACAAGGTTCAGGAGGCGCTCCAGGATCATCTCAGAGCCATAGTCCACAAAGTACTGCTGGGAGGCCAGCTCAGCCAGGTCGTCCTCCTAGGTTGGGGGAGGCCTCGGTCATGCATTGGCCCAGGCCCCTCCAGGAAGCCCTTCCACACCACCAAAGGCTCCAGGCCCCTCTCCTGGCCCTGCCTCCTGTAGCTCTCAGAGCCTGGCCTTTGGGACCCAGGCTTCTCACTGATTCACCAGGGAACTCTTGTCTGCTCAGAGGAACCACGAGCTCCCCAAGGGCAGGGCCACACCCTCACCTTCTCCTGGATCCCTTTGGCACTGGCATGGAGCTGGACTCTGCCCAGGGGCACACGAAGTGACGCAAAGAAACAAGCCAGCCCATCGAGCAGCCACTGCACACTCAGCCCTGTGAGACAGTGACCAGAGCTGACAAACAGCAGAAGAGGAAGTGTCTGCCCTGGAGAACGGGAGACACCTAGGGTCTGCTGGTGGGGTCAGAGTGAGGGGAATGCATCACTGTGACTGCCTCCATCACCACCGTTAAGCACTTGGTGGATAGTTAAAGTGGTTAACAGCTGGCAGGATCTACTGCAGAGGGTTCAGAGAGCCAAATGGCCACTGGGCATTTGCCCCTTATCTGCCTGGCCTGGTGCGCAGCAGCCCCAGTGATGCCTACCTAGGACTCCCCAGGGCTCCAGAAGCAAGGGCATAGAGAAAGGCTCTTGGGGGCCTTGGAGGCAATAGATATTTTCCAACCAGTTTGAAATACTTCAGAATTTTAGTAACTGATGTGGCTATACTAATGCACTCTGCCTGAATATTTGCTTACCACCGATACCACCATTATCATCACCACTACCACCAACAAAACTACCACCACTACCTCCACCATCACCACCACTACCAGCAACACTATCACCAACATCATTACTGCCTCCATCATCACCATCATCACTACCAACACTATGCCTCCACCATCACCATCATTATCACTACCAACAACAGTCATCACCAACACCATCACTGCCTCCACCATCACCACCATTACCAACAACACTGTCATTGTCAACACCACCATCACCACCTTTACCATCACCACTATCATCACTACCAACAACACTGTCATCAACCCAACACCATCACCACCACCACCACGATCACCAACATCATCCCTACCTCCAATATCACCACTGTCATCAGTACCAACAATACCATCATCACTAACATCACTACCTCCACCATCACCAACAACACCATCACTACCTCCACCCACCATCACTACCATCATCAGTACAAACACCATCACTACGTCCACCATCACCACCAACCATCATCACTATCTCCACCATCACTACCTCCACCAGTGTTACTACCACCAACCATCCTCTTCATTTCCATCACCTCCTTTCTCATCCCTCCATCACAACCACCAACAGAACCGTAGCTACCATTACCATTATCAAAAACAAAACAACCACATAACTCCTGTCCTCAGAAAGACAAAACAGAATACACATTTGCAAATTCTGATCTCAAGGAATGGCTGTATTTCTCATTTAATGCAGCGCTTACTAGACATACTCAGAATGGTGCAGCAGGTCCTGCGGCACATCCTCTGCAGCACACACCGTCACTACAGCAGTGTGGGGGCCTGCTCCACTGGTGGAATTCAGGATCTCCTCAGAAGCCCTTGCTCCTGCCATCTCGCCTCTCCTCATGAGACCCCTGAAGTAGGCGGTGTCCATCCAGGAGGCTGAAGAGTGCCTGACTCTAGTCAGGCTCACCCCAGCCTGAGCTGGGTGATGATGATGACTCACAGAGGAGCACTCAGCCCAAACGTGGAAAACAGGAGGCTGTGAGCCAAGCGAGCCTGGCGGAAGATTCCCTCCCACTCACCTTCTCACACCTGTACTCCCCAAACTTGACTCCTCGCACCACCTGCTGGTAGATGAGGTTGGTGGCCACGTTGTCCTCGGAGGGGCTGTGCCAGGGCGTGAAGACCTCTTTGCGGAAGAAGAGCCTCCAGGGGGCGTTGCGCTCCTGGGCGCCCTGCTCCTTGGCATACTGCTCGCACTGGGAGATGGCGTCCATGACATGGTCGCTGCCACTGCCCAAGGAGGACACCTGCGGGCACAGCGGGGAGGGGAGCAGGCATGGAGTCAGGGAAGGACTATAAGGAGCCTCAACGGGGCCAACGGTCAGTTCAGACAGAAGACCGAGGCCCAGCGAGGGGCAGGGACACGTCCAAGGCTCCCAGGAGGCAGACCAGATCCCAGCCCTGGGCTCTGAGCCACACTCCCACCATTGCCTTCCTAGCCTCAGTTCTGGGCACAGTGACGTGGGAATTCCCATTTTCTAGTGGAAGCCTTTTGGGAAACTGAACAGACAGTACCTGGAAACACAAGAGCATCGGTGAGAAAAATCCAGGCAAACTGTGTCCAGCAACATGGTACCTCCCCTGGGCTTGTGGGCGGGGGCCCCTCTGCTGAGCATGACGTTGCTGGGGGTGGAGGCAAAATCACCCAAGCCCCAGGGCCCACTCAGCCAAGGAGGCTCCAGCCTCCGAGGTGAGTCTGCGGGACACCCACGCTCCGGCTGCTTGAGGGCAAGTGTGAAGGAACTCCCGTTTGCTGAGGAGTTTCTCCATCAGATGCCATAGCAACCTGAGAGGGAATTCCATTCCCATCTGCACACAAAGGCTGCGCAGCCCTCCCATCAGCCTGTGCCGTGCTCTTCCTTCAGCACCAGGAGAGGATTCACTGGGCTGAGGACACAGGACTGAGGACATCCTACTGCTGGCTTTTCCCTTGGGTGCTGAAGGGCTCTCAGCAGTTGTTTTTTGGTTTTTTTTTTTGGTTTTTTTTTTTTTTTGAGATGGAGTCTCGCTCTGTCGCCCAGGCTGGAGTGCAGTGGTGTGATCTCAGCTCACCACAACCTCCACCTCCTGGATTCAAGTGATTCTCCTGCCTCAGCCTCCCAAGTAGCTGGGACTACAGGCATGTGTCACCGTGCCCCACTAATTTTTGTATTTTTAGTAGAGACGAGGTTTCACTACATTAGCCAGGCTGGTCTCAAACTCCTGACTTTGTGATCTGCCCGCCTCAGCCTCCCAAAGTGCTGGGATTACAGGCGTGAACCACCGCACCTGGCTGAGTTGTCGGCAGTCCTGAGGAGTCAGGCAGAGCTGATTAGCACAGGCTCAGGGGTAAACCGAGGTGCTCAAGGGTGAGTAGCCCCGGCCAGTAGGTGGCAGCACTGGCGGCCCGGAGTGGGGCCGAGGGAGGTGCTTCCGGGCGGCCGTACCTTGTCAAACAGGGCAATGTAGAGGGAGAACCCGAACCGATCCTTGAGAGAGATCTTGTCGGCCAGCGCGTTGCAGAGTTCCTTGGCTGTGGTTGCCGAGTCCGTCAGCAGGGTCTTGGTGGTCCCGTCCATGAACGTCACAGGCAACATGATTGGCTTCTTGGACTTGGTGGCCTGGAAGTGCCCCAAGAGGGTTTGTGGGGTCCCTTCCCTTCAGACCTGCTTGCCCCTCTGGACTTTGGCTCTCTGCTTTCTGTGGGGTTGGAGCTGCCCCAGCGCCCCAGGCCCCAGCACCTCACTGGGACACTGCTTGTCCCTGTCACAGGTGTCCAGGGAGCCCTGCTGTGCACCCCACCCCAATGGCACCTTTAGGACCCGAGCCAGGGCCTGGGGCTGAGAGGTCAGGCACTGCCACAGGCCAGGGGTCCCTGCTATCACTTCATATGACCTTCACCATGTGGCAGGTAAAGGCATTGAGACACAGAGGGAATCTCCTTTGCCCAAGTCTTCTTGACCATAAGGCCAGCAAATGGAGTCCCTCATCCTTTGGGGGCTTTTCTGTTCCGATGGGCCTGGGGTTCCAGAACTTGAGGGTAGGTGCTTGAGGAACCACAGAATCTCAAAGCGGGGAATGTTTCTGGGGCACTTGAGTGCACCGGACACATACACACACACACACGCAGTCACGCATGCGTGCACACATGCACACACTTGCACACACTCTTGTGCACATGCATACGAGCACGTGCACACACACGCACTAACCTGCAGCTCCAGCCAGCTGGGCGGCTGTGTCCGTGTCCCATTGACAAAGGTCCTCCTCAGACGCTCTTCACAGTACGGGGCGTAGCCAGGCGGGCCCCCGTGGATGAAGTTCCGCAGGTACTGCAGCCAGAGCACCCACTGAGGCGGCCCCACCGCGGCCCCTGGGGCTCCCCACGTGGATTCCGAGGGCAGCCACCAGGCCCTCCCTGGCACTTGGAGGCCACTGCTTCAGGCCAGGCTGCTTTCCGTGGCTTCCCTACCCTCTCAGCTCCACCGCCTATTTCCGGCCATATCTGTGGCCGCCCCCTAGCTCAGCCTAGCGGCTCCTCCCCATACCCCTTCACAGCACCAGCCAGTCGGGTTGGTCCCTGCCATGACCTGCTCCACTCTGACCCCAGCGCCCAGGGCCTGCCCCAAGACGAGGGTGCAGAGGGCCTGGGACACGCTCCTGTCAGACTCAGCCCCCTCCTAAGTAGAATGGGACTGAGGGGCGTGTGGGGCAAAGAGGTGGCTGCCTGAGAGGAGGGGGTGCCAGGAAGATGGGGCTCGGTAGGGGGTGGCCGGGTGGGCCTTGTGACCAGGCCCTTCGGAGCCGCTGGCTATTGCTGTCCCCACAGTGCTGGGACAGGGCCTAGCTCCCCTTCTCACTCCAGGAGGCCAGGCACCTTCCTACCTTGACAAACTTCTCTGAGGGAGCGAAACAGCCCACGCAGAGAGACACGAGAATCCAGCCCCGGGCATAGCTGCTCTTGGAGGGGTTGTGGGTCAGCTGCTTGCTGATCTGGCAGTAGATCTCGTCCCTGGGCAGGCAGCAGGGCAAGGGAGGGGGAATCACCCCAGAGGAACAGCCCCGGTCCCTACCTCCTCCCAGTAGCCGGTGGGACACCACACAGCTGTCCTCTCCAACTTGCCAAGACCACCTAGGAGGAGGCAGAGTGAGTCTGGGTGGCAGGGCTGAGCCAAGGGCTGGGATCTGACTTTGGAGACGGGATCATCAGGCATAAAGCACCTCCCCAACTCCAATCCAGTTCCCACAGCCAGGGCCCCACCATCCAGGGTGGTGCGTATCCTGCTCTGGGCTCAGCAGCCACAGCCACAGGTGACCATGCTAATGAGAAGCACAGTCTCCGCCTCTGCCTCGTTCCTAACCAGCTGGTGGCCCAGGCAGGTGAGTTCGCCTCTCTGATCCCAGCCCATAGTCACGGCAGCAGGTGCAACTTCTACCCATGGCAACGGACAAAGCAGAAACAGGAAAAGCATCCTGGGGTGTCACTGGGGGGTGGAATGAGTAGGGACTTTGGTATATTTCTGTAATGTTTGAATACTTAAGGGGCCATGTATGACTTTTGTAATGGGATGAAAACAAGGTAATTTCTTGGTGTTCATTTTAAAGGAATCCTTACAAGATTGCTGTGAAGATGAATGAGCCAAGGCTTATGATGCACCTAGCACAGTGCCAGGCACAGTGAACCCCTCATAAATGCCAGCTGCGATTATTGCTGTCCTTGTTCTTGGGAATGGTTCTTCTCTTCTGCAAACTGGGTACTCTAAGACTGCAGCCTGCCTGTTCAAGCACAAGGGCAGGACCCATGACGACACAGTGACTGCCAGGGGCCACTCACTGCTGCTCTTCTCTCCCAAAGGACAGGGCTGGGATTACCTAACTCAGTGGCTCAACAGTTTTGAGAGTTTATAATTTCAAAGAAAATTCTGAAGTTACCCATTTTTTTTATCATGATAAATGAGAACATTTATAACACACACAACCTGCCCACTATCTAGATCCCAATTATCTCATAAAACAAAGGTAATTTTAAATTTCCAAACAGAAGGAAGGGCAAAGTCTCAGAGCAGTCCTTTAAAGAAAACAAGTTTAGCTTTAGAAACATCCCTCCTTTTCCCACTTTGCCACAGACTAGTGAAACATTATCACCTGCAGATGGGAGTCTCCATTCACTTTACAGATGGGGAGACAGAGGCTGAGAGCAGGGAAGGATTAGCCATGTGAGGCCCCTCAAGGAGTTGACACCCCAGCCTTTGGACTCTTGGTTCAGGGCTCCTGGCACCGTGTTTTCTAGAAGTGTCAGCTTTAGGTATGATGGTGAGATAATTTGGAGGCAAATTCTTGCCTGTGAGACATGCCTGCAGCAGCTGCTTTTTCCTCCTGTTGGCGGATGGCCCCGGGCAGTGTGGCCACCCCGGTGAGGTAGTGACTAGCCTTGGGGAGATAAAAACGGGGGCCTGATAGGAGGCAGGAGGCAGGAGGCCTAGTCACCCCTGGGCAAATCTCTTCCCTACTCTGGACCTCAGTTTCCCCATCAGGAAAGTGGGGGCTTGGTCCCCGCCTCATCCTGCTGTCCTCCTAACCAGCAGGCACACATTCATGGCATCAGCTCTCCCGACAGACCTGTCCTGTGCAGACTGTTCTCAGAAAAGTCCTAGCCCTCCTCTCATCAGCTGAGTTGATTTTTTGGTGGCTCCTGGTGACGCCTGGGTCTTCCCTTCAACTCCCCAAAACCCCAGGGACCTGGGTAAAGGCCTCTCCTGGCCCTGTGGGGAAGGAGGTACTTGCAGGATTCCCAGGCACGTGGCCCCCAGTAACCCTGACCGTGGGCCTAGGGTGGGTGACTGGAGGTGAGCTGGCGGCAGCGGGGTTAAAGCAGGAAATGCATGTTGGATGATGATGATCAAAGCTACCATCTACGGGGCGCTTACTATGCTCCAGGTCTGGTGCTACATACTTTTCATAGCTTTATCTTCCCACAAGCCTATGTATGAGGTAGCTACTGCAGGCACACCTCATTTTACTGTACTTTATTACACTTCGCAGACATTGCATTTTTTACAAATTGGTTTATGACGACCCTGCATGGAGCAAGTCTACCAGCACCATTTCTCCAACAGTATGCGCTCACTTCCTGTTTCTGTCACATTTTGGCAATACTAGAAATATCTCAAACTTTATTATTATATTTGCTGTGGTGATCTGTGATCACTAATCTTTAATGTTACTATTGTAATTGTTTTGTGCACCATGAATCGTGCCCATAGAAGATGGCAAACCTAATTGATAAATGTTAGATATGTTCTGACTGCTCTACCGACCAGCCATTCCCCCATCTCACTCCCTCTCCTCCCGCCTCCTGATTCCCTGAGACACATTCATATTGAAATTAGGCCAGTTAATAACCCAACAATGGCCTCTAAGTGTTCAAGTGAAAGGAAGCGTCGCACATTTTTCACTTTTAATCAAAAGCTAGAAATGATTAGAGAGGAAAGCATGTTGAAAGCCGAGATAGACCAAAAGCTGGGCCTCTTGTGCCAAGCAGTTAACCAACTTGTGAATGCAAATGAATAGGTCCTGAAGGACATCAAAAATGCTACTCCAGTGAACACACAAATGATAGGAAAGTGAAACAGCCTTATTTGCTGATATGGAGAAAATTTTAGGGGTCTGAATAGATCAAACCAGTCACAACATTCCCTTAAGCCAAGGCCTAATCTAGAGGAAGGCTCTCTCTTCAATTCTATAAAGGCTGAGAGAGGTAAGGAAGTTGCAGAAGGTAAGTTGGAAGCTCACAGAGATCACCTCATGAGGTTTAAAGCAAGAAACTGTCTACAAAATATAAAGGTGCAAGGTGAAGCAACATGTGCTGGTGGAGAAGCTGCAACACGTTTTCCAGAACGTCTAGCTAGAATCATTGATGAAGGTGATTACACTCAACAACAGATTTTCCATGTAGATGAACCAGGCTTCTATTGGAAGATGTCATCTAGGACTTTCATAGCTAGAGAGAAGTCAGTGGCTGGCTGGCTTCAAGGCTTCAAAAGACAGGCTGACTCTCCTGTCAGGAGCTAATGCACTGCTGACTTTCAATTGAAGCCAATGCTTAGTGACCATTCCAAAAATTCTAGGGCCTTTAAAAATGATGTACAAGGGGCTGGGCACAGGGGCTCACACCTGTAATCTCAGCACTTTGGGAGGCTGAGGCGGGTGGATCACACGGTCAGGAGTTCAAGACCAGCCTGGCCAACATGGTGAAACCCCGTCTCTACTAAAAATACAAAAATTAGCTGGATGTGGTGGCGGGCACCTGTAGTCCCAGCTACTCGGGAGGCTGAGGCAGGAGAATTGCTTGAACTCGGGAGGCAGAGGTTGCAGTGAGCTGAGATCGTGCTACTGCACTCTAACCTGGGCAACAGAGTGAGACTCTGTCTCAAAAAAAAAAAAAAGAATGATGTACAAGGAGATGAATGTTATTTTCATGCCTGCTGATGCAACATCCATTCCACAACCTATGGATCAAGGAGTAATTTTGGCTTTCAAGTCTTATTTAAGAAATACATTTTATAAGACTATTGCTGCCATAGATAGTGATTCCTCTGGTGGATCTGGGCAAAATCAGTGGAAAAGCTTCTGGAAAGTATTCACTATTCTTGATGCCATTCAGAATATTCATGATTCATAGAAGGAGGTCAAATTATTAACATCAATAGGAGTTTAGACGAAGTGGATTCCAACCTCTATGAATGACTGAGGGGCTCAAGACTTCAAGAGGAAGTAACTGCAGATGTGGTGGAAATAAATAGCAAGAGAACTAGAATGAGAAGTGGGGCCTGAGGATGGGACTGAGTTGCTGCAATGTCATGATCAAATTTCAGTGGATGAGGAGTTGCCTCTTAGGATGAGCAAAGAAAGTGGTTTCTTGAGATGAAATCTACTAGTGAAGATGCTGTGAACATTGTTGAAATGACAACAAAGGATTTAGAATATTGCATCAACTTAATTGATAAAGCAGCAGCAGGGTTTGAGAAGATTGAGTCCAATTTTGAAAGAAGTTCTACTGTGGGTAAAATGCTGTCAAACAGCATTGCATGCTACAGAGAAATTTTGTGTGAAAGGAAGAGTCCATTTATGCAACAAATCTCACTGTTGTCTTATCTTAATAAATTGTCGCAGCCACCCCAACCTTCAGCAACCACCACTCGGATCAGTCAGCAGCCATCAACATCAAGGCAAGACCCTCCAGCAAACAGATACAACTTTCAGATGACCATTAGCATTTTTGGCATTATTTTCTAATCAAGGTGTCTACCTTTTTTAGACATAATGCTATTTCATACTTCATAGACTGTCGTACAGTATAAATACGACTTTCATATGCACTGGGAAACCAAAATATTTGTGTGGCTCTCTTTACTGTGATATTTATTTCTGTGGCCTTCAAATGAACCTGCAATGTCTCCAAGGGATGCCTGTTTTATGATTCCACCTTTAGAGACAAGGAATCAGAGGCTTAGAGAGATGAAATAACTCTACCAAGGTCTTAACTCCACCAACTAGCTAGCAGCGAAGCCAGACCCAGGCCTGCTTGGCTTAATCTCTTGCTAGGTCGACAGAGGCACCACTCAGCCACCAAAAGATTTCCAGGCCCCGGTGCCCCCGCCTCCCGGCACTGACCGGAGTGCTGGCCGCAGGATGCCATTGCCGATGATGAAGTGCAGCTTCTCCAGGTTGGAGGTGGGCCGGTCCTCCAGCATGCTGTTGCCCTGCACTGTGGACTCCCCATCATGCAGCCTCTTGGTCACCTGGGCCAGAGGGAGAGGACAGGGCAGGTGAAGTTAGGGGCGTTCCCCTGCCAGCCAGGGCACCAGCATCCGAGGCTGCCTGCTCCCCAGAAAGCAGAATCTAAGGAGTGAGCACAAGAACTGGGCTGCCCATCACTGTCATTACCCCTGCCACGTGCACAGCAGATGCTAGGCCAATAACTGGCCCACACAGCCGGGGCACACTGGCCCGGTGCCACCCACTTCTGGGGACAGAGCTCCTCTGGCCGTCTCCTTGATACCCTGCACCCCACACCCCACCCCAGGGAGGTCCTCTCAGCCAGGACAGGGACATGATCCTCTGACTCCAAGCGGGACCCCTATCTCTCTGGGGTGCCGCCCCCAACATAACTGTGGTACCTGGAGTATACCCCAGGTTCCAACCGCCAGTCACCACCACCCTGTCACCAACACCCTTAGCCCCGATGTGACCAGCCTCACACCAGTTCTTATGAGATGTTTCTCCTCTCTCATCCCACACAGCCCATAGCACAAGCCTCGAGCTCTGCCCAGAGGATGTAGGGTGAGTGAGAGGCGAGCGGCAGGAGTGGGTGGTGTAGACGGGGAGCACCACTGAACACCCTCGGCTGCCATTTCTGCCTTCTTCCCAGGACCCCATGGAGTGGGCATTTTCTTCCCTGGGTCCCTTGAATACTAAGCGGCAGAGCTGGGATTCAAATCCGAGGCCACACACCTGCAAGGCTGGATTTGTGCCTCAGGTGGGGACAGGACAAGGGCAGAGGTGAAGTGGGAGCCCCTGACTCTGCAGTGGAGGAGCTGGGGAGGCTTCCTGGAGGAGGTGACCCCAGGCAGAGAAAGGAGGAATTTCAGGCAGAGGGACTGGCATGTGCAAATGTGGGGATGGGGGCCTGGCCCCCAAGGCTGTGAATGCCTTGGTTTGTGTCTGCCTCTCCAATGTATCCTGCCACACACACACCAGCCTGGACAACCCCAGAGCACAAGGGCTGGGACAGTGCCCTGAAAAGGCAAAGTGACTGAAGAATGAATTCAAGTAAATTAATCCCGTTCATGCTCCATGAGCACTCTTGTTCCACAGAAAGCTCCCATGCCTCAAAGGTCCTTGGACCAAGTGCCTCGGGTCTGCGCCCTGGCTGGAAGTGTATTCCCTCTCACCTGTGCCGCTACTGGCCTCCCCTGCTCAGTGCCCTCTGCTAGGAAGCCCTTCCCGCCCCCAGCCTGAGGTCCCACCCTCTTCAGACACTCGTGTCTGCCTGATCGCCCACCAACCCACCCATGTTGTCCTGGCCAGCCAAGACCCCTGAGGACATACAGTGTCCACTCCTGCTCCTGCTTCCGTGGGCCCCCAGCTCAGCTGTGCTCCAGCCTAGGCCACCTAAGGCAGCCACCCGTGGGCTGCCAGACCCCCAGCATCTGCCCTCACCTCCTCTGTGAGCTTGGACTTCTTTTTCAGAGTCAAATGCACCAGCTTGTGCCTCACACTGCTCTTCTTCTGGCCCTCGGGGAGCTGGGCCTGCAGGACCAGCGGGGATCAGGGTCAAGTGGCTGAGCAGAAAGCAATGTCGAGACCCCCGACAGCAAGACTTTGCGGGGAACCATCTCGCTTCCACGTGAAGCTTACAGGGTGTCCCCCACACTGCCACCGTCCACCTGCTCACCCCTACCCTTGCACCCCCACTAGCCAACTGGCAGTTGGGAAAACTGAGACTCAGAAAAACATAGTACGGGAGTTGGCTCCAACCGCAAAGCCCCTGTCTGCTCTGCCATGAGGCCCCTCAGTTATGGTCAGCACTTTACAGTTTATAAAAGTTTCACACATTTGTTCCCACAAGTAGACAAAGGAGGGTGGCAGGCAGGGGTCGGTGAGGCAGAGATGAATTATAGGATCCTTTTTCTGCAGAGGAGCCCAAGGCTGGCGATGCCAGCAGCCCTCCCTGTCGGCCTGGGAGGGACATCAGCCAGAGGGCACCTTGGCCTCACCTCGCCCTCGCCCTGCAGGGCCTGCAGCTCCCTCTTGTACGTCTTCTTGCCCAGGGTCTCGTAAATCTTGGTCATCACAGGGATCTTCTCACTGCCGTCACTCATGGCTGTGTGGTACTTGGGCTCAGGGAGGTCCCCCATGAAGCGGAGGATGGTGATCCAGACCGCCAGGGCTGCCTGGGGCAGAGTGCGCATGTCAGAGGCTAGAGTGCGCATGTCAGAGGCCAGAGTGGAGGACATTGCTAAAGCTGTCAAAATGACCTGGTGGTTTGGGGAGCGGGCTGGAGACACCCCCTCCCGCATGGTCAGCCCTCGGGCTGGGCACTGCAGTGAAGACTATAGTCAGACCTGGTCCCTGGCCCCCAGGGACCCACCACCCTCATCACCTACGGCCACCACCAGCAGCAGAGTCCATAGCCCCAGCCCTGGCCCCACCCAGCAGTGACCTAGAGGCAGGCAGGCCTTACCAGCTGGTCACCCTCGTCGTCATGGTAGAGCAGTGGCTGTTTGAGCGGCCGCCGGGTGTAGGAGTGCGTGGTTGTCCCCTGGAAGTAGGTGGCAGCAAACTTGGCAAATTTATACTCAGAGAGGTCCTCCTCATCCTCGTCAGGCAGGGGCAGGGCTGCATCCGGGTCCTCCTCCACCATCTCCCTCCGCCCTCGCTCCAGGTCCTGAAGGAGACGAGAGGTATGCCCTGGAGTCCCAGCTACTCAGGAAGCTCAGGTGGGAGGATCGCCTGAGCCCGGAAGTTCAAGGCTGCAGTGAGCTGTGATCATGCTACTGCACTCTAGCCTGAGCAACAGGGTAAGACCCCATCTCAAAACAAAACAAAACAAAAAACAAACAAAAAAAAACTTGAGAAGGGCCTTAGAGAGGGACAGGACCTGGAATCTACGCCCGGACCCAGTTCATCTCTGCTCCCCACTGCTCAGAGGGGCTGGGTGGGCTTTAAGGCCAAGGGCACAGGAGGAGGGAGGATCGGCACAAGCGGTGTGTGTGGGCCTCTGGAGCCCCTGTCTCTAGCCTGGTACCTCAAAGCCACTAGGTGCCTGGCCCTCCTGGCCTGGCAGGCCACCTGAAGTCCCCAGGAAGCCAAACATCTTGTCCACCATGTCTGAGTGATTGACAGGCTCATGGCGGGCCCTTTCCATCTGCTCCAGGAGCTCCTTCTTCCGCCGAGCGGCCTCCTTCTCCTTCAGCTCCCGCTCAGCGTCCTCACGAGCCAGCTGGGCCAGGCGCTCCTGGGCAATTGGGGTGACACAGAAGACATGGGGTCAGCTCCGGTGCCACAGCCTCAGGGAACAAGCTCTCCCTGGGGAGCCCCTGCAGCAGCCAGGGCCTCAGTCCCCACCTCCTGACCGCCGGGGAGAATGAAGCCTCCGACCTCCCCACCTCTCGGCCACTCAGAGGCCTCTCAACAAGCCAAACAGCAATCCTGCCCATCCTTCAGGGCTCTCAGGGAGCCGCCTGCTCCATGGGGACCACACCAACTCAGACATCCCATGGCCATTGGTTTGAGGCTCTAGACCAGTGCTGCCCAATAGAAATAGAATGTGAGCCACCCATGTAGTAGCCACGTTTTAAAAAACAAAAAGGAAGAGGTGGGATTAGTCTTAGTAGTATATTTAACTCAATATTTCCCAAATATTAACTTAGCATGTAATCCATATTATAAAAATAATACCGAGATATTTTATATTCATTTTTTCCCCACCAAGTCTTCAAAATCTAGTGTGTATTTCACACTTAAAGCACCGTGTCATTTGGACAGGCCACACTGCAAGTGTTCAGTTGCCACTGTGGCTGGTGGCTCTATATTTGGCAGCGTGGCACCCTCATGCCATCAGCTGGCTTGTGCTTTTACCAAGGTATTATCTCCCAACTAGAAAGCGGCTGCTGAGGGCCTGGGCCTCTTCCTCTGGAGCCACCACAGCCCTCCGTCCTTTTGCATGGCACAGGACCAGGTGCCCAGCGAGAGCTCAGGCAACGCTGGCCGAGTGGGTCTAGTGCAGCCACTCTGAAGGATGGAAGGAAGGCTGCAGTGCCGGGTGACAGATGAGCAGCCAGCTCGGGGAGGGGACAAGCCAGCAAGTGGACACCTAAGGCGCCTGGAGGCTCTCGGCTCACCTGATGCTTGCGCTCGGCCTCCTCCTTGGCCTTCTTGGCACTCATCTCCTTCCGGAGCTTCTCTTCCTCCGCCAGCCGCATTTTCTCAGCCTCGAGGCGCCGCAGGTACTGAGGGAAGGGGGCATCCAGTGGGCATGGAAATGTGTGTAGCTGTTGTTGCAGGGATTCCTGCCAGCTCCACCCACCCGACTCTGAGTTCTGGAACTGGGCATGACTTTGCCAAATAATTTGGCAGATAGGACAAGTGAGGTAACCAAGAAATTCTCTAGGTCACCCAGCGGGTTGGAGGCACCACTGATCCAAAAGCTCGGCCAGATCTGCGTTGGTCTCCCAGAGATTCCCAAGAGTGACTCAGGTCCCAGCCCTGCCCTTGGCTGAGAGGATGGAAATGAGGGTCTGGTCCCAGGTTTGTGCACTCCTCAGAGCAGGCATAACCGCAGGTCCCCCCGCTCCCCATAGGTCCTGCTTCCTGGCCAACACCTGAGGGTGATGCGTGGACACTCCCCACCCAGGGGTCAGAGCTGTGGGTGCTATGGACTTGCTCCCTCACCTCGGCCCTGAGGCGTTGGTGCAGCCTGCGGGCGATCATGCCCCGGGCATAGGCCTGCACGGTGAGCACAGCCCAGAGGCGGTGGCGGAAGGCCTTGCGCACCAGATAGGCGCGGCAGCGGGCCTGGAACTGGATGATGCGTTGGCGGGCCAGGCGGTACTGCTGGTGCAGCTTCCGGGAGCGGTGCAGGGCCTGCAGCCGCAGGAAGCCCAGACGCATCTGCAAGGACAGCCACCCCATGCTCAGAGCCTGCTGTCCCATTCCAGACTGACCCTGCCTGCAGGAGCTTCCACGGCACCGGCCTCCACTCTCAGACAGGCACCCCCAGAAGGCATGGCCCAGTCTCCTCTCAGATTAGGGCCCCCCCATCATTAGAAAGTTCTGTTTCCTCTCAGGCAACATATTTTTAGGTGACCTTGACTCTCCCTGAGTTGGGGCCCCCCTGAGAGAATCCTAGATCAGGAGTTGCAACCAACCAGTCTGCTCCCCATCCAGCCCCAACAAGCCCTAAGCCTAGCTGCTGCACAGAGGTTCATGTGACCCAGCCACTCTCAGCCCCGTCTGAGATCTCTAATAATCCCAGAGTGCTCCCAACCCCCAAAAACACTCCAGAAGGAGAGCAACAAACATTGCTGGCCAGTTGGAAGAAGCCACAAGAGCCAGATCCAGACTTCGGGCTAGAGGAATGGTAGTGGCTGGCCGGGGCAGTGGCAGGAGGCCAACGAGGCCAGGCTGTGCTGCCTGGGTGCAGGCCAGTCCTGCTGCCATGGCAGCAAGGCTGGGTTCAAAGGCCTGTTGGGGCAAGAGCAGCCCATGGGGAGGCTCACCAGCCCGTAGTTCTTCCTACAGTTGTGACCCCGCCAGTGCCTCTGGATCAGTGTGGCAGCGTTCTTCAGCTTCAAGAAGTTAGACCTGAAAGCAGTAGTGGCGCGGGTGAGCAGTGTCCAGAGGCAGCCAGGGTACAGGTGGGTTTGGGATCAGGAGGGCATGCTGAGTCCCAGCTCTGTGACTTCCTAGCTATGTGACCTTGGGCAAGGCACATAACCTCTGAGCCTCAGCTTCCTCATCTGTACAATGCATAGAATAATGCCTGCCCTGCCTGCCCCACAGGCCTGTCACATAAGCCCATGAAGGTAGACATTCAAAAGGTATTTGTTGAATGAATAAATGTATGAAAAAATAAGTAACTAAAATAATATAAAGATCAAAACTTTGAACAGTCTAACTTCCTCATTTTATACATGAGGCAACTGAGACTCGATAGGTTGGAACTAGAGCCCGTGTCTTCTGACTGACCCTAAGTGACCCCAGTGCTGTTCCCCCTGCACACAGCAGGCTGCTTCTACAGGAGAACAGTCATCTTCACCCTGACAGAGGACAGAGACCATGCACAGAGAGCAGGGGTCTGCTGAATGTAGAAATAAACAAAGGAAGAGTGAAGGATGGGTGTGCAAGTATGCAAGTGAGCCAACAGGTCAACGCTTGGAGACACACATAAGCAAATGAGCAACTGTGGGAGTGGGTGGGTGGGTCGGTGAATGGATGAATAGAGGAATGAATGGGTAGGTGGATGGATGGGTGGATGGATGAGTGAATGAGTGGGTGGATGGGTGGATGCATGGATGGTGGATGGGTTGGTAGGTGAATAGATGGATGAATGGATGGATGAATGAAAGGGTGGGTGGATGGGTGGATGGATGAGTGACTAGGTGGGTGGGTGGGTGGGTGGATGGATGGATGGATGGATGGATGAATAGGTGGGCAGATGGGTGAGTGGATGGATGGATGGACAGATGGATGGATGGATGGATAGATGGGTGAATAGGTGGGCGGATGGATGGATGGATGGATGGATGGATGGATGGATGAATGAATGGGTGGGTGGATGGAGGAGTGACTAGGTGGGCAGATGGATGGATGGATGGTGGGCGGATGGATGGATGGACGGATGGATGGATGGATGAGTAGGTGGGCAGATGGATGGATGAGTGGGTAGGCGGGTGGGTGAATGGATGGATGGATGGGTAGGTGGGTGGATGAGTGGAAGAAGGGAGAGAGTGATCATATGAACTGCAAAGGGGTGTGTTGTGGAATTTTCGCAGAGCTTAAATCACACTTTGGAGTCAGTCCTGCACATTTGTGAATTGTCACGTGTACATATATCCCTTACATAGAATATGAGACACATTTTGTATTAATAATTTATAAAATCTCAAATTTCCTCTTTGCAAAATTTCATCAGCATCTGAAATGAACAGTGGGTCCACATGTGAGTCTTATGCATCTACATGTGCATGTGCGTATGTAGGTGAACGTATTGCATTATTTGGCTTACATGGCACAATGGGTCCATGTAAATCATGAATCTATGTTCCTCTGTGTTTACATGATCATGTGTGAATGCTATGCATGTGTGCACTTGTTTCATAGGTGAACATGTTTTTTTCCTAGTGTTCATGCGGGCAGAGCAGAGGAGAGCCAAACACCACATGTATACCTGTATGTGGGCTGAGGAGGGGAGGAGCTGGTAGGAACCCGCACCTGTCTTTGAACCCCCGGATGACCTTCTGGAGGAGGATGACTCTGTCGGTGATGGCTTTGTCCCGCTCCACTTCTAGCAGCATGTCATGGTGGTCCTAGGAGGCAGAGCTCCTGAGCAGCGCCCCACAAGGTCTCCTCTAGGGCCACCTGCTCTGTCCCAGCGGGGGCCACTCTTCCTTCACTGGGAGCACAGGTCTAGATCTCATTCGGGCCCCATGAGTTCCCAGCTGGCTCTGGCCCCTGGAGCAGCCTCCCACAGCCACCAGGACAAACAGGGGTTGTGGCTGTTTCCCAGAGGTCCAGGCAGAACAAATGGAGCAGAAGGTGCCTAATCTCTCTGGATGGGGTCGGAAGGCCCAGTACGCACACACACTGTCTTCTTCCCTATCGCCAATCTGCCCAAGCCCCCTGCTTCTAGATGTCCCTGTCACATCAGTCCCTCACCTGGGCTGGGCTGTTGCCATTCCTCTCCAGAATCTTGGCAGCAGCCTCCTAACTAAAGGTCTCATGGCCCCCTGGCTCCCTCTCTGGCCCTCCTTCACATGCAGCCAGAGGGACCCTCCTAAACACAACCTGGGTGGTGACACTACAGTGACACCTCATGGTTCCCCAGGTCGAGCCTGGGTTCCTCACCCTGGCACTCAAGGCCACCTATGATCCAGGGTGTCTGCCAACTTTTTCAGCCCTCTCTCCTCCTCACCCAAGACCCCAACCCTCACTGTAGTTGGACAAAACTTCATTGGTTCACTTAATACATATGAATTGAACGCCTCCACGTGCCAGCACTGTGCTAGATGCTGGGGAGGGGAGGGGCTGCCACAATGAACCAGGGAGACATGGCCCCTGCCCTTGGGGAGGGTAGAGTCTCATGAGGGAGGCAAATCGATCAGATAATCATAGACACACAGGGCCCTCACAGAAGAGATGCTCAGCCAAGGCATTCTGAATGAATGAATGGATGAATGAGCATGTTTGGCCTCTCAAAACCATGGCCATATTGGAAGAGCCTAGCAGTGTAAGTCAGGGGCTGATGGCACTCCTCCGAGTTCCCTGGCACTAGATGCCATCGTGATTCCTGCCTTCCCCACTTTGCCCACACAGGGGCTGGGCATCAGACCCCCCCAGACTAGAAGCCCTGCTCCCTGCTTCCTAGCTGCCTGGTTTCGGGCAACTCAACTTCTCTCTGAGCCTGTGAAATGGGTATAATATTTCCTTCTCCACAGGACTGTTTCAAGGATTAAATGAGCTCATGGATGAAAAGCCCCCACCCAGGGCCTGGCACATGGAATATGCTTTCTGGCTGACAGCTGTGGGAGGCACAGGCAGGGAACATTCATCACATCTTGCTGATGAGGAAATGCAGGTGCAAGGAGAGAAAGGGCCTGGCCTGAAGCCCCTTGGCTGGAGAGGAATGAGAAGAGGCCACAGGATCCCTCCAGTTCAGAGCTGGTTCTTGTCCCTTCTGCAGCTGTCCTGGAGTGCCCAGGCCCCACCCCCCACACCAGAGGAAGGAGCCCTGTCATCTGGGACAGCCAGAAATCTAGCACAGCGGAAATGCAAATGGGGAAGCCCAGCGCTGGGAGCTCTCACTGTCCCTGCTAAGGCTGCCCTGCCACTGCCAGCTCCCAGCCATCTCTCCAAGGCTGTGACTCCATGGCTCCCACAGGCCCCACTTCCTGCTTCCTTCTCCAGCAGCCCAGGCAGCAATGGGAGCTGAGCTCTCTATAGGGTGATGGACAGGTGGCATGCTGCCGACCTCAGCACGGGATGGACCCTGCCAGGCAGGAAACCACAGAAAGGAACCTAAAGATACACTCAAGAGACCCCACACAGGCACACTCCAATTTACAGATTGGAAAATGAGGCTCAGAAAGGGCCCCAAGGCAAGCAGCACCCCTGCCTTCCTGCTGTGGGCCTGACAGCCTGCCATGTGCTTTGTAACCTGTGGTCAGTGCTCTGACCCCGCTCCCAGGTGGTAGATGATCTCAAACACCAAATTACCCTTCCCCACCAGAGAGGGCAGATCCCACCTGCTCCTCCAGCCACACCACAGCCTGGCAAAAAGGATCTCAAAACCCCAGCACTGCCTCCCTCTCCCGAGCACCCCAGCCCACATCATGGGAATTTACAGCCCCCCAGGGCAGCCCAGGGAAAGTGTCTGTGCTCACCTTCAGAAAGATCTTGGTTTTGCCTATCTGCCAGTCATCGTGGGTGCCCAGCACAGCCTCAGCCATGCGCTGGCACGTTCCACGGAGGTCGCCCTGGAGTGAGGATGGGGGACACAAGGGAATGGGCAGCCTCTCCAGTGGGAAGGCCTCCGGAGTGTCCCCAAGGCTGGGAGGCAGGGCTCTTCCCGAGCTCTGCCCCTAACTCGAAGTGTGACCTCAGCTGGGTCCTGCCTTCTCTGAGCCCGTTTTCTCCTTAGCTCAGCTGGATGGTATGATTGCAAAACGCTTTCTCACAACTGACATCCAGGGCCCGCGTGGCAGCCCTGGTCTTGTTCCTTACACCACCATGTGTGAAGTCCTCACCAGCTGAACATGGCAACCAAAGCCCACTGATGCATTCCAATACCTGAACCCCAATTTTTCCATGCTGCACCTGAGAGGTCGAGCAGATGTCAAGCCCCTCCCATGGTCCTGATAAGAAAATTGGGACCCTTGCCCAGCCAAAGCTGGGACCCTCCCCTCCTGCCCTCTGTGCACTCAGCCCTGTACCTGCTTGTAGGCCGGCTTCACACCTGGCAGCAGCACACGATACCGCTCCACGAACTCCACGAAGCTGTAGCGGATGGGGTAGCCAGCTCGGCGGATTCGGATGGTCTCCATCATCCCTGAGTACCGCAGCTGGCGCACGCACAGGTGCCGGTCGAACAGCTGCCGGGCACACAGCCAAGGGCATCAGGGCCAAGGCTCCTGCTGGGAGGCAGCCCTGCTGTGCACTTGACCAACCCAGCCAAAGGCTCAGAAAAGCCAAGTCCACACGGCATGGGAGGAGCAAAGCTGGGACATGCACCTGGATCTGCAGCTCAAATCCACAAAAGAGCATAAAGTGAGGCCTGTCGTGGTGGAGCTGTGTGCTTTGGGAGCACAGAGAAGACAGATTAATTCCCCTTGGGACACCCAAGAGGGGAGCTTCATGGAGGAGGCGTTTTTATCCCCCTAACCCTGACAAGAGGGGGAGTATTTCAAGGCTGGAGGCGGTGAGCCTCTGCAAAGGTGTGGAAGCCTGAAAGCGCAGGACTTTGTTGGGAACCTTGAGGGAGCTAGAGAGGCTGGTCCAGGCCAAGTTATGGCTGTGCAGGTGAGGGGTGCTCTGCACAGCCCCAGGGAGGACCTTTCACATTGCAGCTATTGTAGATCTGTGATTATTCAGACAACTTTCCAGCTGCCTTAAGGAAGAGGCACATTTTTCAAAGGGCCCTGGGGTTCGGTTGGAGGAGGGGCTGGGGAGAAAGAGTAGAAGGCAGGTGCTGGGCTGTGAGGCTGTGGGGCTCTGTGAGGGCCTCATCCATGGATGCTGGAAGCCAGGGAAGGTTTAGAGCAGGGAGAGACTGGGCCAGGTCTGCATTTGATAACAATGTCACTGGGGGCCAGGGCAGGCAGGACAGGAGGTGAGGGAGGCAGGAGACCTTTGAGGAGGCTGTTGCCAAGGCCCAGTCCACAGATGCTGAGGATTGGGCTGAGGGAAGGGTCCCACTTCAGAGCCAGGGGAGACTGTGCCCGACTGCCCTGGTCTCAGTCCCCTGCACCCCCTGCATTAGAGGGAGAGCTCACTGGAGCCCTGTGCGACCCTCAGGCCCCTACAGACCTGAGTGCTAAAGGGGACAGGCCTCATCCACTCTGGGGAATGTTTTCCAGGCAGGAGGCAGCGGGAGGGGATGGTCTTGCAGCCTGTCAGCTTCCGGAGACTGTTTCCTCTCTCTCCGGGCCACTTTCCCCGGCCTTCCTTCCCTCCCCAGATCCCGAGGCCCCAGCTTCCCCCTGTGCCTCCCTGCAGGCCTCTGGGTAAACAACCCTCCCAGAGCCTGTGCTGGGAAAGAAGAGAGCTCGCAGTGAGGTGGCCCCAGCCTGAGCCGCTTAATCTCCCTGAGCCCCCAGTCCTGCATCTCTAACCTGGGACCAGCACAGTCCCTTTCTCACGGGTTGTTTAAGGTTGAAGGAGGCTGTGGACCGACCATCCAGCCTATGCTGGGCACACAGAAAGGGCCCAACAAATGTTATTCAGAAAAGTCAAGAATGAGGATATCCCAACCAGCTGAAGAGACGGTGGAGGCTTCCAGGAGGAGGTGGTGGTTGAGCTGGGCCAAAGGAGAAGGGGACTTTCAAAGAAGCAGCCCCAGCAAGAACCACAGCTGCCAATCACTGGGCACTTGCTGGGTGCGGGCATCTGCAAGCATTACTGCATGGAACAGCCTCGGGAGGTAGGTACAGTCAGTCCCATTTCCATCTATGAGGAAACTGAGGCATAAGAGAAGAAACTGCCTTGTCTGCAGTCGCCCACTTGTACGTGGTAGAGCCAGGATCTGAACCTGCTGCAAGCCCCCCGCAGAGTCTAGGCTCTTTCCAAGGCACCTGCTGCCTCCAGTAAATAGGGGGCCTTGTTTTGTAAGCTCCCTGGGTGCCCCCCATTCCCCAAAGGGACAAAGTCTCACATCCTTCACTCCCACCCTACCTGATTCTTGACCTAGCTCCTCCACGTCACCCTAGCTGCCACCCGCCAACCCCAGGCCAGGGCTACTCACCATGGGCTTCTTGAACTCATTGGGCTTGATGCATCGCACGAAGAAGGGCTGGCAGGCACCCAGCGTGCGCATCAGCAGCTCCAGTGACCGCTTGAACTGGCTGCTGAGTGTGGGCGAGCGCTTCCTGGTCTCGGCGCCCTGGGGGGGATGGACGACAGAGATGGGAGGGGCTGTGCCTGCCCCTATCCAGTGTCCCAGGAGCCGCCCAGTAGGAAGCGGGAGGGGAGGTCAGCGGGGTCAGGGTTTGAGGGACAGGGCGGTATTCGAAGTTTTCCTGCAAACTGTGTCTCCCCACCTTCTGAGCTGGAGCCTGGACCCCAGATGCCTCCTCCAGGAAGCCTCCCAGGACTTCCAAAGGTACCACCTCTGGGCCAGGGGGAAGTGAACCCTACAGGAAGATCTCCGCACTGGGAGTCTCAAGCCTGCCCCTGCCCCTGGTGCGCTGGATGACTCTGAGCAAGGGGCAGCCCCTGAGTCTCATCCCCGCTTCCCTGTATAAAGGAATAATCGGACTTGGTCACCTCAGGACACTGAGGTCATCTCTAGAGACAGGGGTTAGACAAACCTAGATTCAAGCCCTGGCCCACCACTTCCTAGCTGTGTGCCCTTGGGCAGGTCACTAAATGTTGCAGAGCCTCAGGTTTCCTAAGTGGAGGTGATGCTATCTATCCATCTGACCAGACTGTGACAAGTGTCAGAGGTCAGGGCATATTTCAGTAAACAGCAACCTGGAAAGGTGGTGCCGCCTTCTGGGAACCTGTGGGCAAGCACGAGGAGGAGGGGTGGGAGCTGCCGGTGACCTCTCCCCTCCCAGGCTTAGCCGGCAGCAGCAGGCTGGGGGCGGGGCAGGCCTGGCTAATCCTCCTAAGAAGGCACACAGGCAGCCTCCTCCTCACCCCCGCACTGTGGCACCGACGCGGCCAGGGGTTCTGTGCTCCACCAGCCACACCTGGGCGATCCTGGCAGCCAGCGAGCCCCCTGCACCTCCCTGCCCTGCTGGGGTCCCCTCTGAGAATACTGTGAAATGAGGTGGGGGAAGCCCTGAGCCGCAAACAAACAGGAAACCAAATGGCAGGACTGATGGGAACTGGACACAGAGCTTAGGTTTTGTTCCAAAGGATCTTGATTAGTGTTTTCCTGGCAATTTTCATTTGGTTGAGAGTTTCTTATTTTATTTTACTTGACTTCATTTGATTAATATTGCAAGACTTTATATTTTTAGAGTCACCATTCCATCTGGTATCCTGTAGCATCAAAAACCAGAGGTGCAGATGTAGATATGTGAGGTATTTGGGGGGACAAAGGTGTTATGCTCATACTCAATTTAGGTACTATGCCACCAGGCTGTGACGAGGACTTCCGAGAAAGAGCCAGTGCCTGCGATTCTGAAATCTGCAGTGCTTTCCAATTGCGTTGTGTTTGGAATATATTCTAGGACTTTGCCCAGAGAAGCTGGGGAGTATTTGCAATGTAGTAGGGTGGTGGTCAGATCTGTGGCCCCCCGTCGTCCTCAACTTGATCCAGCAGCAGCACTGGGTGACCCCAGTCACTGGAGGGAAGCCGTCCAAGTTGGGCTGTACCCAGCCTGCATGAGGGCCCCTGACATGAGTACCCGCATACACATGCACACACACACTACACACACACACCTCAGCATGCACATACACACACCACTAGGAGCACACGCATACCACCATGTGCACACACACGCACACCCTTCTTTGGTCTTGGTCCTCACAATAAAACGACTGCTTTCTCCCCGTCCTCCCTGCTGGGCTGGGAGCCCCATGAGGACAGCACAGGTCTGCCTCTTTATTGTTGCGTGGCCAGGGCCTACCTGACACAAGTAACAGTCAACACTTTGATCTACTGAAGTGCTATTGAACTGGTTCCTAGTGACATCCATGGGTTCACAGAAACTGCCCACCTTCCCGTTGCTCTAGCCAAACATCTAGCAAATGTCCTCAGTGCCTCTTCTGTCACATCTAATATATCCGCAAATCCTACAGGCTCTACTTTCAAAATATCTCCAGAACCTGGCCCCTCACCACTTCCTTCACCGTCAGCCTGGTCCCAGCCACCAGCATTGCTCTCAAATTCCTGCAGCAACCCCCCAACTAGTCTCTTTGCTTCCATCCCCCACATTCCAGGCCACCCTCCCCTGGGACTGGGGAGCTAGAGAAAAGAGTGGGACAGCCGAGAGCCACACCTGTCTCACCAGCGCAGCCACCCTATAGCACAGGGCCTTCAGACAGGGACTCTTCTGGGTGCTGGAGCTTCGAGTGCCTGGGACCCTTCCACTCTCAACACAGCAGCCCAAGTGAGGCTGCTAAAACAAAATCACATCCTTTCCCCACCCAGAACCCTCCACTGACTCCTTGATTCACTCGCATGAAGGCCCAGGTCCTTGTAGGGACCCACAGTGCCCCAAAGGAGCTAGTCCCAGGGGCCTCTGGTCTTTATAACACCTGTTCCCTCCCCTCCAGCCCCTCCAGCCCCCTCGCCCTGCCTGGGGTGCACCTGGGATGCAGGCATAGGTTTGCAAAGCTCCTCGGGGCATCTGTGCTTACTGTCCCCTCTCCCTGCAAAGCCCTTCCTCCGGAATGTGGCTGGGCACATTCTTCCTCACCTCCTGCTCAGCTTCTCAGGCAGGCCTTTCCTGACCGCCCCCCACCCCAACCCCCCACTGAAAATCACAGAGCCTCACCGCCGCATTCCTCCCTCCTTAATCTTTCCTTATACTGCAACTCACCATCTGATACACTGTAGCTTTTACTTATTTATTGGCTTTCTATCTATTTACTATTATTTTTATTTTTTTGAGACGGAGTCTCACTCTGTCGCCCAGGCTGGAGTGCAGTGGCGCGATCTCGGCTCACTGCAAGCTCTGCCTCCCAGGTTCATGTCATTCTCCTGCCTCAGCCTCCCGAGTAGCTGGGACTACAGGCGCCCGCCACCACGTCTGGCTAATTTTTTGTATTTTTAGTAGAGATGGGGTTTCACCGTGTTAGCCAGGATGGTCTCAATCTCCTGACCTTGTGATCAGCCTGCCTCGGCCTCCCAAAGTGCTGGGATTACAGGCTTGAGCCACTGCACCCAGCCTTTACTATTATTTCTGAGGCAAGGTCTCACTCTGTCGCCCAGGCTGGAGCACAGTGGCACGATCTTGGCTCATTGCAGCCTCCACCTCCCAGGCTCAGCCTCCTGCCTCAGCCTCCTGAGTAGCTGGGACTACAGGTGTGTGCCACTATGCCTAGCTAATTTTTATATTTTTTGTACAGATGGGATTTTGCCATTTTGCCTAGGCTGGTCTCGAACTCCTGAGCTCAAGCAATCTGCCCACCTCAGCCTCCCAAAGTTTTGGAATTACAGGTGAGCCACTGCACCTGGTCTTGGCTTTCTAACTATCCCCTCTTCTGCTGGAACTTAAGTTCCAAAAGGACAGAGACTTTTTTTCTGTTTTGTTCACTGCTATGTCCCCAAGACCCATGACAATGCCTGGCATATAGTAGGTACTCAATAAAGGTTTGTAGGTAGCCATCTGGGTTTCTGATTTGGTTTTATTTCACTGGAGGAAAAGGCTGTCCTTCCTGGTATTTGCTGTTTTCTGGGATAATCTGCAGATGGGGATGGGGTAAAGGTGGAAGTGAAAAGTTCAAAGGCCAATGTCAAATGCTCCCCAGAAAGGATCTGAGAGGAAGACCCCAGAGTGTGACATGAAAGGGGCCGGGAAGTCTCAGGCAGGAGGCCACCTGCACAGAGTGAATAGGTGTCTCTTGGGCTCGGGGCCCCAGGACATATGACTGGGCTTAGGCATTAATCAGGGGGTGCTCAATATCCTAGAAGAGCTGCCTTTATCACAGCTGGGCTGGGCCCTTCACCAGCAAGGGCTGCGGTGGGGCTGCCCAGGGCTTCCCCAGGGAGGCAGATGTAGGAGTCAAAGGCTGAAAACTCAGGGCTCGGGGACCTGCCCATGACCGGCGTTCAGATCACTGCAAGAGGTGGCGTGGGCTTCCATCCTGACGCGAGCATTGCCACTAGTACACTGTCATTGAACAAACTGTGACTTAATGTCTCACAATTAACCAAGCTGATTTTCATCTTCCTTTTAAAAAGCCATTGTGTTTCTAGCAGTTACGAAGTATGTTTTCTTTCCTAAGATGTGACGTTTATGGAGCCAGCACAGTAAATTTTTAAAAATTAAAATTATTTTTTAAAAAGTAGGGACTTAGAAAACTTCACTTTAGTCCTCGCTTGTATATGGCCTTAGACAAGTCCCTGAGGCCGGCCTGCGCTCGAATCCCTGTTGTGTCGCAAGGTGTGTGACCTCAGCGAGCACCCTGGCCTCTCTGGGCCCCAGTTTCTTTCTTTTTTTAAATTTTAGAGACAGGGTCTCACTCTGTCACCCACACTGGAGTGCAGTGGCACAATCACAACTCACTGCGGCCTCCAACTCCTGGGCTCAAGGAATCGTCTTTTCTCAGCCTCCTCCAAGTAGCTGCGACTACAAGTGCTCACCACCATGTTCAGCTAATTTTAAATTGTTTTGTAGACACACGGTCTCACTATGTTGCCCAGGCTGGTCTTGAACTCCTGGCCTTAAGCAATCCTCCTGACTTGGCCTCCCAAAGTGCTGGGATCATAGGTGCGAGCCACCACACCCAGCCTGGGCCCCGGTTCTTCACCTGTAAAGTGGGAGTAATAGTAATTACTTGCCATGTGGCAGTGGGGAGTGAATGAGGTGATAAATATAAGTGCTTAGCTCATAGCCTGGCTCAGAAGAAGTGCCCAGTAGATGTAACTGGTATCAGATTGGTCACTGGTGTATCCTAATTCTCTGCTCCTAAACCTTCCCCTAGAGTGGGCCATTTCTGGAGACTCTGGGCTCCTGCACTTTGACCTCTCCATGATTTCTCAGTAAGTGGGTTCTAATCCCAGGAGTAGGAAACTCGAGCAGGAAATATCATGGAGCATTCCCAGATGCCTCAAGAAGCTTTGAAAAGAAAGAGGAGAGAGAAGAATGGGTAGGAGGGGAAGATGGGGTTTAACCAGAGTATGCCCAAGACCAGGAGGAATGGATGGGCCCACCGAGTGTGGCCGGCGGGGCTATAGGAGAAGAGGAAAGAGTGGGAGAGGCCAGAGCGACGCCTGTCTCAGCAGTTCGGCCACCTTACAGCACAGGGCTTTCGGGTGGGGACTCTCCTGGGTGCCAGCGCTTCGAGTGCCTGGGACTCTCCTCTCTCAGGTTGGCCCTGCGTGCACCCCAGCAGTCGGCCAGCCTACAGTGTTGGTCTGTCATGGTGAGTGGGGATGGCAGGTTGTTCCAGGGCTGATCCGTGGGCAGAGGGGAGAGGCCACCATCCAGACAAGCTCCTTGCTTCTGACATGCCCTGTCTACTGCCAGGGGTGTGTGGATTGTTTTGGAACTCTGCCAGGCAGGCAGGAAGGAAGAGGGACTCAGCACCAGGCCAAAGTGGAAGGATGTCAGTATTTGGCAGAGAGGAAATGGAGGGCTGAGGAGAGAAAAGGAGGTAAAGGGGTTGGCAGCACTATGCTGTTGCTAAGGGGTACCAGCACCTTTGGGGTCTAGAGCACCGTGGGAGCCACGGCCTGAACCAGAGTTCAGGACGCAACAGGGCTGCTGTTTCAGACCTAAGGAGGTCCAGGGAACGGTGTCTCCTAGTCCCAGCTCCCCGTCAGAATGCTGTTATCTGGAATAAGTCATATCCCCTCTCTCAGCCTCAGTCTCTCATCTGCAAAATGCAGAAAATGCCACCTGTCCCTCCCGCCTTGCAAGGTTATCTGAGGATCTGGTCAAGGCATGGCCATAGGGGCCCACCAGGGCCTGGGACAGGGGATTGATGCCTCCAAGGGGCCTTAGGAGACCTGCGTTCGAGTCCCCGCTCTATCCCTGGTTCCCAGAGGACCCTGGGCAAGCCCTGCCCCTCTCCTAGGAGTCAGTTTCCTCCTTGAAGAAAGAAATGTCTGCAGCACACACAACTCAAAAGCCAAACACAAAAATCACTCCACAAACCACTCCACACAAAAGCACACTCCAAAAAAAAAAGGAGAAAAAGCCCAGCCTTTTCCCCACCCCCAGCCTCAGCACTGCGGGAGGTCGGGACCAAGCCCCACCCAGGCCACTGAGGCCTCTCCCGCCATCCTCAGCCCCGGGCTGGGGTCTTTTACCTTCGCAGCAGCTGCTGAGTGGCACAGAGTGCCCGATGAATAACCACAGAGAAACTACAGCAGGAACCACGGTGCAGGGTGAGATGGGGAGAGGAGGGGCAGGGAGAATGTGGTAGGTCACAAAACCACTCAAAATCCACCATGGAGAGAGGGGGACCCCCAGGGAGAGGTCTGGGGTACTGGAAGCTCTGTGATGCCTTGGTGGTCCTGAGGGCAGGGGACAGCCAGGCACCTGGACAGGCATGGAGGGGGGCAGGGGCTGTCTTCCGCGTGAGGCCTTCATGCACCCTCCAGGAAGCCATGGGACAGGAGGAAAATATGAAATAAAAAGGCATGCAACCCTGCAGGAGAAAATCCACTAGACCCTCACCCTAGGGCCTAAGGAAAGGCAGAGGGAGCTGTTCTCCCACTGTCTGATGGGGTCTGGGGGTGGCGCAGACATGCCCTCTGTGCCAGCTTCTCTGAGTATCCACACCCACCCCACATCCTTCAGGCTGGACGTGCTCTTTCTGCCCATGCTCTCTTTAGCAGCTGGATTCCAGGGGGTGGGCCCCCACAGTAAACTGATCCCTGACCGGTTCTGCTCCGTGACCTCTCAGGTGACCCTTCTCTGGGCCTTGCACCCCAGCCACATCCCCAATTAGTACAATAAGAGGACCAGATGGGAACACCTTTGAGGCCCCTCCAGGCCCCACCTGGAGCCATAGCAAAGCTCCATACCCATTATGTGGCCAGGGGGCTCAGCTGAAGCTGTTGGACAAGGGCAGGGCTTAGACCCAGGCCTGGCCTGTGGGGGCCCTTCCCGAACAACGGAAACCGCGCCCGGCTTACCATGGCGACGTCGGCCTGGAAGATCTGCTTGATGAACTTGTTCCTGGATGAGTGGACCAGCTGGATAATGTCCCCATGCAGGGTGTCTCGGTTCTTCTCCAGGAAGCCTGCGAGCAGCAAACAGCAGTCACCTCTCACCAGTTCTGGCAGGCCCTCCCCAAACCCACAACATCTGAGCCAGGAGGACCCTCAAAATCCACCTAGTTCCACTACATCCATTTCATCGTGGGGGACCCTGAGGCCTGGAGGAGACAGAGACTTGCCCAAGATCATAGAGAAAGTGAGGGGCCATCTCCCCAATGACACAGCTCCCGTCTTCCAGGCCTGTTCAAGAAGGGCAGGGGGGTCTCAGTCTCCAGGAGAAAGCAGGCCTCCTTCCCGACCAACCACCCCAAAGCTACCATGAGTCTTTTGAACTAAGATATCAAAAGGACTTGTTAAGTAAGTGTGTTGCCTGGGAGAGAATGCATGTTGATCTGGTACAAGCTAATATTAAAGGAATTCATTAAGACCACCTTGTGGTTGGACAGTGTGTTATGTTTTATGAAGCCCCTCACAGCTCCTTCTATGTGGACAGGTAGGGATTACCTCCTCCGCCCCCAAAGGGAGAAAACCAATGTTCAGAGAAGCTAAGTGAGTTGTCTAACGTCACACAGTAAGCCATGAGCAGAGTTAAGACTTGAACCCAGGACACTGGTGCAAAGGAGATTCTCTGCACCCAGGACCCAGGATCCCCAGGAGCCTAGGGAGAGTCCCCTGCACCACACAGACCCCAGAGGAGGCTGCCACTCGCAGGGACCGAGGAGTTGGAAACTGGTTAATGGGGAGGGGGTTGCTAGAATGGGGCAAGAGATGGGGTGTCCAGGGACTGCAGATGCCCGAGGGGGAGTGCCACTGCACAGAGCAGGACATAGGCTGCCCATGAATGGCAGAGAGCACAGAGACCCAGTGCTAGGCTGCCCGCCTGGCACCTGGGGAGGGGCGAGTTGCAGGGGGCACACAGGAATGGAGGGTGGGCTTTGCAGTTGGGATGTAATTGGGTTCTCATTAAAGCTCTGACAGACTCACTATGTGATCCTAGAAAGACCCCCATTCTGGGACTCCAGTTTCCTTAACTGTTGGATGGGAAGGATAGTGCCCACAAGCTTGCTTCTCTTCAGAACACCTAACACCACCCACTTCATAAATCCACATCATAAATAAGATGCTGTATTGAAAAGGTTCTTTGTGAACTAGAAAATGCTGGTAGAATTCTTTCTAGTCATTTAGTCTTGTTTAACAACCTTAGGCAAGCCATTTCCCTTTCTGGCCTTCAGTTTCCAATTCTATTAAGGTAGATTACCCTTACGTTCCCTCCAGACCTAGCGTTCTATAGTTTTATAACTCAGCGTAGAGATTATTCAATTTTCACTTCCATATCCTCAGCAACATCATGAAGCCTGGTACATAATAGGTGCTAAGAGCATATTGGTTGAACTGAACTGAGAAATACAATCCTCTATTACTCCAAATGAAAGACCAATTTGTTTGCGCGACAGTCCTTCAAACTGAATGTCTGCTTCCTTCTTCCAACAATAAGGTTGGATCTCACAGTCCAATATTGTAAGGGAGTCTGAGCTGCCATGAGATTCTACCACTGCAGCCTGGCTCACTGATACACTGCTGACTTCTGGGCCAGTTCAGCCAGGGAGTAAGAAACAGATGGGTCATAGCATGTTTGAATATCTTTGGCCTTTTTTTTTAAAAAAAATTAATTTTTAATTTTTGGTGGTACATAGTAGGTATAGATATTTACGGGTTAATTGGCCTTTGACTATGGGTGGGACCCCTTGAGGCTGTATGGCAGGGCTCACGGTAGACACAGCCCATAACTAATGCCAATCTGAGGTTGGCCCTTTATACCAGGGTGGGTGGGGAGGGATTGGCAAGGGCATTCTGCAGTCTTTTGACAAACCGTGTAAGAATTCCAAGTGAGATAAGCCTGTGTTCTGACCACTCTTCTTAACTTCCAGCTTTAACATGAACCCAATTGCATGTCCCCAGGGGAAAAGAAGATGCATGGTCTTCAAAGCTCATGCTTGGTCTTGTTGCTGAGTCTTAGGGGGTAACTGGGCTGGTTTGAGGCCTGACTTTGAGCCTAATGGGCTATGTTGTATCAGGTAAGGACGGTCAAGCCCCCCACCTTGTTCTGAGCCTCAGTTTCTGTAAATGTACAAACAAGCATTGAGCCCATCCAAAAGAACTGAAAGCAGGGACTCGAACAGATATTTGTACACTAGTGTTCAGAGCAGCACTATTCACAAAAGTCAAAAGGTAGAACCAACCCCAAATGTCCATTAGCAGATAAATGGATAAACAAAATGTTTATCCACACAATGAAATACTATTCAGCCATAAAAATGAGGGCAATTTATATATGCTACAACGTGGATGAAAACTAAAGACAAGGAGGAGCCAAGATGGCTGAACAGGAACAGCTCCAGTCTACAGCTCCCAGCGTGAGCGGCGCAGAAGACGGGTGATTTCTGCATTTCCAACGGAGGCACTGGGTTCATCTCACTGGTGAGTGCCAACAGCAGGTGCAGGACAGCAGGTGCAGCACACCATGTGTGAGCCGAAGCAGGGCGAGGCATTGCCTCACCTGGGAAGCACAAGGGGTCAGGGAATTCCCTTTCCTAGTCAAAGAAAGTGGTGACAGATGGCACCTGGAAAATTGGGTCACTCCCACCCTAATACTGCGCTTTTCCAATGGGCTTAAAAAACGGCACACCAGGAGATTATATCCTGCACCTGGCTCAGAGGGTCCTACGCCCATGGAGTCTCGCTCATTGCTAGCACAGCAGTCCGAGATCAAACTGCAAGGCGGCAGCGAGGCTGGGGGAGGGGAGCCCGCCATTGCCTAGTTAGTTGCTTGCTTAGGTAAACAAAGCGGCCGGGAAGCTCGAACTGGGTGGAGCCCACCACAGCTCAAGGAGGCTTGCCTGCCTCTGTAGGCTCCACCTCTGGGGGCAGAGCACAAACAAAAAGACAGCAGTAACCTCTGCAGACTTAAATGTCCCTGTCTGACAGCTTTGAAGAGAGTAGTGGTTCTCCCAGCACGCAGCTGGAGATCTGAGAACGAGCAGACTGCATCCTCAAGTGGGTCCCTGACCCCTGAGTAGCCTAACTGGGAGGCACCCCCCAGTAGGGGCGGACTGACACCTCACACAGCCGGGTACTCCTCTGAGACAAAACTTCCACAGGAACGATCAGGCAGCAGCATCTGCGGTTCACCAACATCCGCTGTTCTGCAGCCTCCGCTGCTGATACCCAGGCAAACAGGGTCTGGAGTGGACCTCTAGCAAACTCCAACAGACCTGCAGCTGAGGGTCCTGTCTGTTAGAAGGAAAACTGACAAACAGAAAGGACATCTACACCAAAAACCCACCTGTACGTCACCACCATCAAAGACCAAAGGTAGATAAAACCACAAAGATGGGAAAAAAACAGGGCAGAAAAACTGGAAACTCTAAAAATCAGAGCATCTCTCCTCCTCTAAAGGAACGCAGCTCCTCACCAGCAACGGAACAAAGCTGGACGGAGAATGACTTTGATGAGTTGAGAGAAGAAGGCTTCAGACGATCAAACTACTCCGAGCTACAGGAGGAAATTCGAACCAATGGCAAAGAAGTTAAAAGCTTTGAAAAAAAATTAGACGAATGGATAACTAGAATAATCAATGCAGAGAAGTCCTTAAAGGACCTGATGGAGCTGAACACCAAGGCATGAGAGCTACGTGACGAATGCAGAACCCTCGGTAGCTGATGCGATCAACTGGAAGAAAGGGTATCAGTGATGGAAGCTGAAATGAATGAAATGAAGTGAGAAGAGAAGTTTAGAGAAAAAAGAATAAAAAGAAACGAACAAAGCCTCCAAGAAAGATGGGACTATGTGAAAAGACCAAATCTACATCTGATTGGTGCACCTGAAACTGACGGGGAGAATGGAACCAAGTTGGAAAACACTCTGCAGGATATTATCCAGGAGAACTTCCCCAATCTAGCAAGGCAGGCCAACATTCAAATTCAGGAAATACAGAGAATGCCACAAAGATACTCCTCGAGAAGAGCAACTCCAAGACACATAATTGTCAGATTCACCAAAGTTGAAATGAAGGAAAAAATGTTAAGGGCAGCCAGAGAGAAAGGATGGGTTACCCACAAAGGGAAGCCCATCAGACTAACAGCAGCTCTCTCTGCAGAAACTCTATAAGCCAGAAGAGAGTGGGGACCAATATTCAACATTCTTAAAGAATTTTCAACCCAGAATTTCATATCCAGCCAAACTAAGCTTCATAAGTGAAGGAGAAATAAAATCCTTTACAGACAAGCAAAGGCTGAGTGATTTTGTCACCATCAGGCCTGCCCTAAAAGAGCTCCTGAAGGAAGCGCTAAACATAGAAAGGAAAAGCTGGTACCAGCTAATGCAAAAGAATGCCAAATTGTAAAGACCATCAAGGCTAGGAAGAAACTGCATCAACTGTAGAGCAAAATAACCAGCTAACATCATAATGACAGGATCAAATTCACACATAACAATATTAACTTTAAATGTAAATGGGCTAAATGCCCCAATTAAAAGACACAGACTGGCAAATTGGATAAAGAGTCAAGACCCATCAGTGTGCTGTATTCAGGAAACCCATCTCACGTGCAGAGACACACATAGGCTCAAAATAAAGGGATGGAGGAAGATCTACCAAGCAAATGGAAAACAAAAAAAGGCAGGGGTTGCAATCCTAGTCTCTGATAAAACAGACTTTAAACCAACAAAGATCAAAAGAGACAAAGAAGGCCATTACATAATGGTAAAGGGATCAAGTCAACAAGAAGAACTAACTATCCTAAATATATATGCACCCAACACAGGAGCACCCAGATTCATAAAGCAAGTCCTTAGTGACCTACAAAGAGGCTTAGACTCCCACACAATAATAATGGGAGACTTTAACACCCCACTGTCAACATTAGACAGATCAACGAGACAGAAAGTTAACAAGGATACTGAGGAATTGAACTCAGCTCTGCACCAAGCAGACCTAATAGACATCGACAGAACTCTCCACCCCAAATCAACAGAATATACATTCTTTTCAGCACCACATTGCACTCATTCCAAAACTGACCACATAGTTGGAAGTAAAGCACTCCTCAGGAAATGTAAAAGAACAGAAATGATAAAAAACTGTCTCTCAGACCACAGTGCAATCAAAGTAGATCTCAGGATTAAGAAACTAAGTCAAAACTGCTCAACTACATGGAAACTGAACAACCTGCTCCCAAATGACTACTGGGTAAATAATGAAATGAAGGCAGAAATAAAGATATTCTTTGAAACCAACAAGAACAAAGACACAATATACCAGAGTCTCTGGGACAGATTCAAAGCAGTGTATAGAGGGAAATTTATAGCACTAAATGCCCACAAGAGAAAGCAGGAAAGATCTAAAATTGACACCCTAACATCACAACTAAAAGAGCTAGAAAAGCAAGAGCAAACACATTCAAAAGCTAGCAGAAGGCAAGAAATAACTAAGATCAGAGCAGAGCTGAAGGAAATACATTAAAAAGCCTTCAAAAAATTAATGAATCCAGGAGCTGGTTTTTTGAAAAGATCAACAAATTTGATAGACCTCTAGCAAGACTAATAAAGAAGAAAAGAGAGAAGAATCAAATAGACGCAATAAAAAATGATAAAGGGGATATCACCACCAATCCCACAGAAATACAAACTACCATCAGATAATACTATAAATACCTCTACGCAAATAAACTAGAAAATCTAGAAGAAATGGATAAATTCCTCAACACATACATCCTCCCAAGAGTAAACCAGGAAGAAGTTGAATCTCTGAATAGACCAATAACAGGCTCTGAAATTGAGGCAATAATCAATAGCTTACCAACCAAAAAGAGTCCAGGACCTGATGGATTCACAGCCGAATTCTACCAGAGGTACAAAAAGGAGCTGGTACCATTCCTTCTGAAACTATTCCAATCAATAGAAAAAGAGGGAATCCTCTCTAACTCATTTTATGAGGCCAGCATCATCCTGATACCAAAGCCAGGCAGACACACAACCAAAAAAGAGAATTTTAGACCAATATCCTTAATGAACATTGATGCAAAAATCCTCAATAAAATACTAGCAAACCGAATCCAGCAGCACATCAAAAAGTTTATCCACCATGGTCAAGTGGGCTTCATCCCTGGGATGCAAGGCTGGTTCAAAATACGCAAATCAATAAATGTAATCCAGCATATAAACAGAACCAAAGACAAAAACCACATGATTATCTCAATAGATTCAGAAAAGGCCTTTGACAAAATTCAACAACTCTTCATGCTAAAAACTCTCAATAAATTAGGTATTGATGGGACGTATCTCAAAATAATAAGAGCTATCTATGACAAACCCACAGCCAGTATCATACTGAATGGGCAAAAACTGGAAGCATTCCCTTTGAAAACAGGCACAAGACAGGGATGCAGTATTTAGTACCACTCCTATTCAACATAGTGTTGGAAGTTCTGGCTAGGGCAATCAGGCAGGAGAAGGAAATAAAGGGTATTCAATTAGGAAAAGAGGAAGTCAAATTGTCCCTGTTTGCAGATGACATGATTGTATGTCTAGAAAACCCCATCGTCTCAGCCCAAAATCTCCTCAAGCTGATAAGCAACTTCAGCAAAGTCTCAGGATACAAAATCAATGTACAAAAATCACAAGCATTCTTATACACCAATAACAGACAGAGAGCCAAATCATGAGTCAACTCCCATTCACAATTGCTTCAAAGAGAATAAAATACCTAGGAATCCAACTTACAAGCAATGTGAAGGACCTCTTCAAGGAGAACTACAAACCACTGCTCAATGAAATAAAAGAGGATACAAACAAATGGAAGAACATTCCATGCTCATGGGTAGGAAGAATCAATATCGTGAAAATGGCCATACTGCCCAAGGTAATTTATAGATTCAATGCCATCCCCATCAAGCTACCAATGACTTTCTTCACAGAATTGGAAAAAACTTCTTTAAAGTTCATATGGAACCAAAAAAGTGCCTGCATTGCCAAGTCAATCCTAAGCCAAAAGAACAAAGCTGGAGGCATCATGCTACCTGACTTCAAACTATACTACAAGGCTACAGTAACCAAAATGGCATGGTACTGGTACCAAAACAGAGATATAGACCTGTGGAACAGAACAGAGCCCTCAGAAATAATGCCACATAGCTACAACTATCTGATCTTTGACAAACCTGACAAAAACAAGCAATGGGGAAAAGATTCCCTATTTAATAAATGGTGCTGGGAAAACTGGCTAGCCATAGGTAGAAAGCTAAAACTGGATCCCTTCCTTATGCCTTATACAAAAATTAATTCAAGATGGATTAAAGACTTACATGTTAAGACCTAAAACCATAAAAACCCTAGAAGAAAACCTAGGCAATACCATTCAGGACATAGGCATGGGCAAGGACTTCATGTCTAAAACACCAAAAGCAATGGCAACAAAAGCCAAAATTGACAAATAGGATCTAATTAAACTAAAGAGCTTCTGCACAGCAAAAGAAACTACCATCAGAGTGAACAGGCAACCTACAAAATGGGAGAAAATTTTTGCAACCTATGCATCTGAGAAAGGGCTAATATCAAGAATCTACAAAGAACTCAAACAAATTTACAAGAAAAAAACAAACAACCCCATCAAAAAGTGGGCAAAGGATATGAACAGACACTTCTCAAAAGAAGACATTTATGCAGCCAAAAAACATGTGAAAAAATGCTCATCATCACTGGCCATCAGAGAAATGCAAATCAAAACCACAGTGAGATACCATCTCACATCAGTTAGAATGGTCTAAAATCAGGAAACAACAGGTGCTAGAGAGGATGTGGAGAAATAGGAACACTTTTACACTATTGGGACTGTAAACTAGTTCAACCATTGTGGAAGTCAGTGTGGTGATTCCTCAGGGATCTAGAACTAGAAATACCATTTGACCCAGCCATCCCATTACTGGGTATATACCCAAAGGATTATAAATCATGCTGCTATAAAGACACATGCACACGTATGTTTATAGCGGCACTATTCACAATAGCAAAGACTTGGAACCAACCTAAATGTCCAACAACGATAGACTGGATTAAGAAAATGTGGCATATATACACCATGGAATACTATGCAGCCATAAAAAATGATGAGTTCATGTCCTTTGCAGGGACATGGATGAAGCTGGAAACCATCATTCTCAGCAAACTATTGCAAGGACAAAAAACCAAACACCACATGTTCTCACTCATAGGAGGGAAAGGAACAATGAGAACACTTGGACACAGGAGGGGGAACATCACACACTGGGGACTGTTGTGGGGTGGTGGGAGGGGGTAGGGATAGCATTAGGAGATATACCTAATGCTAAATGACGAGTTAATGCGTGCAGCACACCAACATGGCACATGTATACATATGTAACAAACCTGCACATTGTGCACATGTACCTTAAAGTATAATAATAATAAAATTTAAAAAGAAAGAAAATTAAAGACATTATGCTGAATGAAACAAGCCAGACACAAAAGGACAAATACAGTCACGTCTTCACTATATAATGACATTTCAGCCAACTACAGATACAATAGTGGTACCTAAGATGGTAATGACATATTTGTACTGTACCTTTTCTATGTTTAAATGCACAAATACTTACCATTCTGTCACAACTGCCTACAGTATTTAGTACAAGAACATGCTGTACAGATCTGTAGCCTGAGGGCAATAGGCCATACCAGATAACCTAGCTGTGTAGTAGGCTGGACCATCTAGGTGTGTAACTACACTCTACGATGATTGACAATGACCAAATTGCCTAACAACACATTCTCAGAAATAATGTTAAATGATGTATGGCCGTAGCATATGATTCCACTTATATGAGGTACCTAGAATAGTCAAACTCACAGACAGAAAGTAGAACACAGGTTACAGGGGGCCGGGGGTAGGGGAAGGAGTTACCGCCCCATGCATGCAGAGCCTCTGTTTGGGGCAGTGAGAAAGCCCTGGAAATAGATAGCAGTACTGGATGCACAGCACTGTGAAGTACTTAGTGCCACTGAATCCAACACTTGGCCATTTTAGTCAAGTATATATATATCTATATATATATGATCACAGTTTTTAAAAATCTTTAAAATTCTGGATATCTCATTCCTGGGCTGGAGCAGGGGAAGGCAGGGCCACAGGCAGGGAGCGACAGACAGCTGGCAGCCCTCTGTACCTTGGGTCTCATAGTAGACGATGCCTGCAAAATGGTTGATGCCAAACTGGGTCTCGTGGTTGTTCTTGGGGGGAATGTAGTTGGCGTTGAGCTTGTGCTGGGAGTTCAGCTTGTGTAACATGGTGGTGTCTGTGCCCTGGGGAGTGGAGGGGCGGCTGTGAGCCCACCCTCTCCTCCATGGGCCCCACTCCCCTCCCTGCCCATTCTTTGCACCCTGTCTCTTCTTCAGGAGCTTCCCCTCCTTTTATTTCTACCTCACACAGGCGCTCTCTGGAACCCCATTTCCCCATCTGTTAAGTGGATGAATTGGAACTACACAACTTTGAAAGTGCATTCCAGTTTAGACAATCGATTTCCCAAGATTAAAATCATGGATGCAATCCCCTCTCCCCCTCCCCAACTCTGAGATATATGCTGTGTCCTGAGCATCCATTCCATGCCAACTGCATGCGTGGATCTTCATGGCCTGGCCCAGAACCCCATGGACTGTAGGTGATTCCCAAATGGCAGATGCCTGTACTTGAATTTGCCCCGGAGCCAACTTGAGAGGTAGGTAATCATTAGTCCTATTTTTGCAGATGAGGAAAGCTGGGGCTCAGAGCAGGGAAGGAAGCTGTGCGCACCCAAGACCCTGGGAAGCGGCAGCAGGACCGGCCCACCTTGGGGAACTTGCTCTCCTCATCGATGAGGGAGATGATGTTCATGGGCTTGTTGGCGATCATATCCAGGGCGTCCTGGTTGTCGGTGAACTCGATGTGCAGCCAGTCAATGCTCTCCAGGTCATACTCCTCCTGCTCCAGCTTGAACACGTGCCGCACAAAGAACTGCTGCAGGTGCTCATTGGCGAAATTGATGCAGAGCTGCTCGAAGCTGCAGGGGCACAGGGATGGGGTAAGGGTGTTGTTCAGGGCCTGGCCCTGCCTCCAACTGCAGCAAGGCCTTTAGCAAGCTGTCCCCATCATGGAGTCCAAACTGAGAGGCGAGGGGAATTGTCAAGTCCACCTCCCTCCAGGTGCAGAGGAGGACACAGAGACCCAGCAAGGGCAAAAGACTTGCCTAGGGTCACTCCGTGAGCCAGAAAGAGAGCTAAGGCTTTTCAGGCCTCTTTTCCTTGCATGATCAAGCTCTGGGGAGGACTGGGGATTGGCAGGTGGGCACTCAAACCCCAGGCAGACGCCTGGGAGAGAAAGAGCCCAGAGGCTGGCTGGTGGGCCATACAGGGACAAAAGTGGCCTTGGGAGGTGGGAAGGGGGTTGACAAGACTTGGGAAACAAGTCGGCTGCGGACATGGCCGAGCCACAGACACAGCCCAGTATGTTGAGTGTGGGTGTTTTGGTGCTGGAGGAGGGCTTTGAGACATCCAAACAGCAAGGGAACTGACATGACTTGCCAGGTCCTGACTTGCCAGCAGGAAGCGGGGCTCCAGGACCCACCTGTACATGACGCCACCCATCAGCCCCTCACACGGCCCCTAAAAGGCACAGAATCCCAAGGGTGGCTGAGACCCCAACACAAGCATGGCAGAGGCCTGGCCTCTCTGCTTTGAGGCGCCTTGCAGCATGGATCTGGGCAGATCAGCAGTGGCCAGTGGGGCCTGGAGACCAGAGGTTTCCTCCCCAAGTGTTCAGGATGCGTACAGCCTCCTGACAACCCCAGCCAGGCTCAGCTGACCTTGGGGAGGTCAGGGACACAAGGGGATGGGAAGGAAGGGGAGAGGGTCCACCGTGATGATGGAACAGCGTGGCAGAGTGTGCCAGAAACCAACTAAATGTGCTTTGCAAGGGAGAGGTGTGATATTTCTTATGTCCATATTGGGGAAGGAAATTCCCACGAGCAGAACCCCATGCAGTACCTGTTCACAGCAAAGTTCTCGAACCCAAAGATGTCCAGGAGGCCGATGGACCTGCGAGAGTTCTTCACATCCTGGGAGGGAGGCTTGTAAATCGCTGCATTGATCTTGTCCACAATCCACACGAACAGCCGCCCATAGATCCCCTGAAAGGCTGCGATCAGCCACTGGCACCAGCCACACCCTCCCCCGGGGGACAGGCCAGGCTCCTGGACCCTTTGTGGCCTGGCTCCAGCCCAGCCCTTGCATGAAACCCCCAACCCTTTACTTGAGCTGTTCCCTCTGCCTGGAGCCCCCTTATCGTGCTTGAACAGTTCCTACACATTTTTCAAGGCTCTGTTGAGATAACAGCTCCTCTAGGAGAAGGCTTCCCTGACCCTGCAGCAGGGGAAGGAGCCCTCCTTGGGGCTCTCATCTCTCTGTCCAACCCTGTTTATCTCTGAGGTCCCCGAACCCAGCCCAGGGCCTGATGCGGTGGGTGAAGGCTTGATGAATGGCAAACGTGTGGCTGTAGAAACAGGACCTGACCTAGACCCCCTCTTCTGTGTCTTCCGCAAAGAGACCAAAGAGAGTGTCCCTGGGAACAACATGGCTGATCAAAGCAGGCCAAAAGCCAAGGGCCTGGGGCAGCCAGAGCTGGGAAGGCCCCAGAGGAGCATGGGCACCCGGGACTCGAGGAAGGCCGACTGCAGCCCAGGGGCAGGCAGGGGAGGCGGCCCAGACATCTACCCACCTCCCAGGACTCCTTGGCACCTGCCCATCAAGAGCCCAACTTCCCGAGGGGTAGGGAGAGCAAGCGGCCCCTTCCCGCCAGCCCACCTTTACGAAGGCATCGCGTACGTCCAGTGCCTGTTCCCTGCTCAGTGGGGTGGACACTGTCTCCCCGCGGGTGATGAGGGTGCGGCTGGTCAGGCAGCTCATCAGGTCTGGGGGGTTCACCTGGTGCAGGCAACACCCCAGGTGCTCACCCGCCAGCCTGCCCCTCCCTCCACCCACACCCAGACCCCTCCACTTTCCAGCACTGGCCTGGCCCAGACCACTGCCTCCACTAAGCACTCCTGCCCCAGGGCCCACGGCCAAATCCTCCCCAGCCATGGAAACCTGCCCCAGCGCTGCCTGGAAGGAACTTCTCTCTCCTTGACAGCCCCACTTAACTCCCTCCAGCATGTCACCTGTCCCTTCTAGGACCAGCCCTGACTCTGGCTTTATTCATCCCGGTTTTCCAACCCTGATAAGTGTCTGCTAAAAGACAGACAGACTCAATGCATTTGACCCAGGGACACCAGTGCCCTTTGCCCAGATGTGGAGACTGAGGCCCAGAAGGCAGGGATGACTCACCCAGGATCACATAGCCCAGGGCATCACAGGGCCCCCACCTGCCCTGCCATCCCCGCAGAAACTCCTTCAGGACCTGTGCCTAGCACATGACCTGCACATGGTTGCTTCTCCATATTGAACAGAACTCTCCAAACCAGAGGGTCCCAGCAACGTGGTTCCTACATCCCAGCCCCCAGTGAGCTTGAACTCAACCCTTCAGAGGGACAGAAGTCATGGAGGGGAGAGAGGCCGGGCACTGACCTCAAGCAAGGATGCAGCTGTGGCCAGTGATGGGGAGAAGAGGACCTCACAGGCATCCAGGTTTTCAAATGTGCGGGCTGTTGGAAGCAAGGGGCACAGCATCAGGGGAGGGAGGGTGGGCAACAGGGGCAAGGGGACAGTCCTAAGAGGACTAGGCTGCCACTCCTGCTGCCGGGGTCCTGCCCTGTCCAGGGAGGGCATCAGCACTGTGACTAAATGCTTCCCCGGGTCAAGGTGTATTTGGTTAATGTTCTCACCATGAGTCTGCAGGCAACATGAGGGTAGGGACCATGTATGCCCCGCACATGGCACCATGCCTGGCATTCCAGCAATAGACATTGGTCATTGCAGCTGTCTTCCCACTCCCAGGGCTCTTGGCAGCAGCCCTGGCTCCTGTTAGACAAGCTTTGGATCCCCTCCCCGTCATGTGCTCTGTTCTCAGGACCTTTGCACAAGCTCTTCCTTCGGTCAGCTTACCCTTTCCTGTGTCCCTTAGTCTTTCGAGATGCCTAGACTGTGATCTCCTTAGTGCTGGGATCATTCATTCTCTGGGCACATTTCCTGGGGCTCCTACTCTGCCTGAGGACCACGCTGGGAACCAGGGGCAAGAGCAGAGTGGGACCCACCACTTGCCTCAGGGGACCACCTCCCAGCCTGGCACATAGTGGGTGTCCAAGAATGTTAGATGAGTGAACACGTTCCCTTCCCTAGCCTTCTCCCTTTCCAAAGATGGCTATCCAGTCACTCACACCTTAGAGTGAATTAGTTCAAAGATTTACCCTCTCTGTAAGACATCTGACTTTAAGGAAGAAACCAAATTTGAAGTGAGTCTTAAAGGGTCCATAGACAACTCCCAATATACTTTAACTGTACCTCTCCGTGGTGGACTGTCAGCATAGCAACACCACACCCACCACTGATTTCAAGCTAGCAGACCTGTTCAAATCTACCCACAGGCGAATTCTTCCCAGATTCCATCCCAAAGAGGGCACGTGCTAGGACAGAAACTGAGTCGCCAATACCATGTGGGCAGCAAGGCGCTGCACTGCCCTTGGCACAGGGGTGAGGCAGGGCGAGTGTGGCGCAGCCTCACCCTCATACTGCAGGTTGCCCAGGTGCAGGATGGCGGCCAGGAGCTTCGAGATCTCCCAGTTCTCGGTGTCAGTGAACATGAGCACCTTCATGGCGGAGCGGATGTTGGCGTACTCCTGGCTGTCCACCCGGCCCTCACAGGTTATGCAGTTACCCTGGTGGGCAAGGTGGGAGAGTGGGGTGCAAGAGGATGTCAGCGTACCCCCAGAGGGGCAGTGCCTGGCTGCCTGCCCAAAAGGCCCTTTCTGCCTGACAGGCCAGGCCAGCCCGGGGTCCCAGGTGCTGACCTCACCCGGTGAGCACCACAACTCCTCCAGAAAGTCTGGAGGGTCTTGAAAGCCTGGGCTTCCCAGGAACTCATTCTCCACATCTGGGGCTGCTGGTGCCCCTTCTTCCCATGAAGAGCAGGCAGGTCATTGATGCCAGGCCAGCCCCTGTTGCCCACCTGGCAGTCACAGCACTTAGGCCCTACTAGGCTCCTGCAGCCCCCCAGGGATACCCACTATCAGGGACTCGACCCCCTAGGCAGGTACTGCCTGGTGTAGACAGAGGAGAGGTAACTGCATACAAGCAGGGCTTCAACAGTGGGCACACCCCATTCTCTGTGTGTCTACAAGATGTGTGTGTGTGTGTGTGCACGCACGTGTGTGCCAGCCAGCTACAGGAAGTGTCCAGGGACACCTGTCACACCTACAACACACACATGCACACACACATATATGCTTCAGGTGCCATAGTCCACACTTACATCCAAGTGGCCTGGCCCACCCCAGCCCAGCCCACGCAACCAGACATGGGCTACCCCCATGGTTAAAGGAGTGGTGCTCCCCAAGACAGCCTGCTGTGTGCATGCCCCGAGGTCCCCCACCCTTTGCTTGGTGGCAGCAATGGCCAGGGGCCCACTTCTCCTTGGTGTCCAGACAAGACAGAAAGAAGCTGGCACCTGAGCCCTGTGACCAGTGAGACCTCAAGGCTGAGTCTGCAGCAGCCAGCTCCCTGCAATCCTAGGGTGGGTGCCCCTCTACCCAGGGGCCCGCCTGGGCCTCACCATGGCCAAGTAGTTGTAGTTAGAGGCCTGGCCCAAGCCCAGCTTCTTCTTCTGATCCTCACTCATGCCCTCCAGCATGCAGTAGAACACGTGGTAGTTCCTTTCATCCGGGGCCTGAAAATGTGGGCACAGTGTTGGGGGCCAGGGGAGGAGGGCCGGAGGAGGCCATCAGGAACTAGCCTGGGATGACGGTTTACTATTTTAACAAATGGCTTGTGGAGAAGCCCGTCGGTGGGATTTCCAGCACAGAGGCAAGCAGGCAGCAATACGGGCAGGTGGAAGAGCATCAGGGCCACGCAGACCCCTGAGGCTAGGGTCCTGGGTCTATTCCTGCATCCCTGGGGCTCAGGCCCACCTGGCGACAGACACGCGACTTCTCCAGCAGGTACTGCTCAATCTTGGCGCCTTCAATGGCGCCCCGCTTGTTGAAATGGATGTCGATGTACTTTCCGAAACGGCTTGAGTTGTCATTGCGGATGGTCTTGGCATTCCCGAATGCTGCGGAGAGAGTAGAGTGTCACTGGCAAAGCCCGCTCCCGCCCCACTCCCTGGTCCCACCCTCGGAACCCTGGTCCTACCTTCCAGAATGGGGGTGGCCTCCAAGACCTGCTGCTCAATCCACGAGTGCTGCCCACTGATGGCTGCCAGGAACTGCAGGATCAGCTTTGTGCTCTCCGTCTTCCCGGCCCCAGATTCCCCACTGCAGAGGGAGGGAGTGGCAGGACCTGTAACAACCCACAGGGACTCCCCACCCAACTGGAACTCAGCCGAGGCTGCACCATCCACCAGCTCCCCCATCTGTAATAGCGGCTGACAATATGGACCCTCCAGGGCTGGGGCAGGGCTCAAGGGCCCGGTGCTCCACCGCACTCTCCTTCACCTTCATTCAGACACAAATACCCCTGCATCCATACTTGCCATAGAGCACAACACATATTAGATGCTCAGTCAATGCTTTGTCTTTTACCCTCTGCCCAAAAGAAACTAAGAGCCTGAGATGTCAACTGACCATAACTTAACAGGAGCCAGCAGTAAACAAGGCTGGTCTCAAAAGCTAATGTGAGCTTTGGTAGCATAGAGATATAAGACCCGAGAAAGGGGAGGTGATTTTCTACATTGTTACACAGCACAGATTACATAGGTCTGGTTCCTGAGGAGCTTGATGGCATTTCCGACAGCGCGGGCGATCCCTAGAGGTATCAGCAGAAGCGCACAGTTGGAGCTCTAGGTCCTAAGCCTGGAGCTCCACACAGGTGCTGGGCCGCCCACCTGATGATGCAGCACTGGTCGCGGCTGTTGCGTTTCATGTTGAAGTAGCAGTTGTCAGCGATGGCAAAGATGTGGGGGGGCATCTCCCCAATCTTCTTGTTGGTATACTGGCGGATGTGCTCTGGCGAGTAGATGGAGAGCAGCTGGTAGGGGTTCACAGCCACCAGGATGGAGCCCGTATACGTCTGCGGGCAGCAAGAGATGGGGAGCTCGCTGATTCCGTGTGGGAGACTCTGACTCTAGAAAGCTCTTGGGCTCTGCCCTGCTCCGGCGCTCTGGAGGGAAGAGTCCTGGCTTTGGAGTCATGTGGGTGGATCTGGAGCCCGAATCGGGCCTCCTTAGGAGCAGGGCCTTCCGTCCAGCACTGGGTCTGGCTCGGAGTTAGTGCTCAGTGACATTTGATGAAGAGAGAGGTGGAGTCTCTAAGCCTAGACTTCCTTCTCTTCATCTGTAAAATGAGCATAACTGTTTGTGAAGATTAAAGGAGGTGATACCTTTTAAAATTCATGGCACACAGTAGGTACTCTGCAAATGCTGGCTCCCACCATCGCCTCCAGGCCCTGTATCCCAAACTTTAAGAGTGAAATTAATCAACGGGACCATGTCCAGGGGGAGGCCAGGTTGGTGAGGAAGAGGGGTGTGAGAAATTAGCCATAAAGAACTGAAGGAGCTGGGGTAAGTGGCTTGGGGGCTGGGTGGGCCCCACTCTCTGTAGCACTGCCCCAGGACAGAGGGAGACGCTGTACTCTGTGGGACAGAGCACCTCCAGCCATCCTGGGCAGTGTAGGCGCAGGGGCCAGGTGCACCTCAGATAGCCTTAAGGGGGTTCTCTACTTGGGCTCCTCTGTTAGTGTAAAAATCAGCTGTCTGTAGGCAAGGCTTCCTGTTGTGGGCTTGGGGTCCTGCCACAGGTGACAACAGCCTGGCCCTCCTGCCACCAGAGCAGGGTGAGGCACTCAGGGTTACTTCTCCCTCCTCCCACCCCATGTCTCAAACTTGAAAAGGTCAGGCAGGCCTGACCATAATTGGCAGTGGAGGTATTGATATCCGGGGCCTGGAGAGGCTGAAGAAAGATGTCCAGGGGAGGTGACAGCCTGGCCTCCCCCTCCCATTCAGGGCTCAGTGCATCACAGCAGAGCCGCAGCTATGCCCCAGCAGCCTCAGCCTACTGTGGCCATGCAGGGAGAGTGTGGCTGTAGGCACCGCATGCTGGGGGAAATGCCCACCCTGGGGCAGGTGGGGCCAAGATCCAGGCTTCAGTCCTGGCCTTGGCTGGCCTGGACCAGGAGGGCTGGCCAGAAACTGCCCTTCTCTGGGCCCAGGAAGACCTTCATTTCCCACCTAAGCCTCTTCCTCCAATCAACCCATGGAGAGAAGCACTTGAGCCTCACTGTGCTGACCTACTAACCGTGCCACGAGAGCCAAGCAGGAAGAGCTGGGGTGGGGTGGGGGCAGGAGGCTGGAGGGGAGCAGCCAGGCCAAGCAGGCAGGCAGCCAAATAAGACACCAGCTGGAGCTGGCTCTCTGTGCCACACTCACCCGCCCTCCACAGTTGGTCTGAGGTTGCAAAGTGCAGAGCAGAAGAAAAGGAAGCTGGTCAGTAGGGAACAGGGGCTACAAGAGCATTTTCCATGAATGGCACCCACATGGCCCAGGGCTGCTGAATTCTCAGATCAGGACCTGTGGACCTCCAGCCCACCAGGCCCTGCCCTCAGACCCCTCAGCCACCGTCCCCTACAGTTCAGCCCTGCCCAGCTGTGGGAACCGGCTAGATTCTGGTGGAAACCTGCATCAGACTAGGAACCAGGCCCAAAGAATGTCCCTTTGGCAAACCTCAGTTTGCTCATTTGTAAAAGGGGAGGTTAACACCCACCTCCCTTGCCTGTTGTAAAGACTAAAGGGCAAAGACATAACCTTTGCCAGGAGCCTGGTACATAGACGCCACTTTCCTTTCTCTCTTTTGAGGCAGAGTCTCGCTCTGTCGCCCAGGCTGGGTGCAGTGGCTCAATCTCAGCTCGCTGCAACCTCCATCTCCTGGGTTCAAGAGATTCTCCTGCCTCAGCCTCTTGAGTCGCTGGGATTCTAGGCACGTGCCACCATGCCCGGCTAAACTTTCTTCTTGATTTCTTCTTAATAATGTGATGCTCAGCCATCTGGTCCATGATCCCCACACAGCACAGGCTGATGACATGCAGCCATTCAACAACCCTTTACTGAGACACACGGGGAGGCTGGGGTGTGAGGGCCCTGACGGAGGCACCTAGATTTCATGAGATAGGGATGTAGGGGAGGGAGAGCCAGGGGTCCCACCCACTGGTAGCAAGCACAGAGGCGTGAAAGGGCGTGACATTTGGGAGGTCTGCTGGTGAAAGGTCACCCTGGCAGCTGTGGAGGATGAATGGTGGTCACCCAGGCTGGAGGCAGAGGCTGTTTCAGACCTAATGGACCAGCTTCCAGGAGGCTGTCAGAGCCTGATGGAGGGAGGCCCTGGGAGCAGGCTCCATGGCTATGTGCAAGGCACGGGCAGTCCAGAGAGGGACATGGGGGATGCTGAGATGCTGTGAGAAGCTGGCCCAGGGCTGGGGCCAGGCTTTCTCCCACCCATGGCACCCACGGCCTTCTCCACTCTGCCCACAGCCCAGAGGGTCCTCCTGCACATGAACCCTTCAGCCCTGAGCCTCCTGATGTCCCTACTTAATGCCACCAGCACATCCAGACCAGAGCTCCCCCTTCCCTCAAACCCTGCTCTCTCCAGCCTTCCCAACTCGACCAACAGCACCATCACATCCCTTGCCCAGGGCAGGAAACTGGGGAGCCCCTGGACACCCCTCCCTCATACCACTCCCACTCTCCATCTGCATGCCGCCTCCCTGGCCAGGCCACCCTCATTTCTCAGCAGATGCCTCACCACTGGACTCCCGGCTTCCACACTCAACCCCCCAACAATCTATCCTCCACTCGGAGCCACGCGGGCTTTTAAAAAATCTAACCACATCATCCCTGCTGAAAACCCTCCAGCGGTTTCCCACAGCCTCTGGACAAAGTCCAAATCCTCTCCCTGCCCACAAGGCCCCAAGCCCTGGCCCCTGCCACCCTCGTCAACCTCAACTCACAACCAAGAGGCTCCATTCATATGAAACTTTCAGTTAAAAGCACCACACTCCATCCCCTGCCATCTCAGACCAGGGACACACTTCCCCTACCCCTTCATCCAGATAATTCCTTCTCATCCTTCAGTTCCAATCGGAGATGACGCCTCCTCCAGGAAGCCAGGCACCTTCCTGTACAATCATCATACCCACAGGTCTCCTTCAGCAGGCCCAGCTGGCTCCTCTACAGTCCCCGTTCAAGGCCTCTGTCCCCCAGGGCCTGGCACCATGCACGGCACATAGGAGATGCTCAGCAACGGTTGCTGAGTGGCCAAAAGAGCAACTAGATCAATGGGCGGGGAAGTACTGGGTGAACAGCATCCACTGCCAGCCGCAGCAACCTGCAGGGAAGGTAGCGAGGGGACAGGCCTGCCAGCAGCATTGAGGCAGCCCCAGCCATGCTGACGGGAAGGGCGGTCGGGATGTAGCCAGTGGAAAACCACAGAATACCGTGGGAGGGATGCTACCATCTGTGCAGGAAAAAAATGAATAATTTTTTATGTATGTATGTATGTATGTATCTACCTAACTACTTATCTATCTACAAAACAAATAAGAGAAATGAGGCCTCTTTCCTCGGTGAGGAGGATTCTCTCCAGCAAGAGGACAAGAGCAAGCCCTGTTGGGCTCAGGACTTTGCAGCTCCCACCCCATCACTCCTTTTACTCCTCAGAAGGCCTCCGGAGGTGTGGTCATATCCCCACTTTGCAGATGAGAGAAGTGAGCCTCCAAGAAGTGGGGAGACTTGCCAAGGTCACACAGCAGATGTGTTGGGGGTGGGGTGAATGAGAAACCCTGGCACCAGAGCCCCAGCTCTGGCCTCTCCATCTGGGCTTCCCCAAACCCCAGGAACGCACTCACGGGACCGACAGAGCCAGCAGCCGGGGTCTCCGGAAGAGGAGGCTGGCCACCACTGGCAATGAGGCCCTGGCCCTCTCCGGGCTTCTGTGCCCATCGGTCCTCCAAGGTCTCAGCACTGCTCCCTGAGCCCTCTGGCCTCTCTCTCTGACTCTAAGGATTCAGGTTGGCAGAGAATTAATGCCCAGCACAGACCTCTTGTTCAAATCTACAGTAGTAAAATCTGCCCTGTGGAGCCACAGGTTGGGTGGGGAGAGAGAAGGACTATTCTCAAACCAGGGATACAGCACATGTGGTCCCTAGGGGTCCCCAGGCGGAGCTGAAGGGGCCTCTCTGAGGCCACAGAGATGTAGCAGGAATCAATTTCACCTCCTCCAGGAAGCACCCAGGCCTGTCGGCTCTGGGGACTTCCTTAACATTTAGCAGGTCATGGAGACCAAGAACACATTCTGGGGCTCACAAGTCTTCCTAGAGCCACAAAGGTGCCCACTCCATGCAGTCTCCCTGTTGTGCCTAGGAAAGGCTGAGACCAGATAGGAATAGGAATGTCCCCAAGGGCACACGCCAAACTGGACACCAGCCTCCCGCCTCCCAGATCAGGGCTGCAGCCTCTGCTCAGCATTAGGGAGCCCTGGGTCCCCACCAGCCCTTCCACCCAATGCGGGGACGGTCCTTGCTCTCTGGGACCATGCAGTGAGGGGTTGCTAAGTGTTCTCTGAGGGCCTTTCCTCATTCTGGAGTGGCTGGGGCTGATGTGTGGCCCTGGGATGCTCTCTTGGGCTCCTGGGGACAGGGAAGCTGGAAGCAGATGAGCCCAGGACAGACAGTCAAGAACAGAGCATCCACCGGCCCAAGGCTGTGAGCTGGCCATGGTAATCGGAGGAAATCCTGAGTGCACGTGCCGTGCCCAGGGTAACCCAATCCATGAAGGGACAGGGGGTTGCCATGGTTAGGGACAGGTTTGGTTTCCGGGTGGGATGATGGACCGGTTGCTTCTTCAAAGCCCTGCTCTAATCCTACCTCATCCACCAAGTCACAGAATCATGAACTCAGCGAGTCAAGGAAACCTCTTTGAATCCCGCAGTTCTTAAGCATGGATCTCCAGTCCAAGATACACTGAGAATCTAAGGTCGGCAGACTACTGGAGCTGAGGCCCTCCCAGGTGCCACAGCGTGGCTTCCTGGCCAGGGATCCTGGACAAGAAGGCAGCTTAGACACCTACCTGGGCCCCCACCCTGTCCCTCCACGGGGGATGGCCCTGCCTCCTCCCTCTCACCCAGAAAATAAGTCAGAAAGGTTATGGTGAGAACTTCAAATGAGGCAAATGGTTCAGATTTGGAGCCTTTCTGGAGAAACCATAAATCCCTGAAGTTATTTTCTTTGAAACCCTCCTGGAGTATGTAATGTCCAAGCTGTCCTCTGCTGGCCACCCAGGGATCAGCTCACCACCCTCCTAATTTTACAAACAAGATTCACTGTGCCCACGGTGTCTGAAGTTTTTTCCTCCCTCTCCCTTATGAATCCTGTTTTTGCCTTTGTTCCTTGATGCAGGTGACCTACCGACTCTCTTGCATGAGGACCGGCTTGCCTGCACTGTGGCTGACCCACATGCTTCATGCCCTTGAGCTATGCTGAGACGCTGGTCTGCAGGGGCCCAGTGGGACAACTTCCATTTTACCCAGCTCCTCCCCTGAGATGGGGCCCTCTGCCTCATCCTGACAGGAGAGTGGGCCTTGGGTTCCAGCCTCAGCACAGGGACAATGACAAAGCATTGGCCCTGGAAGTACCCTGCAGGCAGGTGGACAGGCTCCCTGCTCATCTAAGGGTGGGACTGCCCAGGCCTGGGTGAGTGGCCACAGAAAACCCCAGGACCCACCAGTAGCCACTTGCCCTCCAGGGAGAGGAACAAAGAGGCGGCTGCCAAGAAGTGGGGTGTAGACACCAGCGGGTCCCTGTGAGATACAGCGGGTGGGTGCCCTGGGCTCAAGTTCTAGCTCCTTCCCGCTGGCTGGGCGATGCTGATGACATCTGGAAGAGACCCCCATGCCCTGCCCCTCTGAGTGCAGGTGAGGCCTGACTGAGGGATAGAGTGAGAGGGGCTTTGTCAGTGCTAGAAGGCTCCCTGCAAAAGTCACTTCCTGTGCCCAAACAACGGACAGCAAGGAGCCACACACAGCCTCTCCTCTGGAGCCTGAAGCTGCAGAGGGACCTAGAGTCAGACAGTGGCTGAGGACCTCTCTGGCAGCTGAAGGGCCGTAATTCCAGGGCTCCTGACAGAGACTGCACCCCTGGCCCTGAGAGCTCCTTGCTGTGATTCTTCAGTGACAACACCTGGGGCTCCCTGAGACTTTTCCAGCCCTGGGCCCTGGCACCCCTTCATGGTCCCGACAACCTGAGGGACACTGTGCCTGCCGATCGCTTGCCGGCATGGCCCTGCCTCCAGCATTTATTCATGCCATGCCCCCTCCTGAATGCCATCTCTACCAGCCAACCTCACCCACCTCCAGAAGCCCAAACACCACTCCTCTGAGCTGGGAGCGACATCACTCCTGCAGACCCCACACCTCCTCCAGTAATGCCCCTAGTACCAGCCTTCCCTGGGCCTGGGTCTCGAGATAATCAGGCCAGCCCTGCATCAGAGGGGTCCCTCCTGCTCCCTGCTGGGGGTTGCACATCCTTGGTTTCCTTTGCCCTTGGGCTGCTGGAGAACGAGGCTGTGTCAGAAGCAGGCAGTGACCTGGGCACGGCACAGCTCTGGGCCTGGCTGAACCTGTGGAGTCTCAGTTTCCCTGTCTGCAACTGGGCTATTGGGCTAGAGCAGCAGTTCTCAGGGTGTGGACCAAAGACCCCTAGGGGGTCCAAGACCCTTGCAGGAAGTCTGCAAAGCCTTCTCTTTTCCAACTACACATCTGTGAGGCCAGATTTTCTTCATACACTTCAGCCAAAATATCACATCAGACTGGACATGAAGCAGAGATGAGAATCCAGTTGGCTTTATTAAGCCAGACATTAAAGAGATTTGAAAAAATCTGTAAAAACAATGCTACCCTTCTCACCATTTTTATTATTTTGGGAAATGTCATTTTTAGTACAAATGTTATTTATATTATCTTATAATAGATTTATTATGGTTACTTTTTCAAAAATTAATACTTTTCTAAATGTCTCAGCTTTAACTTCTAATATGGCAAATATCAACAGATATAACCCAGTACACAGAAGTCCTTTGGGATCCTCAATAATTTTTAAGAACATAAAGGGTTCCTGCAACCAAAAAGTGTGAGAACCTCTAGAGTATATGATCTCCACGGGCTCTTATTGCTCTGCTCTTCTCTGAGCTCAGCCTCTTGGAATCTGCTCTGTCCTGGCTGGGGAAGACATCTTTATTTGTCCTCCCCATTTGAAGGTAGAGGAGAGTGGTGTGTGTGTGTGTTTCTAATATTAAGGTTTGAGGGGTGGAGGAGCAGAGCACGTTCCCTCCTTTAGCACCCTCCTGAGGATATCCATCCATCCCTATCCATCCTCTCCTGGCCCTGAGGCCTGATGGCAGGTCCTAGTCCCTTAGCAAATGCCCAGCAGAGCTGCCCTCCTGTGCCTGGGCAAAGCACCAAGCCGCTCACTGACTCCGCCCTGGCCTCCCATTGGTTTCAAGGCCTGGAGAGGCACATGAAAACTGTGTAGTACAAACCGCTCCCCACCCCAACCACAGATCACAAAAGCCACAGCCCAAGAGGATGAGCCCCCCGCCGAGCGGTTGCCTGCAGATGGGCCCCAGCTGCACAGCGGACAAAGTCTCAGGAGGCAGGGCCCCGGCAGGGCGGGGCCGGAGGCAAGACGGGCGGGGTGGGGCGGAGTGGGCAGGGCGGGGCCTGAGGGTGCCTGGACCGGCACCGGGCGGGGTGGCACTCACGTAGATGAGGTGGTCCCGGTAGCGGATAAGCAGGTTGCGCAAGATGCCCGCCTCGTTGAGGTCCCCCAGGCGGATCATGTCCTGCACGCCGTGGACCGACGTGGGGTGCATAGGCTTGATGTGTGTTGCGTTCTGCGGGGAGATCCAGTGTTCCTGCGGGGAGCCAGAACGTCAGCGTGCTCTCCTGGGGGCCAGGCTGCGCACTTCAGGGGAAGGGGCCAGGACGGGCGGGAGCGAGGGGTGAGTGCCAACCCGGGTAAGGGCCTCGACCTCTCTCGCAGCCAAACACTGTCAGTTCTAACAGGGTTGAGTCAGGATGGTATCAGCCACCTCTACGCCTCAAGGACTGCTCCTTCTCTTAGGAGATTTTCTCGCAGACCTAAGAGGTGGGCAGGGCAGGGATTTTGGCCCCACCTGACTGTTGTCAGTAAGGGGATCAGAGTTCCCTCAGGCCCTTTGCAGGATGGAGTGGAAAGGGTAATAATTAGAGGTAGACAAGCTTGGTCTCAAATTCAGGCTCCAGTAAAAAATAAAGAAAGAAAGAAAAAAACACACATTAAAAAGTGATTTCAGATAGTGCCAAGAATACCTCAACAGGTGTATGTGGTGGAGTCATGGGGGGAGCTCCTTGAGATGGGGTGGTCAGGGACGGCCCCTCCAAGGAGGTGGCATATGAGCTGAGGCATGAAGGAAGAGAAAGAGACCACTGTAAAAAGATTAGGGGGAGGGGGTCAGAGGGCTCCAGGCCCAGGGAACAGCAAAACAACGCCTCAGGCTGGCAAAGGCTTGGCACGTTCAAGGGAAAGCTGGAAGGCAGGGAGGTAGCAGTGCTGACGGGGAGAAGTGGACCCACCCAGGAGGTATTTCCTGGGGCTTGCTTATGACCTGTGAGAGCAAGGGGTGTGAACTCTCGGGACCTGTGAGCTGAAGTGGAGGACACAGGTCGCCTGCCCAGCTCTCCTTACTCTGCATTATTCCCCAGCTGCCTTGTGGTGGCAGATGGGTGAGCATTTGGGAAATGCACCAGCTCTTTCAACAAGCTGGCAAAGCCCTGGTTTCCTCAGGGCCCTGGGGCCCTCCCCGCCCCCAGAGGGTCTCTAGCACCTTTGCAAAATCCCAGACTCTCAGGGAAGTGTGGCCATTGCCTGAGAGTACCTCAGCCCTCCCATCCCCAAATGCCATGACCCAGTAGCCCCAGGACCTGCCTTTTGGGGGGAAAGGGGACCTCTCTGCCACCTCCCAGCTCAGGCCCTGAGACTCGCTGAGCAGATGTGATGCACATGCCATGTCCTCCCCGACCTGCTCCTCCTCCGGGTCCCTTCTGGCATAGTCAACCCCAACAGCTGGACACTAGCAGGAATCGACATCAGCTCCCCCCACCACCACCCCAGTCCAATAGGTCACCCAGTCCTGCCCATTCAACCCTCTAAAAGGCTGCTGAGTGGGCAGTGCCCTCCTCACCACCCTCAAGCCCATACCCTGATTGAGACCATCGTCTCTCACTGGCCCGGCCCCGGCCTCTTGCTGTCCTCATCTTACCTCCAGCTCTTCCATCAAATCCCTCGTCCCCCAGGCCTTTCCTGAGGCACCCTCCTGACCCTGTCACTCTGGGGCTCTCAGCCCTTCCCTGACTCCCCTGGGCTCCTCAGCCTGGCATCAAGGGCCAGCATGCGCTAGACACAGGGACCCCTAGCCTCCATTCCTGCTACCCCCGGTACTTCCTAGCCAGGGAACACGGGTTTCATGTCCCCAAAGGCCTCTGTGACTTTGCTCCACTGTTCCCTCTACCTTCTTTCTCCTTAGCCTTCGAGGCTTGGCTCGGAGGTTTCCCAGTTTCTGAAGCCTCCCCTGACAGTGCTGGCCACCCTCACATGCTCCATCTGTGCCGTCCCCCTGCCTCCAGGGCCACATCTCAGGCCACGGTGCCTCACACAGGGGCTGGGCACAAATGATGCGGCAGGGAGCCTCTGATGGGACAGATGGCTGGCTGGTGACTGCAGGGGACCAGGTCTGAATGAGAGGCAGAAGTCAGTCGTGGAGAGACCCCAGAAGTCCCTTATTCCAGCCCCCTCACTTCACATGAGAAAACAGGCTCGGAGGAGGGTGGCAGCCTGCCTAGGCCCTCAGGGGGATTAGGGGCTGCGCTGGACAGAAACTGCCCCACCCCAGTTTCCCTGACACTCCACGGCACTTCTGGGCCAGCAGCACTTCAACGCGGGGCAGGCTTTCATGCAGCCGCCTCAGGGTGAGGGGGTGGGTGCTGACGTTAGGGAACCTGCCTGGACTTTCCAGTCCCGTGTGGAACATTCCTCTCTCCCAGGCACCCTATTTCTTATACAAGCTGATCCCGTTGGAAAATCCCCCCACGCGGTCCCTGCTCCCTGCCTCTATCCTAGGCCCCAATGTGGACAAGAGGGGAGAGGGCTCCTGGGCAGGCTGTCTGCCGTCCCCACTTAACCCCAGCCTCAGGTCCCCACATCCCTCCCCATGACAGTTCAGCACACAGGTTGACAGTGCTCAGCCACGGCCTGACCCCGGACCCCTGAGCACATCAGCTTGCCCTCCTGAGCCTGCATGTCCTCAGCTGTGAAATGGGAATGAGAGTAAGAATCCCTTCTTCCCAGGGGTTTTGGGAGGACTGATGGATGTGATCACGACACCCATCTTTGTGGCCAGCTTTCTCCTGCCAGGTCTGTAGAGTGCTGCTGCTGGGTAAATGCTCAGCCAGAGCTGGGCATTGTCACTGTACTGCCTTGTGATCTACATTTGCTCCTCTAAAAGAGAATCACTGACCCCATTTAACAGTGACGAGTCGGACTCAAGAGGGAAAATGACTTGCCCAGTAGCTGCGCTGCTCCCACTGTTTCCTGCGTGGGAGGACTCCCAGCAGAGGCCAGCACCCTGCAGGTCAAGGTCCACAGGTACCTACCAGGGGCCAAAGTGTAACCAGCGCAGTAGCCGAGGCCCTGGCCTGAAGAAATGCCAGCAACTGGGGGAGGGGAACGTGGTCAATTCCAGGGACCAGGGATGCCTTTGGGAAAGAGCTAGCCTGGACTGAGCAGGGAAAACTTGCTCCCTAGAGGAAGGGAAGGAGGGGTGTATCTGGCAACAGAAATGGCTTGGACAAAGGCAAGACACTGGGATTCCAGTGGGGACTGGAACCATAACCTTTCATTCATCACTCGGCGAGTCTCTGCCAAGAGCCTTCCCTGGGCAGACCCCTTGATGAACTCTGGGGAACCAGATGGGACTGGCCTGTTCCCTGCTCTCAAGTTGCTAGGAGTCTGTGGACAGACAGAGGGGTAAGAGACGACAGCCTGGAGTTGGGAGGGAGGGGATGGAATGGGGGTGGGAAAGGCTTGTGAAGAAGGGGTCTGGAAGCCCTGGGGGTCCAATGCCATGGATGCAAACCCCAGCCTCCCGAACTGCCCTGCCAGCAGTCATGCCCACCCCTCCTGCAGCCCCCACTCTCAGGGCCTGGGTGGAGGAGAAGCAGGAGGGGACCTTTGGGATTCGGTGACGCAGTTATGGGACACCATCTGACATGCAACATGACCCAGGTGAAACTCAAGCCTGTAGACAGAGTCCCTGGTCCCCACCCTGGGGGCTCTGGGCAGGTTAGCAGGCCTGTCTGTACTGCCAGCCAGCCTGTGCCTCCCTTTCTGTGGCTGCACCCTCACAGTAGCTTCCTAGAGGGTCCTAGGACTGGAGCCTCCGGAATGATACTGCAGGCCTTGGGTTCTACAGCTCAAGGGCCAAACATGTGATTAGCAGAATCTGAGCCCCAAAGTCACTGTTGAGATAATGCTGACAGGGGAAACTGATGCATAGAAGACAGAGGTCCTGGGTTCTAACCCCAGCACCATCACTTACTAGCTGTGTGACTGGCTGCATGGTCCCTCTATGTGCCTCAGTTTCCTCATGGGATAACAGTTCTTTCCCTCCCTGCCTTCCCCAGATGCCATGAGAGTCCAAAGACAGAACTTGGGTTAAAGGGCCTTGCAAACTCTGAGGGGAAGCACCTGAGGGCTGCAGGAATATCTGGGATGCTCCTGCCCACTCCACGTCAAGCACCTGGCCTCGAGGGTCCTGAGCCCTCCCCTCGTCCCCAGCAGAGCCTCGGTTTCAAGTCCCTGCACCCTCTTTCTCCTGACTCTCCTCCCTCAGACCAGGAGGCTAAGACAGGGACTCAGTCCAATTCTATGTCCCAGCCCCTGGCACACCATGGGGCACAGCCCACATTATGGCAGAGCTGAATCTCCCTGGGTTCTTCATATCTCTGCTAAGCTGCCCCTGTGTGCTCTGCACCCCATCTGCATACCCCCAGTGACACACACATGTGCAAGCATGCTCAGAGGCCCCAGGGCTGCCCCTCCGGACCCTCACGTGAACCAGCCACCTTCTCCAGGGCAGGCCCCAGACTTCAGGCCTCTCCTTCCCTCCCCAAGGCCCCACTATCATTACCTAGAAAACTTACACTTCTGGGGCCCCTTTCCTTCTAGGCCACAGATAAAGGGTTAATCTGTGAGACCAATTTCCAGAGCAGTGTCAAGGTGGACAGTGGATTCATGTGATGTCAGTAACCCAACACAGTGAGGCTGTGGTCGTTCATTTAACTTTCACACTATCACTAACTTCACTGAGGTGTTCTACGCGTGTGATCTCACATATGGGTCAACAGCCCTGTGAGATACTTATTATTATCCTCATTTTACAAAGAGGAAACTGAGGCTCAGGAGGGAAGGAGACTTGGCCAAGGTTGCGCAGCTAACAAGTGGACGAGATGGGATTTGAATGCAGTCAGTCTGCCCCCAAAGCACCTCTGTGTCTGAGGAGCTCCTAGCCTGCTCCCCCTGCACTCAAACCCCACCACACACACACACACACATCTCTAACACCAGGCAGAATGGACTGAAGTGCTTGTGGAAACAGAACAAGTAGCCTGAGGCAGGCAGGGGGTTCCCTCTTGCTGGGGTGCTGGGGAAAGCTCATGGAAGGAGGCATCTGAGAGGCAGAAGTGGGGGCATGGGCATGACCTCCATATCCTTTAGATCATCTCCCTGCATCAAGGCAGCTGTCAGCCTGGATCTGCCCCCAAGGCATGGGGCAGGAGGAGGGAGGGGACTACTCACATTGCCTTCATCGTCCACCACCTGGATCTGCCCAGAGTCGCAGAGCTTCACCACCGCCCCGATGGGCACATCGAACTCCTGCCCCGATCTCAGGTCCATCCACACATAGTCCCCCTGTGGGCGAGAGAGAGTCCCAGCCCAGGTGAGCAGGGAGGGGGATTGGAGCCCCTTCCAGGCAGCCCTATATCCCTCTGCTACAATCAGAGGCTCTGAGCCAACCACAGAAGGGGGAAGAGAAGGGGACTCACACTTACTAGCAACCTTCTGGAGCAGTGCAGGCCCTGGGCTAGGCATTATGCAATCTCATCAATACCCCTCTAGAACAGCCATATTCCCATTTTACAGATGAGTTAGCAGAGGCTCAGAGGCCTCAAGGCCTCCCCAAGCCCAGCTCTCCCCATGGATCTACACCCTACATGTGGATGACAGATTCACTGGGGTCTAGACAGAAACACCAGACCACTCAAACCACTTCCTCTCTAACATGAGGTGACACCAGAGGACACCCAGACGGTGGGTGAATGCTGCAGCCTCCTTCACCTCCAGGGCTGATTTTCGTCATCATCATGACAGGTTCCTCACAGGGACACCACTCCGTGCTGGGCACTAGAGAAGGGTTCAGCCACATTGTCTTCTGGCATGTGGGGAGAGCCCTGACCTTGGGGGAGGATGTCGCTTTGTGTCCCCTGCGGCATCTGGCCCAGGGCCTGGCTCTCACTACTCATTCAGCAAGGGATCGTGAGAGCCAAATATAAAATCCCAAGTCAGAGAAATGGACTAAGAACAACCACATTCAGCACTGATGGATTCAACAAACACGTATTGATTACCTACTGAGTGCAAAGCACTGATTAATCTAAATGCTGGGGGTTGAGCAGTGATTATGGAGTCTACATTCTAGTTAGAGGTGGTGACAAACAACTGAGCAAATAGATCAGCACGATCACTTTGGATACTGGTGAGTGCTGTCAAAGGAACAAACAAGCCAATGGTGGAGAATGACAGAGCCAAACAACCTAGACCCAATAGCCAATGGAGCCACTCCATGGAGGGAATCGCTGAGCTGACACCTGAAGGGTGACAAGCAGTCAGCCAAGGGAAAAGCAGGGAACAGTAATCCCAGCATAGGAAACAGCACATGCAAAGGCCCTGCGGCAGGAAGGAACAGCCAGGATGCAGGACCTGATGGGCGAGAGGGAGCTCAGAGAAGTAGGCAGGGTCCAGGACACATAGGCCCTTTATTGGCCTTGGGATACAAGCTTAGATTTTATTCTAATCCTAATAAAAGTATTCTTTTTTGGGTGGTACTCCAACTCCCTAGGAGTTGGGACATTCTAATAAGAATATAACTTAATATCAAGTAAAAAAAAAAAGTAACAGCTTATAAAACTGATTCACAATGAAGTAAACTGTGGTAATGGTCCCACAGAATCTGTTCTGGGCTAGGAGTCAGAAGACTGGGTTTCAGGCCCTGCCCGGCCTTGGGTGAGTCGCTGACCTCTTTGAGCCTCAATTTCCACATTTCTCAGTGAAGGCTGAACTCAGTGAGTCCAAGACCAACTCATTACTCTTTCAGCCTCCTCTTGTTCCCATCAGAACCAGCTACAGTCATGCATTGTTAATGTCAGAGATAAGTTCTGTGCAAACATATGGAGTCATCGAGTGTACTTCACCAACCTAGATGGTACAGCCCACTACACACCTAGGCTGGATGGGGTAGCCTCTTGCTCCTAGACTACAAACCTGTACAACCTGCTACTGTACTGAATACTATAGGCAGTCATAATCCATGGTGTATATTTGTGCATGTAAACATATCTAAACATACACATAAAAGGTACAGTAAAATATGGCATGATACTCTTATGGGACCACCGCCATCTATGTGCTGTCTTCCAGCCACAGCTGCCCCGGTGGACCCTCTCTTCACATGTATGGGAGGTTGGCACATGACAGAGTCAGGTTAGTCCCAAACCCAAACTTCCTCCCGGAAAAAGAAAGAAAAATTGGAGAGGCTTGGGAGTGGAAGAGAACTCCTGTTTACGGAGCATTCACTGTGGGCCTGGGCTCCACAGCCTGCATCCCATAAACTGCCCCATTTAATCCTCACAGCTGCTTGCGCCCAAGCCCCAGCTGCACTCCCTGACCCTGGGCTTACCCCCTGACAGCCGCCCAACACCGGGTCTGCTCCCCTTCCCCAATGGCCTGGAGCTCCCTAGGGCAGGGCTGGGTCTGAGTCCCTCATCTGTGGCTCCCCAGAGCCCAGCCCAGAGTGGGCCTTGGTGAGAGAGAAGGGGTGGGGAGCGTGTTCACTTGTGGGCAACAGCATGTGGCCAGGGGACTGTCTCCAATTTCTCTCCTCAAATAGGTCAAGAAACGTGCTCAAGGTCACGCAGCTGTTTCGTGGCAGAGCCAGGACTGAAGCCCAGGTCTGACAAACTCCAAATCCAGGGCTCTTTCCTGACATTCCCTGGGCCCAGCCCCACATGCAGCTCAGAGAGCAAAATAGGAAGCGCTGATAGAGTCCTCCAAGCCCAGATGGCTAATGGGCCCTGAAGGCAAGCTGGAGACTTAGGCTGAGGGCAGCTGGAAGGCAGGGGTCTCTCTGAGTCACCTGTATCCCCCAGCCCAGCACAGGGCCTGGCACACAGAAAATGTTTGTTTCCCCTGGGAGAAGATAAAATAAGCAAAATCAAAAAAACTTCATGTGAGCAGGAAATGGAGATTCCGAGAGGCTGAGTGAAGCACTTGGGGCCACACAGCAAGCAGACATGACTACAACTCTTCTTACTTAGGGCTGTCACAGACGGCAGTGACCAAACTATCTCTGCTCTAGGCCAGACTTGAGGAAAACGGTTTCAGACAGCAGGGGAGAGGATTCAGGGAGAATTCTGGGGTCTTAGGACTTCTGAAGGGGAACATTCCTGTGGCCCTAGGGAAAGTTCTTGAAGCATCGCAATGCAGGCAGGTTGTAAGGATACTCATTTTACAGCTGAGGAAACTGAGGGCCAAAGAGAGAAAGGAACCTGGCCACAGTCACTCATCAAATCAGTGACTGATAGGACTATTAGCATCTGGAGGACAGAGCCAGGACCAAAATCAGGGTGGGTCGGGAGTCACTGGCTCAGAGGAAGAAGGAAGGGAGGAAGGAAGCCATGAAAGAAGATGAAGCTTCATTGAGGGGCAGGAGGGAGGTGAGAAAGGGGAACCAGGCTCCAGGTAGGACCCCACCAACCCCTCCCATCCCCATGGCTAGCCCCAGGCACCCTATCACTGCATCTAGCCCCATTCCTACACTATGTTCCGTGACAACTTTACACACTGTATGGGGCACCTTGTTTGGTACTCATCTTGAATGGAAGACCTCGTTTGTGACATGACACATCCCTCAGTGTGGCTGTGTAACGTGGGGCGAGTCCCAGCTTTTCTCCTATCAAATATGTGACCAGGGTAGAGGGTCTCCCAGGCCCCGCCAGCTATGCAGGCTCCCAGCCCCAGAGTCGTGACTTCCTAGAACGGGTCTGTTCAAATGTTCTCAGGGGTTCTCCAAAACCCCTGTGGGGCCTCCCCCCAGGAAAGCCAGCACACATCCACAGTGAACACACAGGAGATCTGGCTGATAGTCCCAGCTCCGCCAGTAATGCTGTGTCTCTCTGGGTGAGGCACTCAATCTTTCTGGGCCTCAGTTTCCACCAGCCTTGAAATGGAAGGAGTCAGTGCACGTAAAGATGAGAGACCCGTGCAAAGGCACGTTGTTCTTTCTGTCTACCCTCCTTTCTCCCAGGCATCAAGCTGGTCTCGGGCCAATATTAATAATTCCCCATGGGGCCTTAGCCCTTTCTGCCTCTTCCTTCCTCTGGAACCAGGCCTGGGGTCAGTCCCTGTTGTGGAGTGAAAAGGAATCTGTTTCAGGACATTTTGCCCCTCGCTATCTTCATGATCACTCTGGGACACCGGTTTTATCACCCCATTTTCACAGATGGGAAACGTGAGCCAAGCATCTTGCTAGTGTCTAGTTGCTAAGCATAGTTTGGAGAGAGCAGTGGGCTGAGCTTTCCCTTCCACCAGTGGTTAGCCAGTCCATAAACTATGGCTGGGGGTCCCTCTGTGCACCTGCAGGTGCTCCCTGCTCTGGACCTCAGCAAATGCAGGACACCCCCGCCCAGACCTGGCCTGTCTGGCTTGGGTTTCCCAGATGCAAAACCTCCCCTCCTAGGAAAGGGCAGCCGCGGCCAAGTTCACGCTGGGGAAGGTCAGAGACCGCAGGTGGCATCCTAGGGCCGCAGTCCATGCACACCCTGAAGCCTAGCGACCCTGTTTGTGGCCCGCCCAGCTTCTAACAGGCGGGGAAACTGAGGCCCGGGGAGAGGCGCCCTCCCCCTCCCGTCTCCCCTCCTGGCCCGGGCCTCACCGGCAGGACGGCATGGGTCTTGAACGCCTGGTTCAGGCTGCGCACCAGCGCCCACTTGCCGGGCTGCGCGACGCGCGCGGGGTCGGCGGGGTCCTCCATGGCGCGGCGACGGCGACGGCAGCACTGCTCCGGCTCCCTAATTCACCTAATCCCGCGCGCGCCGCCCGCCCCGGAACCCTAAACCGGGCCATCTGCCGCGGGCCCATGGCAACGGCGGCTTAGGTGACGCCCGCGGGCGGGACGGCGAGGGGGAGCCCGCGCCACCCCGGCCCCCTCCGTCTCGGCAGAATCCCCCACACCCCCACTTTGCCCGGAATTCCAGGCGGCTTCACTGGCACCGCAGCGGTAGGCCCGGGATAAGCGTGGCACCTGGCACCGCACCTGACGGCAGTTTTGGAAAAAATCGTCATGTTTTTTTCTATGTTTTCTATGGAAGGAAACACGAGGATGTTATGGAATAGAACACGGTAAACTCCCGGGGTTTTTAAGACTAAAGGAGAGATGCATTGAAGATATTTCTGGCTCCCTGGCTGCCTCTAGGGAGTGAGGGCAGATACAGTTTCCTTCTGGTGTAAGTTTGGGGGAAAGCCCCTGAAGAGTCTGTGTCCTCCTCCCGCAGCCCCCAAGGTCAAATAGCAGCCCACGTCCATCTTGCAGAAGAGGCCTTGGAGGCCTGGTGTGGGGTCCCCTGAACTCCCCAGGACAGCTGAACCACCTCGATGGCTCAGAGCTCTCCCTGCAATGGGCCAAACTGGCCTCCTGTGTCCTAGCAGCCACACAGGGCTGGACACCAGGTGTCGGTCCACGCTGGGCTGTGAGCCAGAGGCCACCGTCCCATCCCGAGGGTCCGGAAGGCCCAGGCCCTGTGACTCCTCTCCCATTCCCTCCTTCTTGCCTCGCCCTGCCTATCTTTGTCCTCCTCCCCTCTTTCCTCCTTTTTTTTCCTCTTCTCTTTTCAAGGCCTCCAGTCTGCATTTGTGGCCCTCCGCATTGCCTAGTATCCTGGAAGCCAACTGCTCCCCAACAAATGAACAACAGCGGAGAGTGGGGGCAGGGGACTGGGTGGGGGGAATGGCAAGGAAAAAGATGGTGATGCCTCACACAGGGCTCAGAGACAATCAGGATGGGCCCAGTTCTACCCCACTCCCTGTCCCAGCCTTGGGAACCCAGGGCTCTGCTGCCCGGCACAAAGCTGACTGATCAGTGATTCCCACTCACTTCCTGTGACCTCTCAGGGACACCGCTCTCAGGAGAGGTCCTTCCCCCAGTCAAGCCGAAAACAGGCACACCTATCTCTCCCTGCCCATCTACAGCAGTACATTGGGACAGGACCCAGACCTCAGACACAAGGAAGCGCTGGTGGTGAGCTTCCAGGCATTCTTCCATGAGTTCATATAAACCGACCTTCACTGAGTACAGGCTCAGACTAAAGTACAGAGGACACTGTTAACAAGACATGTCCTCAGAGCTCCCAGCCTGGTGTGGTGGACAGACCCAGGTGCAGATAAGGATGGTACCACCAGATAAGAGGCAGATCAGTCCCGGAGACATAGGATAGCATGGCCACTAAGAGTTTGGACCCTGGAGTCAGATGGCTTAGTTTCAATCCCAGCTCAGCCACTCACAAGCTGTGTTACCTTGGGCAAGTTCCTCAACCTCTATGTTCCTTTCTTTCCTCATCCGTCAGGTGACAAAATGACACTGCTTCCACGTGCTCATGAGGATTTAACAGGTTAAGACGCGTAATGCACCTAGACTGGTGCCTGTTAGACCAAATGTATATGAGTGCCAGTCATGGTTAACTAAGGGAGTCGTGTTAGGGGTGACAGCTGGGTTTTAAGATTTTTTTTTAGGCAGACATTAGGGGAAAGGGCATCCCAGGAAGAGGGAACAGCAAACTCAGAGAATCAGAGAAGAGAGGGAAGAGATTGTAAAGTAAGTCTGGTGGCTGGTGGCTGAAGAGAGGTCCCCTGGGGGAGACCCTGCAAGGCGCTAAGAACCTGACCTTGCCTGGTTCCAGACCGACTACTGAGACCACCCCTGAGCTGGAGGCATAGGCCTCTTCTCCACAAGTGGCAAAGACAGAGACTCTTGAAAGCAGCAACAGAGAGGTGACTCATTCTATACAATGAATCCTTAATATGAGTCTTGGCTGATTTCTCATCAGAAACCATGGCGGCCAGAAGGCAGTAGGATGGCATATTTAAAATGATGAAAGAATAAAAAAACTGTCAAGAAAGAATTCTATATCTGGCATAACTATCCCTTACAAAGGAAGGAGAAATGAAGACATTCCCATGTAAACAAAAGCTGAGGGAGTTTGTCACTAGTTGACCTGCCCTATAAGAAATGCTAAAAATTAAAAGACATTGAACGACAACAAAACAAACAACCCATTTCAAAAGTGGGCATAGGCAGGAGTTTGATGGCACCATTGTACACCAGCGTGGGTGACAGAGTGAGACCGTGTCTCCAAAACAAACAAACAAACAAACATAGGCATAGGACTGAAATAGACATTTCTCCAAAAAAGATATACAAAGAGACAAGAAGCACATGAAAAGATGCTCAACATCATTCATCATTAGGAAAATGCAAATCAAAACCACAATGAGATACCACTGCACACCCATTAGGAGGGCTATTACAAAACAACAACAACAACAACAACAAAAAACAGAAAATAAGTATTGGCAAAGATGTGGAGAAAATGGAACCCTTATGCACTGCTGGTGGGAACGTGAAATAATACAAATGCTGTGAAAAACACTATGGCAGTTCCTAAAAAAATTAAAATGAGAATTACCATATGACCCAGCAATTCTACTTCTGGATATATACTCAAAAGAATTAAAAGCAGAATCTCAAAGAGATCTTTGCACACCTATGTTCAAAGCAGTATTAATTATAATAGCTAAAACATGGAAGCAACCCAAGTATTCCTCAATAGATGAATGAATAAACAATATGTGGTATAAACATACAATAAAACATTACTCAGCCTTCAGGAAGGAAATTCTGACACATGCTATTATTACAACACGGATGAACCTTGAGGATATTATGCTAAGTGAAGTAAGCCATCACAAAAAGACAAATAGTGTATGATTCCACTTATGTGAGGTACCTAGAATAGTCAAATCAAAACCAGAAAGCAGAATGGTGGTTGCCAAGGGTGGCGGGGAGAGGGGAATGGGGAGTTATTGTTTAATGGATAGAATTTTTATTTTACAAGATGAAAAGAATTGCAGAAATTGATAGTGGTGATGGTCACACAACATTGTGAATGTATTTAATGCCACTGAACTATGCCCTTCAAGTGGTTAAATGGGGCCAGGCACGGGGCTCACTCCTGTAACCCCAGCACTTTGAGAGGCTGAGGCGGGCAGATCACCTGAGGTCAAGGGTTCGAGACCAGCCTGGCTAACATGGTAAAACTCCATCTCTACTAAAAATACAGAAATTAGCTGGGCATGGTGGCAGGGACCTGTAATCCCAGGTACTCAGGAGGCTGAGGCAGGAGAATCACTTAAACCTGGGAGGCAGAAGTTGCAGAGTGAGCTGAGATCACACCACTGCACTCCAGCCTGGGTGACAGAGTGAGACTCTGTCTCAAAAAAAAAAAAAAAAAAAAAAAAGTTAAGTGGTAAATGTTGTTATGTGTATTTTAAAAAACACATTGGAAAAAAAAAAGAGTACAGTAGACAGTGATGCAAAGCCATACAAAAAAAAAAATAATAAATAACACTGGTAAAGGCACTTACATAGATAAATAGAAAAGTCATATTTAACCAGGCACAGTGATAGGTGCCTGTACTCCCAGCCACTTGGGAGGCTGAGGCAGGAGGGCTGCTTGAGCCCAGGAGTTCAAAGCTGTAGTATACCACAACTGCACTTGGGAATAGCATCTGCACTCTAGCTTGGGCAACATAGTAAGACTCTATCTCTTTAAAAAAAAAAAAAAAAAGTATTGTTGTATTTTTGGTCTGTATCTACTTTCTTTTCTGTGTGATTTAAAAGACAAATGTATAACATAATGATAAATCTATGTTAACTGGCACACAATGTATAAAGATGCAATTTGAACAATAAACAACATAAAGGGGGAGAGATAGAACTATAAAGGAACATAATTTTTAGTTATTATTGAAGCTAATTTGGCCTTAAACTACAATGATGTAGATTTAAGATGTTATTTGTAGGCCAGGTACAGTGACTCACACCTGTAATCCCAGCAGTTTGGGAGGCTGAGGCAGTCAGATCACTTGAGGTCAGGAGTTCGAGACCAGCCTGACCAACATGGTGAAACCCCGTCTCTACTAACAATAAAAAAAATTAGCCAGGTATGGTGGTGCACGCTTGTAATCCCAGCTACTTGGGAGGCTGAGGCAGGAGAATTGCTTGAACCCGGGAGGCAGAGGTTGCAGTGAGCTGAGATTGTGTCATTGCACTCCAGCCTGGGCAACAAGAGTGAAACTCCATCTCAAAAAAAAGATGCTATTTGTAAACCTAAGAATAATCATTGAGGAAAAAAACTTTTAAAATACACAGAAGAGTAAATGAGAATCAAAACAGTACTTTAGAAAAAAAAGTCAATTAAACATAAAACAGAGCAGTAATGAGGAACTGAGGAGGAAAAGATATAAGACATACAGAAAACATAGCAAAATGGCAGAGATCCTTCCTTAACAGTAATTACTTCATGTGTAAATAGATTAAACTCTCCACCAAAAGGTAAAGACTGGCAGAATGGATAAAAACAGAACAAAGCAAAACAAAAAACAACCACATGATCTAACTATATGCTGCTTACAAGAGATCCACTTTAGATCCAAAGACACAAATAGGTTAAAAGTAGAAGGATTTCATGCAAATAGTATTCCATGCAAACAGTAACCAAAAGACAGTTGAGATGACTACATTATCGGACATAGATGTTAAGTCAAAATCATTACAAGAAACAAAGAAGGAATTATATTTTACTAAAAGCATCAATCCAACTGTTATCAACAGCCCACACATTTATCTTCAAACCTCCCTGTGTCCACAAATCTGGGCCAAGTACACAGAGTCCCTACCCTGGCCCCACCATGAAGCTTGGAATCATGACATACTGAAGCACAAAAGCCAGCCCTCCTTGTGGTCCTTAAAGATGTGAGTGAGGTACGCCACACAGGTCAGGTGGGCTAGTCCTTCTCCCAGAGACCTCAGTCCCTGTATGTTCATGAGGGGCTGCTGCAGCTGTCTCATGGCCTTCCCTGTCCACCCTCTCCCAGGGAGGGCAGAAGGCTCTCCCATTCCCAGGTGCCCTCCCATCCCCGTGCCCCCTGGGGACTCACTGTCGCAGTGCCTTTCCTAGGTTTCTAAGCTATCTCCCCAAGTAGGTCTGGGAACTCCTCCAGGGCAGGGAATAGTAGGTGAATACCTGCTCCGCCTGCCCTCAAGCAGGAAGTATGCTTCAGCAGCTTCCTTGGTCCTAAAAAGAATCCGAGCCCCAGGAGCTGACCCGCTCTGCAGTTCCACAGGCCGGGCCCAGTGGGCTCCATCTTGTGCTTTGCTGTTGAGTGAGAGGCCTTGGGCACATTACTCAGCCTTCCTGAGCCTGTTTCGTCATGTGCAAAATGCAGATTAAAAACCTCTTCCCACCTGGCGCGGTGGCTCACGCCTGTAATCCCAGTACTTTGGGAGGCCAAGGCGGGCGGATCACGAGGTCAGGAGATCAAGACCATCCTGGCCAACATGGTGAAATCCCGTCTTTACTAAAAATACAAAAATTAGTTGCACGTGGCGAAGGGTGCCAGTAATCCCAGCTACTCAGGAGGCTGAGGCAGGAGAATTGCTTGAACCAGGGAGTCAAAGGTTGCAGTGAGCCAAAATCATGCCACAGCACTTTAGCCTGGTGACAAAGCAAGACTCTGTCTTAAAACACACACAGACACACACACAGACACACACACACACACACACACACACAAAACCCCTCTTTTCCCACAGCTGCCATTGTGAAGCTAAAATGCCATTTGAGACTCCATGAAAATGCTTCTTCCTTCATCTGCTTCCCTGGTCTGCCTCTCTCCTCCTCTCTTCCTGCCAGTTCCTTCCCTATCCTGAAAGATCCACGGGAAATAGGATGAAGGCTGTCCCTCATGTCCAGGGCTCATCAGGAAGCTCCAAGTAGGCAGAGAAAGGAGGAGGACTGTGGACCAGGCCCTGGGGTTTGCAGAGCAGGGAAGCCTCCCGAAGGAAGTAGAGGCCACACGAAGCCTAGGTAGAAGTCAGCCAGGCAAGAGGGGAAGCCAAGCACTCCGCGGATCTTTCAGGACAGGGAAGGATGTGGCAGGAAGAGAGGAGGAGAGGGCAGACCAGGGAAGCAGATGAAGGAAGAATCATTTTCATGGAGCTCCACATGGCATTTTAGCCTCGCATTGGCAGCTGTAGGAAAAGAGGCTTTTAATTCATTTTACATATGAGGAAACTGAGGCTCAGGAAGGCTGAGTAACATGCCCAAGGCCCTCCCACTCATCAATAGCAAAGCCTGGGCTGGATCCCATTGGGCCCGGCCTGTGCGACTGCAGAGCTGGCCGGTTCCCCAGGGCTGGGGCTTTCTTCAGGACCAAAGAAGGAGCTGAGTGTACTTCCTGGTTGAGGGTAGGCAGAGCAGGCATTCACCTACAAGACACTTGCTCCCAACAGAGGCCACCCACAGCTGGAGGTGGGTCAGCGTTCAGAGGGGCAGGAGGGGAGGGGGTGGTGAGGTAAGCAGATGAAGGAAGAAGCATTTTCATGGAGTACCAAATGGCATTTTAGCTTCACAGTGGCAGCTGTGGGAAAAGAGGGGTTTTGTTTGTTTGTTTGTTTGTTTGTGTGTGTGTGTGTTTTGAGACAGAGTCTTGCTTTGTCACCAGGCTGAAGTGCTGTGGCATGATTTTGGCTCACTGCAACCTTCGACTCCCTGGTTCAAGCAATTCTCCTGCTTCGGCCTCCTGAGTAGCTGGGATTACAGGCACCTGTCACCACGTGCAACTAATTTTTGTATTTTTAGTAAAGACGGGATTCCACCATGTTGGAGGTCCCGTCAGCCAGAGGCCTGCCTCAGAGGTCCCCTGAGGGAGGACGCCCCTGGAGGGCTATGGGTGCCCAGGCCCTGGCACACAGCAAACACTCAGAGAATGGACTTTTCCTCTCCCAGATCCTGCCCATCTCTAATGGGCGTTTGAACAGGCTCTCAGGCCAAGGGGCTCTAAAGGGGGTCTCCTCCAGCCCCTGGGATGGAAGAATGTCTGTCCTGATGCTGCCCTGAAGCCTGCCTCTCACTCACACACACAGACACACACGCACACGCTCATATGCAAACATGCTGGTCCGTGCAGCCTCAGGGTGGCCAGGCAAGGCTGAGCCATTGGCCTCTGGTGACCCTGGAGACTGAGAAGCTGCTGGCCAAGCCCCCACAGCGCACAGCCCCACCATCCCTACGGCCTGCTGCCAGGCCCACCTGGCTCGGGGCCCACATTCCTGGCTCCTGCTCTGGAGACCAGGAGCTCATTAGAGCCTCAGACTGATCACGGGGAAGGGCTGAGGGTCAGAGGCCACTGTGGCCCTCAGTAGGAAGGGGGGCTGGAGGACTCAGCTGGGGGCAGCACCTCTGCTTCTTCCCATAAAATCCCAGGGGGCTCCAGCTCAAGCCATGTCACCCCCCGCCCTCCAGTCACTGCTCCCCAAGGCTCTAAGGATGAGTTGGGCTCAGGGCCCTTCCTGATCTGGCTTTGGGAGCCTTGCCAACCTCCTCTCCTCTTCCCCAGGGCCCTTCCCACGTCTGGGCCTTTGCACGTGCTGTTCCACTGCCTGGGATCCAGAGATGTGTGTAAATAAAATCATTTCTTCCCAGTGGGGTGAGCCAGTGAGAGAAGGAAACCCCAGCCGGCACAGCAGAGGGAACAGGTTTCAGACTAGGCCTGGAGGGCTGGGTTTGGTAGCCTAGGTAGGAATTTTCCAAGAGAACACCCTGGGGAGGGTGTCCCACAGGTAAGCATATGGATGAGGGGATATGGGCTGGGAAGGACAGGCCACCCAAAGAGGTGGGAACACTGACCTGCTGAAGAATCACCATGGTCCCAAGTCAGGAGCTCCTGCTGCCCACTGGGCCAGGCACAGTTCTGCAGGGAGAGAGACCATGTCATGCTTCCGGACAGGCCAGCCCTGGAAGTCTTGAGCCTGGCTGGGGTCACCTGGGCTCCTCCCAAAGCCCCAGCTCCTCCTCCCTCGAGGGAACCCTCCCTGGCTTCTCTCCCTCTGGCCACTGCCCAGCCCGCGTGACCTGAGCCTCAACCACTGTCACCAGCACCACTGCCCAGAGCAGCTGAATTCTTCTCTCAGCCACTGTCATTTGGAGATTCCCAAAGGGCTCCTAGAAAGTAGCAAGTCTGGCCCCACCAGGGGCCTACGGTAAAGGGGCCCGGAGAGGGACCAAGACTTGCCCGGGGTCACACAGCTAGCCAGAGCAAATTTAGGACTAGGACTTAATCTCCGGCACTCAGCTTAGGGACTGCCCCAGGAATGTGGGTGACAAGGACAAGGCTGACTGAGGGGAAGGTCATGGGCTGGGCATGACCTGCTCACGGCACACCCTGCCTGAAACCTCCCAAGAGCACCCACCGCCCTCAGGATGGCTCTGTGCAGAGCACTGGCTGCCGACGGGGAGGCAGGGTCATTGGGGTCTGTCTCTGGCTGTGCTGCTGAATGCACCGCACCTGGGCCTGGGCCCCCTAGGCCCTGCACAATCTGGCCCCTGCTGGTGCCTCAGTCTTTTCTGTCACTGCTCATTCCCTTTCCTCCCCTTATACTTGGACACCCTCAGTGACTCACTGTTCCTGAAACATGCCACCTCTTGCCATCTCCTGGCCTTCGCACACCGGCCCTTCTACCTGAAATTTTGACTAGTTAATTTCCACCTATGGTTCATGGCTCAGTTCAGATGATACCTCCTCCAAGAAGCCTTCCCTGACCACCCCCAAGCTGCCAAGAGCCTCTATCTTCCCCTTTATCCCATTTTGACTATATGCATTATGTTGTCAGGGTAAGGGTCTGTCCCACCTCTGCCCCCAAAGTTGGCGAGTTGATCCAGGGCAGGATGTGGCCAGTGGGAGAGGGTCTGAGACACTGCCTTGTCTCCAGCCTTGTCCTGCACAGGGCCAGGCCCAGAGATGGGCTTGGGAGGGAGCTTAAAAGGCGGCCCCAGCCTACAGGCCCTGGTATGAGGCCCCTCTGGCTCACAACCTGTCCCCTAGAATGCGCATCAATTTTTCACAAGGGCCCATTCAGAGCCGCTGAGGCATTTGATCCTCTGCCCATGACACTGCCTGACACCCGAGCCCTGACCCCTGCCCTGGAGCTCTGGGACACAGCAAACCCACGGTCCTTCCAGAGACCTGAACTAGTCTGGGTGCCTGGTGGGGATGTGGATTCAACAGGGCCAGCAGGCAGTTGCCACCAGGCGCTTGTCTAAAGATGGTGCCCAGGCTGTGGAGCCGGCACCCTATGCCAGCATGAGCCATGAGGGCTGGGGGCAGAGCCAGTGCTTTCACTAGAGACGTGGGGCTCCAAGGGATGGAGGAGAGTGGTGAGGGCATGGAATTTAAGGGACACAGGTTAAAATGACAAGACATACATTTTATTTCTAAAAATGAGAACTAGACCACATTCAAGTTAATTTCTTTTCCAACTGACAACAGGGGGCATAGACTGTATTTATATTTCTATGTCTACACCTGATTTTACCTCTTCCCCACTACAACCCTGGCTGGTGGGTCTTCATACTCCCATTTCACAGATGGGACATTTGGGGCATAGAGGAAGGAAGTGACTTATCCAAAAACAGAGATAAAGAGTGTCAGAGAGAAAGCAAAGGAGACAGAGAGAATGGACTCCTCTCTCTCTTTGCCACCACAGCATGTCTATTCCCCTGGCCCCAGGATGCCACTAACCCCAGCCCCAGCTCACAGAAGATTCAATAGACAACATGCTCCTTGGCTCTTCCCTCCTCCAGGGGACACACATCCATCTTCCCAGGCTCAGGATAGTTTCATTCAGTGGCTGTGGTGGCTGAGCTCTCAAGGGTGGCAGGAAGCCCAGTCCCAGGAGCAACTGGCTGTGGGGCAGAGGCTCTAGAGGTAGCTCAAGTCCATGACTCCTCCACATCCAAACCCCTCCCAATGCCCAGGACAGTGGGCAGCCCATCCTTACCTGGGGCCCAGCTGCCCACTCTCAGTGACCTGCCAGCCTGGTACAGCTGCCACCTGCACGGAAGACTCGGGAAGCTGGGGTCATGGGCCCAGCCAGTCTGCAAACACACGTCCCCTCTTCCTCTGTCTGGCTCCGAGTCTTGCTCTAGGCGTCCCTCTGGGTCTTTCCCTTCCTCGCTGTCTCTCTGTGTGTGTCTCTTGTCTCTCCCTCTCTCCTGCCCAGAGCGGCTGTCCAGCCAGCACTGCTGCCCTCCCCTCCTCACTCCAGAGCCTTCTCCCAGGAGGCGGAGCCGGAGGGGGCCTCCAAGGTCTGGGTGCGGTGACATCAGCGTGGGGGACGGGCCATGCTGGGGCTGGGACTAATGTCCAGAGGCTGCTCCGGGCTCTGTGCAGAGCACTGGCTGCCGACGGGGAGGCAGGGTCATTGGGGTCTGTCTCCGGCTGTGCTGCTGAATGCACCGCACCTGGGCCTGGGCCCCACCCCAGGCTGGCTTCAGGTGCCTCCTGTTGTTTGCGGGACAAGGCCTGCTGTCTCAGCACCTGAGCAGGAAACCGCACCTGATCCTGACTTAATCACTGATGTGCTGGGGTCTCAGCCCCGCTGTCCTCCTCCAGCCCCATTTCCTCCTCCTCTACCTGGCTGTTTGGGACTCAGAGTAGGGAATGGTCAGGCAGAGCATGGCAGGCGGGAGAGTGCTGAGCTAAAGCCGGGCCTTCTGCGCCTTCTCCCTCCTGCACACCCACCCTTGCCTCTGATGTGTGTTCTCTGACGCTGGTCAATGCAACATTGCCCCCACAACCTGCTCTGCGGGTTGGGGACACATGTTATTCTGTAATCATCCAGAAACTTTGCCAAACCAGCTGACTAGGAGCCACCCCACGTGTGACAGCGACACATATAAACTGAAGTGAAATCTGTGATTTAAAGGGGTGGGGGGAACGAAGCAAAGAGGAGCACACGTCTTTGTTATTAGCGTTGTCGAGGATGGAGACCTCGCGCGGCCCTATCGGGACCTGGCAGTTCCTCCTTTCCGCCCTCGGCAGCCACGCACCTGTCAGCGGCCCCATCGTGCACCTCTCCAGGGCAGCTTTGGGTGGCAGAAGGATGTCTCTTTTGGGTCCCTAGCCCCCATAACTGGGGTGTCTGCAGGGAAGCTGCCCAGAAGGTGGGGTGGGGACCCAAAGGGGCGCTATAGCTCGCCAGCGCCGCCTGCTGGTCACAGGCCCCACTGCCCAGCTGCTTCCCTCAGGCGGGCTGAGCACCGCTGGTAAGTGACTGTGACAGGAGGCAGCTTCTGCTAGGGCCTGGGTCCCCTCAGACCCGACGACCCTGACCCAGGAAGACCCCAGGATGCCGTCTGCCCCTTAGCCTGGTGGGCCTAACAGGAGTCCAGGAGTCCCTGGAACACAGTCCCCACCCGGGATTTACACCTGCTGCCGAAACCTGGTACCCGCCACTCCTCAAGTTTTCCCTCTCCATCTTCCCAGGCTGGGCGGGGCCGGTGGCATCAGCCCTACACGGGTGGGGAAATGAGACCCCGGGGGAGCACAGGGGAGCCCATGGCACACGACTGGCAACAGGGACAAAATGCAGCGAGCTGTGGGGATGGGGCAGAGGGGTGGGCAGGTTGTGGGAGACAGGGCGGCCTCCAAACACAAGGATGACAGCTACGTTGTGCTCAGCCACGCTATGAACCAGGCACTATGCTAAGCAGATCACACGATTTGCAATGCCCATTCCTCAGTCCCGTGAAGAAAGCGAGGCATTTCGGTTCACTTTGCCCTCACACTGCACTCACCCCGTCTCCCAAGTCGTTTTTCATTGAGTCGTCCATTCTGCTTTCAGAGTCATCCCAACCCTGCTTCTCCCCACCACCACACCAGCTTCCTGGCCCTAGATGCCTGCGTCTGCCGTCAGCAGCCTCCGCTCTGGTCCCCCACCACCTTTCTGTGCCCCGAAAGCCCATCTCCTCTTCCCAGCCCTTCTTGCACAGATCAGGGAGTAGGTCGTCTCTAACCCAGCAGGCCCACGCTGCCCCATCAGTAACGTGCGGGGTAGTGTTTGTCATGACCAAAGTATGTCTTTGTTCTCTCTGCTCGTTTGTAGACTGTTCCAGAGCAGGGACTGCCATGCCTGGTTCCCCACATCCCGGGTGCCCAGGGCAGGCCTTGGCACAAAGCCAGCCCCATACAGCTCTACTGAATAAAAGAATGACTGAATGATCCCCACAATATCAGCTCACAGGTGCACTGGGCAGGCAGCGGGGCCTTCCCTCTGACCAGACGACAGTCGCCCAGGCCTGGGGAATATTCCTCCATTGTCCCTTCCCCCCAGTGGGACAGAGGGACGCACGAAAGTCTTTTCAGAATTGCGTAAGATTTATTGAGACTAGAACAGGCTTCCTGTCCCCTAACCCTGTGGTGGATCCTGAGAAGAGTGAAGCCCAGGTCTGGGTGGTGTGGGCTGGAGGCCCCACCCACCTGCAAATGGGGACTCCCAGGCCCCCGCGGGTGCATACAGTGAACAAAGTAATTGCTCTCCCCTACCACCCCTGATCCTTACCTGCCTGGCCCCCAAGGTCTCCTGAGGACCAGAGATCCCTGCATAGCCAGGAGCCAGCCTGGCCCACCTCAAGGGGCAGGAAGCAACGGTAGCACTGTGGAACCTGTTCTGTCAGGGGTGACAGGCATGGCCTGGCCCCGAGGCTGAAGCCCACAGGTCTGCCACTTATTCCTGGTGTGCCCCTGTATCCCAGGGGACATGGCTGAGCAAAGTTCCATGTGTTAGCCCGAGGTGCCAGATGGCTCACTTCACCCCCCCACTCAGGAGCCTTGATTTGAAATAGACATCGAGAAGTGGTGATTACATGAACATGTATATATATAGTGTGTGTGCATACAGAGATAGAGAAAGGGGTATTATTTTGCCCTTACTCAGCACTTGGTAGTAAGAGTGCTGACACACAAGAATCATTGGCCCCACTTTGTAGAAGGGGGAAATCGAGGCACAGGAGGTTTAAGTGACTTGCTCCCAGTCATGCAGAGTCCTGGCCCCAGGCCCAGGTTCTTGAGGGGAAGTCCCGGCTTTCAAGAAAGAACGCTCTTAGCCTCCTTGTCGTTCATTTCCTGGCCCCTCATACGGCCCAGGGCCAAGACCCAGGAGCAAAGCCAGACACAGAGTGAGGAGGCAAAATCAGAGAATCCAGCACCTCCAGCCAGAACACTGATCCAGACAGCAGGATCTGGAGTCGAAAAGTCAAGTTCCCAAAAGGAATTCCCAGCAAGGACACAGGGATTCCTGTTCTTGAATTAACTGCACTTTTTCATTTGCTACACCTGGTCTGGAAGCCCGAGAAGGGCACAGCAGAGATCCCAAGTGGGTCACGGCGCCAGTGCTCACGAAGAGTTCTCCAGAGGACCAGCAAAACCGGAGCCAAGAAGAAAAATGGAGGTTCAAGCTTTCAATTTTCTTTTAAAACCCCTGATTAAAATTGAGGTTTTCAAAACAAAAAGAATATAAAACACTGAGGACTAAAAGGAACATTTTGGTCCAGGCAGGAAGAAGAGCACTGCGGCCTCCTAGGCTGCATTTGGGGGGAATGTTGGTGGGGGGCTGTGGTCAGGTGATGGGGCTCCCTATCTCCTGCTGAGCCCAGTGGGTGGCCTGACTCTGGTGGGCACCACACACCCCAGAGTCCCATCTTCCAGGAAAAGCTGGGGTCTTACAGCAGAGAGGCTCTGGGAGCCCGTCTCCCCTTCTGGTCCCCAAAGCCCCCCAGCTGCCTGGCCCCTGGCCCACTAACCCAGGCATGCTCCTTCCAGCACTGGGCAGAGGAGTCAGGAAGATGCCCTTCCTCACCCCCACTGACACCACCTCTCCAGGGATCTTAACCCAGGGGCTGGGAATGGAACTGGAAGCTAGAATGAGCAGGCAGCAGCAGCTCCCCTAGGTATCTGCCTCTGAGAGGACCTGAGGACAGAGGCGAGGCCCAAGGCAGAGGCCGGAGGAGGGCCCCGCTTCACCTGGGGCCTCAAAGGTGCCGTTTATTCATTTGGCAAATCTCCACTGAGTGAGGAAATGGATGGGTGAGTGGACGGGATTAGAGGATGAACAAATGTCACCTGCATATTTTCCCAATTCCAGCCTGAGCAGGAACCCGGCAGGAGCCAAGAGTCCTTTCAAGGTGGGAGAACACCAGGTATCGTTGATGGGGAAAGTGAGGTCTGGGAGGCTGGGTTGGGCCTAGGACACAAGGGACAAGAATGGAGCTTGGGGATGTGGCAGTTTGTGTGTAAACAAGTGACATCTTCTTGGCACTCCTCGGCAGACAGCAGGGCCTTAGGAAAATGTGTTCAACGGATAGAGTCCCTTAGCAGTGGTGACAGTTGAGGTGGGGAGGACTATTTGAAATCTCAGCAAGGAAACTCCTCCATGAGAAGGGAACGCTTCGGGGCCCTCGGGACACTGAAGCTGAGAGAGGGGCAGAGACTTCCTAAGGTCACACAGCAAGTCAGTGGAAGAGTGGGAAAAGGACACCAGTGTCCTGGCTCCCAGGCTAGACTCAGGCCCAGTGGGGACATGCAGATGGTGGTGGGAACTGTCGGAGCCAGGTAGGTGGGCAGGTGTCAGACAGCCATGAGGGAGGTGCTGCTGAGAATGTGCACGGCCACAGTGCCTGGCAGGTTGCTGGGCTGCCGGCTATTTCGGTCCCGGAGGGGGAGGGTATGCAGGGCCTGGAGGTTGTCCGGGTCAGCCTTTAGGTGCACCTGGCCCAGAAATTCATCCTTCAGCACTCGGTGGTTCCAGACCTGGGAAGAGACAGAGGATCATGGGAGGGGCAGGCTACCTCCAAGACCAGGAATATAGGTCTATGGGGGGTGCTGGTGGTGGTGGCAGGGCCTTGAAGTGCAAGCCTGGCTGAGGATCGGGGGCCCTGGGCTGTCTGCCTCCCCACGAACTATGGGCAAGGTGGTGCCCCTTCCAGAGCCTCAGGCTCCTCAGCTAGCTAAGCTCCCTCCCATGCATAAAGTGAAATCTGTTATTAGCTCCGCTGTTGATCTTGGGTGAACTCGAACAAGCGATACCCCCACTGCCCTAGTTTCCCCATCTTTAACATGAAGGTTGAGTCAGCTGCCCCTAGGGGTCTTTCCAGCCCTGAGACATACAGGTCTGTGATTTGATCCAGTGGGACTCAGTGTTAAGAAAACTTAGATAAGCCACAGTGGCTCCCCCAGGAGGCCCCAAATGTTTGTTTACAGATGCTATCTCACTGAGAGAGATGCTGATCAAGGCCTGGGGGCCAGAGAGCTCCCTACTGTTGAGTTCAGAATCATCATCCCCAGGCCACATCAGCCTGAGAGGAGAAGAAAGCCGTGCGGAGGACACTGGCTTTCTATGCCCTGCCCAAGGCTCTTGGGAAACAGCCACACCCACCACACAGTGGCTCAGTGCCACTTTCCAGGTGGGCCCCCCACAGGGAAATGGGAGGGATAGTTCCCAAAGCTGAGGGTGAGGTCAGCAGAGATGACTGCTGTCCCCAGCCAGGAGATGGACCCTGCTGGGTCTCGGGACCACACCGACTAATCCAATTCACCCACCTACAGAGGGACCTTGCAGTGGCAAGAGAGCTCCCAAAGCCACACCAGGGGTCAGGGATAGACAGACAGCTAGAGCCAAGCATGCCTGGGTCCCCGTCAGAGGGTCTTCCACCTGGGCTTGTCCCTCTGAGTGGGGAAGCCTCAGGCTGGGAGCCCAGGAGGTGGCCTCCGGACCGGGGGGCTCACCTGTACAGTGATGGGCTGGCTCAGCTTCTTGCGGTAGAAGATGCCTTTCACATTGTACTCCGGTGTGGAGGTGCCCTTCTGCACAGCTGAGCGGACTTTGTCCCCCTCACACTTGATGATCACATAAGAGTTAGCCCCTAGGGAGAGGGAGTGGGAGATAGGGTGAGGGTGGGGGCGGGGGCTGCAGCAGGGCCACAGATATCTGCAGGTGAGATGCCCACCTAGCTCAGTTATTCAGATGGAGAGACTGGAGCCTGACCCACCTCCGGGCCCCTTCGTTTCCAGAGACAGGCCGGCCAGCAGGGGCACACTGGCCATCTCCAGCCTCCAGAGCTTTACCCACACTGCTCCCTCTGCCCCGAGCACCTTTCTCCCTTACCCCCTTTCATCAGGCTTTGTATCTTAATACCTTCTCAGCCTGGAAAAAGGCCACTCCCTCCGGGAAGCCTTCCCTGAGGCCTCCCTCCCAGCTGGAAGCCTCCTGAGAGCAGAAGGTAAACCTTTTCCTCTCTATGTGCCCAGCATCAGGCATCACCCCAGAAATGGCCAGGCCTGCAGTGCCTCTGAGAGCAGGAGAGCTCTGAGGCTGGTATCCGTGCTGGCGGAGAGAGGCCATGGGGCAACTGGCAGGAGGGCCGGGGGACTTTCCTTGGGAGAGCTCACCTGTTGGGGAGTCCTTGAGGCCAGCAGCCCCCAGGACATGTACCTGGGTCACCAGCTGGGGGTAGCCACAGAGGGAGCTCCAGCAGGTGTGTGGGGGCTCATCCAGGCGCAGCTCCCTGATATGGGGCGGCAGGGGAGAGGGGAGTGATGGAGAAGGGCCAGGAAAACAAGGGTGAAGAGGGGGTTCAGGAAGTGGGGAGGGAAGAGAAGCAGTATTTAGCCCAAACCTGATTTCATTTAGTCTTGGGCAAACCCCCATGGGCAGTCCCCAGCTCCAAGCCCTATGGGCTTCCTGCCTTCTCTATCCCTATCGAGGGTACCCCATCCTTCCCCAGGGGAAAGGCACCTTACTGAGCACCTGCTGTGTGCCAAGCCCTCCGCTGGCATTATGGGTGATTCCTAATCCCCGCAAAGCCCCGCAAGGCTATTATGATGCCCATGTCACAGCTGAGGAAGCAGCAGGAAGGTGAAGGGCCTCCCAAACAGCTGGAAAGCTGGGGAGCCTGGGCCGGCAGGACCCTGAGCTTTCTGACTCCACATGCCACAAGCTGCCTCTTGGGTCTGGCATGTGGGCAGAGCTCACCTGTCCTTCAGGGGACACCGAGCCTGGGCTGTATATCACAGTGGAGGGCAGTGCGGGACGCACAGGGTCTATGCCCCAGCAGGGACAGAGAGAGCTTCAGCAGTCCACTGGAGCCCAGAGCCACCCCCATGGGACAGGAAATTGTGGTGACAAGACCCAACCCTGGAACCAGGCAGGCTGGGTGGCCCAGCCCGACTCCACTGCTAGCTGCATGACCTCGGGCAATCCTTCTAACCTCGGACCCTGAATCTCATTGGTAAAGTGGGGGAGTCAGGCCTCCCACTCAGGGATGCAGGAAGATCAAATGAGATGAGTGAAAGCTTCTTTGTCAACTGTAGATTGCAGTGCACATACAAGAAGCTGTTCCTAGTCATGGCCAGGGATGCTGGGACAGGGGAACAAGGGAAGAGAAGGGAAGGAGATGGGCACTGGTATCAGACCAGAGTGGCTGGAGGCCCAGAGACACTGAGCATCTCTGAGGCTGCAGGTTCCTGGTTGGCCCAGTGTGGACGTCACCCCTACCCACACTGGCCTCAAGCCAGCCCCCAAGTACCGGCAGTTGGAGGGCACATCAGTGAAGACTCGTAGCAGGAACTCGCCAGTGTGGCCTGGCTCAAAGGTGGTGGGGATGATGACATAGCGGCCCTCAGGCTGGTCAGTGCGCAGGAAGACGCTGCGTGAGTTGATGTAGATGGAGCTGGCGGCCTTGTGCTGCAGGCTGTGCATGCGATACTGGCGGTTCTCCTCCACCTGCGGGAGGCGGGAGGGGCTGGGCCACGCGGACGCACCCTACAACACCCTGGCCCACCCCGTCTCCCCCTCACCACCATGGAAGGGACGATGGAATCCCTTTATATGAAATGTCCGGAACAGGCAAATCTATAGTGACAGAAGTGGATTCGTGTTTGCCCAGGGCTGAAGGGAAGAGGTCAATGGGAGTGGGTGGTGGTGGTTAAAGGGAGTCGGTTTCTTTTGGGGAGATGAAATGTTCTACAGTTGATTGTGGTGATGGTTGCACAAACTCTGATCTCACAAAAGTCATTAGATTGTATACTTTATGTGGCCGAATTGCATGCTCTGTGAATTATATCTCAATAAAAACTATTAAAGGAGGCTGGGCGCAGTGGCTCATGCCTGTAATCCCAGCGCTTTGGGAGGCCAAGGTGGGATGATCACTTGAAGCCGGACATTCGAGGTCAGCATGGGCAACAAAGTGAGACCCCAGCTCTACAAAAAACTTAAAAATTAGCCAGGCCCGATGGTGTTCACCTATAGTCCCAACTACTAGGGAGACTGAGGTGGGAGGATCGTTTGAGTCCAGGAGTTTGAGACTGTAATGAGCTATGATAGCACCACTGCACTCTGGCCTGGGTGACAGAGCAAGACCATGTCTCTTAAAACGAAAACAACAAAAAAAATAGAGGGCAATAGGAATCCCCCTGGTAACAATGTCAGTGGGGTTTCTGACTCTAACAGCACAACCAAGTATCGGGATCTGCAGAGGTCACAGCACGTGTCCATGAAATGCTATCACCAGCTGCCAGGACCTGCCTGACAATCCTGAAACAAGTGTTCTGGTCACACTAGTGAAGATCATCACATGGCAAAGTCACAACAATATGTCACAAGACACTAGCATGCAATGAATGTACCAGCACAAGAGTATAAACAAAGTGCCACGGCGTGGCCAGGCACATCGGATGCCAAGGACTCAGCATGGACCCAGGCTCTGCAGGGCCCGGTGGCTTCATTCCATTCTCAAGGTCTGACAGGCACATGGGATCCCGCCGTGCTGATTGTCACCACACACTGGTCATCACAACACGTGGAAGGCCTCAGGTCCAGGCCAGGGGGTGCGGCCATGGGTGACCCCACCTGGCTGTGCTCAAGGATGCGTCCTCCTGGTGCCCAGCAAGGCCTCCAATGCAGGAAGGCTGAGGGGCTGCAAGGGGCCCTGAGCCCTGAAGGAGGCGCAGTGGGGGCCCAGTAGATGCCCAGGGCCTCCCAGGGCCCGGCCCCAAACACCAGCAATCTTCCCCTTCCTCATCCACCAAACATCCCAGGCCTGTGGGTCTTAGGCAGAAAGAAATCAGGCTGAGAGCTCCCATAGAAGCCAAGGCTGGGCAGGCTGGGCCCTCTGTGAATATTCAAATGGGGCCCATGCCACGGCATCCTCACAATGTCTGCCACGGCAGCCACAGCGGTGGCAGTGACCAAGGTGTTCTAGAGCATTCTTCCCCAGGCGTGGGCAGTCCAAACTCCAGCTCCCTTCCTCTCCCCACCCACGGCAGGGGACCTGGCTGGCCTCACCTTGTAGATGTCAAAGCCAATGGCCAGGTTCTCGCCCTTGCCCTCCCGGCGCGTAGACCGCTTTGGCCGCTGCTGGATGCAGATCAGGACTTCATCTTCTGGCTTCTTGACGTCGAAGATGTACTGCAGGTGTGGCCAAGGAGAGAGAGAGACACCGCAATGAGACCACACCAGGCATGGGCTGGCTGCCTCCCGGAAGCTCAGACTCCAGAGCCTGGACCAGTCACAGCACCTCTCTGCGCCTTGGTCCCTCTGCTGTGAGGTGGGCCTACCAATGCCTGCAATGGCCACTCTGCATGAAGGCTGGGGAAACTCAATGCCAGGGTGGCCGCTCTGCGCACAGCCTGACACACAGGTGGTGCTCAACAGAAGCACACCAAGCACCAGGGCTAAGCAGCGCCACGGGTCAGACTGAGAAGGCTGTGGGGAGAGGCCCCGTGGGGAAGCCCAGCCCAGCCAAGTTCCTAGGAAGGGACGGAATTGTGCTGTTGGGAAAACAAGGGGCTGAGTCCCTGGCTCAGCCTCTAAGTGTCCCCGTAGCTCAGGACAAGACACCCAAATGTCCCTCAGAGCCACAGTTTCCTCATTTTTACCATCTGCAGGTTAGATTGTGAGGCTGGGGGCTTCATAACCCACAGATGGGACCGATGTGCCCATCTAACCCCCACTGTACAGACAGGTTTGCTGAGGCCCAAGGAGGGACAGGGATTACCCAAGGTCATGCAGGAGTCCCTGGCAGGACAGTGGCAAGGCACCCCGCAGCTGCTACAGGGCAGGGTGGGGGTCCCTGAGAACGCCCACCTGTGGGTTCTGGAAGAAGGTGTCCTTGTGGTTGATGCAGCCGCCACTGCGGTTCTGTCGCGGGTCCTCATGCAGTGTCCACGCGCCATGCAGCCGGGTCTCCTCCCACGTCTTGTGGATGCTCAGGTGGGATGTGTTGATCAGGCGGCAGTTGATGATATCCGTGAAGTACCGGCACACGTCCTCGAAGGTCATCCTGGATGTGGGGAGGGGCTGAGCAAGATACCTCCCCAACACCTCCCCAGGCTCCTGGCCCCCCAACCCAACCACCTAATATGTCCATATGGCCCAGAGGTGAGAGAACACAGCTGGCTTTGAGAGGGGAGCTAAGCCCACACAAGGGCACGGGCATGGCATCGCACGGACCCTTAACCTCTCTTTTGACCTGTTTCCTCGCCTGTAAAATGGGGCTGAATCTAACAGCAGGTGCCCATCTCAGAGCTAGCGAAGGAATTAGGTAATGCAATCAAAGCAGGCAGTGCAACTTTTGGCTGACAGAGCATGCGCTGGCAAACGCTGGCTGTTACTACTGTGAATGGTGTTAATAACTACTGTCTGCTGCCCTCTACAGTTTATAAAGCACATCTGCATCCAGGATCTTCCATGGCTGTTGTGAGGCCTGAGTAAGCAGATGGTGGGAACCCCATGGTGAGCGTGCTGCGGTGGCCAGGGTGTTGCTATGGTCACTGCACACTGTGAACGCCTCCAGGGGGCTGGTGGGGGCAGGGGGATAGTGAATTAAATGTGAACTTGTAAGAGAAAGGCCTTTGGAAGAAACTCTTTCTAAAGACAAGGAGTTCTGCTGTGTTTTTATCTGCTGACTCCTCAGCAAGACTGGCAAAGTGGCCTGGGTGGCCTCCTGCAGCAGCTGACCTGACACCTGCAGAAGGGCTCATTATTGGGTGCCAGGACCACTGCCATCTGCCCCCGGTCTGCCTGGGGGCCCTGACAGAATCCAGCACACACAGGATGCCAATACCCCTCCAGGAAGGGACTGAGTTTCCATATCAGGTTCTGCTGAAGGGTGACACTGAGCCTGGCCCACATTCAGGACTCAGGCAGGCTGGATGAATGCAGGATGAACCCTTATTACTACTGGGGTTTTTCTTTTTGTTTTTGAAACAGGGTCTTGCTCTTTAGCCCAGGATGGAGTGCAGTGGTGCGATCATGGCTCACTATAACCTCAACCTCCTGGGCTCAAGCAATCCTCCCACCTCAGCCTCCGGAGTAGCTGGGACTACAAGGCTACATCATCACACCCAGCTAATTTTTCCTTTTTGTAGAGATGGGGTCCCACTATGCCACCCAGGCTGGTCTCAAACTCCTGGACTCAAGCAATCCTTCTACCTTGACCTCCCAAAGTGCTGGGATTATAGACATGAGCCACTGTACCCAGCCAATTACTGGGCTCTTTAAGCTGAGCTGCTGTCATCTTCCCAGCTCGCCCATGTACCTGCTTAGCTCCCTTCTCAAACCCAGCTGTGTTCTCTCACCTCTGAGCCACGTCCCCTTCCTTGCCCACCAAGGGCTACTCTGTACCTCAAGTCTCAGCTTAGAAGCTAGCTCCTCTGGGAGCCTCTGCTACCTAATTTCAGAAATCAGGCTGCCAGAGGGCCCCGGAGGCAGGCTGCGGGAAGGGCTTCCTGGAGAGGGGCTGGGCATAGCCCCAGTGCCCCTGACCACACCACACTGCTGGTGCTGGACTGTACTTCATGTCTCCTTACCCTTGCTGGGGAGATCCTGGTGGGCCCACCTCTTAGACGGCTCCCTGACCTGCATGCCAAAGGCTCGGTCTGGGTGCCACAGCGGCTCCAGGACCCCTCAGTTTGGCAGAGGGGACAGTGGGGATGAAAGGGCCTGGTACTGCCCAACTAATTTTACAGAGGAGGAAACAGGCTCTGAGATGGTGCGACTTGTCCAAGGCCACACAGCAAGTTGATGATGGGGCATGCAGGAGGGGCCTGGCTCCTGACTCCCGACCTGGTGCTCCCCGCCAGGCCCGTGGGAAGCCGCCTCAGCCCCGGACGCCCAGGGCACATACACACTCACCAGAACTCACCGTCGTCCTGCACGGTCACACCCATCTTCTCCCGCTCACTCTTGCTCACTTTCTGCCACTCCTCCGAGCTGGGGTGTGAGGGCCGGGGAGAAGAAAGGGAGCTGTCTAAGAGGCAGGCCCACCAGAATCTCTCTGGCAAAGGCGAGGCGGCACGAGGGGCAGTCTTGCACCAGGCCTCCAGTGGCACGGTGTGGCCAGGGGCACTGGGGCCATGCCCAGCCCCTCTCCAGGAAGCCCTGCCTGCCTCCTCCCACAAGGGACTGTGAGCTGCCACCATGCCAGGGGCTGGGAGGTCTGAAAGCAAAGCTGCAGGCTGGGGGGAAGGGGGGTGCGACCCCCAGTGAAAAGGGCTCCTTCACTTAACATCTGGGCTCTACTCCCATCTTGAGCCAAGCACAGCGGGGTCCCCCATTTGCTCAGGGCTGTGGCCTCCCTCCCTGCTCCCCTCCCTCACCCACTCACCAAGCTGGTCTCTACACCCTCTACAGCCTGCAGCCCCAGGCCTTTCTTGTGCTCCATCCATCACCCTATACACCCACTCCAAAGTAATACTCCCTTCTTCGTTCCTAGTGTCATCCTCCCCCAGATCCTTCAAGGCCCAGCCCTGGTGCCACCTCCTCCAAGAAGCCCACTCGTCCTTGTCCAAGCCCTCATGCCCTCTGCCTCCACCCCCATCCCCAGGCCTCACGTGTCACTCCAGGGCCCGTTCCACTCCCGCTCGCCCCAGGGGTTGCGCAGGCGGATCATGTCCAACTTCTCTGACTTGAAGAAGGCCAGTAGGCCGTGGCCCAGGCGCACCTTGCGCACATCAGTGACGGCGTATGCGTGGCCCTTTACCAGGCCGCACGCCAGGCGGGCCTCCATGTCAGCTGCTGTCACTGCCTGTGGAAGGACACAGTTGCTCAGAGAGGCAGGGCCACACTGGAACCCAGACCAGGGACTCAGGTGCTGGAGGGCCAGGAGGCTGCATGGGACCCACAGGACGGGATGGGAATTGCAGTTATGGGGCAGTGCTGTGTTCACAGACCTTTAAAACCCCCACGGGCAGCAGTCTCAGTAAAGGAAGGTGCCCATAGTGGGTCAGCCCAGGGAAATGCTGGGGCCCACGTGCACTGGCTCGGCTGTTGTTAAATATTCAGGATTATTTAAATTGTTAAATATTCCAGGAATTGTTAAATATTCAGGAACATTGTTTTGTTTTTTTGTTTTTTTTTTGAGATGGAGTTTTGCTCTTGTTGCCCAGGCTGGAGTGCAATGGCGCGATCTTGGCTCACCACAACCTCTGCCTGCCGGGTTCAAGCGATTCTCCTGCCTCAGCCTCCCGAGTAGCTGGGATTACAGGCATGTGCCACCACGCCCGGCCAGGAATGTTGTTAATAGCTGGTTGTTAAATGTGGGTAGCTGGAAATCAGCCATGGTGGGAGTATTTACACCACAGTAATTAGCAAATGCTACAAACCAGGGCTTTTTACTTTGCTACAGAGGCAGTTTACCAGCACACCACAGGGTCTGCTAAACTTGGGTTCGAACTTTGCTTTCACTGGGCCTCAGATTTCTCATCCAAAACATGAGCAATTAATGAAATCAGGACTACCCTCAGGTGCACAGACATTCATAACCCAAGAGGATCAGAAAAGAAGTTTTGGTTGAACAGTGTGGGAAAGGCTTTTCACAGCCTAGAGGGTCTGGGCAGGGGGTGGCACCTTCCAACTTCTCCCCTCCCCCATGAGGCTGAGGGTCTGAATACGTAGGAGCTGACCTGAGCATGGGATGTCACAGTTGTCTCCCATCTCAGTCAGCGAGGGTGAAGGGGGAATGGGCCGCCTCTGGGGCCTGCTGTGTTCTCACCTTGATGGAGGCACTGATGAGGCCGCCCCGGCTGTGCACCTTTAACATGCGCTCAAAGAGCTGGTTCCTCTTAGTCTCATCGTTGGCAAAGTCACCCTCGGTCAGGTCGATGGGCTCAGAAACACCACCCGTGAAGTCTACCAATGCGTCTGCTGTGTTGCCTCCATCCAGGGCCTGGTAACAGCCTGCCAGCCTGGGAAGCAATGTGGAAAGACTTCCCAGCTCATGCTCCCCAGCCAGGCTGCATCCTTTACCTCATAGGAGAGGTTTTTGAAACTCACAGGGGTCAAACAACCTGTTACAGTCACACAGCAGGCCACGGCGGAGCCAACACTAGAACCCAGTTCTTAACAGTCAGGCCAACACATAAGGCTTAAATTTCCCTAAGCCTTTGTGGCTCAATGTTAAAAAATCAGCTGTCCAAAAAAAAAAAAAAAGCAATTCTTTTCAAAAGTGCCAACAATGGTCGGAGGAGGGGAAGGAGTTACTGTTGGATGGGTATAGAGCTCCTGCTAGGAATGATGAGAAGGTTCTGGGGATAGATAGTGGTGATGGCCTATAGCACTGTGATCATAATGAATGCCACCGAATTGTATGTTTCCACATGGTTAAAATGAGAAGCATTATGTTTTGTCTATTTTACCACAATGAAACTGTGTGTTTTCAAAAAACAAAAAACAACCAAGGCCATTGGGTCGGCTCCTGTGGAGTGGGGAAGACAGGCCTGCACCCAGGTGGTGGAGACTCAGTGGCCACCAAGGGGCTGGCTTTCCTTTCTTAGGATTGAAAGTGGAAACTGCCAGTGTGTTTTCTTGGGTTTTTGATGTCGGGAGTTTTTGTCTTTCCTTTTCCTCTCTTCTGCTTTCTCTTGTTTTCTGTCTCTCTCCCTCCTTGCTCCTGCCCCTACACACACATTTTTTCAGCAAGATTGACAAATGGGCCTAGCAGGAGGAACCAGGGAATGGCTCCCCTAGAGCTGGTGAGGCTAGCCTCTGACCCCACTGCCCCTCCTCCCTCCTCCCTCCTCTGTCCTCCCTCCTGGCCTAGGCCTATCCCTGCCCTGCAATGGCCTGGGCGAGTCACTCTTCCCCAGGGCCCCCCACAACTCAGCAAAACTTTGCTTGTGCCCATTCTATGCTGGGCTCTGTGCTGGGCACCGGGGACACAGAAGCAGAAGGCACGGAGCAGAAGGAGGGGTCAGCAAAGACAGAATGGACAGTCAGCCAGGCAGAGGCAGACGGTGGACAAGAGGGAGGCTCAGCAGGTGGGAAAGCAGGCACGCGGCCCACCCTGCACAACCAGGCCCCAGCTCAGTTACCACTTCCCCAACCAAGGCTCCCATGGCAGCATGAACCTTCGAGAATGGTCCTAAATGTGAGTGCTGCCCCTGCCCCCAGCTACCTACAGGATGTTGCCTGGACCTCAGTCTTCTCTCCCTAAAATGGGAGTAACCAACATTCCTCTCCTTACAGGGCCCAGGCCTCCACCCCACCCAACGCAGGCTCAGCTGACTATGCCCTCAGGCCTGGCGGTTGAGCCTGCCGCGTGCCTGCACCAGCCCCTTGCTTCTCTGTGCCTAAAGCCCTGGCTAACGGAACACCACGAGGAGCCCATCCGGTGCCACCCCCGTCTGGGCCTCCCACCCACCTGCCTGCTGCTGGCACCTACTTGGCATAGGCCTTCTCCACCAGGGCGCACCAGAACTCATTGCGGGAGTTGGAGTGGCAGTAGATGAGCTGGTTGTTGACTGTGGGCAGCCGGTCATCGATGACCACGTCCACCCATTCCCCGAAGCGCCAGAAGTGGAAGTGGAAGATGCCTGCGTAGGCGCTGGGCTTTTCGGGGTCCCATTCCTGCTCCTTCCAGTCTGGGATGACCTGGGTGGGGGGAGGGGGGATAGGATGGGGGGACACAGTGAGGGGATGCCTGGCTTCCTGAGGAAACGGGGGCACATGCGTCCAGCGAATCGGAATGGAAAGGAATACTGGGTTCGGGTTCCAACTGCCACAAGCCTGCGTGAGACCCGGGTGAATCCTCCCCATCTCCAGGCTCAGGTTCCCATCTCCACAAGGCTTGGAGGCTCCCTCCGCCTCCTTCCAGCTGTGTTGTTCTCAGAGTGTGTGAGCTTTCCTCTTCCTCATGCCTCCCTGCAACCTTCCCCAAGACTTCTGTCCACATCTACCACCAGCTCCTGCCTAGTGACCAGCGCCACCATCCACCCATCCAGCACACCCCAAGGCTGGCAGCCCCACTGGCTGCTTCGCTTTCCCTCCCTCCATCCAATCAGCCCAATCTGAGTGCCTCCATTCTTCTGAAATCCATCTCCTCCTCTCCGTCCTACTGGCACCACCCTGGCCCAATCCCCTATCTCCTCGCCCAGGGACACTGTAGCAGTGTCCACAGCTACATCTACTCTCGCCCCACACAGACCAACCCAGTCCTGTCACTTCCCTAGAAAATAAGACCCAAACTCTCAATGCACTCCCCCAGCCTCATTTCTCTGCCTCCCCCACAGCAGCCCCCACCCCTGCTCCCTGTTCCAGGTTCTTCCTTCTCCTCATTACTCAGTAGACTTCCATTTGTCCTTTAGTGTCCATCCTCTTTCTCCAGGAAGCCCTCCCTGACTATTCAGATGAGGCCAGGACCCCTATCTCAGTCTCACGGTCCTTGGCAGCTCTCATCTGAGATACTTACCTTTACCAAGTTATAATTAAGTAACTGTGTGACTTTGAGCTCTGATGTTATCACTGGAATGTCAGTTCTCTGGGGGCAGGGCCATATAGGTCTCGGTCACTGCTATGCACCCAGCACCTAGCCCAGGGCCTGGCCCGGAGAGTATGTTTAGTAAACATGCATTGATCGAATGAATGAATTCAGAGACATTGACTGGGGACACTGAGACATTGATTTTATTACTTATGAAGCATCTGGGAAATGCCTGTGACTACCATGACTTATCTCCACTTAATTATCACAATAACCTCTGAGTAGATGACTATTATCCAACCCTACTTCACAGATGACAATACTGTGGCCCAGAGAGGGCATGTAACTCGTCCAGGGTCACACAGCTAGAAAATATACACATGCTTTGGAGGCAGACCAACCTTGGTTTGAAGCCAGGATTCAAAGCCAGATCTGCCTGCCTCCGAAAAATAAGCTCCTTGGCACTGTGGACCACTCTGCAACCAGCCCCAAGCTGGACACTGACAACTAGGTGAATCACATGGTCCCTTCCCTCAAGAGGCTCCCAGTCTGGGGAGAGGAGGCACCCAGGCAAAGTGCTGAGGCTACACAGGGTGCAGGCAGGGCTATACGAGAAGGGAGTGCCAGATCCTACTCAGCAGCATCCGCAGAGCTGCTACAGACGTCCCCCAAGCAGATGAGGACAGTAGCCACAATCTGGGCAGAGAAGGGAAAACCCCTCACCCTGTCAAGTCAGGGTGAATGACCCCTGGCCCTGCTGGGCATGGGACCAAGTGGAGCTGAGCCCCATCGGGACCATAAGCAGCTCCTTCTAGAAGAAAACCACTCCAGGTATGGGGGGCACCCAGGCGGAGGAACCAGAGGCACACCAGGAGGCCGGCACTCACCTGAGTGTACAGACTTCAGCCAAAAGCTGCTCCCCACTGCATGCTCATTAAGGGCACTTTTGTTTGCATCAACAAACAAAACTCTTACCATCAACAGGGATGTTAGCAAAGGGTAATGCTCCCTAATGGGACATGTGAGACCAAGACAATGAAAATGCTAACTGCAGCTAACTGCAGCGAGAGGTACTACTGCCCTGATGGAGCCCTGCTGGGTGCCAGGCACAGGGCCAGGCTGCTCACACTAGCACCCCTGAGCCTCAGGACAGGCTTTTGAGGCGATACTACCGGAAGGTGCTGGCAGAAGGCTGCCCATAGGCGCAAGTGAGGGAGGCAGGTTTCAAACCCAAGACTTCCCAACCTGGCCACTGTCTGGAACCCAGCAAGGGCTCAACACTGGCTGTTCCTTTCCCCCACCTCCTCATCCCCACTTTTCTGTCAACTCTGTGCCCTTTCTAAGTAAAAACGCCCTGATCCTGGCACTCTCTCCCCACTTTGCTTTCAGGACAGAGAGCTGTATCAAAAACAGGTCTCATGGGAGGCCAAGGCAGGTGGATCACTTGAGGCCAGTTCGATACCAGCCTGGCCAACATGGTAGAACTCTGTCTCTACTAAAAAAGAATACAAAAATTGGCTGGGCGTGGTGGTGCGTGCCTGTAATCCCAGCTATTCAGGAGGCTGAGTCATGAGAATCCCTTGAACCCTGGAGGCGGAGGTTGCAGTGAGCTGGGCAACAGAGCAAGACACTGTCTCAAAAAAAAAAAAGAGCGGTTCCATATAAGGTGAGGGTTACCATTCCCACTCCACAAATGGGAAGACTGAGGTCCAGAAAGAAACAAGATCTGTCCAAGCGCACAGAGTGACAGGGAGTCCTAAGCTGAGAACACGGGCCTGGCCCACCACCTTCACCCCCTCCTTCTGCTCCTGCCCTGTTCTGAATGCTCTGGACTCCATGGCTGGGAGGAAGGGCAGCCCTCGCAGGCTGCTAGGACCTCGGGAGGATCATTAGTCAAACTCGAGGCTTGGCTCTGAGCCCTCTGTGGCTCAAGAAGCTGCTAATGAGGCTCCAGGGCCTGGAGATCCAGAGTCTGGGATCCCCAAGGGCCTCCATTTCCCCTCCTGCTTCACCACCCCTGCACTTGGCATGGGGTGGGCCCCAAGCCAGCCTTCTCACCCCTCAGCTGCTCTGCTGTCAGCCAGGATGCTGAGCAGGAGGGAGACTGTCTAAATAGATGTGCTCACACACCAAAAGCCCTCCCACGCCACGCCGGAAACCAAGGAAGCCAGCACAGACTCCCGGGGCCATGTCAAAGGATTCAGGAACCAACCTGAAGAGGTTCCTGCTGGCCAAAGATGGGCTAATTTGAGCATCAATAAGGGCAAAAACAGCAATGGATTAAAACATATCAAATATGTTCAAATTCATGAGATCAGAATGATACTTACAAAAACAATTAGTCACTATCGGAGGTGGGTAGGGAATCAACTCATATTTTTTTGAAACTGGAAAATTACAGGAAATTTATCCTGTCTCTGTAGACAAACTGTACCAGATGGTAACCAAATAGTAGATGGAGGGAAGTCTTGAACTGGAAAAGACTTCTAGCTCATAAATGAGAAAGGACTGATGATATTAGACCACCAGCATTTTACAACCACTGAAGAATGAATGAATTCAGGCAGTGGTCACTGATGGTTTCTAACATCACAAAAAAGAAAGATAACCAGCCAGGATGTGCCCCCTGAATGAAGTACACAACATCTTCCATGATGCAGCTGCGACAAAAAAAGAAAAAAATGGTTCCTAAATTGTATCAAGCTTCTAGAGCTAAGTCCCAGGTTACAGGAAATGCAGGGGACAGAGAACACATCAAACACCACCATAAAGACGCAGTCAACAAAACCCACACCATGGGAAACCCCACAGGACAAACGGCCCCGTTTCTTTGATAGATAAATTACTAGGAAAAAATAAAAGATGAAAGAGCAATCAACCAATTGCAATTATGGACTTCTGTTTGGATCTCATTCAAACAAACTGTAAAACCTATGCATATTTATAGCACAAATTAGAAATTAGAACAATTACTGGATATTTGATGATATTAAGGGATTATTTTATAAGTTGGTATTATGGTTTTGTTTTTTGAGTTCTTATCTTTCAGAGATGCATCCGGAAATATTTACAGATGAAATGAGATGCTGACTGGGCAAAGTGCAGGGGTGTGTAGAGGAAATAAGACTAGCCACAGGCTGGCAAGTGTCAAAGTGAAGGGATGGGTGCAAGGAGTCCATCAGGTTGTGCTCGCTACCCTCTCGCTGTCTACGGTAGAAATTCCCCATCACCACGGACACCAGCCACCTGGCCCGGCAGTCCACGCTCTCAGCCTCATCTCTCAAACACTCCTTCCTTCGGGTCCCATCTACCACAACCACCAAACACCCGTGCCACTTCAAGCCACCTCACCCATGCACAGGTGGCTCCCTCTGCCTCCTTCCCTTGTCTCTTAGGGGCCAGCTGAGCAGCAGCTCTGAGGGACCTCCTGCCGAGCCCCCCCCACAACCGTCTGGCAGCCCCTTCTCCTGGCACCCCAGCATGGCTCTCTTTTCCCTGCCCACTGGGAGGAGCTCCTTGGGGACAGGGGCCAAGTCTGCCCTGAGGGAACTGAGATGACCTGGTCAACCTCCTTCCCAAGAGGAGAAAGCAGAAGCTCCCCACCACCTACTGCGTGCTTACGAGGCTATACTGACTTGGGCTGACCCGGCAGCAAGGCAAGGACTGGCGGGATCTGCCGCCTCCCTCATAACCCCCTGGGATGTGATCCACCAATGGCCACCGATGGCAGAATGGGCCCAGAAACTTCAGGGTCCCACCCATGGGTGCACCACAGCATCTCTGGCTCCTGGATTGTCCCTGGAGACTCCCACCTCGATCCAAGTGGCTGCTCTTAAATCTTCCCCGGGTAGTGGCAGACAGGACTCTCTGCCCAGCTGTGCAACAGAGTGGAGAAGGCGGGGGTCGGCAGCCCAGGGAGGGAAGCTGCTCAGGACCAGCCTGCAAGTGTGTGTGTGTGGAGGTGCGTGCGTGTGGAGGTGCATGCGTGTGTGGAGGTGGTGTGTGGAGGTGCGTGCGTGTGGAGGTGCATGCGTGTGTGGAGGTGTGTGTGTGTGCGTGAAGGTACGTGCAGATGCGGGGCACAGGCAGGGAGCTTTTCACATTTCTGCCTGGGACCCCAGAGGGCCAGTGCGGAGCGTTTCTGAGCCACGCCACCAGGGCTGTGGAATGGGGGCTACGGGGAGGTTTCCTGTATAACCCAAGCTGGGTAAGGTGAGCCACGGGCCTTTGTGAGTCCTCAAAACTAGTGGGTCCCTGGTCCTGAGTATCTGAGATTCCTCAACTCTCAGCTTCTGATTCCAAGACTCTCAAACTCCCCGTTTCAGATGCCATGACTGCAGGAGGCCAGGAAAGTGGTGGGCACCCCCTGCCTTCTTGGGAGAGCAGAGCCCTGCTGCTTTCCACCGGAGACCAGGGTGTCGATGCACCACAGAGTGGCCACAGCAAGCCCTGTTCATGGGGCGGCTGAGACCGGGCAGGGACCCCCAGCCTTGGGGCAGCCCCCCTTCCCCCGGGCCTCCGGCTCCCCAGCAATCATGTGAAGGCTAATGGTCTCTGCTGGGCCGCTCTGAGGTGGCGATGGTGACGGAGGAGGACACACTCGCCCATGGCCGCTCTCTCGGACCACAGAGCCAGGCCGGGTTCCTGCCCACCCCTCCGCCCTGCGCCTGCAGCCATCGGCACTGGCCTGGGATGCCTCAGGCAACTCACTTCAGCTCTCCACAGGTTCTCCTGTACCCCCCACCCCCGGGATAACTGAGAGGGGAGACTGTGTGTCTATGGTGATGGAGCAGTAACCATGGGCAAACTCAGGGAGGGAGGGTGACCATGTGCGGGCTCCGGGAAGCTCGAGCACTTGGTGGACACTCGCCCATTTCACCCTCACAACAGCCTCGAGAGAGGTGCCATTGCTGGCCCCAACTTACAGATGAGGAACAAGCTCAGAGGTTGCCCAGGGCCACCTAGCTGACGGGGCGGGGCAGGCTAGGTCGCTCACCACACTCGCTGCCTCTCTGGGCACAGAGCTCAGGGAAAGGCAGGTTTCTTTCCCTGTGGTTTCTGTGGTTTTCAGGGAAAATGGGCCATTTGCCATTCCTGCACTCTGGGGATACAGCCAGGCCTCTACTGCTGTCCTGAGGGTGGGAGGCTGGATTCCTCTGTCTTGGGCAACTCCAGGAGTGGCTGGAAGGCAACCTGGGGAGGAGGTGTCAGGGAGGCAGAGACCCCTGAGAGACCGGGGGCGGGGGTTGGGTGCAGGGCTGGGAAGGGTTCTGCGCATGCTGTGAGGGGTGTGTGAAAGGGAAACCAGGGGGCAGCAGCTACTCTGAGGCGGGCATGAAAGGGGCTGTGTGACCCAGGAGAGTGGTGGGGTTAGATTTTGAAGCAGGGCTCATTCCAAAACAAAACCACTGGTGAGGCACCCAAGGCAGGGCTTGACTTGGTCTCCAGAAAAGAAGCCAGCCCAGCCCGAGCCTGGGTTCTCAGGTGGGTGGGGCCCATCTCCCCGGTCCATCCCAGGGACCAGTGTCATGGGGCCAAAGGTCCATAGGCCAAGAGCCTGGCCCACCCACACCTGCTTCCAGCCCCTCCATGCCCTCTGTGACCTGGGCAGGAGGCCATCTCCTCTGGGCCTCAGTTGTCCCTGTCCAAAAGTGAGTGAGTTTCAGAGTGGTGATGAGGGAACAGAGCTGTGAGGAAGGATGAAGTGAGGCACTGAAGTCACGTGGACTTGGGGCTACATCTTGCCCATGTCAGTCTAGCCCGGCACAGGTTTGACAATTCCCAGAGGGTGGGGCTGGAAGGACCTTCACAGAACCAAGCTGTTCACTCTGGAAGGCCTGAGGCTGGGAGGGGGTTGGGAGCTGCCTGAGGACACACAGCACATCCGTGACAGAGGCCAGACTAAACCCGGGCACAGGCCTGACCTCACCCCACCCCTCACAACTCTGCCCTTCCATCCACCCCCCGCCCAGTGGCCATGAAAGGCAGGGAGACTCGAGATTGCACCTGGTTTGGTGCCTTCCTACCCCAAGCCCTCGGTGGTGCCCAGATGGCACCTCCCTCAGCACAGCTCTCTGCACACCCCACACGGAGGCAGCTCTAGGACTACCAGATAAACAGTCAGGGCTGGAGGCTCCTGGCCAGCCTCAGGATTCGGTGAAGCCCGATTATTCCAGGCCTCCTCCTTGCAAGATGGCAAGGGCTCGGGGAGTGTGGGAAATGGCCAGGGAGCAAGTGCTTGGGGCCATGAGGGCTTGTGAAAGGGATGGGGGCTGATGGCGAGACACTGCACATCACCGAGGCCAGGGCACAGGCTTTATTGGGGACCTGCAGCGGGCACAGCAGAGGCACTCAGGCCCCGGGACAGATGGGCCGGGGAGACAGGCAGTCGGGACTAAGAGGGTCCCCAGAGCTGCAGACAGAACTCAAGCAAAGAGGCAGAAGGGCAGGGCCACTGTGCACGGGTCTGGCCTCCCCTCGTGCTCAGCAGGGCAGGTGATGGCTGGGACTTCTTCAAGCCTGTTCCGGAATGGGCCCCAGAGCTGTGAGTCAGAAAGGACCAGTGCTCAGCCCACAGCCACTCTCCCACTCTCCCACCCACAGAATCTCAGCTCCAGCATGCTGCTCCAGCCTGCACACCTCCGAGGTGGGGCTCACCCTCCCAGCAGCCCTAGCCACAGGGGATGGCCCTGACCCTCTGGCCCTCAGTGCATCTGTTCCAGAGCCGCAAGTTCCTTGACAGCTCTGCTTCATGAGGGGAAATGTCTTGGACACATCCCTGACTGGCCGAGGACAAAACACAGGGCTGGCCTTAAGTCAGGGTGCTGGGGACAGTGGCTTAGCTGTACTTGGCTGATGTTAGGTGCAGGTCAGGCACTCCCCCAGAAAGGGGGGGCTCTCTGGGACTTCGCAATGTGAAGGGGAATGAGGCTTGGAGCCAGAACTGAATCTGATGAAAATTGTGCCTCAGTTTCCCCATCTGTTTGGTGAGTGAGTTGCACCCAATGACCTCAGAGGTTAGCATTCTGCCATCACACCACTGCCGCCTGCAGCCCGCTTGGGACTATCAGCCGTCGTAACTGCCCACCACGTCTTCGCCCTGCCCCCCTCAGCTGCACTGAAGAAGCCCAAGAAATGCCAACAGATGCTACGTCAGTACGAAGCACTTGCCTTCCCTGACCTGCAAGCTCAAAAGAGCCTGACTCCCCAGCAGGGCATACCTGAGGCCCTGGCGAATCCACTCTCTCCAGCTCCAACTTCCCCCAAGGCAAAGGGAACCCCATTTACTAATCCGCTCCCTGTTTCACTGTCTGAACTGCAGTCTCCTAGCTCAGGAAGCCCCCAGGCCAAGGTCATCAGGACCAGGCCCCTGTTAAGAGCCATCCTTGAACCAGCAGCAATGACCAACAGATAATCTAAAACTGCACTTGTTCCTAGGGCAGGAATAGACCTCTAGAATACATCCATATGAATATAGCACACTCTGTCTCATGGATATGTGTGCGTAGAGACAGATCTCTGTGTAACCTCCCCCTTCACTTCTCCACCCTGAAGTCAGGCCCAGAAGAGCCACAGCTGGGCCTACACAGCCTCCAGGGTGCCAGCCACTCCCCACTGCCCAAATCCACCCCTGAAGCAACTCTGCCCCACATCCTGAGGGTTGCCAACGCGTTATGGGACCAGCAGCCCAGACACAGGCTCCGGCAAAGGGCACCGAGGCCAGGGAGCAGTGAATGCCAGCTTGCTGGACTCCCCGTGGAGACTGCCCCATCATCTCCGTCTCCCTGACTCTGGAGGAAGTGGATGCCGGATTTCTCAATCTCTGTCTCTGCGTCTCTCTTGGTCTTTCTCAGTCTCTCTCTCCCACAATGAAGCAGAGAGAAGGCAGATGGCCTTGGCCTCTCTGTCCATGCACACTGGCACCGAGTAGGCCTCTATCGTCTATAGCAATGCAGCAGCCAGTCCAGCTTCTAGGCTATGGAGCCTTGGAATCTTCTTCCTGTGAGCTGGAGTGCTGGCACCAGGGAGAAGCAGAGGAGGAAAGGTGTGGGACTCAGGGGGCCTCTGGGCAAGCTGAGGACAGGCTGAGCAGCGAGAATAATGGCCCCAAAAATACAGGGGGGAAGGTGGCAGGGGCAGGGGAGAACACAGGTGGGCTAGAGGAAAGCAGCAGCTGGCAGCTGCTGTCAGAGCTGGTTAAAAACCACGGAGGCCTTGAGGTTGGCGGGCTCCACACCCTCGCCAAAGGTGATGAGGAAGTACATGACCTTGCGGATCTTGGCCAGGTCTGACAGGCGCTCCCCAAACTCCAGGGCGTCGGCCTCGTTCCAATCCATGGCATCCGAGTCCTCCTTGCGCCAGAAGATGGCAGTGGGGTCCAGCAGCTGGCGTGTCATGAGGTTGGTGAGGTCAGGCGTCCAGTTCTGCGAGGTGCCTGTGATGGTGACCTTGCCCGGCTTGTCCAGCACGACATTCCAGCGCTCGAACTGCAGCCGCTGCTGCTGGGTGAAGTTGAGGCGGTACACGGACTCCGCTGGCCGCAGGAGCTTCTCCCCATCCTGGCGCTTCTCCCCGCGCTGCTTCAGGCTCTCCACGCGTAGCCGCATCTGCCTGGTCAGGCCCTGGTCCAGGACTAGCGGCATGTCCAGCTGCGGCTGCTGCGGCCTGTCCTCCACCATGGCCCAAGTGCTGCTGCCACCAATGCCAAGGACCCAAGTGGGCTGGAGCCTGGGGCCGTGGAGAGACCAGGCCACCAAAGGAGGGCCCCGCCTACTTTCTGCCCTTCCCTCTTCCCCTCCCTTTGCCACTGGCTCTTCCCAGCCCCACCCAGTTCTCAAAATGGGGTGTGTGTATGGGGTGGGAGTCCCCATCTGCCTCCACTCCAGTCCCCGCAGAAGCGATAATGCAGGCCCTGCAGGCAGGCGGAAGGTGGCAGGCTCCTTGGGGACCAGGTTGCTGATGTCAATTGCTGTGGCAACGCCCTGACTACCAGGGCTGGGCTGGGCACTGGCTTGTTTGTGAAGATGCGAGCACTTCGTAAGTGCAGTGATGGGGAGGGTGGTGGGGACCACTCCTCACTGGAGGTACACGGGAGAAGATGCAAGACCCGCAGGAGCAGGTGGAGAAGCCAGGACCAGAGAGGGCTTGGTGACTGGAGATCTGAAGTCACCTAAGCCAAACCTTGGAGCCACCCCTGACGCCCACCTCCCCCTCACTCCTCCACACCCAAACACCAAAGCCTGTCGATTCTGCTTCCCAAACAGCCCGGGACCCTTCCCCTCCAGTCTCACTGCCAGGATCTCAGCCCAGCTACCATATCTCTCACCCAGACCCGTGGTTCTCAAGACTCGAGTGAGCATCAGACTCACCCTCAGGACTTAACACACAGATTGCTGGACCCCCTTCCCAGAATTCCTGGTTTATCAGGGCTCTGTGGGCCTGAGAATCTGCATTCCTAACCACCTCCCAGACGACATGCTGCTGGGCCAGCGACTGCACCTTGAGCATTACTGACCTGGATGACACTGATGGCTGGCCATGCCGCAGCCCTGCACCATGGCCACCACAGGACCAGGCTTCACTTCTACCCAAATCCCACCACTTACTCCACCTGAATTAATCCTCAGTTTCCCCCAGGAGACTTGGGGCCCAGGAAGAATCTGGCAAATGTTTATATCCCCAGGGCCCAGGGCGGAACAAGGAGCTCAGCCTTTATACTGGGGAAATGAAAGAACTGGAGTGTGTGAGTGGAGCTGGAGTTGGGGAGAGGGTGGGGATGGGAGTTGGGGAGCTGCCGTCGCCACAACACGCCACACACAGAAAAGAGGACAGAATCAAGGCCAAGGTGTCACAATGGAAAACAATCTGAAGGGTCTAGTGGACCACAAGCACGGTCAATTGTGAGATGGTGGCTAATCAATCAGTGGGATCCGGGGCTACCTGAACAGCAGAGGCGCACCAAGGGAGACAGAATACTCGGTCCTGTTAAAACCACACTGCAAGCCCTGGAGTCAGTTCTGGGGGTCATTGGTAGAAATTCCCCCAAGGGTATTTGAGAGAACCATACAGCTAGATGTCAAACTGCCTGATCCTCACAGAACCTTTTGCTTTGTAGCTGGAGGGGCAGGGGAGAGGGGAACAACTTGGCTAAGGAACTACCATGGGAGGCTTCCCTTTCCTCCACATGGGGGAGCTGTTTCTAACCTTCCCAGCACCACATTCTGCTTTTTATTTGTTGAGTTGCTCAATTTTTGCCTGTGACACACATGTCCTGAGAGGGTAGGAAGTGTGTCTTGTCATTACTCTAGGCCAGCAACCAGAACGGGGCCTGCCACACAGAGGCTTCAGAAATGCTTGTTGAATGAATGAACAAACGATCGAATGAATGAATGAATGAATGAACGGATGAACGAGTGGATGACACTGACAAGGGACAGGTGATGTGATGGACCACGAGGCACAAGCCCAAGGCCAAGAGGAAGGTGGGAAGGTGGGGAGACAGTACACAGGTACTGGCCAGGGCCAAAAGGAAGTGAGCAAGATGGCTGGAAGGTGAGGTCAGAGAGACTGGGCCTTTGGCTGAAGACCTCCAGGGAGAGCAGTTCTGGGCCCAGGCTGTGGTGTGGCAGCAGGTGACCCAGGCGGCTGAAGGTGAAGGCTGATGGAGAGGAGATGGAGAACTAAGACAAGGGTAAAAGGGCAAAGTGAGAGGGCAGGACGTTAGCCACATGGACACAGTAAAGCCTGGGACACAGCAGTTCTTGGGGTAGAATGGGCTGGGAAATGGGAGGAACCAAGCCCTTTGTGCCCAGGTGACTGGCCAGGGCAGCTGGCTGGTGGAGACAGCAACACAGTGGGCTGAGGGTGGGAGTCCAGTGAAGGAGCCAAGTGCTTGTATGGGGACGCTGTGGTCCGGAAGCAGCACTGGGGAAGAAGGATCCCCTATTTCTGGATCCTGAGGGATGGGGTGAGGGGGGTGTGATCAGCTTCTACTGATGAGGATTCAGGGGCACAAAACCCCTGGGGAGGGCCTAAGCAGAGGGGCACTGACCAGGAGGCCGAAGGTGGAGGGCAGTTTTGACGGGAGCTTGAGTCTCACAGACTGGGCAGGAGGGACCAGCAGTGGGAGCGAAGGGAAGGCCTGGGGGGAAAGGAATGGAAGAGGGAGGGGAGGAGGCAGAGGGGGTGGGCTGAGGCTTGTGGGCAAGGGAGCAGACAGGATGCAGGAGGCTGCAGCTGGGGACTGGGCCCACTGATGTCCACAGGACTCTGCTCAGCCATCAGACACCTTGGGAGGACCCACCCAAGCCTGGATAAATACAGAGGAGAAAAGCAAGCTCTAAACTTGCAGATGTAATTGCAAAAATGCATA